>NC_141687.1:848873885-849473885 GCF_964263255.1 Lissotriton vulgaris | reverse complement strand
TTAACTATCACACTCCTTGCGACTCCCCGGAACTGCTACCATCTGTATTTTGGGACTATAGAATGCATATTTGGGGTGAAAAAGGCTTAAAAATGGTTGGCTCGTTGTTTAAAGACGGTGTAATGTCATCTTTTCAAGAGCTTAAAGATACCTATGCAATTCAACAGAGCGATTTCTTTAAGTATCTACAGCTACGAGACTTTATTTCTAAACATTTAAATTTAATACCTATCCTGCCTAATGGGTTACTGGCAATTCTCAATAAACCGACACGGATTGGTATTATATATAACTATCTACTCGATCTACATCAGGATGACCTGGTGCTGCAGGAGTCCAAATGGTCGATGAGGTTAGATACTAGCTCTGTACCTTTACAAGATTCTATTAATACCGCGGCTGAAATTATTCTATCGGCGAATTTACGTTCTCAGCACTACAAAACTGTATTTAATCTTTACCATACTCCTGCAAAAATGGCAAAATGGGGCAATAGTTATAATGGGAAATGTTTTAGATGCCAAACTAACATGGCTGACATTGTTCATATATTTGCTGATTGTAGTGCGCTAAATCCATTTTTTGCATCCATTGTACAATTTCTCTCAAATGTTTTAAAAGCTGATGTCATAATCTCCAGGGAAATGATTATCTTTGGTTTATCTAGTGACCTGGATGTGTTGTTCTTATCGTATCGCAAGTTCAGATACTTGCTATTCATGGTTATGGCAGTTGCTCGCCTTTGCATTGCTTCAATGTGGTTGAAACCGGAAGCTCCAGCTTATGAGATGTGGAGAGCAAAATTCTACAATGTGTTCTACTTGGCATACAACCTATATTGTACTAAGTCAATTAAGAAAAAGCAAAGGGGGATCAAGGTCTGGCAGGCGATGATTGATCATATGGGGGTTGAGGAATGATGTATGTATGTATCGAGATCAATGAAGGTTTACACTGTAGCGTAATACCAAAATTGTTTTATATTTGGTAATACTCATTTGTTGTATTGTTTTTATTTATGTATAGTCTCTATTGCTTTCCCCTGTCTTTTGGAAGTGTATAACTGTATAATTGTATTATGAACATGAAATGATATCGGTTTTGAACGGAACCAATAAAAAATAAAAAAAATTAAAAATGAAACTTGTCCCAATGTGCATGTGTGCAGCACTGTACAGCAAGTGCAAGTGGGAAAAGTTTTTAAATTACTTTAAGCGCAGTGTTTTGTAATGGAAGGAAACCTTTCCAGTACAAAACATATGCTAGAATTTCCACTCTCACCTTAGCGTTATCGTGCAGAGGTGAATTTGAGATGCAAGACAGCCAATCGCATCACAACTTGGCATTAATGCACCAGGGCCGTATCTTAGAAGAGGCTGTGCTGTCCCTTTACCACAACACAGCAACTTTGAATAATGTGCTACATTCTGTGAAATAATTGTAACTTAGATGCTTGGTCTTGTGGAGGATTGCCAAACATTGCCATCTATTAATGAGTTAGTAGTGAGCCAGATGACCACATAAGTGACCCTCTGTGTAAAATGCATAAGAACTGCAATGAATAACTAGAACACCCAGAGGCGTATATGTATCTGAAAAAGGGGTAATAATAACCACCAAAGCTCAACGAGCCCACATATGAATGTTAAGGGTGGGAGCACCTTGCAAAACTCCGTGTAGAATAATCACACAGAATTACTTTAAAATTCTGAAAGATTAAGTGGAATTATGTGAGAAGATTAATTCTGCATCTAGTGCTATTTTCTGCTTAAAATGGATATGAGGATGCATTTTGCACTAAAAAAAATAGCGCCTTATGCAACAGAACATGAATAGCGCCCTGGATGTGCTACTTACACTCGCTACCTGTGCACTTTGTGTAGGATTGTCACCCAACTTACTCCTGACATTTAGTCAGCGACGGCTCGTGGAGGGAGTTACGGTGGGGCAGGAGGGTGGGGAGGGGGAGGGGCAGGGTGGAGGTTGCTAAAAACCGGCATATGGATAATTGCAGGTAAGTAAACAATTTACTTAATAAAACGAATTTCGTAGCTCACACTGCATTGCATTTTGCGATGCAAGGCGCACTACGAAATTCGTTTTATTAATTAAATTGTTTACTTACCTGCAATTATCCATATGCCGGTTTTTAGCAACCTCCACCCTGCCCCTCCCCCTCCCCACCCTCCTGCCCCACCGTAACTCCCTCCATGAGCCGTCGCTGCATTTAGTGCTAGTTTTTTAGTGCAAAATGCCCCTTTGCATCTAAAATGGACCTAAGGATGTATTGTGCGCTAAGAAAATAGCTCTAGATGCAACAGAACATATCAGTCAATCAATCAATCATCGCATTTATATAGCGCACTACTCACCCAGAGGGTCTCAAGGCGCTGGGGGAGGGGGGTCCGCTACTGCTCGAACAGCCAGGTCTTGAGTTGCTTCCTGAAGGTGAGGTGGTACTGGGTCAGGCGGAGGTGGGTGGGGAGGGAGTTCCATGTCTTGGCGGCGAGGCAGGAGAAGGACCGTCCCCCTGTGGTGGCTCTTCGGATGCGGGGGACGGTGGCGAGGGCGTGGCTGGTCGATCGAAGCTGGCGTTTGGAAGCGTAGAAGTTGAGGCGGCTGTTGAGGTATCCTGGGCCTTGGTTGTGTAGGGCTTTGTGTGCGTGGGTGAGGAGGCGGAAGGTGATTCTCTTGTTGACCGGGAGCCAGTGCAGGTCTCTTAGGTGTCCGGAGATGTGGCTGCGACGGGGGATGTCCAGGATGAGTCGTGCTGAGGCTTTCTGGATACGCTGGAGTCTTTTCTGGAGTTTGGCGGTGGTTCCGGCGTAGAGGGAGTTGCCATAGTCCAGACGGCTGGTGACGAGGGCCTGGGTGACCGTCTTCCTGGTCTCGGTGGGAATCCACCGGAAGATCTTACGTAGCATGCGCAGGATGTTGAAGCACGACGAGGAGACGGCGTTGACTTGTCTGGACATGGAGAGGGAGGAGTCCAGGATGAAGCCCAGGTTGCGTGTGTGGTCTGTTGATTTGGGTGCGCTGCCTAGGGCGGGGGGCCACCAGGAGTCCTCCCAAGCGGCGGGTGAGGATCCCAGGATGAGGACTTCCGTCTTGTCTGAGTTCAGTTTCAGGTGGCTGTTCTTCATCCATTCGGCTACCTCTTTCATCCCTTCGTGAAGGTTGGCTCTGGCGGGGTCGGGTCGTTGGTGAGGTAGAGGATCAGCTGGGTGTCGTCGGCGTAGGAGATGATGTTGAGGTTGTGCTGGCGTGCGATGTCTGCGAGGGGGCTCATGTAGACGTTGAAGAGGGTTGGACTGAGCGAGGAGCCTTGAGGAACGCCGCAGATGACTTCGGTGGCTTCAGATCTGAACGGAGGGAGGCGGACTCTCTGTGTCCTTCCGGCGAGGAAGGAGATGATCCACTCCAGTGCCTTCTCCTGGACACCGACGTTGCTGAGGCGTTGTACTAGGGTACAGTGGCAGACAGTGTTGAAGGCCGCGGAGAGGTCGAGGAGGATGAGGGCCGCTGTTTCTTGGTTGTCGAGCAGCGCTCGGATGTCATCAGTGGCTGCGATCAGGGCGGTCTCGGTGCTGTGGTTGGCCCGGAAGCCAGACTGCGAGGGGTCGAGGGATCCGTTCGTCTCGAGGAAGGCGGCCAGCTGCTTGTTGACGGTCTTCTCGATGACTTTAGCAGGAAACGGGAGCAGCGAGATGGGGCGGTAGTTCTTGAGGTCGGTGGGGTCGGCCGATGGCTTCTTGAGTAGGGCGCTGAGTTCGGCGTGCTTCCAGCTCTCCGGGAAGGTAGCGGTGTCGAAGGAGGTGTTTATGATGTCCCGCAGGTGGGGTGCGATGACAGCGTCGGCCTTGTTGAAGATGTGGTGAGGGCAGGGATTGGTCGGAGATCCGGAGTGGATGGAGTTCATCGTGCGGACGGTGTCTTCGGTGCTGATCGGAGTCCAGGCGTGGAGGGTGGTGGTGGGGGGCGGTGGTTTGGTCGTGGCGTTCGTCGGTTGAGTGCTGAAGCTGTTGTGTATGTCCGCGATCTTGTTGTGGAAGTAGGAGGCGAGGAAGTTGCAGAGGTCTTGCGAAGGGGTGATGTCGTTGTTTCCGGCGTTGGGGTTGGAGAGCTCTTTGATGATGTTGAAGAGATCCTTGCTGTTGTGTGCGTTGTTGTCCAGTCGTTCCTTGAATGCAGTTTTCTTGGTGGCGTGGATGAGTTGGTGGTGTTTTCGGGTGGCGAGCTTGAGGGCAGTCATGTTGTCCGGTGTTGGGTCTCTGCACCAGGTTCTCTCGAGGGATCGGCACTCGCTAGATGTACTCTTCCTGTAGTATTTTTCCCTCAAATTACTCTTAACTACGCAAGATGGCGCAAACGTGTTATTACTGGTAATTCCATCTCAAAGAGTAATGCAGAATGACCGAAATTTCTCCAATTGCCCCAGCGTAATTAAACTCACTCACAGGCCTAATGTATAGACTCTGTGGTGGTCCAACTCATGGTATGAAAGTACTGTTTTGACCCTCGAGGTCAGAGCAGCTCCAGATTGGCACAGCACCTCATCCTTGCTTCTTTCAGGATCCCATTTCAGCCTCAGGTGTAAGGACCAGCCACTATACGCCCAGGTGAGATTTACCACTAGAGGCCCAGGAAATGCACACTGCACCCTCTGCCTCTCACTTGGAAACCTTCTGGCGAACTTTCCTATTTACAGGTGTCACCCCATGGCAATGCAGCCTGAGGGGGCTACAGCTCGGACTGCAGTACTTCGACACACTCTCCCACTCTGACAGGTAACTTCAAAACTACATCCTTCCCCATCTAATCCACAAACGGTATCACTGGGACCTGCCACAGCATGAAATGCGAATGCTAGCTAGCACTTACAAAATATATCCGCTAAATTCTAAGGAGGAGTTTACAAGTGAGGAGATAATCAATGAGAGATTAAGGACCAGAAAAGTCCTTCATACCTCTCTATCAATGCTTATTGCCACAGCAACATTCACATGGCCTTGGAAGCAAATCGGATTCCAAGCTAAGGCAAAACAGGACCTCGGCCTAAGGCCCCTCCAGCAGAGAGCACCAGATTGCCCATGGGAAGCATGACGGGTGTGCTAGGTAAAGCGCCACTTTTGCTTAGGTGGCAAAATCCTTACATCAGCCCTGATCAGTAAAGTCATTTCCGAATTGGCTTGCTTGTACTCAGAGTATATATACTTTCTATAAGAAACTCGAGAATGTTGATCGCATTAAGGGGCCTGGCCTGACGCTCCCCAGAGGTCTGGAAGGGACGCACACTCAGCATAGGTCCCATTACAAACCCATAAAACATTGAGCACAGATTTCATGTTTGCTGCAGCTGTTCTCCATAGGCAGCGGGACAGCCAGATCCAGATGGGAACGATCCAGCAAAATATGCAAGAAACTGAACTTAACCATTATGTATCGGTGACAGCTTTCAATTGGGGTCTGAAAGTGTTGCACCTCACCTGGCAGACATATGAACGGAGGGTGGAATGGAAGTCTTATGTAGTCATGTGAGAGAGAACAGCAGTCATGGTCTGCCGCTCTGGGGAAAAGGCTTTTCATCATGTCAGTTACAAATGGGGATTATATACATAACAGCAAGTCCAATAGATTTCAGGAAACCTATGCGGCCACGTAAACTCCAGGCAGACAAGAGAAAAACAGAAAATCCTGCCGAGCCCTTCGCATTTCAAGGTTAACATGTGACTCCCGCGATGAAAATGTTGCTGAAAGGGAACACAGTCCTACAGTAAAAATGGTTGGTAACAACAAAACAATCCTACATCGGGCAGGCTTATTTATGATTGCCCTGTGTCACTTTTGCACCATGTAAAGCGGTGAATGCGTGACGCAGGGCTCTCAAATCGATGTATGAAGCTGCACAAAGGCACTCTCTGTGACTTTGAGTGGCCTCATAAATCATGCGTAAGGCGACACAGCGCAAGCGGGGTTTCACACGCAACACTCATAGATCTAGTAAATTCTTTTATTGTATAGTTAATAAAAACCATTACAAAGATAAAATACGTCAGTATTTAGAATTAGACAAAATGCATACATGATTAAAAGTTAGAACTCTAGGTAAAAAATGATAATCATAGAACTTCGAGAACCAAGTCAATATTTGAGGAGACTGTTTATGGGACTACGAAATCAGGGTTTGTATTAGTTCTTTTTTTCTTAGCTTGGTAACAAATTTGATCAATCTATAGTGAGTTGAAGGTCCGTTGGGACAAATATGATCAATCTATAGTAATTAGAGGGTCCATTGGGCACACTGCATGGGCTAATGCGAAGCGACTGGTACGACTTCCATGTTCATTATACCCATTCCTCGTTTTTTCTCAGACCTCATAATAAATGTAACTAATCTACAGATGAGTTGTGGGTCCGCTGTGCATAGAACTTGTAAAATCGCAGAGCGGCAGGTACGAATTCCATGTTCGTTGAACTTGGCCTTTAACCAGCTCCGGCGTTCATGATCCAGTGCAGGACAGATGCAAATCAGGTGAATAATGTCTTGTTTTGCGGCACCACATAAGTCACACACCTTGGGGCCTGGTGTCCTCAAATCCGGTCGATCGGCATTAGTTGTCAAATTGCCCATCCTTAAGCTGAGATATTTGAGTTTGATATGTGATGGAAAAGCAAAATCTAAATAGGCTGCAGGTTTGGGCTTGTTGTATGATTGTATTGTCATCCAGGCATGAGAGCGGTGGCTAAGGATTATCTTATCATTAATCAGCGAATGCCTATTAGCCGCATTTTTAACTGCCAGTTTGAATGTAGGTACAGGTAGCTTGGTTTTCCACAGAGATGCTAGTTCAGTGGTTTCTAGGGAGAATTTTAAAAACTTGACGCATTGAGAATTGGGGCTGTTTTGCATTGCTTCCCACATGGCGGAGTTGATTTCTATTTCCCTGTTCATCCAGATGTCATACCAAAATTTGACCGTCTCGTATTTTTTTTGCAGCACTTGAGATTGCAGGCCAAACTCGAGATGGACCTGTGCGGGAGAAGCATCACACGGTAAACTGAATACACGCTTGTAGACTCTCGTTTGAATTTTGTCTAGGAGCTGTGCACTCCTTCCGTGATGTATGACACTACCATAAGCTATTGTAGGAAGTAGCTTGGCTTTGATGACTGTCAGGAGGGGATTGAACAACGGGCCTTTTAATTGCTTGGATAAACTTCTAAATGTGTGTAGCAGAGCTGTTCCCTTCTTTTCGATGACAGCGAAATGCGAAGAAAAGTTAAGGCGCCTGTTCAGATATATTCCCAGATACTTATAGCAATCCACTACTTCCAATTTCTTGTTGTCTATTACAAGGAGTGGCGGTGCTTTACGACGGCAAGTTATTTACATGATCTTTGTTTTCATGCTATTTATTTCAAGAAGATTCTGTTTTGTATATCCGGCCAGTTCATGCAGGAGGCGTTGCAGACCTATTTTCGTCTGGCTGAGGAGGATCACATCGTCGGCATAGGAGAGATGTGTTAGTCGTAGTGTTCCTAGGTTTGGTGGGTGGGCGTTAATCCCATCTAGCCTTGTTGTCAGGTCGGCCATAAATAGGTTGAATAGATGGGGGCCAAGACGCAGCCTTGTTTTAATCCGTCATAAGTACTGATAGGAAAAAGCAGAGTTATGCCATAGTTTTTAAGGCAGTCAAAACCCCCCAGCGTCTAGCTCGGTACAGAGCTAGGCGCTGGGGGGTTTTGACTGCCTTAAAAACTATGGCATAGCTCTGCTTTTAACACACAGTAGGTTTATTTTGATATTTTGATAAGTTGTGGCAACTTTTGACTATTAAAATTCTAGAGTCCTATGAGACATTATCAAAAGAAGGGTTGTGCACTAAACCTGATATTCATAAGATCTAGTTTTTAGCCTTTATGCTCTGTCATTCTGGTATTGAGTTATAACAGCTGGTATCAGACTGAATGGCAATAATACATAGAAAAGAAAGGGCTGTATAAACCTTTTTGCATCTAGTTTATGGGTGAATTCCAAGGGATGTAGCATGGTTAAACATCCATTACAGACATCAATTCTCCCGAAATGTTCAATAGGGAAGCTCTCTACTACAGTGTATTGACTGGGCGCTTCCAGGCAGCTTACAGCAATTATGTTTCGTTTTTATAGCACTATAAATCACACATTAGAAGAGCTCATTACTTCTATTTTTTCCGCAGTGCGGGGCCTCCTTCCCTGAGCTGCCTGCCAGGTTGAGGAGAGGTCCATTATCTTACCTATGAGGGTAAGTGGAGTACAACTGTTGAGATATTCAATAACAATTGACAATGGATTATGTCAAAAATAGAGCACTGTATATAAAGGGATCTGTGTGTGTGTGTACATATATATTCTTATTTTTTTCTAATTTTTCAGATAAACACGGTATTACCAGGTATCACGCCACAGAAATACTGGTTTAGTATATGAAAACTTATCACCTTTTTTTGTTCATTATACACTTACTAGCAGAAGCAAATTCACATCCTTTATAGGTCCTGAAGAAAGCCACTGATACTAGTTGTAGATCACATGGCTGAAACATGTCGACCTTAAGTAGTTTCAATCCATAGTACTTGTTTGCCTTGCTTTTAATCCTGTCAGATTGAGCACGTGAATAAAATCGTTTAGTGCATCAATCTAGACAGTTTTAATACACCATTTTTTGGACACAATTTGCTTAATCACTTTCTATTGCACTGCAATTTCTTCACCCCACTGGCTCTCATATGGGATATAGTATCCTCCCTATCATAACATACTAAAAAAACATCTCTGAGCTCCTTCATAAAAAACTGGGAAGTCGTAGCTCCCAGTAAGACTAGGTTTTCTTGCTGGTAAGGAGGAACTCACATGACGAAGCATGTCACCCAAGGGTGAGTGAGGGTTCTAGTCCTTAAGGGATGAATCCCCAATAGGATTGAATCATGACAACATGAGTATTGCAAATGAGAGTTGGTTTAATGTAGAACGCACTCTTTTTTTCTAGATCCCTTTAACCACATCGCTGCGGCGGCTATTCCGTCGCAGCGCTAAGTGGGCGCGGCGGCCGCATGCTGGTGACAGAACAGCTCCGTCACCAGCCGCGGTTGGGCTGTGCTTGTGACGGAGCGGTTCCGTCATGGCCCGGCCCGCTCAATAGAACGCGTCGCGCAGGCGGAAAATCAGCGCCGCGCAGGCGCGGCGGCAGGGCCATGATGGAACTGCTCCGTCATCAGCACAGCCCAACCGCAGCTGAAGACGGAGCAGTTCCGTCATCAGCATCGAACAGGTTAAGGCTCATAGCACATAAAAGACCCGAAGATATATGTTGTTATATTTGTAAATCTGCCCCGGCGTTTATGCTGTTCACGCCTTGTTGTGGCTTACTGCGTGGTTCAGATATCTGGTGTGTCAACTAGTCCCAATGGTCAGGGCATCCCACTGGGAGGAAGGGGATGAGGAGAAGGGGCTCACATAGCATTAGACTTCAATGGAGCTCATATGTTGTGGTATCGGCTCGACCAGTATTGTGATAAACTTGGCTCCCATGGCACCTTCATATGTCCTGAGTAAATACATACTTGGCAATTCTAAAGATTTTCCCATGGTTTTGGTATTCCAATGTCAAAGGTCACTTGGAAAGGGGGGCCGCTTGGGCGCCGGCCCCCTCCTTCCCCTACCTTTATCGGTGGTGAGGCGTGCCCCCGCCGCGTCTTGATGACGCGGCGGGCGCGCCCCACCACCGATTGGTGCAGGCTCCCTTGTTGACCCAGAGGCAATCTAATTGCTTCCAGGTCAAAGGGGGGGAGCCAAGGGGGCGGACCAGTTGCAACTGGTCTGCCCCAGAGGGGTGAAAAGGCCAGGGGAGCGCGGGAGGCGCCCTCTTGTTCCTGCGCTGCCCAGGCTATGCCCCCTGCCTCAGCGCGAGGCGCACAGTAATTTTCCCCACCCACCAGCCCCTGAAGCAGATGCTTGTATTTTAGATTGTTGTATCAATTTTAGGCTTGTTTTGTTTCTTCACAATAACTGTGTTTTAGTGTGATTTTTTTTCCCTTAGGCCTTTTTCCCGTTTACAGGTTTTAGTATCAATTTTTTGCTTGTTTTTCACGGTAACGTGTTTTTTTGGGAATTTTTTCCTTAGGCCTTTTTCCCCGTCTACAGGTAACATAATTGTCGTATTTATTGATTGTCCTTTGTCAGGCGGTTAGCTACCCCGCACGTGCACTATGAAACCGCGCAGAGTGCAAGGGCCCCCCTTTGTTTAATGGAGTTCATGGAGCGTACAGGGACAGGGGTAACCGGGAGGGGGGCAGAGGGGGGGGGGAGTACCCTCTCGGTAAATGGGCCCTCTGCGCATGCGCACGCATGCGCACTCATACGTGAGGGCGTAGCTGGCTGATAAGGATTTGACACCGGTTAGCGACCTTGCCATAGGCCCAAAAATAGGATATGCAGAAAAATTCATAAGTGTGACATGTTAGATTCGGTTAGGAAACACGCTGTATTAGACATTTGTTAAGGTTAGCCCTTTGATACCAGTCTACATTGATTGTAATCTACTGTCAGTAGATTTTTCTGCATAAATGCTTGTGTAAAGATTGTTTATTTCAAATTTTGTATTTGTTTTCATGTTTTAATAAATACGGCCGGGGGGTCGTGAGACCCCCCGCCTTCCAAAGAAACTCCTCTCATGTCCAATTTCTATATAATTGTGGGGGTGCACAAGACGGGGAGGGGGATGGTCGGTAGTCCCTGACCATATCCGAAGGGTCATTCTTATTTTCTCATCATGAAGGTTACTAAATTAGCACATTTTAGATTTATGTGTTTCTTTTCCACGATGTAAACAATCATTGAAGATGTTGTCAGAGGATTCTCTGCATAAATGCGTCATATGTTTTTAAGTGTAAAAATCATGTAAATACTCAATTTTAGGCAAATCAGCCAAAATGTACAAAATTCCAGCTAGTCCTCCTTTCAGCATGTTAATTTTACACTTTTAACACTCAGAAAATGTTCGTCCCTATGGGCTGAAATGGGCACTGACTATATAACATTGCAAATGTTTTGTTTGAATTACTAAAGCTGATATCAGAATGTAGTTCTGTTCTTGACATGCTTTCATTTGTGCTGGGCTCCAAACTGCAATGGCTAAGCTTCATTTGCCTAGTCTATGGGAACATTTGTATAATCGCGTGGGCGAGTATGTTCAGTTAGGGACCCATACCAAGAACCTGGCCATCCCTCTAGATTGAAAGTGGCTAAACACCAAGATGTGGTCGAGAAAATAAGGCCAAAGAAAACCACGTTCATTAGAGCGAGTCCAAACCACCACTGGTGTCATGGAATATAAAATAATGAAAACATATTTTTCCCGTTGCAAAGCTTCAACCCGTAGATTTTCCCATAAACGGCTTGCAAATACAGTTGGGTTTTGAACTTTGACAAAGTATCACTGAGCACAGAATTTAGCGTGACTTCATTTTAAGAGCGGGACTTATTTTATAGGAAAGACATTTGCATACACGGTTCAGATTAGAAGGTTCTGCGGCTTCTTGTGCCCTGAGAGTCCAAGGACACCGAGATCTGACTGTGTTTTCTAGCAGAGTCCACAATTTCAAGACTTGTCTTTGTGTTTCAAGGGTCCGTGACTTGTCTGTGTCTTCTAGATTAATCCTAGACCAAATGACGTATCCGTGAGTGCTCTAAAAAAGACCGCAATTTCACGACTTGCCTTCACATTAAATATGAAATCATGAATTGTCCGGTTCCTCTACAAGAGATCAGGGCCAAAAAGCATGGCTGTTTGTGCATTAGAAAAGTCCATCATTTCAAGGTCGCTCTTTGTGTTCCAGAAGAACACGCGGCTTGTCTTTTTTTTATGGAGGAGATCAGAATCTAATGAATAATTTCTTTCATCTAGAAAAGCAGTGGAGTCATGATTACCTGCCTGGAAAAGATTCGAGGTGATAATGACTTACACATGTATTGTAAAAGAAAATCTGTGACTGGAATGTGGCCCTAGACGGTTAAATCTTGGAAACAAGAATTGGGTAAGTGTGTTAGCCATCCTCTGGTCTACTCCTGAAGTTTTCAGTGAGAAGCAAGGGTGGAGAATGCTTCATATGCTGGTTGATGGGAGAGGACACTTTAAAGAGAATTCAAATTGGACGTTAAAGGACAGAGTGTGTGTGTAAAGTTATGGCCTCAGATGTGAAATGGCCAGAGATGTACTTGAAGAGCTGCTAACTCAGAAGCACTGGAAAAGATTGGTAGGACTGTAGCAGACGTAGAGATACGTCTGGCTTTTACTTCTGAAAAGCTCATAGAAGACTGGAAATGTGAGGCACAGGTCAGGTATATCCAGCACTTAATTTATAGAACAATACATGCAGACGCCCAAAATTGTCATTAGTAGACCAGCCAGCACTGCTAAAAGTCATGCTTTTTGAATACCATGGTTGCCTACTCTTGACTCCATTCTTACCCCTTTCTTCCACCACCCTATTCTGTCTTTTTCACTCACACTGGTGTGATCGTTTTAATCTCCGCTTACTTCATTTGTCACTATCTTGCTATCTTTCTCTTCCTCTTTAGGTCTCCTTTTCCTGCCCTTGTCTCTCTTGATCTGGGTGAAAGTGTGATCTTAGGGATCGTAGGCAATATCTGGGGACCTACCCTTATTGACTGAACTACACAGGCCAAAGAGCAGGAGCTGAATGCCTTTGGAAGAACTGGGTAGCCTATCACAACTACCACTGGAAGGAACGTAAGAATCAAATTGGATAAAGTAGTGACAATGACTGCTACATGCTTTGCACTCTTATTGTCGCTGAAATAAATCTTGAAAATTGTCCCAGACTTATCCGCAAGACTATTGACCATTCACTGATCAAGGCTAGGCTGGATTATGCCAATGCTTTCTACTTAGGCCTTCCTTTTAGCCTTGGTTCGTTAGCTTCAGGCCGCGCAAAATGCGGCAGCTAGGTGACTTAATGCTCCACGCCCCCAAACAATCACTCCTCATACAAAGAAGTTGCATTGTTTGCTAGTACAAAAACAAATCCTTTTCAAAAGCCTGATGCTGACATAGAGAATTATACAAGATAGGCCCTGTATATTTGAGGGATGGACTCACCCATTATCCTCAAAACAAATCACTTTGATCTTCAAACAGGCTCATGGCAAAAATCCCTATGTCCTGTAGAGTCAGAAAAGGAGGACGTTGTTTCTCATTCCTTGCTCCCAGAGTCTGGAATAAACTGCCTCTTTCTCTAAGAGCCATTTGTTCTTAATCAAGTGTTAAAAACACAGCAGAATACTTACTTATTTCACTCTGCCTAACGTGACTGGACGGTGTCTAACTTCCATAAGATGCCTTTGATGTGCAGCTTTTGTGCTATATAAATATTATTGAAATAATTAATTCATTTGCTATCGTGCCTAAGTTTAAAACCGCCCTCCCTCGAGATCCTGTCTAGTAATGTTATGATTACGTTCTCCAGTATGCAGCTGAAAATGGCAATAGAAACTTGCAATTTGAAGATTTTAATACCTCACACACCGTCGCCACCTGCCTGAAAGAACCATCGTTTTACTAGAATAAGGCAAAGCGCTGTCTGGACTACAAGTGGGAATTGTGATGCAGATTTCCACCACAGTTCACTGTCCGAGATTCAAACATCTTAAATGCCCCAAGGAACGCCAGCCTCTCCAAACATCATTCAGCAGTCCATAAAAGTCCATATTTTGATTTACTTTTTAAAATAGTTTTTTTGTCACATTTGATAAAGTCGAAGGACCTGCAGTACATAACAGTTTTTCAGTCCAGTACTTAGTTTTACTTAATGCAGATTTGGGTGTCAATTAATGTACTTCACACAATTCAATTTAACCCTAATGAGACTGATCCCTTAGAGGACTGACTCTCCTCTATCTAATCTTTTTCTGTCCGAAAAGTATTGATTGTTGAGCTAGGTTAGTGCCAGCAAGATAACAAGCATTTGCAATGCAATAGGTCTCGCAGCATTCAAGTTTGAGTTATTGGCATTGAATTTTTTTGCAAACTCTGTATTGGCTGGTGATGTTTGTGCCCGGTGAAAGTGTGCACTGACGGATGGTGGTGTTTGTGGCCGGTGAAAGCGTGCACTAACAGCTTATGGTGTCTGTGCCTGCTGAAAGTGTGCACTGACGGCTGGTGGTGTGTGCCTGGTGAAAGGGTGCACTGGCGGCTGGTGGTGTTTGTGCCCGGTGAAAGCGTGCACTGACGGCAGGTGGTGTTTGTGCCCGGTGAAAGCGTGCACTGATGACTTATGGTGTTTGTGCCTGTTGAAAGTGTGCACTGACGGCCGGTGGTGTGTATGCCTGATGAAAGCGTGTACTGAGGGCTAGTGGTGTGTGTGTGCCTGTTGAAAGTGTGCACTGATTGCTGGTGGTGTGTGTGCATGGTGGAAAAGCGTGCACTGACATGTTTAAAAGTAAAGTGCGCCATACTGCGATTGCTACAATAGTTAATTGTGGATGTGTTAACAATTGATGCGTGCACTGATGGCTGGTGGTGTGTGTGTCTGTAGAAAATGTGCACTGATGGCTGGTGGTGTGTGTGTCTGGTGGAAGTGTGCACTGCCAGCTGGTGGCGTGTGTGCCTGGCGGAAGCGTGTACTGACGACTTGTGGTGTGTGTGCCTGGTGAAAGCGTGCACTGACGACTGATGAGGTGTGCTTGGTGAAAGTGTGCACTGACGGTTGGTGGTGTGTGTGTGTGCCTGGTGAAAGCGTGCACTGACGTCTGGTGCTGTGTGTGTGTGGTGGAAGCGTGCATTGATCGCTGGTGGTGTTTGTGCCCCGCGAAAGTGTGCACTGAAGGCTGATGGTGTGTGTGTCTGGAAGCGTGCACTGAAGGCTGTTGGTGTGTTTGCGTGGTGGAAAAGTGTGCACTGACATTTGTTGGTAGGCGGATATGTAGACACAAACGATAGCCAATTGAGTCTCGAGGTAGCAGGGATAGTAGGGACCCTCCCTACCGCCTGCACTATCTAAAGAAGAGGTGGAGCGCAGTCCATCGACGTAAGAAGGATCAAGTGCTCATTTAGCCCCTACAGCATTGCTCGTCGAGACCTAAAAAATGACCACTTTCAAAGTACATCTCAGTACAGTGCTATAAAGTACCCTATTAACAGCAAAACTTCCACAAGTTAAAGAAATACACTTTTTGAACTCTGAAGAAAGTTTGTCATATATTAAGTAAGCTGTAAACGCCACAAGACCTAAAAATGAGAGGACAGCACATCCAGAGAAAAAAAACACAGGATGTTCCTGAACCTTGACCAATCAAGTCTCCTGATGTTGTTGTGGAAAGAACATGTACATTTGCCTCTTACATGTTCAGCGGATGAGAGGACACAGAATGGACGACGTGCTCTGCAGAAACATTAAATTAGTGTTTATGTTTTGAAAAACAGCCGCTAACCAGAGTAGATTTTAAAAAGCGTTTCCACGGTTTCTGTTAATTCGCGGGCTGGCGATTCCGACATTACATGTCACGAATATTCTGCAAATATATATTCCACGTGAAATATGCATATCCTATAAGGTACTAGCCCTGCACAAGGATTCCTAGGGGCGAGTAGAAATTGAATTCTAAATTTAAGTAAAGCTAGAGCAATTTATTTTTGATTAAACATAGGTATGCTTGTCCACGAGCATTGCAGGTTAGCCAGGAGCACTTTGCATGCTGGGCCTTGTAGTTTCTATTTACACAGAGTAACCAGAAACTGTAGGCGAGAGTGCTTGCTGGGCGCAACAGGTGTCTTGAAACGCCTGGCTAGATACAATATAACACGCCGGGAAAGAAGAGACGCAGTGGTGGTTTTCTGGTGTTACTACATCAAAAACACGTGACTCATGATTTCATTATCTTACTGGACCATGAAAACACCTGTTGAATAGGAGTACAGTGATCATATGTAGCATGAAAACAGTAAAGGTAGTCTGCGGATCATACTTCAGCAGGAGCAGGTTATGTTACTCTTGTGATTAGAAGTCTCTTAATCTATGCAGGACTGGCTTTCTTTGGTTTTTAGACAGTCGGCTGACAATAGTGAAATATTTACTAAGATGTATCGAAAAACAAGCATCTTTGGGACATTTCCCACGGTAAAGTGCATGTGCACAGAAATGCGCCTGTGTCTTTATCCCTTTGGTCTCAGGCACTTCAGAAGCAGTCGGCTTACAACAAAACACACTTGTCATTTTTGGGCGGGCTGATCTCTCACCTTATACTTGGTTTTCAGGTACCTCTGGGCAGGGTCGGATTGGGATCACAATTCGGCCCGGGCACTGACGAAAAAAGTGGCCCACATTCAAGAGGCGTGGCCCATAGTTAAGGGGCGTGCCCCACATTCAAGGGGCGTGCCCTTTCATGAAACACCATTTGCATAGACAAGGAATGAAAGTGGGAGGATGCTGTCCTTGCACACGACACAGGGCCAAGGTGACAATGGCCTACATGCTGAGCAACTAAAAAAAATAGCAAGACCCCTTTTTGTCACAAAATTATTCCAGCCCTCCAGCACAGGAGCACCTGAAAAGCAGCAAAGCCCCTGCTATTACTAACCTACTCAGCCCTCCCCAGACTTTCAGCTCAGGAGCACATGAACAGAGGTAAGGCCCCTGCAATTAGTAAATTAATCAACCCTCCAGGCCTTGGGAAAATGTCCTGGCACGGGAGCACAAAACACAGCTTTCTGGGTCATCCAAGGTAGCCAGGTAGCCAGGGGGGAGGCTGAGGTGAAGCTGGTGCATGGGAAGTGCCTTTCCAGTGTGTTCTGGCAGTTTGAGTATTTACCATTTACTGTAGTATTACCCTTGTACCTGTGTATGGTACCCTTTTGTAACTTGCACAAGTCACTTTTCTCTTGTAACACGCTGTTTGCTACCTCTCACTTTTGTTTGCTTTAGATACTTGCACAAGTGCCACCATTGCCTACGTAACGTTTATTCTTGTGCTGGAGTGTCTGCCATTAATTGCAGTATTATACCTCTACTTGTATTTTGTACGCTTTTGTAACTTGCACACATATCTCTTTTTCCTCCTGTAATGTATCGCTTGCTCCTCTGGTTGCTCACTATTGTCACTTTTGATTCATGTAACTTAACGTTTGCTTTTGTAATTTGTCCACTCATAATTTTCTCCTCATGTATTATTGCTGTTCCTAGTGTGAAGCGCTCTGACACCTTCGGGTAAAGTCTGCGCTATATAAAATCGCATAAATAAAGAAATCAAAAAAATTCCAAACATCACCAGGCCCCCACAGCAACACCCATTCTTCCTTGCCCACTATGCCCTGAATGTGAAGGGCTGTGGGCGAGGTGTTAAGACTAACACCGTTTCTGGGCTGCATGGGCGCCAGGGGGCCGAGGTACAAATGGCTCAAAGACCTGAGAAACACCTGGCCCCCAGGGAGGCCGATTATTGCAAACAATCACCCCTCCCCAGCCCAGCCTCAGCTTGATTGCTTGGCAGGGTAGGGGTAAAGAAGAGCCCAGAGCTGACAATCACTGTCTGGCCGCACTGCGAGGCTGCTTTCATTTTCTCTGTCTCCGTGCACTCTGTGGGCCGTTTTTTTTTCTCCCCTTTCCTAGTCCACTCTCTGTGGACTGGGACAGGGGAGAAAAAAAACGGCCCACAGAGGGCACTGAGGCACCGGCCCTTCGGCCCATTCCCGAATGCCCGCCTTGCCAATCCGCCCCTGCCTCTGGGCAGCCTGCTGCGTGAAGTCCCCCACCGTGAGCTGGCCACCCTTGCAGGGCACCACGATCAGCGTCCTCCCGAAGGCGACTGTCACCTTCATGGCTCCGTCAGGAGGAGAGGAGCCCGGGGATCATTAGGGAGGTCTCGGAGGGACTCTAGAGGGGGCTGGAGGTGACAGTGTAGGGAAAGTGCACCGGGATGAAGAGGCTGAGTACTGTGCGGGGAGGGGCTGGACGCTACAGGGTAGAATGAGCAGGACACACACATCTGTTGTAATCTGAGTCCCTCATACTCACAAGAGGGACTGCACCGAGCGGTTGGTCTGCAGGGCCTCGGCCAGCAGCCGCACCCGCTTCAGGCTGGCCACCACCCCCAGGTTGAGGTTGAGCTGGATCAGGGAGTGGGACTCGGCCAGGCCCCGGCAGACGCGCCCGAAGTCCCGGTCGGAGAGGTGGCAGCCCCACAGCGAGAGCAGGCACACCGAGTTCTTCCGCAGGCTGTCCACCACGTCCTTCACCTCGGCGCTGGACAGGCTCTCCCCGGAGATCTCGATGGAGCCGGGCAGCATCTTCAGGGGGTCCGGGCTCCTGCGGCGGAGATCCGGGTGCGGCCCACGGGTCACAGGCTCGGCTCTTGGGAAGTTAGATCAATGGGTTATGCACCTGGGGCGGCGACCCGGGGTCACGGGGTCCAGTTTTACGATGATGCTGGTCCAATGGGGGAATGCACCCGAGGGGAAATCAAAGCAACATGCAGTTCAAATTCCAATATGAAAGGCTAGTGGGTTAATGCACCTGCCACTGGGAGGTCCGAGTGCAATGTGCAGGTCTTAGCTTTGAGTGCCCTGAGGGGGTTCAAAAGCGTCGGTGCAAATCGAGAGTGCCAGCTGCAGAAATGGTGCACCATTTTCGGGCCCAGGGCAAGCAGGGTAGTTCGGCAGGTTTGGAGCTTGCAGTAACAGCTCCCAGGCTTCCACTACAGTCAGATTGCACAGCTGGGCACCACAGAGGTCTGAATGGAACCTGTAAATTAATGCCGGTCCTGGTAAGATAGCCGAGTGGGTTCTGCACCCGATGCGGCCCTCTGTTTGCGAACTACTGGTAGAAAATTCCAATTCAGATAGCTGAGCGAGTTGATGCACGGACTGCGCAGATCTGTGTAATATGCCAGTCCTAGGTTTAAATTCCAGTAAAACAGCTGAATGAGCGCAGGGCCTGCAGTGCACATCTGGGGGTCCCCTGCAGGTCACTGGTGGGAGTGCGTTCCTGGGCACTTACTCTGTCGAGGCGGGTGGGGGTGGTATTGTGGAGGGGGTGACAAGGGGGTGGGTCACAGAGGTCAGGGGAGGGCTCTATGCAGGGCTCTATGCAGCGGCGGAAGGGGGGTTGCTGAGACAACAGCTGGGTGTTGTGCTATTGGGAATGGTGGATGCTGGGGCGGGGGTGATTGGGGGTGTCAGGGCTGCGGCACTAGGGGGCTAGTGAGGACAGATGAAGGGGCCGCGGGTGCCCCAGTGACTGAGTGGTTACTATGGCAGCGGGTGGGTGCCAGCGGATGGTGGTTTCGGATGCTGGGCTGTGAATGGGGTGAAGCTGTAAGAGGATACAGGGGGGCCAGGGATAGGTAATTTCTAGGACAAACGAGGTCCCTTGGGGGCAAGGTGGAAGCCGTGGGGGTGTTATGGTATGGGGAGGGTAGGTGCTGGGGCTCAAGGAAGGGGTGGGGGCTGGGGCAGCAGGGGGTGCTTTGCTGCAGCGGGAGGGGGGCTGCTGCTGGGGCAGCGGGTGCCCCGAAGGCTCCTGGGGGGGCTGATGCCAGGCTCTGCTCGCTCGGTCAGGGTGGCAGCGCCACCATTAATCACCGGCAGCTTCCCTGGCAGTGATGGGCAACCTGGACGGGGTGTGAGTGTGCGTGGAGGGGGCTCCCTCCTCTTATGCTGGCCGAGGCGATCCGTCCAGAGAGTGAGCGCTCCTGCGCCCGAGAGCTTCTTCTGAGAGAGAACAGGTGCCTTTTAAAGCGCCAATGAACAGCTCCGCTTTTCGTGGGCGCTATAGAAATCATTAACAAGCCGAGTATCGGCAACAACGTTGTGATAACATCTCTATTTCAAAAGAAGAAATCATTTTCTCATACAGCTTCCTTACTGAAGGAGTCTTCCAAACGCGTTTGTTGCGCTGGTAATAAAAACATCGGTAAACTGCCCCTGCGAGTGCTGTTCTCTTTCCATAGCGGCTGAAGGAGTTTTAAAGCAGTTCTTTTTTGCCTGAAAGGGAAACGAGACGCTATCGCAGCGAGCCCTAAAAAACCCTACGTGGGGCAGGCTTTCCTACTTCGGAAGCCCGTGCACGCGCCCACAGATGGCTAGAGAAGCAGTGCTGGTGACGCGGGGCTCCCATGCCCGAGGGAGAGCCCTGCCGAGACTGCAGAAGTCCAGAATGCCGGTAAGTGGGGCTTAGTTGGAGGGGGGTGCACTTGTGTGTGTGTGCGCGCACTTGTGGGTGTATGTGTGCGGCGGCGTGTGTGCGGCGGCGGCGGGGGTCTCTGTATGTGTGTGTGCGTGCATGTGTGTAGGTGCGCTCGTGTGTGTGTGTCTCTGTTTGTGCGCAAGCGTGCAGGGGGAGGTGTGGCTGTGTGGTACAGCTTTCCAGGAGAGGAGACAGGAGCTGGCCACAGCGAGCGTGTTCGCGTGCGCGTGGCCCGCTCAATTCCGAGCACGCGGCCCGCTCCTGTCCCCTCTCCTGGAAAGAAGAATCCATAACAATAGGTCTCTGGCGAGACCGCGCTTCGCGCGGTTAAACGCCACAAGACCTAAAAACGACTCTTATGTTAATTTATTGCACAAAAAACTAGCACATTAGAGATTGAGCAATTTGATTTACTGACTGCTTCAGCTATGCATATTCATCTAACAATATAATGCAATATATGGCAGCACATTTACTGTTGTCGTCTGTAACTCTCTTGAAGAAAAATTAATTCCCCTCTGTTTTCAGTCTTTGCTTTAAGGTTTACATAGAACAATCCTCTGGCTAATCTAATACTGTTACAGCCACCCCTTCTCGTGGAATCTTATAATGGTCATCCTTTAAAGCCCTGTCTCTCACAGATCTCACCGACATACTCAATTTCTTCAAAGCCACTTCCTATGAAGATGATGCTTTACAATTGTCTTTTATCGAAGTTCTCTCCTGGGAAGCTTGCTCAATCTTACGCACCACTGTCAATTCCTCCCTCACGGAAAGAATCTTCCCGGAAGCTCTCAAGACAGGCCAGAACCTTTCACTGTTAAAGAAGCTTTCATTGGATACTGTTAACCGGGTCAATTACCAGCCCATCACTCACCCAACCTACATCGCCAAGATCAATAACAATCTGTCTATGTTAAACTCCAAGATCACGTCAATGATAATCTTCTTCTGCATGAGTACAATTCTGGCTTCAGTTCATGTGCAGCATGGAGGCGGCTGCCTTACACATTGAAGATGAGACCATCTTGATCAGAAATAAGATCACCCATGCCTCCTGATATTGCCCTTAGACATCCAACTCTCATCCACACCTTGGAGTCTCAAATGGGATTCAAGGGCAATGCCCTTCAATGGTTCTCCTCCTACATTTCCCATACACACTAGTTTGTTCACATAGGCAACCCTAGGTTTCCAGTCATCTTCACTCTCTACATGAGCCCCATAGGATTGTATTCACTGATAACAGCATCAAGATTCACCAATATGCTGAGGATTTGCAACTCTACTTGAAAACCTCCTCTTATCCTGTTATCCAACCCCTCAAACACTGCCTGCACCTCACTGAGACCTGGATGCTCAGCACCTTACCTCAAGCTCAACCAACCAAGACATATTCCCTATTATTTGTCAAAGCAATCAATCAAGAATATAGAACAAATCTGGCTCAATAACATGACTTCAAACCCCAACAGTCATGAATGCCAAAACACTTGGATTCACCTTGGACACCAACCGCACCCATAGGGAACACTATGGGCCGCATTACAATGTCGGTTGGTAAGCCTCCAACCATTTGTCAGAGGCTTACTGACCAACACTGTATGTTTACAGTCCGAAGGCCAAATTTCACTGTCGGTGGCCGGAATGTAAAGCAGCCGGTCAATCCAACATTCCGCCATCGGGATTATGATGTCGGGATTATGATGTTGGTTTTCACCAGCGTTTCCATGTCAGCCTTTCCGACAAGGAAAGGCTGTCTGAAAGCGACTTTGGGGGCACTAGCAGGGGCCCCATCCCTCCACGGCCTATGGATGTGGTCCTGGGCGTCACCTGTAGTGCCCTCCTGAAAATCCCTTCACCCTGTGGCAGGCACCAGTAGGTGCCTGCCACACGGTGCAAGGATTTCCACAAACACCCATTTCTCAATGGGAGCTTGTGCTGTGGGTGGTTCACCACACAAGCTCCCATTGAGAAATGGCAGTTTGCAACGGCACCGTGTGCGGTTGTATCATAATAGGCTGTGCGAACACGCCAACCTATGGTTGGGTGGTTCTCACACAGAAACGTGTCGACCGGAGGCAACTCTGACCGACTGACCTGTGTCTGAAAACACAAAGATAGACAGGTACCAATTTTCTCTTCTTCCAGACAGCAACTTTAGAAATGCTGTTTAAGCCCTCCTACTTTTGCATCTGAGTGATGGTAACACCCTGCTCCATGGTGTCTCAGACTCCACACTGACACCCCCATAAAGGGCATCCTACCGCACATCTCATCCATGGCCAAATAAATATGATTATGTCACCACCAAATTTTTGGAACTCTATTGGCTCCCTCTGCCTGCCTGTACCATCTTCCAAAACCATTTGCATAATTTACAAAGCTATCATGACTAGCACCCATGCTTATCTTGCAGACAAACTCATCATCTTTGTGGGTCTCAGCACACCCACAACCAGTCCCCCGTTAGACTAGAGACTAAGCAGTGTAAAAAAGAAAAACAGACAGCAGGTCTTTTCCATCTATGAACCAAGGATCTGGAACAACATCCCTAGATATATAAGGATCGCCCAATGCTGCTTAAATTTAGGAAAGGGTTGAAGGCACTCCTCTTTAATGAACACTACTCCCATCATTCACTGACTGATTTCCTGCCTTTAACCCCGTACAGCTTCGGCAGCTAGGTATGGGCTATAAACATACCACTTACATATATACATACAAAAATGATGAAGTAATATATTGATTTTCTTAATGTAAATCTATATACCACAGACAGAAATGAAATAAAAGGAAATATAACTTTAATACCTTACATAGTGAATAACTGAGGGATGTATATCAATGGTGCACAACCACAATATCACTGTAAAATATCATTGGGCACAAATATTGTGTCAAAAATATCATGCAGCCAAGAATATCATGGGAGAGAATATAACAGGTAAGAGTAATCTTCCTTAATATAATTGTATATAATATTGTTTTTAATTGTAGTGTTAGAAGATATTACTTTTGTGTAATACATTATTATTTCATGACATTTTTGTGTTATTGGTTTTAGTAGCATTCATTGTATTTTTGCTTTGGTAATATATTTATTAAAATTATAAATAATTTTCATTTATTTATTTCTTTGGTGGGTTGTTGGGTCCGTAGAGGATTAGAGGAGTAGGGTGGAAAGTTTTTAAATACATATTTGATAAGTGTATATTCGAAGTTTATTCTTTTATTCATTTTAATTTGTTAATTTAATTAAAAACTATAAATTATTATATAATTTATAATTATATAATAATTTATAGATAAATATATAATATTAATAAAAATATAACTATAACATAAATTATTTATTAAACAAATAATATATTTAATAAATAATTTACAACATTTGGTAATTGGTTATGTAAAGTGCTTCATTGTTAATTGGTTATGTAAAGTGCTTCATTGTTTTAGATATTTTTTATATTAATTGCAGTTAATGTGTTTGTATTTTATTATACTAATACATTTTAGAGCAATTTCCTAATTGTATAATATTATTTTTTTACAATTAATTTTTTCTTTATTTTTGTAGGTGTTGGGTTTTTAGGTTTGTAGGATGGAAAGTTTTGAAATCTATTTTTTATACTTGTATTTAAGTAGTTTATTCAATAAATACATTTTAAATTGTCAATTTAATTAATACTTCTGTAAATCATTAGTTATTAATTATGTGATGCATAATTTATAACATTTGGTAACTATTTATTGATTATGTAAAGTATTTCATTGTTTTAAAACTTTTTTATAGTAAATAAATGTAGGGCCCAATTACAATGGCAGGCGGACCACAATCGATGGCTTATTGGTTGCGATCCGACTGATGCATTACAATGCATGCAGTTGGAGGTAGCAGGTTGAAAGACCATCCAATGCTTTCTGACGGGCTCAAGGAGCCCGTCGGTATGTCGGAAACACCTTATAATCCTTTAATGACAGCAGCTTTGTTGTTGGGATTATTATGTCGGATTCTGATAACCATTCCATTTCAGCCTTTCCGACATGGAAAGACTGTTGGAAAGTGACATTGGGGGCCCCTAGCAGGCCCCCCTTCCCTCCTGGCCTTCCGAATCGTGGCCTGGTGCACACCTACACATCCCTGCAGGGATGTTTGTAAACAAACATTTTTCAATGGAAGCTTGTGCTGGGGCCTTTTCTGCCCGCCGCACAAGCCTACATTGAAATTTGGATGCTTCCACATCCAAATAATGCAGTTGGAACCGCTGACCTGAGGTCCGCAAAGGTGCCCGACACCGTAATTAGCCCCTAAATGTTTTTGTATTTTATTATATTAATACATTTTAGCATTTCTTTTTATTATTTTATAATATACATTTTTCTTTAGTGTTATTTTTAGTTGTTTTTGTGGGTGGTGGGTTTTTAGGTTAGTAGGGTGGGAAATGTTTTAAATATCTATATTGCTAATTGGTAAATACTTTAAATAATTTTAATTCTGTAAACTTAATTTTATATTATGTCAAAAACATTAAGGGCCTAATTACGATGTCGGGCACCGTTGTGGTCTAGAGACCGACCGACATCCGGTCAACGGTCCCAACACCGCAACTACAATTAAACCGCACATGGTGCGGTCGAATACTACCATTTCTCAATGGGAGCTTGTGCTGTAGCCGTAAACCGGCCCCAGCACAAGTTCCCATAGAGAAATGGGAGTTTTTGTTAAACCCCGCACTGCGTGGCAGGAAGCACACGGTGCCTGCCACTCAGTGCAGGGATTTACAGGGGGTACCATATGCACCCCCCCAGGCCCCAAACTGGAGGCCGCTTTCCGACAGGCTCTTCAATTCCCTGTGGGAAACAGACATCATAATTCCGATGGTGGGAATACCGTCTTAAGGGATGTGTTGGTTCAGACTGGCTGATGTGCTCCCTAAGCATGTCAGAAGCCAGCTGGAATGACCAGTCGGTTTCACTTCTGACCACTGTATTCTTAATATGGTGGTCCAAATGGAAACCAAAGATGTCGGCCGGAAAGACTCCGACCGCAGTTGGGAGACTTTCTGACCAACATCAAAATAGAGCTGTGTATATTTTGAAAGATTTGTTGAATTATATTTTAAGTTGTTCGATCTATATTTACTTTTTTTTTTATTTAGGAGTAAGAATAGTAAATTTCACCTTTTCAAATTCCAGCAGTTTGCCTACTGTTGTCCAGGTTGCAGTGGGAATAGTAAATCTGGCACCCTCCAAAATCCACCACGTTCCCTACTGTCGCTTAGGTTGGAGAGGAAATAGTAAATCTGAAGCCTCCATGGACCACCACTTTCCCTACTGTTGCTAGGTTTGGAGTGGGAATAGTAAATCTGACCCCTCCAAGGTCCAACACTTTCCCTACTGTTGCTCATGACCAAGTGGAAATAGTAAATCTGACATCTTCAAAGTTTAACACGCTCCCTACTGTTGCTCAGTTTGGCATGGAAATAGTGAAAGGAGCCTCCTCCAAATTCTTAATATTTTTTATTTACATTGTTTAATTTGTTTTTTGTGTGATTTAAATATAACAGTTATGTTAGTTTTAATGTTATCTTTTATTGTATAGGTTTAATTTTTAGAGTAATGTTTGTATTATTTGTTTAATAATTTTATGGTGCAAGTTTATGTTGTATATCTTAATATATAGTATTGTTAATTGATATAATTTAAAATATTTTAAATGTAATATATTTACCTTTTAAATTATGATATTTTGGTTCACTATATTTTAGTATCCAATATTTTTGTCCTTTGGAAAGAAAGTATATAAACTGATTTTTTGGACAATATTTAGTATTGCTAAATATTTTGCCAGTGATGTTATGTCATAGAGGTCTGCACCTGGATAGCCTCACGGATGATTGGTGCACTTTACAAATCCTGTCTGATTGATTGATTGATTGATTGATAGAAGGATATCCAGAGTTCAAATATTCGGAAGGTCCGATCAAAGGATTTGAACAATGGCAACAAAGGCAAATCTTCATTGCTAGAACTGGTACTGATTTTATCATAATTGTTTGTTGATGTAAAAACACAAATTAGTTGGTGCATTATTTCCCATATGAACCTTAAAGTGAAGACTGAAATATTTATTGATATATTGATGGTTAACTTGATTCAATGACTGTATGACAAAGCAAGAATGATGATGAAGTGCGAACGAATGTGAGGTGTAGTTTTGTAAATAGATAGGGTATCTGTGTAGAAAAGACGTGCAGTTTTTTTTTGTAAGAGGAAAATTACCCCAGATGTTGTTGCATTTGTACCAAATATATGTCTTAGGATATATGTACAAGGCTGGCCACCATGACCCTCTTTGTTACGTGCAGAAACAACTGCTCGCTTAGTTGTTTCCCAACCATCAGCACCGAGACCTTCCAGGACCTCTTGGCTAAAGTCAAATCAGGAGCCCCCATGGACTGTAGCCCTCCTCACACACTAAAAGACTCCCTCTCAGCATTCCCGGGCCCACCCCTCTACCTGCTGAATCACTCACTTTTGGCTGGCCACGTTCCTACTGCATTTAAAGAAGCCATTGTGGTTCCTCTCCTGAAAAAACCTGAAGCTGACCCTACTAATCTGCCTAACTACCGCCCCATCTCCTTGCTCCCATTTTTGCTGAAAGTACTAGTGGCCTATGTAGCAAGAAGTCTGTCCAACTTCTTGGAAGAATCAAAATGCCTTGACTCTCATCAGGCGGGCTTTCGCCCTGCACACTCCACAGAAACTGTGATATTAGCTGTCTTGGACACACTCAGTGATAACGCTGACAGAAGTTCCCCTCAGGCACTAGTACTACTGGATCTCTCCGCCGCCTTTGACACGGTCGACCACACTATATTGACAGACCGTGTCAGGCAAGCTGGCATCCAGGGCATAGCAACTAGATGGCTTAGTTTGTTCCTGGAGGACCGGTCTCAGGCAGTTCACTCAGTCCACTTCACTGACCCCAAACGTAGAACTACGTGTGGTGTTCCGCAAGGCTCCTCACTCTCCCCTAACCTGTTCAACCTCTACATCCTTCCCCTGATTCAGTCCCTCAATGACAGAAAGGTGACTGTCTTCAATTACGCGGACAACCTGCAGCTGGATTTCACGGTTCACAACTCACACAGCTCAGTCACCGAATTTCAGGCTACCATGCTGCACATCCAACAGTGGATGGATCACAACCACCTTAAGCTAAATCCTGGCAAGATGGAGCTAGTCCTCACTGGAGACAGCAATAAGTTCTGGGGTCCACACTACTGGCCGACAGAGCTAGGACGCCCACCCATTCCTTCCTCCTCTGCAAAAACGCTCGGTCTCACCCTAAACAGTGATCTTCCACTTAAAACGCAGGTCGGGTCGGTAATCCCTAAATGCTTCTTTCAACTGCGAAAGAACAGGAAGATTCACTGTTTGCTCATGCAGGAAGCCTCGACCCAGGTTGTAATAGCCACTGTTCTCTCGCACCTGGACAATGCAAACTCTGTCTACCTAGGCATGTCACTCTACCTGCTCAAATGGCTACAGATAGTCGAGAATCAGGCAGCCAGGTTGATTCTTCAACAACCCAGGTGGCAACTGGCGACACGGCTAATGAGGAAATTGCACTGGCTCCCCATCCCTCAACACTGCGCATTTAAAACTGGTTGCTTTATCTTCAAATCCTTGCAAGGTCAAAATCCCATATTTATAAACAACCTGATACTCAGGTACACCCCCTCTCGCAATCTGCGATCAACTCACCTCTGGCTCCTTTCCACCCCCACGTTCAAGCGGAAATGTCTGAGAGGCTGTAGATTCGCAGCCCTTGCCCCTAGACTGTGGCACTCCTTCCCCTTGGAGATCCGGTCATGCACTGTCCTGAAATCCATGAGGTCACTCAAAACATGGTTATTTGCACAAGCCTACAACTGACTCCTCCGCAGGTAACGGACAAGACCTACTACAGCACCATGAAACCAACCGGTGTACGTGCGCTCTACCAATTATTCTTAACATTAACATTAACAAGGCTTAAACAATGTCTTTTTTGTGTACCTAAAAAGCCATAATCCTTCGAGAAAAAACAAAATACCTTTTAAGGAAAGGTGGCCACTTGCAAAGGTTTGATTTTGACCCATCAGGAAAGTGTTCGGAGGACCCATGACCTAAAGATTTGCCCCTGCTTTCCCAATCAAGCCAAACAACTCCACTTCAAATTAACTATCTGGTGTTCCAGTTTGGCGATCCACCACTCTGACAGGATGGAGGAGACCCTAGTTTCCTTAGAAAGGTAGATAGATGAACCTGAGGTCCTATAAAAGGTAACCACAATGAGTAGGTTTCCAAGAGAGAGGCACTGGCAGCAGCCAATCCTCATTAGAGGCTCTGTATCTTAGGCTGCATTCATATTTCTAACAGTATCCATTTGATTGTCAGTTTTCTGGATAGCGAAGCCAACCTATGCAATTGTAACGGAAGGTTTAGGTCTTGGTGGACATAATGGTGGAGATAATGTGCCCTGAACTAAAAACAAGATGTGTCATGGACAATACATTTTTAATGATGGGCCCTCTTCCATTGTGACAATTGGTCACACCACATAACAAGGAGGGTCAGTGGATTCTATTATTCTGCTCGAGACCTCAGTGGTTTGAAACAGGGGAAAGGTAGGTGGGCCCCAGATGGGCATTCTACAGCCTGGAAGCAAGTGATTTGTGAAGAAGTCTGTTGATAATGTTGTCTCTTTATAGTGACCTCCAAGACCGATGGTCGGCTTTCCTACCGTTTATTGGGGTCTACCTCTGTTGGGTGGCTCATGATGTTCAATTATGGAGAGAACAGCCATAGATTGCCTGTCCGTCAATGAATCTGGCAGGTCACGAGACCAGACTAAGTCCTCTTAAAGTCCCTGCCAAAGAATTGGCTGCAGTTCTGATAGGTTGTAGTGGACTTTGACTGATTCCTGGAACCACAAAAATCATATGGAAACAATTATATACGTTTTGTAGTGGATCACATCATATTTTACCCAACAGCAGTTCTTGATAGATGCACTAGTACCTCTATTGTAGTCAAAGGTTTCTTCATGCTTTCTAATTGCACGGTGTGGTCAAAGGATATTTAGCCAGGCATACCAATTTCAAGCCCTTATACATAATGACTGTACCTGACAAGTCTTGGAGTGAACCCGAGGCTTTGAATACATTGAAGTGAACAAGAGTGACTCAATTGTGTTTTCTGGAGGAAGTGGGCTAGTGTTGCAATGCCTTTGGTTCACTTATATGGAAATGCTACAGGGGGCCGTGATGTTTCATTAGCTGAGCTTGTTTTCAACCATCGCATAAGGGACAACCCCTCATTATTTTTAGAACGTGTATTTAGCATCATTGCAAAACCATGGAGCACTCAAGGAAGGCAGGATCAATGTTTTAAGCTGAGCCAGGAGTAAATTAAGCCTAGTATGATTGGATGGGAACACTTGTCTGACAGAACAATTGGTGACAAAGGTCTTATGGCCTTTTACCTAGAGAACGTGGAGGAGTACTTTCATTGTAGCCAATTGTATTATGGGAGTGACATGAATGCTGTCTCAGTGTCTTCCACATGCAATGCATGAAAACCCGTCCCAGATCCTAAGATGTGGTGTGAGGTTTTAAGGGGAAAGGACATACGTCCCAAACTTCCACCGACTAGCCGAAGAGCGTGTCCTGGCGAGTGAAAACTACATTTCTTCAGTCTCACAACTCACAGTTCTTGAATCTCTTTCCAAGTACAGCTAATTGAATTTTGAGCAGATTGGCAATAACTGTGTCTACTCATTGCCAACCAGAGGCTTATTTATTTCTGGAAATGTTCTGGCAGCACCTTGAAGGCTGCTAAACAGAGGAGGGGCGGGTTTGTGTCATCATGCCAGTGATGTGAATAATTTGCAGTGCTGCTACTGTTCTAACTTGCCATGCACTTAATATGGAAACAAACTCCAGTTATTGTCAAAAAGTTGACAATCATTCATTTTTAAGAGCAGCCTTCATCAATGCGATGCTGAGGATAACTACTCACTCTTTTGAGACACAATACTGTAAATGTGTTCTGTTCCATTATCCTGAATATGAATGAGATATGAATGAGGCAACTTCGGCTGTCAAACATGTGGGCAGGCACCCTATGACCAAGGTGATGCAAATCCAGAAGACATGGGAATGACCAAGGGGGTGCAACCCCAAAAACATATGGAAACACACGCAATGTCTATTGGGATGCTATCTCAGAGCTCGCCTAGTGGAGGGCACCATATCACATAAAGACAACTCCTGCCGTCACCAGTAGCCCAACACACCCCCTGCTCAGAGAACACTCCAGTTATTACCTTTCGGAGAACATGGGGAAATGGGGTCATGGGCAAAAATGTTCCTCCCGGCTGTTGTTGCCAAGCTGGAGAGTTTGCAGAAACAAGACTGGAGCAGTGAGACGAGCTGTGTGAATTCCGAAGAGCCAATGGGCTCCGAGCAGTGATAGAGGGGGAAGTAGAGAAAAGGGTTACATGGATTGCGATACTCCTGGTGCTGCTCCAAACTCCAGCGTCCCTTTGCCTCGCTGGCTGAGAGCCCTTGGAAGTAAACGAAGCAGCTGCATGTGCTTTTTCACGGCCCCAGTGAATTCATCCTGGTAAGCTTCCCGCCAACAACACAGACGTTCATGAACATACGCTAGCTGCTATTTACTCCACAGGGGGCAGGAGGCAGGGTCTGGAAAGTCCTTCAGACCCATGTCTGGCCCACAAGACGAGTGCTTCTTTATTTCCTGCAGAACATTTCTAAGTTCGCCAGCTTTTCCCTTTGATTTCCCCATTAATTCTCATCTGTAAGGTTTTCAATATGTATCTCACTCGCAAACATAATTCCCATGTTGACAAATGTTCAGCTTCAGCTTGGATGAGAACAGCCATTAAATGCATTCCCTGATGTTTGAAATTTAAAGGCACAAAGGCCTTTCTTGCAAAAGGTTTTCTCCTAGTTCACTATCGATTGGCGGTTGAAGGAAAAAGCATTTTGACCCTATTGTCTTGGGTAGTAATTATTGCAAGATGCTGCGCTTACTGCCTGGAGCTTGTCAGAGCGGACAAGGCCTTGATGATCAGCATCACGGAAGGCAGGGTCAGCTGGAGCTAAATAAGACAGGAACGAGGCATCTACAGCAGGGCCAGTTTTGGCACTGGTGGCGCCCGGTGCGACAATGCTTGTTGGCGGCCTCCCCATCTGTGGTGGAGGCAGTGACCACCTCCACCATGGATTTCCTCACCACCACCTTTGAATAGTGCCCCTTAAGTCTCCATAACCACTCTCTTTCAGTTGTATTTCAGTAGTTATATCAGCAGTTGCCCCTCCAATAAGACAGAGACGCACTACCTCCCACCACCACTGTCAAATAAAATGATTATAAAACGGGTTTTAAACCAGTTTTATTGTCCTTTTATTTGAATCCCCTGGACCCGCCCTCAGGACTCTGACGAGTCTTGGGCGCGGGTCCAGGGGGATGACACTGCTGGTTGGGGACTGGTAGTGCACTCCCTTCACTGCGCATGACGGTTTGTCCGGCTCTCTCAGGCCAGCCAAACCCTCATGTGCAGTGAAGCTCTCTCCAGCACTAGCAGCGTTGCTGAGTCTGGAGAGAGCAGGCACAGGCTCCGAGTCTGCCTGGGAGTGCATGTTGCCAGCACTCGGGCCAATCCTGATGCTGCTTTCATGCAGTGTCAGGATCAGCCGCAGTGCACTTTGTGAGCCGGAGCACAGAAGAAAGAGCACAATGCGGCAGGCAACTGCATTTAAGTTAAGTTTAAAAAAATATATATTCTTTTGTTTTTGTTCCCCGAACCTCCACTCCCCACCTCTCTCCTCCGGCCGGCCCAGCTACTTTGGCAGGGGTCGGGCCACTACTGAGTTATATAGTATCACTCATAGCAGTGTAGGGTGTTAGAGAACTTTGCATCACACACACATTACACAGAGACAATCAATGATACGTGTGTAAATCAGCATATATGAATGTTACATAAGCCAGAGGACTATGGATCTGTGTTAAACAGTATAGTTTAAGAATACTTGGTCTGGAGAAGCCCAAACTCGGTATTGAAAACGGAACACTATTATTGAAGGATCTCTTTAATAAGAATCGATTTCCACCCAAACAAACCCTTTTTGCAACATTACTCAATGCTCTAATCTATACTCTGCAGTGTGCGTGAAGTTCTTTGATGACAGCTAATAATTCACTGTTCTATATTTGGATTGTAACTTATACACTGCAAGTAACAAAAGGATGTCTCTTAGAAAAGCAGTAACCCACTGAAGTATTTACATTATATGCACTTTCAGATCTGCTTGGTATTTGTTCTTTGCAGTAGGCATATTAATCATCTGTGCTATTTTATAATCACAAACAAAACAGGTGCTGGACCGAATGTGGATCAATGTCACTCCACACCACTGGAGTCAAGCTAGCCGGGCTGATGAGAGGTGTTACCTCGAAACCGGTCCGGTCCTCGGATGCTTGATTCCGTTCTGGGAAGGACATGGCTTTTGTAGTTCGGACTGGACTGTTCCCATGGGGCACAGGGTCAGAGCTGATTTGCATATCGCCATTGTCTAACCCAGGGTGGTGTGGAGTGCAAAAAAACGATGGATTTGGGCTCAGATCTTTGGACTGGGGTGAGTGTGTGACATTGATCAACATTCGGTCCATCACCTGTTGTGTTTGCATATTCCGCCCTAAGTGCCTGGGGATGCCCAGACGTGGGTCCCAGGCACTCCACACCACTGGAGTCAAGCTAGCCGGGCTGATGAGAGGTGTTACCTCGAAACCGGTCCAGTCCTCAGATGCTTGATTCCGTTCTGGGAAGGACATGGCTTTTGTAGTTTGGACTGGACTGTTCCCATGGGGCACAGGGTCAGAGCTGATTTGCATATCGCCATTGTCTAACCCAGGGTGGTGTGGAGTGCAAAAAAATGATGGATTTGGGCCCAGATCTTTGGACTGGGGTGAGTGTGTGACATTGATCCACATTCGGTCCATCACCTGTTGTGTTTGCATATTCCGCCCTAAGTGCGCTGGGGATGCCCAGACGTGGGTCCCAGGCACTCCACACCACTGGAGTCAAGCTAGCCGGGCTGATGAGAGGTGTTACCTCGAAACCGGTCCGGTCCTCGGATGCTTGATTCCGTTCTGGGAAGGACATGGCTTTTGTAGTTCGGACTGGACTGTTCCCATGGGGCACAGGGTCAGAGCTGATTTGCATATCGCCATTGTCTAACCCAGGGTGGTGTGGAGTGCAAAAAAACGATGGATTTGGGTCCAGATCTTTGGACTGGGGTGAGTGTGTGACATTGATCCACATTCGGTCAATCACCTGTTGTGATTTTATAATCAGTCACAACCTGAACTAGACAAAACTCCAATCTCTCTCCAGTAAGAACATTAATCACCAGAGTTATTTTGACATTTTTATTGCTGCCTGGGAAATGCTGGAGGCTAGGAATGCGGCAGCAGGTGCGTTTAAAATTAAAATAAACTTGCAAACACGGTACCCACTGAAGTCGGCACTAGGTGCAGTGGCACTGCTGCACAGTCCTAGAGCCGGCCCTGATCAGTAGATAGATACCAAAATCCAATGGAATGCGTCCTGAAATATATGACAGGTAGGTCACACACAGTAAGACCAGGCCAAGACAAAGTCAATCACCTTGGCATTGATTGTCAGGCTTTACTAACACTTGTTTTGTCACAGTTTTTGCAAACCACTATTTTTGGAGCACCTGCTGGACAATCGTCAATCTTAAAAAAAACATTGGCTGAAAGTAATTTTATTGGGTCTCAAAAACTACATCACCATAGTAGTCCCTAGCACTGAAGGGAACTAATTAGTGTGTATGCAATTCTTGTGGAGGGGCAGAAAAAAGTCATTCACAGAGAAGTTAGCCAATAGCTCAAGTGGGCTGACCCATTACTACATGCTGTATGCAGTAATTGGCAGATGTAAAAAGTGAACAATACATTAATAGACTAATGGATGACGAGGGTTCGCCCAAAGCCCTGAGAAATAAATGTATTATACATATAATGCTATTAAAATCAAGAAGTCCAGGCTAACGCAAGACACTAAAGAAGGGTCAGAAATCAAGACGAAAATTAGAGGAGACGGAAATCTTCAGTCTAAAAAACAGACAGGTAAGAGAACAAGAGTGCGCAGAGGATTTATGAATCCATGTGCTACGAGGACATACAATGAAGGGGGCATGAAACATCCATCTTTGACTCCACCAAAAGACCAACACCAAAACAGGAATAAAGTGTCCAGACATGCGAGTGTTCTGAAGCTTTATTCGATCCCTTTCTCTTCAGTTGGGCATTCAGCGGGATCCAGTCCATGCTGTTTCATCTGGACTGCGATGTCAAAAAGGTAGTCATAGCATTCACACATGATTTTGGCTTTCTCCCAAGTGTCTCCCCAAACATAGACTCCATGCCGGCGGACTACGACAGCGCAAGGGTCGGGATGGTCGTTCATTGCTTGTACCATCCGAAACTTCAGATCTTTCTCTTCCGGTGTATTTTCAATAATTGGGACCACCAACATGTCATCATACCTGTAGTAGCCTCCGGTGGTCCCTTTCTTGATTCCCTTGATCATTTCCTGGTGAGTGATACAGAACTCCTTTCTTGAAAAGAGGAGAGTAGCCATGACTGCAAACTTGGAATGAGTGTGAATGACGGCTCCGGCCCCTCTCATGGTGTATGCATTCATGAAAAGTGGTGTGCATTGACATTTCCTTAGGTTCTTGTACTCCGGGGGACAGCAGAGGTCACGTTCTTCCATGTCACACACAAACAAGTCTTCGGGCTCCATCCTTTCCTTCTGAACTCCAGAGGGGGCGATGTAGATTTCACCCCCGAGTTTGATGCTGATTCCTCCTCCAGTCCCCGTTACCCAGCCCAGGTGGTAGAACTGCCTACAGAGCTCTGGAACCAGGTTTCTTGGGTGCGTCTTGTCCTTGGCGTTGTCAGTCTGGTTACAGTTGTTGGCGTTGTCAGTCTGGTTACAGTGCAGTAGGTATGGGTGAACTGTGAAGTGTCTCTGGCAATTTCCTTCCTCAGTACCTGCTTTGGGGGTAATTGGTTAAACTTACATGCACTTTAACTGCTTGAATCACTGTCTTTGCAGCTCTCAAGGATAGAAACTTTTGCCTCATACCAAAACAATGCAAACATAGGCCAGAATGCACTCACATATGTTATCCATCCACCTACATTAGAATCAGTCAAGTGCACCTATCTCTCATTTCTTTACACTTTAAATAGATGCATAAGAGCAGCAACATTACATGGCAAGAGCACAACTCTGATCATCATGCACAACATATACACAACCTCTGTAGGCAGTATGACAAACACAATCAATCCAAAGCGCTCTCACGGAGCAGCGAGCTTCAGCATCTCGTAAGGAGAATAAGGCTTGTTGAAATTCAATTAAAATGCAGTATAATAGACTTTAACCCTACAGCACTATAGGGGAATAATAATCGCAACTATTTCGGTTAACATTAACTATACGTGGCATGTATACGTTTCTATTGGTCAGGAATAGTGGGTTGTGGGGGCGTGTCTTGGCGCCCGTGGGTAATGGCGGCGCCTGAGTGAGCCTCTGCCACAGCTACGGGAGACTTGTTATTCAAAATCCCCGGTTTCCGTGTTGGAGACTACGGCTAGCCGTCGGAACTCCTCTACGACGCTCTGAGACCCCTGAGGCACTCTTGCATCCATCGGAGACGGCGGAAATCATTGCCCTGCATCTGAGGACGCTCTGCTGCTGCGGCCGCCATTTTACGCGACCTGACGCAGTGCGCTCTTCCCGTGCAGGCGAGCGCGTCTTCCCTGTTCTTCTCTGTTTGGCGGCTGCATGGATTTCGGATGACCTCCGCTGCTCACGAGATGTTTGGAGCCCCTTGAAGCATCTCAGAAGAGGCGCCTTTCAAGTGAGTGTACCGCCTTTGTTCCCAGCGCGGCCGCCATTTTGTACACTTCGGCGCGCTGTGCTCTTCATGCCGGTAGGTTCCTGCACTTCCCCCGCGGCTTTTGGCTTCAACTGGGTCCTTATACCGCCTTACGCTGTGCTGCATCCTGTTGGATGTAACTATTTCCTGCCATTGTTTTAAAGCAATGTAGAGGCGGCAAATTGCTTGTCGCCTACCTATTGATTTGTGCATTTGCATAACAGTCGCTTTAAGCATTCCAGAAATTCTTCCTCATACCTGGCGCATACCCTTGGGCACCCCTCAACTGGATGGCAATTTTGTATACCTGTTTACCGTTTGCTTGCAGGATCAGACTCTTTGGTGATCCTCTCTGCCCCTGCTGGTTCTTTACACGCTGCTGCGCCTTTACTTGGATATTTTTTATGCAATGCCTTCGTCCTGGAAGCCCTGCCTGTGTGTTTCTGCTTCAGCTGGTTCAGAAGTGTTCCTTATGTGACCTGTGACACATCTGCGAGTTCTCCCTATATGCACCTTTGACCTGGCTGCTTCCTCATTTCATCAGTCGTGCCTGCTATCCTTCATACTTATTCCCTTCGTTCATGCAACTCATGGTTAGCATCTAGCACTGGACATTCCTTCAAGTGACTTTTTTCTTTGTCACCAATAGTGCCTCCCTTTTCCCTTCAGAGACCTCTTCCGCTATCCCTGCATTCCCTGGTGGCTTTATCCGTCTCCTCAAGCTGCAACAGCACGTTCTGTATACGTTTTTTTCCAGCTGCTTTTTATGGGACGACTCAAATCTACGTCGCGCCTACCTTCTAAATCGCCTACAAAGGTGGCCTTTGTGAAAAATTCTAAAGTCTTTTCCGCTCTTTCTCAATTAGAAGACTCTATTGCCTCATCTGGCTCGGAAGCAGCCATGGATTCTTCTCAGCCAGCATCAGGGAAAAACACTGTTAAACGACCAAAAAAGGATCCCCCTTCGCCACCCAAGCAATCAACACCCGTCTCTATGGAACTTTTGCTGGAAGAGATAAGATAATTTCGCCCTTTTCTTGAGGAAATCGGGACACTGCGCCCTTTCATGGAGAAAACCAATGCCAAGCTTCAAGTTCTTACAGACAATTGGTCACAAATCGAGACAAGGGTTTCCTCAGTTGAACAATCCGTTGCATCTTTTCAGGAAACTCACACCACAGTTTCACATTTAACCTCGCAGGTGGGCGCTCTTCAGAAGCAAGTGGAGGAGTTAGAAAACAGAGGCAGGCAGAATAACCTTCACATTTATGGCTTGGTGAAAGGTCTTGAAGGCTCGGACCCGCTTGCTTTCTTAAAATCTTTCCTCCCCAAGTTGCTTCACTTACCAGAAGGCACGTCTCTCAACATTCAGCGTGCTCATCGTCTTGGCCGTCTACCAGCGTCTATGTCCGTGTCACAACAACCAAGAGGCGTCATTCTCTACTTCCTGGAGTACACTGATCTCTTGAAAGTTCTAGCAGCTGCTAAGGCTCTCCCCAAATTAGCATGGTCTGGCTCTCCTTTGTTCTTCGCTCAGGACTATGCCAAAGCAACTGCGAATCGTAGGAAGGCCTTCCTTGGTATGAGAGAGGCCCTTCATTCCATGGGTGATCGTTATGGCCTGTATCATTCTTGTCTGTTTAAAGTCACCTACAACAACAAAACTACTGCCTACGAAGACCCAGTGCGACTGCAGAGTTTCATTAATGCACACCAGACCACCGACATGGATGCCTCTGGACCTTCCTCCTCTTGTCCTGGCTGAACTGTAGTTTTGCTTGTCTTTGTATTGCTCTTGTTTTTTCGCTATAGTTTCTCTACTCTGCCGTTTTTCTCTTGCTTGACTGCTTCCTCCCTTGTGTTGCATTGTTGTGGTTTGTTTCATGGTCCCTTTATTGACCGATGTTCGTAATTCATTCTCGTTTTTCCCTTCTTTGTCTCCGCAGGAACCCTTCCTTGTCTGATGAGGTCTTCCCAGTTCCCCGCCTAGCGGATCTTGGTTGTGTTGACTTACCTACATGGCCCCTTCCCCCCTCGACTTCTTCTTATGTAGGTATGTTTCCTTCTTGTTTTCTGTTCCTTTTTTGTTTTTCGTTTTTGTCTTCTTCCCTTCCCCCCGTGTTCCAGTTTCCTCATTTGTATAATGATGATGATCTTCTTTTTTCAGGTTGTATTTCTTTTCATGTCTTCTTTCTCCTCCATTTGACCTCCTTACAACTAATTTTACTCTCCACTTTCTCCTCTTTCCTTGCATTCTCTTCCATTCACACTGATCTCCTCTTTCTTTTCCTATGCCCGATCTCTATTATACATTTATCTTCTCTTTCTTATATTTTTCCTCTTTGTCCTTCCTTATTCATGACTTTTTATTTCAGTTGTGCTTATGATATATTTTATGCAACACTGTTATTAATATATGTCATTGAACGTAGTTTCATGGAATGTTAAGGGTATTAACTCTCCGATTAAGCGCCAACGCATTTTGTCACATCTTGCCAAATTGAATGTCAATATTGCATTTCTCCAAGAAATTCACCTTTCCAAAGCAGAATCAGCAAAGCTTAAGAGAGGTTGGGTGGGTGACGTTTTTTATTCACAAGGTGATGGTAAACGTAATGGTGTAGCAATTGTATGTCGTAGATCTCTCCCTCTCACAATTGTCTCCCAAAATTCAGATGCTAATGGCAGATGGACACACGTCAGACTATCGCTTAGAGGTGTTCCAATCTCCCTCCTTAATGTATATGCTCCCACTAATGGTGAACCTCTTTTTTGGGCTGAGTTTTCTAAATGTATCACCCTATTTATGGATGACCATTTTATCTTAGCTGGAGATTGCAATCATCCTCTAGATCCTTTTATTGATAGGAATTCCGGCGCCACTTATGTCCCCAATAAATCACACAAGCTCTTCATTCAAGCCATTTCCCAACATAAGCTCATCGATTCCTGGCGGCTGTGCAACCCATCTTCTCTGGATCCCAGTCGCGAATTTACTATATTTTTGTATCCCATACTCTAGCTCAAACACTTACCGCTGCTGAAATTGGTTCAATTTTACTCTCGGACCATGCCCCTGTCGTCATCGTTGTGGATGTTCTTCCTAAGACTGATGGGCCCAAAAGAGGGCGTTTCAACTACACCCTCCTCCTAGATCCTAAATGTACTTCTTCCTTCACTGCTTTTTTTGATGAATATTTCATGTTCAATGATACCCCTTCCCTTCCTAAACACACCATTTGGGATGCTTTCAAGACAGAAGCTCGCAACTTTATTATTGGATATGTTGCAAAGAAACGCAGGTCTGCTCGCCTATGCACTAAAAAGATCCTTGGTGACATTAAGAGATTGGAACATGTCTACTTCACCTCCCATTCAAACGATAGTCTGACGGCCCTTGTCGCTGCCAAGATAAAATTCAATGAGAAGTCCACAAAAGATGCCTCCTTGTATTTGCTAAAATCCAGTGCCAAGTTTTATGGTGGGAAAAACAAGGCTGGGAAAATTCTTGCCAATTACCTGAAGGTCAAGCACAACCGACTGAACATTGAATCTATTTATGACACCAATTCTACCTTACAGTATAAGGATGCCGATATTCTTACTGAAATCTCCAGTTTCTACAAAACCTTATACACCTCTGAAACCCAACCCTCACCCCATTCTCTACAACATTTGTTCTCCAATATCCAGAAGCCTGCACACTTTCCTCTTGACCTTTCCTCTTTGGAGAATAACATTTCACAGACGGAATTGACTACGGCACTGCAACGCCTCAAACTTAATAAAGCCCCTGGACCAGATGGTTTTACCGTTGAATTTTATCTCCATTTTTCTAAATTGTTAGTTCCAAAGTTACATTCTCTCCTCACCACCTTCGTTGATTTAGGCAATCCCTCAGGCACCTTCTCTGATGCACATATTTGTTTAATACCTAAAGAGGGAAAGGATGTGAAGCATTGCAAAAATTACAGACCCATTTCCCTTGTCAATATTGACTACAAACTTTTTGCTAAAGCATTGGCGATACGATTGGATCATTTACTTCCAGATCTCTTAGGCGAAGAGCAGTCGGGTTTTGTCAAGGGCCGATACATTACTGACAATACCAGACTGTTATTTAACATATTGTCAAAATCATCCCACCTTCAAACTCCCCTTGCAGCGATTGCCTTAGATGCAGAGAAGGCGTTTGATAGGGTCGAATGGCCTTACCTTTTTCAGACTCTTGGATGGTTTGGCTTTGGCCCTAAATTCATTTCCCTAGTCTCGCTGTTATACTCTCGCCCACGAGCCGCGGTCTTTGCGAATGGTCAGATCTCCTCTTATTTTGACCTTGGTAGAGGTATACGCCAAGGATGTCCCCTTTCACCTTTCCTTTTCAATCTTGCTTTAGAGCCATTTCTGTCCAAGCTTCACCAAAATCCCAACAATCATGGCTTTCAAACTGCGGACTCCTCTATTACGCTTGCTGCCTATGCGGATGATATTTTGCTCTTCATCTCTAATCCTACAGATTCCCTCCCCGCTTTCCTAGAAGAAGTGAGAAATTATTCCTTAATTTCTGGCTATAAGCTCAACAATGACAAGTGTGAGATTTTGCCCCTGACGAAGTTCACCTTTAAGCCTAACTTTAGTACTTCCAATTTCACCTGGAGTCCCTCTCATATTAAATATTTAGGCTTACACATCACTCCCTCCATCTCAGATACCATTTCCCTTTGTATGACCAAGTGCTCTCAGAAACTCTCCAACCTTACTGCTCGTTGGCATCCTTTATATCTATCTTGGTGGGGTCGCCTTGACACCATTAAGATGATGTTATCTCCTATAATCCTCTATACCATTTCTAATATCCCTGTTGCTATCACAGCTAAATTCTTTAAGAAAATTAATTCGATCTTATCCTCTTTCCTGTGGCATAATAAGAAACTTAGAATGTCCCTTGCCAGACTCATTCGCCCTGTCTCTGAAGGCGGAGTAAATTTTCCGGACTTTCCTGGTTTTCAAAAGGCCTTTTTGTTACGCCAAGCTTCCTTTTGGCTCCAAGATCCAATTTCCCCCTGCCCTCTTTGGACTAAAGTTGAACGCCTTTTCCTTCCTCCATTTTCTTTCACCGAATATATTTCTTTCTCTCGCAAACCCTCCTCGATTCCTACTCCCATCCATAAATTTACTGTCAAGCTTCTCTTAGCTTCTAGCCCACCTCCCCCTACGCTATTGCTGCTTTTCTCTCGTCTACCATTTGGCATAACAAATATCTTTTAATTCATAATAGCCCCTTTTACTGGAAATCCTGGCGAGCTAGAGGATTGCTCTGGATCTCACAGTTGTTCTCACATTCTACCTTTCTACCTTTTCACACTCTTTGTTCCTCCTTTGATTTACCCTCATCCTTTCCCCCCAAATACCTTCTACTTAAAACAGCGGTTATGGAAGTCTACACACGACTCATGCAGGCATCACTCTCTTCTACTCCTCCTGACCCTCAATCTCAACTTCATTCTCTCCTGCATAACACTCCTAAAGCTTCTATTATTTACAAGCATATTCTTGCTCATACCTCTACTAGACCAAAGTCTAAGGTGGAGGAGCAATGGGAACAGGACCTTGCTGTGTCATGGCCAATATCCCTATGGGACAGGATATGGACAAAGGTTCGCAAAACATCTAGGGCAGCGTCCTTGACGCAATCCTTATTCTTTATTTACAACAGGTTACTCCTTACTCCTTTTACCCTTAACAGAAGATTCTCTACTGTTTCTGATGCTTGCTGGTCCTGCTCTGCACCTCACGCTACTCTGTTTCATATGCTCTTTCTCTGTAAACATGTACATGATTTTTGGTTGCAGGGTTGGGCTCAAATTAATGTAATTTTCCATACATGTATTCCCTTATCTCACACCCATATTTTTCTAGGAAGCCTTTCTCCCTGTTGGGAAGGTACCATGCTACATGTTCGCATTGTTGATTTGCTTTTGGCTGTTGCGTTTCAGCAGATTACTGTCAATTGGAAAACTTTCTCTGACATTTCTTTTAAAGCATGGTGGTATAATGTTTGCCATAATCATAGGCTTGATACTGTGTTTGCTTTTCCTGCCCAATTGGCAACCAAGCGTGCAGACTTATGGTTTCCTGTTACAATGTATTTGGATAACTGTGTGACTCGTTCTTTTTGCCCACGACCTGCTCAGCAGGAGGTTTCCAAACCCCCCTGATACCCTTTTCACTCCTGTACTTTCTCTGCATTATTATCTGCTTTGTCCTCATTTGCACCTGTTTCTGATGTATATCTATTGTACCCCTTATTTTTATTCTTATTGTCCATGATACATATTTTGTTATTTGATTTCTTGTAAGCACATCCTTATTATTTTTCTTCCCCCCCCCCCTCTTTTTCTTTCCCACAATCCCTTTGCCTTATTGTGTATTGATACCTCATTTTATGATTAATAAAGCTTTTCTTGAACTTAAAAAAAAGAATAGTGGGTTGTGGCTCTTGTCCCGTGAGAGTTATCTTTGGTGTCTGTAGCCTGATCTCTGGGTAGACTGAAATAGCTAGGCTATGTGAATGTTGTATGTAAAATGTATGTGTTACTTGAAGCATCAATTCTGCTGTCTAAAGCAAGAACCTCAATGATCAGTTTCTCATATTGCAAGCAGATGCATAAATTGCTGGAATTTGTGTCTACGTAAAGGCAGTACTGCGTAACATGAGCACTTCCTTTGTATAGGTACTGCATCACTGCGTCTTACCTTTTCAACCTAGTGTAGTTTGGTAGCAAAATACTTGTGAACCCATACTCTGCTGTGAAATTAAACAAAGGCCTGTCAAATGCAGCATAACAGGTTGCTAATACAAAAGCATTACACAAAGAGAACAGACTTTGTGCACATATTCCGGATAAAAAATAAATATGTATGCTATACTTTTTACGGAAATTACTATAGATGTTTAGGACCACTATTATTGAGAATGTTGGCATTCTTTGAGAAAGTAGTCTGAAGAAATTAATAACAAAAATATGCATTTTCTAAAGCTCATTACCTATCCTGTATGTGCTGTGGGTCTTAGAAAATAACTGAAATCTGGTTGTTCAAATGTATGTTATTACGAGGTACAGTTACTGATTATTTCTTAGTGACGTTCTCACAGGACAAAGCACAAGATTGGTGGCTTTCTTCATGGATGTAGCTCAATCATGGAATGCATAAGTACCCCAAGCCCCACGCTCTTCAACATCTACATGGCCGCCATCGACAGACAGCACGGACTCAGTACAGTATCCTACACCGACGATACTCGGCTCATCCTCTCCCTCACCAAGGACCCCTTCATCACCAGACTCAACTTCCAGGAAGGAATGAAAGATGTTGCATCCTGGATGAGCAGCAGCTGTCTGAAACTCAACTTGGAGAAGACAGAGGTCCTCGTCCTGGGACCCTCCACCTCTGCATGGGTCAACTCCTGGTGGTCCACTGCCCTCGGCAGCCCTACCCCACCCCTACGAACCATGCCCGAAACCTCAGCATTGTACTCGACTCCTCCCTCTCTATGACAAGACAAGACAACGCTGTTACCTCCACCTGCTTCAACACCCTTAGCATCCTTCGAAAGACCTTCAAAGGGATCCCCCCGAATCAAGGAAGACGGTCACCCACGCACTCATAACCAGCAGACTGGACTACTGAAACGCCGTCTACACTGGGATCAACAAGTCTCTGCTCTGCAAACTCCAGACCACACAGAACACCGCAGCCACCTTGTTCAACATCTATATGGAGCCCCTGGCTCGAGTCGTAGAGAACTTTGGGGTGGGCATTGTTAGCTACACTGACGACACCCAGCTCATGTTTAAGCTCACTCCAGATAGCGAGAAATTTGCCACCAATTTCTCTGGCTGCATGGCTGCTGTCACCACTTGGATGGATAACAACTGCCTCCGTTTAAATGGAGATAAAACGGAGGTGTTGGTGGTAGGGAACAAAACTTCAATATGGTCCCAGGCTTGGTAGCCTACAACTCTGGGCGATTTCCCCCGCCCTGTAGAAAAAGTCAAAAATCTAGGGATTATGATTGACTCAGATCTTTCGGGAAAATAATAGGTAAATGCATGGGCACGCTAAAAATCCTGCGAAAAATCATCGATCTCATCCCTACTGAAGCATGAAAAACTATTGTACATGCGCTCATAACACCCCACTTGGACTACGGAAACGTTCTCCTATTAGGTCTGAACCAAAAGCAGTTGCACCAGCTTCAATGCATTCAAAATGCTGCCGCCCGCATGGTACTGGGTCTTCCCAGAAGAACATCTTCCAAAGCGGCCTTGTCAAAACTGCACTGGCTCCCTGTTAGGGAAAGAATTAGATTTAAAAGCCTTTGCTATGCCCATAAGATTGCTCGCAACAAAGGACCTACCTATCTAAGAAACCTTCTCACTATCCATCGTCCGACCAGAGACCTTAGATCCTCGGGAATGTCACAATTCAAACTTCCCCGTATCCACAGAGCGAAAATGGGTGGTCGCTCCTTTCGCTACCTTGGAGTAAAACACTGGAATGCCCTCCCTGTTCATTTGAGAATGGAACCTTCAGAAACTCTTTTTAGAGCCAAACTAAAAACTCACCTCTTCCCCCAATAATACTTTTCTGCTCCTTTTCCATCCGTTTTTCCGCTGTGAGTTTGTTGGCAGTCAGCGCGGGGATACACAGTTGTGCAGCCATGCGCTTTATAAATGTTCTATTATTATTATTATTATAGCCAGACTCATCCTCAGAATCCCTCGACACAAACACACCACCCAGCACCTATGTGACCTCCACTGGCTCCCAGTCGAGAAAAGAGTAATTTTCAAGACACTCACCCACGTCTACAAATGCCTCCACAACACCGGACCCCAATACCTCAATGATAGAATCTACTTCCACGTACCCAAGAGGTAAACTCTGATCCGCCAACCTCGTCCTAGCCGAACCCTCACGTATCCGCAGAGCAAAACTGGTGGAAGTACCTTATTCCACATCGCGGCCTCGACCTGGATAAGCTGCCGATCAATATCAGATGTGCCCCCACCCTGTACATCTTCAGGATGACCCTCAAGACCGACTCTTCGACTAACCGGAGCTGCTCCCCCAACCCCCTGTCCCTCCCCCCAGCACCTTGAGACCCTCACGGGTGAGTAGCACGCTTAAAACTTCCTCGAGTGACTGATTGAAGAGAACTGCTCAACCTGGGGTGCTCACATAAACTATGTTGTTTTAGAGATAGTTCAGATTCATGGCAATGGAATTAACATGTTATAATACTGCCAAATGAGAGTAGCATTCATTCGATCTCAGGAGGAATGGATGATGAATCTGGAATCAAACCTGTCACTTGGCCAGCCGTACACCCCAGCCAGGTGTTTTAAGCCACTAAGCCCAGGTTATTTGTAACTTGTGCATGAGTGCAACCTGAAACAAGTATATGTTGCTGCATCCTGATGAGCAGACTGTAATCATATCTTTCATCGTTCCAAGAAACAATTTACTGAGAATTGGCACAAAAAAGGCCAACATTTTGAAAGAACTACGAAAACTGGTGTAATGTGCTTTGCACTATCTGTTCAAACTGCTTGTTACTTCGTTGCTTTTAAACCCTCCTCCTTCTTTCAAAGTTCTCTGTAAGCAACCTATAAACACTGTAAAATCCACAAAACATGCTTGTTCGAATAGCATTGGATTTGCCCAATATGTTGAAAAAATGCACAGTTTTTAACTATTTTATTGCATTGGCTCTGAGGATAACTCTGCCCTCGATTGCTTGATATATTTGCTCCAACTCCATTGCTTGGTTTGTCAGCCCCCCGATTCTCCCCCACCCCGAGTTTCGCCCCTGAGTGACAGCATACTTGGTATACAAAATAACGTATTTTTATATAGATCCTCCTACCGCACTTATGCCATTCAGTGATATATAGACTTACTCTACTGGTCAGGCCGGCTGTGGTCAATGTGATCACACATTTAAACACGAGGCATGTTAAACTGATTCACAGGAATCCACTATTTTGGATGTAAGAAAAGTTGATATGGAAATTTACCACAGCCCTGGCTACCAATGCCTTATGGTTCTTAGATGTGAATGGCAACAATAGCCTCAAAATTAATACACATCTTAACTGCTTCAAACAGGAGCATGAAATCTAGATTAACCGCTTCGCTGCTGGTGACGAGCTCAGCTCAGCCACGGTAGTCGTGTGCGGATGACGAGCTGAGCTCGTCATGTAACGCGGCTTTTCGTAAATTGCCGCACACAGCGGGAAAAGCCGCCGCAGCGATGCTGTTAAGGTAAATTTAAAGAATTCTCGCTTTGATTTGACACTGACATTGTTATCAAATAGATGGAGGATTTGCAATGAAAAAAAAAAGCTTTTTTTACTCCGACTAAGTGAAATATGTACGGTTTGAAAAACGAACTGTGGAAAATGGAAATTTGATTATGATTATTTTCGAAGTCTAAAAATGTTGATATTCCATCGACATGTTTTCTTTACACAGCAGTATTTTTTCACTGTTTATGGTCATGTGGCATTGTAACTTAAAAAAACATGTATAAACACCAATTACGTACTGCACGTTGATTATGTGAACAAGGGCGCTTGCTGCCCGAAACGCGTCATGCTGAAGTGAGGAAAAAGGGATAATAAACCTAACTGTTGACTCAAGGCTGCCTGGTGGTCCGTTGTTTCTGGACAGAAAGCTGTTGCCTAGAGATATATATATATATATATATATATATATATATATATATATATATATATATATATATATATATATATATATATATATATATATATATATATATATCTAGGCAACAGCTTTCTGTCTCTCCAAATGGCAGTACAGAAACAACGGACCATTATATATATATATATATATATATATCCCATCGCAAAAGTTTGTCTGGTATGAGTGAGCCCACACGAGTGAAGAGGAGTAACCTTGTTTATTCACCAAAGGACCAGCATTCAGTAAACAGCCCACCCGCTTTGGGGCGAGTGATACCTACCGAAGGAAATCATGAGCCTTTGGCAAGCAACGCACCAATGCTTCTGCTACCCACTTGGGGTCAATTTGGGTGGCAGACTTTGATGTGAATACAACAAACCACAAGATCCAGAAGGCCGCAGTGTGGCCACGCCCTATCGGGCGGGACTTTTGAATTTAAGGTGGTCCACTTCTTGCCACACCTTGCTCCATATCCATGCCTGCAGCTCCTGAAGAAATGCTACACAGCATGAAACGCGTCGGGCTGGGCCTTAAAAGGACTTGAGTTTTTTGCGAAGCAGGCGGGCTGTTTACTGAATGCTGGTCCTTTGGTGAATAAACAAGGTTACTCCTCTTCACTCGTGTGGGCTCACTCATACCAGACAAACTTTTGCGATGGGATATATATATATATATATATATATATATATATATATATATATATATATATCCAACAAATTGTCCTGTCACTGAGGGAGCGCTGTTTATTGGTGCCCACGTCGAGACCAGGACATTGTCTTGTATTGATTTCACACAAAAGAACTTGTGGCGCTCCTCTTGATAATTCAAAAGATTTTATTCAGACTGTGCAAACCTACGTGTTTCGAACCGTAGTTCCTCATCACAGTGGTGTTGTACAACACCACCGTGATCAGGAACTATGGTTCGAAATGTGTAGGTTTGCACAGTCTGAATAAAATCTTTTGAATTATCAAGAGGAGTGCCATGATGTCTTTTGTGTGGAATATATATATATATATATATATATATAGGTATATATAGTTAGGACCTAGCTACCATAGGAAATCCGCAACATTCTATTGGGAATAACTTTGGCGCCGGTTGAGGAATTTGCGTGTAATTTACCAACATTTAGGCCAGCTTCGCTCCGCTCCTTCCCTGGAAGTTTTGGGGGGATTCGTCATGCGGGGGCCGAGAAAAAAGCGTGTTTTCCCCGTGTTAATTTCCATAGGACGATTAGACACGGCTACAGCCCGAACGGCTGAACGGAATTACACTAAACTTGGCAAAATTGTAGGGACTGGTACGCAGAAGTGCCTTTTCTATATTTGGTGAAAATTGCTCCAGTGGTTTTTACGAAAATTAACTTCAAAAACACATATATATATATATCTATATGCTTCGAGCGCTTACAGGGAGCGCACCCGGCGCGACACGGAAGTGCACGAGCGGAAAGCTGATTGGCTCTCGGGTGTCTGTGAACATTCCAAACGGTCCGGAGAGTCCACCATCTTGCGTCTCGGTAGAACCGAGGCACAAGAGGTGAAAAACAAAAGGGGAAAACTATAAAAGGGGGCAGGGTAGAGACCCCCTGACCCCCTAGATTTTATCAGGGGGTCTAGGAGGACCCCAAAGGTAAAAAAAAAGCGAATATTTTATTTTTGAAAATTTCACGGAGTACGCGCTGGGTGCGATGCCATGTACGCGTACCCTGAGCGTACCATGGGGAAAACCTATCCTTGTGGGACCCCCCTGAGCAGGCCTAGGGAGTCAGGGTACCTCTACCCTTCCCCCCTTTGCGTGTTTTGCACCTTTGTTTTACTGCTTTCTTGTGCCTTGGTTCTACCGAGGCACAAGATGGCTGCCAACACTTCCTGGTTTGGAGTGTTGACAGACAGTGGCAGCCAATCAGCATGCCTTTCGCAGGAAAGCAGCATACTCATTGGCTGTCAACACTTCTAACAAGGAAGTGTTGGCATTCATCTTGTGCTAGGTAGTCCGAGGCACAAAAGAAGCAGAAAAACAAACGTGCAGAATGCAAAAAGGGGGCAGGGTAGAAGCAACCTGACCCCCTACGGCTGCTCAGGTGGTCCCACAAGGATATTAACATATTTAAACGTTATCCGCTAATAGAATTAGCATTTAAACAACCTTGCGAATTCACTGAAAAAACCATAGGTTTCAGGCCTTATATAGTTAAGAATTAGCATTAAAAAAACCTTGCAAATTCACTGAAAAAACCATAGGTTTCAGGCCTTATATAGTTAGGAATTAGCATATAAAAACATTTGAAATTCACTGAAAAAATCACAGGTTTCAGGCCTTATATAGTTAGGAATTAGCTTTTAAAAAACCTTTGAAATTCACTCAAAAAACTAAGTTTTAGGGGTGTTTTAGTTAGCTGGACATTTCACTCATACAAAACCATTGAAATTGCTCCAATATAGTTAGTTGTACTAACTATATTTCACGCACCCGTAATGCACTGCTGATGATGTCAGATATTAGATCATTCATGACATGGCCAGTGACATCATTGATGACATCTCAAATGACATCACTGATGACATCACATAATTCACCCTAAGAGCGTTGTCCAAAATCATCAAGTGATTTCAGAACAACTTTTTGGTCTGAAGCAAGACTGCTAGAGTGATTGGCAGTGATAGTTGGCCAAGCATTTCCAGAGATTTAACTCAACAATTTGTTAGTTTTCTTGGTTCTGTCAACCAGGCCTAGAAATAAGAGTTTTGTGAACTGTGGGGTTGGCTTTTTTCATTATAGGAATGAGTGATGCAAGTAACTGGATGGCTGGGAAGGGGTAGTGGAGTTGCCAGAGGCTTAACTCACTGTTCTTGCGTTCCCACTAAACACATGCCCAGCGTTTAAAGACAGAGGCACGTCAGTAGGACCTCCTTGAGTGCCATTTGTCTCACTAAAAGTAACACTACATGAACAGAACCTAAAATGGCCCACAAATGTAAATCGTGGGGCTTTTGAATTTGCAAAGACACACTGCACACATATTTTACAAGGTATGGGAGACTGCACGTGATTGTGCTGGCTGCATATAATGTTTGCTGTAATATCAGGGGAAATCAGAAGTACAAAACTAGCCCACCAGTTCATAATACAAGTCAACATTTCGTCAAAAAACTTGCCCTTGAGGTGACCAGCCCTTCAGACATTGCCGGATTACCATATAGAGCAGTTAGACTCGATCACAGGGTAGCTTATGGCACAGAAGTTGTCCCGCTGCATAGTAAAGGTCATAATTAGGAGCTCTCCCCCTCCAGTAAGTATTGTTGTGCCACTTGCAGTGCAACCCTTTTGCTACCCGTCCCCCCAGAATAGGTCCGAGGGAAGTCCCCGAAATCCAGTGGAAAAAAAGTCTGGGGCGGAATTAGTGGTAATGCAGCCAAAGGGTACAGCAGACCGAACAGCACTAACATTTTGGCTACTGCTACCAAGCTCACTGGAGACAGGGGCAATGAGAGCCAGCAGGGGAGAGAGTGGTGAGCCAAAGATACTGCTCTGGGCAGAGTATCACCTATTAGATCAGCATCGAAGTGATACATTTTCACCCCCAACTATTTAGAAGTATTGAATTACCATACAAGCCTGGTGGTCAGCGATACCGCCAGACAGGACTCCGGTTCCCCATCAGATTTAGTAATCGTTTAATATTCAGGAATCTGTTGCACTCAGGGATAGATCTATTTCGATCTACAGGGACTAGTTGTCCCTATACTGGCAGTCACCTATTACCAGGATCTTTCCTAATATTTTATAGTCCAGGTTTAGGAGCAAGAGTGGGCGATATAAATGGCTGTGCATTTGGTCTCGTCTTGATTTAGGAAGCACACCTATAAGGGCTTCCAGGAGGGATTCCGGAAGCTCTCCCCTGGCCCGCCTCCTCATACACCTTTAGCAGGTGCGGGGTTAGAAGTGTGCCGTAGGAAGCATAGTATTCTATAGGGAAGCCGTCCGAGCCTGGCTATCTGTTGTATGGCCTCACGTATTTCCTTTTCCTTCATCTGCAAAGGTTTTTCCAGCTCAGCATGGTGGAGCGGACTATGGCAAGTAAGAGATATCTCACCTAGAAAGCCTTTAATGTGATCTACTGTTGAGTTACCCGGTGCCACACATAAAGGTACAGTAATAACCCACAAATATCCTGTTTGAACATTACATATTGCCGCATCAGCAGTGCAGAATGCACCCATTGGGGAGTGCTGTTGATCCCGCCATAGTAGCCATGCGAGCATTGCACCAGCCTGTTTCCCCTCCCCAGGCTGGCATGCCAAGCACTCCCTGTAGTCAAGATTGAATAAGTGGAACGCCTATTTACCTCTGGCACATCTAAGTGCCTGTAGTCAACCCTCGCAATGAGCCGAACGGCCTAGGTTGGGTTTCACACCCCAGGTGGTATTAATGCAGAGGCCATGCACCACCAGTTTATGTGCCTCCCATTCTGCGGTCTTGGTACAAGTGGAGCCAGTGTTCGTGTCAAAATATAGTGTGATTTGAGGCTATGGCTTCAGGGTAAGGCACATCCTGAATGCTGCCCTGCAGCCAGGTTTGGATTTTAGCCCGGTCCTTTCCTCATCGTAAGGTCAGCAGCAGCGGTGTGGTCAGAGATGGTAAATGTAAGGTAGTAGTCCATGACGCATGGTGACACACCACATTACAGCAAAGGAACCAGGGGGGAGGGGAAAAGAAAGAAAGAAAGAAAGAAGGAAAGAAGGAAAGAAGGAAAGAAAGAAGGAAAGAAAGAAAGAAAGAAAGAAAGAAAGAAAGAGAGAGATGGTGTTTGTAAGCCTCGCTGCAGCTCTCCCTTCTTGTCCATTATTTTAACCGCTTCCGACACGTTTCGAGGCAATCACGCCTCTTAGTCATGGGCTGACACAAATCCACAGAAAAACTTGCCTGTTTTGCTTCATCATTATTTATTGGATGGAACCGCCTTTAATGGGCGTGACACATCATAATTGCCACAATGCATGATGGTTCTTGCAGTTTTTAACAGGTAAGATAGTGTTATCCTTTGTAGGATCGGTGCTTTTGTGTTTCTTTCAGCTAGTGAATCCTTTAGTAAGAAGGGACTATACGAAGTGAGAGCTAATTTATGCAATAGAACAGTGCGCTTCTAGACAGGATACATTGTCCTGCCACAGCATTGTCTTCAATAAGAAGTGGTGCTCCTCCTGTTTTCGCGGCTCGGGCAGCAGCGCAATATTTTTTTAACCAAACGCCCCTGCGCTCAGGTGGGCACGCATCACTGTCCTTCACCATCTGGTGTTTGTGAAACTCGCTGCAGCTCTCCCTTCGTTTTTGTCCATTATTTTAACCGCTTCCGACACGTTTCGAGGCAATCACGCCTCTTAGTCATGGGCTGACACAAATCCACAGAAAACTTGCCTGTTTGCTTCATCATTATTTATTGGATGGAACCGCCTTTAATGGTTCGTGGGAGATATTACTTAGCGTATAGATGCATGAATGAGTGACTTACTGTTTGTATGTTTTGAAGACAGCATGTGTGTGTGAGAGAGAGAGAGAGAGAGAGAGAGAGAGAAGGAGAGAGAGAGAGAGAGAGAGAGAGAGAGAGAGAGAGAGAGAGAGAGAGAGAGAGAGAGAGAGAGAGAGAGGAGAGAGAGAGAGAGAGAGAGAGAGAGAGAGAGAAGAGAGAGAGAGAGAGAGAGAGAGAGAGAGAGAGAGAGAGAGAGAGAGAGAGAGAGAGAGAGAGAGAGAGAGAGAGAGAGTGTGTGTGTGTGTGTGTGTGTGTGTGTGTGTGTGTGTGTGTGTGTGTGTGTGTGTGTGTGTGTGTGTGTGTGTGTGTGTGTGTGTGTGTGTGTGTGTGTGTGTGTGTGTGTGTGTGTGTGTGTGTGTGTGTGTGTGTGTGTGTGTGTGTGTGTGTGTGTGTGTGTGTGTGTGTGTGTGTGTGTGTGTGTGTGTGTGTGTGTGTGTGTGTGTGTGTGTGTGTGTGTGTGTGTGTGTGTGTGTGTGTGTGTGTGTGTGTGTGTGTGTGTGTGTGTGTGTGTGTGTGTGTGTGTGTGTGTGTGTGTGTGTGTGTGTGTGTATATATATATATATATATATATATATATATATATATATATATAGGGTGGGTTAGTGAGTGATGACTGTCTCAATAGTGTCTTTATGAGTAACTACATGTTTTAACCGTCTCGGGGAGGACCGCAATCTCAGGCCTCCAACCGGTCATGTGGGGGCAACCCCCCGCCCCTCACAAGGGCCGAGAAAAAAAATAAGAGGGGGCCCTGGTCACACAGTGCCTTCAGGCCCTTCTCGCCGCCCACAAGCCAGCACCACGCTACCCTCCACAAAGCAGATGCTTGCCCTCCCATCCCTAAGCAGCACTCATGGTCCACCACCGTGTCAGGTCTTGGAGGGGGAGGGGCGTTCACAGGCCACCACAAAGTAGACGGCCCACGTTGGGCCTTTCCTCTGCAGCACACTGCCCATCCCCTGGCTTCCACTGCATGCCCCGTCTCAGGACACGCACGGGATCAGAATGACGTTCTCCGGCAAGTGCTCCTCTCAGCCAGGGTCCAGATCAGTCTCCCAGGAGACATTGCTGCTCACCTGGGCCCTTCCTTCCATGATGTGCCGCACACCCCTAGGCCCTTCACTTGAGCCCCACCAGAAGGCCGGCGCAAGCCCAAGCTGCCAACCCTTAGTAGGCACCCCCAACTGTTGGGGTCCAGACTTCTTGCTTGGCCAACCCTGGCCGGTTTTCTTCCGCACCAAGCGGCTGGGGAAGCCAGGATCCCTCAAGGGTGCAGCTCACTGGTCCAGCAGCCCCCCAGGCAACAGAAGCCTCACACAGCGAGTCCGGGGAGTCACAGGCTAGAGGAGAGGGCCTCCTGGGTTCCCAGGCTTATTTTGGTGCAGGATATACTTACTGTATAAAGGAGCTCAGTAGCAAGGCTCTGCTGCAGCCACAATATTGGCCACACCAATCACAGGGTAGCTTCTATTCACAGATATTGTGGACACTGGAAAGCTGGAAAGACAGTTTTCAGGAGAAGGGTAGAAATGAAACAGACTTATAAAAAGTTTTGGAATTACAGGGAAGTGTTTCACAGTGTGCACACCAAGAAGACCAGGATTCTGAAGCGTTTCTGTAAAAGGGTTGCAGCTGCACTCATTTAAAAGTTGAGACTTCTTATGCAACATATTTGACTCACAGCGTTTGTTTGGGACATCTGTTAATAGATTCTTACTACTTTTTTTTTTAAGTTCACGTTGCTACGGGGCAGTGAAGTGAAAGGGCACAGTGCAAGTGAGGCCTAGATAAGGGATGGTCTCCCAGGGCGCATCACACGTTGAGCAGGGCTGTGCACAGAGCTGTGCTTCAACAGGGCGCCGCCATTGTGGGGCAACTCGGGCCAGAAATGTGGGTGGGCGAATAAAATCATGGAAATACAGAAAACCTACCAGAACCTCTTCTCAGCTGGTTCTTATTCGGAATTTGGAGTTCTACACAGCCTGGCACAGAGTTTCTTCCTTGCAGTGAGGGAATGTTCAACGGTTTTCGATCTTTTTTGCCAATGACAATTTGTCAAAAGGATATGTTTGACTCAAGAAATGCTCCACTACTATTTATTGACTTTGGCACAACACTCCTAACCTCCAGCGTTCCTAGTCCCGCCACTGCTTCTGGGAGGTGGCAGGGTCTAAGGCTCAGCTAGGGGGCGTAAATTCAGGTGGGTGGAACACCCCCCAATAATGCCTCTGTCGGGTCACAGCATGGTAGTTAGTCGGGTTCTGCTGCATGTGATCATGCTTTTAATATCAACTTACTGGGCCAAGAAGGAGCAAAGGCATGATTTACAGGAGGACTGTAGGCGCAGATAAGAATTAAAATTGGTGCTGGAGCAATAAGCCCCTACCTGTCACTCAATCCATGTTGGTGTGCTGCTGGGGCGACCCTTCAGTGACTTGACTGACACGCAGCATTGCTTTGCGACCTTTGTCGGGCTTTGGGTGCGGCACTTAGGACCCAGAGTTCTAGCAGCAGGGTCTCTGAAGGCATGGCACATAAGATCTAAATGCCAGTTTAAAGAAATTCGGTTGTTGGTTGACTGGGTTGTTAGTCCTGGTCAAGCTGTAACCGCAATCCTTGTTAGGGTGAGGCACAAGCCAACCCCAAATTAACCTGTGCCCGACCCTCTGGTAACTTGGGACAGAGCACTGGGGCTTAACTTCGAGGCAAAATGTGTAAGGTATTTGTGAAATACTTCAAATAATAATAAAGTAAAAAACACCACACAAAAAGAATCCCAACAACAAGTTAGAAATAGCTTTCTTTAATAAATAAACCTGGACCAAAATGACAAAACTTCAATTAGTAGAACCAGAGATATGCAATTTTAAAGATTTTACTGAAAAATGCGCAAAAAAAACCAAAGTGGCAGTTGTGGATATCTGGTTGTACCAGACAGGGACAAAGTCACAAGTTCAGGCCAACTGCGATGGCACGTGGGATGGCTACAGGGATCCAGTTAGGCCTGCTGAACTTAGTACCTTAAATCCTGGTTTGTAGAGGGTTATGAGTATCCGTGCTGAAGATGTATTGCGCAGCCAATGAGATGCGTCGGTTCCAAGATGTAGAGAAGCTGCGATGCGAGGGCATGTGTCGACATCAAGGACCCTGTCTGCTGGCCTTGTGATGCAGAGTTTGGTGTTGGGGATGCAACACGGTGTAGGGATGTGTCAGCGAGGCTGCAAACCGGAGTCCGGCGTCATAGTCGAGGCAGCTGTCAACAAGGGGATGGTAGTTCCAACAAGGCTGCGGAGGTAATGCAAGCTTTTTTTTTTCAAAACCAATTTTATTGAGCAGAAGAGTATCAAGAATGTGGTATCTTCACATACCAAGATCCCCACAACAGTATCAATGCGCAGTGATATACTCGTTAATCCATGAATCAAATGATGAAGCTCAGCTTTAAAGACGTCCTAACTGCCCACCCCAACCCCAACTACTCCCCCACCCCTACCCAACACCCCCCCCCACCACACATGTACAGAGGCAACATAAAGACGGTACACATAAAAGAATCAGGTACGATGCAACCAGGGCTTTGCCATTCGGGCCAGGAATGTCACTGCGTTCAAATGTCCTCCTCCTGTTCCGCCGGGGGTTCCAAGGACAGGCCGCGGTAGTCGGCCCACCGCTTCCAGATTTTGAAATGTTTGCGCGGGCAACCTCGCGCCTCAAAGACTGGCTTCTCAAGGCCCATGAAGTAGTCCAGCCCAGCCTTCCATGCAGACAGGGGGGGAGCCCTTACAGATTTCCAAGCCCGAGCCAGGTCACGCTTGGCCACGACCAGGCCCAGGAGCAACAGGTGGCGCTTATAGACGTTACCCCCTACCCCTTCCATAACGTGCAGCAGGCCTAATCTGTGGGTACGAGGAAGATCCCATCCCAGGACCTCAGCCAGGCAACCCCATACTCCCCTCCAGAAGCCAGCCAGGCGACCACACGACCACACTGTATGCAGCAAAGAGCCAGGCACCTCCCCACAACGCAGGCACTCCGAGGACGCAATCAATCCAGCCTTCCACAGGCGTTCACGTGTGTAGTAGGCACGATGCAAGTATTTGAATTGTATCAGGCGGAGCCGAACCGCAACAGCGGTGCCACGTGGGGACTCCAGTGCCTCCCTCCAATCATCCTCGTCCAGGGCGCCCACATCCACCTCCCACGCCTCCCGAAGGGAGCTGAGAGTGGAGGAGCAGTGTGTAACAAGGGACTGATAGATCCTGGAGACCTTCTTATCTCCCAAGTCACCCATAAACACTTTCGCCTCAATGGGGCTGAACTCGGGCAGGGAGTCGAGGCCGGCGATACTCGGGGCTAGGGCATGCCTCAGCTGGAGGTAACGGAAGAATTGAGAGTGAGACATCTGGAACTCCGCACGGAGGTCCTCAAAGGACTTGAGGGCGGTGCCCGACATGACCTGGCCCAGTTGTGTAATTCCAATAGCCTCCCAGCCCTCAAACCCGGCCAAAGCCGCCAATTCCGGGAGCATGCCATTGTGCCACAGCGGCGTTTCGGCTGTCAGTTTGCCCCACCACCCCATACGGCGCAGAGACTGCCGCCACACGGCAAAGACCACTTTAGTGACCGACGGCAACCCACGGCGTATACGAGCTGAGTAAAGAATGGTGTGAAGTGTGCGATCTCCCATTAGGAGTCTCTCTAGGGCATAGGCCGGATCACTCCTGTCTCCATACCACCAGTCATTGAGGACAAGGAGGTGCGACGCCTGATAGTAGGAGAGAAGGTCGGACGTGGCCAAGCCCCCACAGTACGTGGACAGAAAGCACGTTCTCAGGGCCACCCTGGCAGCTCCGCCATCCCACAGGAAGCGGCCCAGCACAGAGTTCACCTGACGGAACCACTCCATGCCAATAGGGTGCGGGAAGTTCTGGAGTTGGTACAGCAGCCTCGGCAGCGCCACCATCTTAAAGATGGCCGACCTCCCATAGATTGTAAGGGGCATCCTGGACCATGTTTTGACATCGGTTTGGACTCGGTCCCATACCGGTAAGACACTGCGTGTCCAGGCCACTGCCCGTGAAGTCGATAGGAAGACGCCCAGATATTTCAGGCCGTCCGTCGCCACGCGCAAGTCGGCGGCCCAAGGACCAGCAACCACTCCGCCACGTAGCACCCACAGGGTTGATTTAGACAAGTTAAGATGAAGCCCAGAGACCTCGCCAAACCCACGCATGATCTCCAAGACTCGGGGACCCGAGCGCCGCAAATCAGTGAGGAACAGGAGGACGTCGTCAGCATAGAGTGCAATCCTATCAGTTAGATGGTCATTCCAGACAAAGCCACGCAGCTGGGCATCCATTCGGACCCGCGCCGCCAGGGGCTCCATGGCCAGGGCAAACAAGTAGGGGGAGAGTGGACATCCCTGTCGGGTACCACGGCCGATCCGGAAGCGCCCAGAGACCGCACCGGCGACACGGACTGAGGCCGTGACATTGGTGTACAGGAGGCGAATGTAGGACAGGAAGACCGGCCCTATATTGAGGCGGGCCAGCAAGGTGAACAAATATGCCCAACTCACCGAGTCGAAGGCCCGGTCCATGTCCGCAAGAAGGAGTGCGGCCTGTTCATCCCTGTCTCTCATAGCATCGATCGCTGCCTGTGCCCGTCGGATATTATGCCGGGTAGCCCTGCGCGGCATGAACCCGGCCTGATCAGGGTGGACCAGGTCGGCAATGTGGGGCAGCAATCGGTTCGCAAGGGCTTTCGCCAGAACCTTGGCCTCTATGTTGAGGAGAGAGATCGGCCTGTAGGAGTCGTGCCGATCCGGCGCCCTGCCCGGCTTCAAAAAGACCACAATCTCGGCGTGGCGCCAGTCAGGTGGCAGCTCGCCCCGAGACCTCGCCGCCTCCAGAGCGTTGCGGAAATGGGGTCCCAGTTGAACGTGGAACTTCTTGTAGAATTCGGCAGGAAAACCGCTCGGGCCGGGCACCTTCCCGGTGTTCAGCTGGCCAAGGGCCTCTCCAAGTTCTTCGGAGGTGAGCGGGGCCTCCAGGGCCGCTCTAGTCTCATCCGGGACTGCCCGTGGGAGCAGGTCGTCCAAATATGAGGCTATGTCGCTCTCCACCACTGGGTCTCGGGGAGCATATTGTGCCGCGTAATAGCGGGCAAAGCTCGCCGCCAGTAAATCCGGGTCGGACATGACCGACCCGTCATCCGCCGCAAGGCCGGGCAGTTCTAGGGGTTGGAAGGTCGCCTGGCAAAGCCTATGTAACATGGTGCAGGACTTGTCGCCCCACTGGTACACCCTGCTACGCGTGGCGAGCCACGCCTGTCGGGCCTCCTCGTATAGAACCGAGGCATACGTCTGCTGGGCCTGCAGGAGCCGTCGCACGACACCCTCATCGCCCCCGAGTCGGCTACGCTGCTCCAGGGCCTCCACTCGGGCCGCGGCGGTCACAATGGCCTCCCGATGCTCCCGCCGAGCGGCCGCACACCAAGCTATATCGACGCCCCGTATCGTAGGCTTCAGCGCTTCCCACACTACAATGGCATCGACACCCCCCACCAGGTTCTCGCGCCAAAAATGGTCGATCGCTTGGCGTATATGCGTCACGTATTCCGGCCGCTGTAGCTGCCAGGCGGACATGCGCCATCGAAATGGCTGCCGTTTAGAGGGGAGGGTCACGGTGGCCAGGACAGGGGAATGATCCGAGAGGCCCCTGGGGAGTATCGCTGCGTCCCTGACACGGCCCAGACAGGCACCCGGTACAAACAAATAGTCGAGCCTAGAGAAGGACCCATGCACCGCCGATACATACGTGTAGGCCCGCTCCGCGGGGTGGAAATGCCGCCACACATCAATCCAGCCCAGACTACGCACTGTCGCACACAACCGGGTGGGAGCAGCCGCGGGAGGGGGAGCAGGCACCACATGCACCCGTCGCTGGCGGTCCAGGCTCACATCCATGACGTCATTCCAGTCACCCCCCACCATGGTCAGGACCTCGGGGATTCCATCCCACAGCGCAAACAACCGCTCAGACAATGCCCACTGCAGGGGGGGAGGGGCGTAAACACTTCCAAAAACCACCGGCTCGGAGCCCAGCAGGCCTTGAATAAAGACAAATCTACCCTGAGGATCAATCCACTGTTTCTCATGAACATAGGCCACCCTACGATGCACCAAGATGGCCACCCCCCGTGAACCCCTCGCAAAGCCAGCATGATAAACCTGTTGATAGCCGAACCTCTGGAGGCTGAGGGCCTTGGAGCCCAGCATATGAGTCTCCTGGAGCATAAGGACATCCACCATCTCCCTCTTCCCCCATCGCAGCACCGCCCCACGCTTGATCTTGTCCAGGATACCTCGCACATTCCATGTCACCACCCGCAGGGATTTCGAAGGAGACATAAGCGCAGTATCAGCCATTGTCGATACACAGTCCAAAACCTGGCCCTCCCTCCCACCCTGGTGCCACCCGCAAACCGACAAAAATCAAAGCCTCAGACATGTGTGGACCCCCCCCCCCAACCCACAAACACAGCGCTCCCCTCCCGACCCCGAGCCCCCCCAACAAGTACAACTCCAACACCCCCCCCCACGCCCCACACCCACCACCCCAATACCTCAGAAAACATTGAAGTATCTGTCGCGGCATGGAGAGACCCGGGTCCCAAACAGAGGACCCAGGACCCACCATACCAATGGATCCCAACAACCCCGCAATGACACACACACCCCCCCCCAACAACACTCACATCTGTGAGGGTCTGAGGCCCACAAGTGGTACCCCCCAAGCCCCACTGCATCCCCATGACAGCAACTGAAGTCTTCACAAGGGAATTAACCGGCACATCAAGGACAGTATGAAACAGTCTCACCGGCCAAAGCAGGGCAGTTCAGGATGGAACATACAAGGTGCGCGCAGGTCCAGCAAAGTTCAGCTGCCTGCGTCGGAGTGCTCCGAGTCCCGGGCATCACCCGGCCGCGTCGCGCTGGCAGAGGCTGATCTCTTCTTGGAGCGGGACCTCCGATGGCGGCCCTTCCTGTTCGGGCGATCTGTGCGCTCCGGCGACGAACCCTGGGACCTGCCCGGATCCAGCCCCGGTTGGGCATGGGGCCTGATCCGCACCGATTCATCCGTCCAGCGGAACACCTCCTCCGGCGAATCGAAGAAATGGGTCCGAGACTGATATATGACTCGCAGGCGAGCTGGATACAGGAGCGAGTATTGAATCTTGAGGCCCCTAAGTTTAGCCTTAGCGTCCATGAAGGATTGCCGCTGTTGCTGAACCATCTTCGTGTAGTCCGGGAAAATCATGATGGTGTGATTCTCAAAGGCGAGGGAGCCCTTGTTCCTCGCCTCCCGGAGGATAACATCTCGGTCATGGTAGTTCAGCAGCCGAGCGATAACAGGCCGTGGGCGCTCGCCTTCCGGTGGTCGCTGGGTCAAAGCCCTGTGCGCCCTCTCGACCACGAAGCACGTAGACAGTGCCCCCTCGGGGAGCCAGCTCTCCAACCACCCGGTCAGGAACCGCTCCATGTTGTCCTTCTCGCATCGTTCAGGAAAACCGATGAAGCGGAGGTTGTTGCGCCGCGCGCGCCCTTCTGCATCTTCCACCCGGGCCGCCAGCGTCTTCTGAATGCACTCCACCTCCGCCAGTCGCTTCTTGAGGCCACTAATGTCTGCTTCGGTCTCCGTTATACGGGTCTCGGCCCCAGCAATCCGCTCCACAGCGTTGCGGAGGTCTTGGCGCAGGAGCGTGACATCCGCCCCTACCGCCCCAATCTTGGCATCGAGCGTGTCTCGGGACTGGGTAATGGCCGCCAGTAGAGCTGCATTGTCCGGCCCAGGGCCACCGCTGCCACCGGCGCCACCACTCGGCCCAGTGAATTTGTCGATAGGGCCATGTTTAGGCGGGCCACCTCCCCTGTCCCTGGTCATGGCACACGCCAGGCAGGGCGGACACCACCTCCGTGTCTTCGGACACTGTCCCAAGGCCCAGATGAGGCCCCAGAGAGAAGGGCGGGCCGGCCACAGTAATCGGGCGTCACGAAAATCGAGGTCCCGGCGTCACCCGGGCGGGACAGGCCGCACCCGCGCTCGTCCCCACGGGCAGCTGTCCAAAGTACTTATTGAAGAAGCTGTGGGTCCGTGATCTGTGGACCGCCGCAGCAATGGGCTAGGCCAGGATGAGCAGATCCGATGCCACTGCCGTCTGCCGGGTCGTCACCGGCCGCCTCGGGGCTAAGGGACCTCCGCCTCCAGGTTGTCGTGGGGCCACACCGCACCGTCTCTGCTCGCCGGCCACACAGGGAAAGAACTGATGGGTAGGATCCGTTGGCACCGTCTCGCTCCTTCAGGCAAGTGCAGTCAATGAGACGAGCCAAGGCCGGCGCGGCGGATGCCACCCGCACCCGCTAGATCGCTACCACCGCCAGGCGTCGCGAAACTCGAGGACCCCGGCCTCCGGCTGGCCACCAGGCCGCACTACGTCGCCGCCTCCCTCCGATCACAGGAAGGGTAGAAATGCAGGATCGGCACACCAAAGTAGGCAGGAGACCCCACCCGATCAAAAGCAAACACCGGGTACCAGTAGCGGGCTCGGGGGTCAGGATAAATGATCGGATTAAGTCCGGGCCGGCGGGAGCTCTACAAGGCTGCGACCGCCATCTTCGCCCGCCAAGCCACGCCCCTAATGCAAGCTTTTACAGCTTGTCCAATCCATGCAACAGCGGCAGTGTGTCGGTTTTGTCTGGGTTTGCGCCACGCAGCAGAGAAGTGCCAATTCTGCTGGATCCACAGAGGCAGACAAAGCACCTTAAGCCCATCTTGCTTCGAAGGGTCCAAGACAGGGGTGGCACCACTTGGCAGAGTTGACTCACAGATGGCAGAGTCCAGGTGCACGGTTGTTGGAAGCGTGTTGTGTTCAAAAAGCTTCATATAAGGAGGCACGCCAACATGCCCTTTGAGTCACCTTGGGTTCTGGGTTCAAGAGAAGTAGGTCACTCCTTCTCACCCAGGCAAGAGGGCAGCAGGTCAGCACAGCAGAGGAGCAGTCATTTCAGTATTACCACAGTCCTTCTTCCTGGTAGAGTATCAACAGGTTCAAAAGTGAACCAAACAGTTGATGTCCAAGGTCCAGTATATATACACCCAGATGTGCCTTTGAAGCTTCTAGGGGCACATATTAGAAGTGCACTGGTGGCTTGCCTTCCTGGCCCTGGCTCCAGACTAAGTACAGGGAGCATGCAGCCCTGTGTTAAGGCTGAACGCAGCCTATTTAAGTGGAAGTGGAGCTGGGCCCAGCTCCTCCCTCCCATCCTGCCAGAGATTGCCCATCCAGCCACATCTAAGCTCCCCATTGTATGTGGCTGTCTGGGAATACCCAAAACCTAACTGTCAGAAGCACCCAGTCATGTGACCCTGACACAGGCTACAGGCACTAAATATCTAAGGCAGGAAAATGGCAACTTACTAAAAGTGGTATTTTCAAAATTGTAATTTAAAATCCAACTTCACCATAAGGTAGGATTTTTCATTACAACTCCAAAGACACCAAAACATGAAGGGTTACCCTGTTCACATTTGGGAATTACAGCTAATTAAATGTAATAAAGTAACTCAAATGTTAATCTATGGGAGAGATAGGCTTGCAGTAGTGAAAAACGAATGTAAGTGTTTTGAACTATCAGGACATGAAAGACTTAAAAGGACAAGTCCTCCTTGTTAAATACATTGCACCGTGCCCTTTGGGCTGTCCAGAGCCTACCCTAGGGGTGACATATGTATTAACAAGCATTGTCATAGCCAATAGGTCTCGCCTTCGGGACCTTATAAGTGTTTAGACATGCAGGACATTATCCTGTTACTAATCCGTCCACACAATTTTATGCCCTATGATGTTGAAGGACGCAATCCTTGTGTGTCATGGACAGAAATATGCTAGTAATTAGTCGGGGATGCATTTCAGGCCATCGCTTTTTGCCCACCATTGCCGCCTCAGACATGGAACCAGCCATATGCAAATCAATGACATGTGCATAGCACATGTGTTGATTTACCTCGGTATGTCTCGGTCTAACTTGGTCCACGTGTGCCAGTGTGGTTAACATGGAGGAAGTGGCTGTGTTGGGGGCGTTGGGGTTCCAGTAATGGTGGTGTGTGTGGGTGGGTGTGAGAGTAAGGTATGGCTAGGGGGCTGTGAACTGCCTGCGTTTGTGGATACCTCTGGGTAGGTGCGCGCTCATGGAAAGTCTGAAGATATGTCTGCTTAGGGAATGGGAACTGGATACTTTTGTGTGTATGTTCACGTCCAACAATGGTGCAGAGTATATCTTGAGAAGAGACACAAGGGGGCGCTACTTTCCCCAGCCCGGCTCAGGATGAGAGGATGTGCATGTGCCCTTAACTGGAGTCAGACGCAGTTTCATTTTACTTTCCCCGTCAGCACAGCAGCGCATTTATCCTATCTGCATCATTTGCTGAGGAATCCTCTCAGCTGGCCTTCACACAGTGTAATGTAATGTAAAAAAATTCTTGTAGAGCGCACTTACACGCAACGGTTTCATGGCGCTATAGGCAGTAGGGAGACAGAAAGAAACAGGCAGAAGCGGAGGAAGAGGGAACTAGTTGTGTGCCTTACGGAACAGATGTGTTTTCAGGAGAGACCTGAAACGAGGTTAAGAAGTGGTGAGCCTGAACTCTAGAGGGAGTGCATTCCAAAAAGAAGGGGCAAGAAACGAGAATTTGAGCCCTCCATGTTTCTTGCTTTTTGAAAATGGGAGTTTTAAGTAAAGCAAGATGAGAGGACCGGAGGTTCCGGGGGGGATGAGGGGGGGGGCATAGTGATGGAGAAGAGAGGAGATGAAGGCTGGACCGAGGCCAGCCAGTGCTTTAAAGATGGTGCAGCCCAGTTTAAAATTACACCGTTCAACCACGGGAAGCCAATGAAGGGTTTTTAATAGTGGACGAACATGCTGGTGCCTCGGCTGATTGAAGATCAATCGTGCCGCCTGGTTCTGGACCAGCTTTAATCAGTTCAGCTGGTAGGCGGGGATGCCAACATAAAGGGAGTTGGCATAATCTTGCCTGGAAATTACCAGGGCCAGCAAGGCCAGGGTGAGGGCCTCTTTGGTGAGGAATCGAGATATCTTACGGATTTTAAGTAAGTGAAAAAAACTAGAAGAGACCACCGCGTTAATCTGGGGTTTCGACAGATCTTTACAGATGACCACCCCTAGGCTTTTGGCAGAATCAGCAGCGCAGGGGGTGAGACCTAAGCGAGTAGGCCAGAAGTTAGAGTTCCACGGGTTGGAGGTACCCCCGATAAGAACCAATTTGGTGCTTTTAATTACCTCTGCTTCTTGCCCACAGGTCGCGCATAAGGCACCCACGAGGTGACCTGGGTGTCATGTTTTTTCCTCTGAATAAGGAACTGCGCACCATTTCACCTTTTTGTCGAGATCAGAATTCAGAGGAATTAATGACACAAACGGTTTGAATAGTTAGCCTCTGTGCTATGAATAAAAAAAACACAAAAAAAGCCAGACGTTGTTTTCATAGCTAATGATTGAGGGCATTTTATAATTCGTTCTGTAGCCCTTAGATCTTTATTTTGTATGAACATAATACTTAATGTTATGTATTCATCGAGTTTGTAAGAAAGACTAAGTTGACCTTGCCGGGGTTTGCACCCCTGACCTGTAGGTCGCATCTTCGTGATCGGCCATACTCTCCGTGCTGGATTGAAATATGCATGCTTTCTTCTGTGGCAAGATTTTATGTACAAGTGGCATGTGGCAACCAGCAAAAGATTCATACACCTGTTCAATTTCAGAAGCCTGGTCCTAAAGGTTTCTAGATTAATACACAGCACCAGGGACAGCCATGGACTATTGGCACTCGTGCACGCTTGCGTCTCCCTGCTGGAGCGAGCAGCGGCGCCATCTGTTTCGAAAGTGCGAGCAAGACCGCTGCCCGCAAGGGAAATGCCAAACGTGCACGACTGCCTATAGAGAACAGTGCAAAACATGCACGAGTTTGAGCAGACGTCCTGAGCGATTCCAAAAGGTCCACTCCTAAGCAGCACCTGTGCGCTGCATAGGGGAGACCTAAAAAGGAAGGTTTGAGCCTAGCAAAAGGTTTATTTTGCAAGATTGAAATGGCAGTTCAAAACTGCACACACAGAGGCTGCAGTGGCAGGCCTGAGACATGTTTAAAGTGTTACTTAAGTGGGTGACATAATCAGTACTGCAAATACACTACGAGCAATTATTTTACAGGCCTTGGGCACAGGTGGTGTCACTTTATTAAGAACTTACAAAGTAAATTAAATGTGACGATTGGGTATAAGCCAATCTTACCATGTTTTAAGAGAGCACAAGTACTTAAGCACTGGCTAGCAATGGTAAGGTGTGGAGAGTCCAAAAGCCAGCAAAAACAAAGTCCGCAAATCAGAAGGTCTGAAGTCAAAAAGATAGGGGCAAAAGCCATGCCAAGAAAGCCAGGACTAACATGTGCCCCCCACTCCCAACTAAAAGTAGGGAGAACTACCCAACACCTAAGGAGTTCCCTGCACTAAGGCATAAAAACTTGGAGAGACCATCAGCATTTGTGTAGTCTGTTCCAGGACGGACTGCCACTGTAAAGTCGATTCCCTGTAGGGAGAGGGCCCAACTCAACAGTTTGGGATTCTCGCCCCTCATCTGCATTAACCATCTGAGGAGTGACAGCACGGCCCCTATGCTATGCTCTGAGGCTTTTGTCTGGACACCTAACTCTTTGGAGAAGTCAAGGACCTTAAGCATGGGTGCTGCACATGGCCTCCTTCAGCGTGTCAAAATTGTTCTGGAACACCTCTGTCCAGATCACCTGTCTGGGCTGCTTCTTGGAAGTCAGCTCTGTTAAGGGTGCAACAATGATGCAATACCCCTTGACAAATCTTCTGTAATAGCCAGTGAGGCCTAAGAAGGCTCTCATCTCTGCCTGGGTCTTTGGGGCTTACAATCGAGAATGGGCTCAATCTTGGCCCGGAAGGGCTGCAACTTGCCTCCTCCCACTTGGTGTCCGAAGTAGATCACTAAATTCTGCCATCTCTGGCACTTACTGGCCTTGATAGTCAGGCCTATCCTTTGCAGAAGCAAAAAGAACAATTGATGGACACAATGCAGAACAAGATCATACATTTACCCCAGTACATTGATCTGGGCCTAAGTCCATCGTTTGATTGTTCCCCATGCCATTCCAGCTTGAACCCAGCCATATGCAAATCAATCTTGACCCTGCACCCAATGGGAGCAGACCATCCTGAACTGGAAACAAGCATCCTAGGGATGGTTTCGGGTTTCACCCCTCATCAGCCAGGATAGCTTGACTCCAGTGGCATGGAAAGCATGGGACCCACATCCATGCCGCACTTGGTCCTCTCAGCTAAAGAATGCAATGTAATCTTAGTAGACAGAACTGAAGTTCTCCAGCCCAGCTAGGGCCTGGTTGACTTACCTCTAAAAGATGGCTGGGGCCTTCTTCAGCCCGTAAGGCAAAACTCTGAACTGGAAGTGGCCTTATGGGGTGAGAACACAGACCTCTCCTTAGCACCCTGGGTCAAAGCAATCTGCCATCACCCAGAAGTTAAGTCAAACATGCTGAGGAACTTGCAGCTCCAAGACGATCTATGAGCTCATCAGCTCAGGGGATGGATGTGCAACAGTCTTTATGACGGTATTGAGCCCAAGATAGTCTACGCAGAACTGGAGTTCAGAGGTGGCACCTGGAGAAGTAGCCTTGGGGACCAGCACCACTGGGCTGGATTATGGGCTTTTTGAGGGCTCAATAAACCCTAAGTCCAGCATCTTGGAAACCTCCTCTTTGATGCTGGCTCTTACCTTATCAGACAACCTGTAAATGTTACTTTTCACAGGTGTGCTGTCACCAAGTTTCAATATCATGGGTATTCTATGTAGAGAGTCCTGGAGTAAAAGACAATACAGAGGCAAACTGCCCCAACAAACGGTGTCAGTGTTTCTGTTGCTCTTGGGCCAGGGGAGAGGCTGAGACCCTCCACTGATCCATCATGTACCTTGGAAGAAAGTAGGTTAGGGAGAGGTTCCCTCTCCTCTTCCACACCATCATCTGTGACCAGGAACATGGTTAACTAAGACCTCTTGAAGTGGGGTTTGATGTGACTGACCTGCAAAACTCTTAGAGGGTTCCTGGGAGTCTTCAGGTCCATCAGGTAGGTGACCTCACTCTTGTGCTCTTTCACTTCATAGGGCCCAGACCAACGATCTTGCAAGGTCCGGGGCTCCACAAACTCCATTACCCACATTTTTTGTCCAAGCTGAAACTCAACCAAAGAGTACCCTTCTGGCCGTATCACGGTTTCATGACCTCCTGACTGGCTTCTAGATTTGCCTTAGCTTGCTTCCAGGAGTGCTTCATCAGGGTATGAAGTGCTAGCATGTAGCTGACCACATTCTGGGGGCCTTCCTGGAAGCATGCTCCCACCCCTCATTCAGCAGAGGTCCTCACAGCAGGTGCTCATACAGATGCTCCAAGGGGCTGATCCCAACCCCCTTCTGGGGCACCTTCCAGTACACAAACAGTAGGCATGTAAAGTGGATGCCTCACTTCCACCTCAAGGTCTCCGACAGGCCTATGATGATGCATTTGAGGGTTCTGTTGCATCTCTCAACAAGCCAATTAATTTGTGGGTGGTAATGGGTGGAGAACTTGTAGGTTACCCCATTCTCCTTTCACATGGCCATCATATACGACACCATGAAATTGGTACCCAGGTCTGACACTAACTGCTTGGGAAACCCACACGGGTAAATATCACCATTAATGCCACGGCCACTGGGGTGCAGTTGCCGTCCTCCGAGGGATAGTCTTCGGGTACTGGGTACCTTGGTCCACTAAGACCAGGATAAACCTGTTGCGCATGGCTGTCTTGGGGTCCAGAGGCCCAATAATGTCGATACCACCCTTTCAAAGGGGGTGCCAACAACAGGAATAGGCTGCAGGGTAGCCTTGTGCTTCCCTCCTGACTGGCCACTGGACTGGCGGCAGGTAAGACAGGACTTGCAGAATGCACCTGAGGCCCACCTCATCTGGGGCCAATAAAAGTGAGTGACAAGCCATTCATATGTATTGTGTTGCACTAGATGACCTGCCAGGGGTACATCATGAGCCAGCTACTGCAGGAAGGCCCAGTACCACTGAGGGGGCCCGCAGCACATAGGATGCCTTGGGCTCACTAAAGGAGGCCATTATCCCAGTAGATCAGGTGATCACTAGAGGTGTTGTCAGCTGCCTGGGCCTTGGCATGTCGCCATAGACACTAAAAGGTAGGGGACCCATCTGCGCCTTGCAGAACAACTCTTTGGTGGGACCCCCTTCCTGCTGCTAGTTGATCAGCTCAGGCAGGTTGCCCAGGGCAGTAATGTCCTCCCCTTTAGGCTCTAGGACTGTCCTACCCTATAGGCTCTGGGGCTTCACCACCGGGCTCAGCCTCCTCCCATGCCGAGGGAGTTTTAGGAGTGGGGTTGCCACACCAATTGCCCTTCGTCTTTTTGTTAGACACCTGGACCATTCTCCCAGGCTCCAGTGCACCTGAGTTCCACCTCCTTCCAGATGGTGTGCTCTAGGTTACTGCCAAGCAGACAATCCACAGAAAGACAGACTCACAGCTACCCTCAAGGAACCTGAGTACCCCCCACTCAATGGGAACCAAAGCCACTGGGTAGTAACTCATTGTTGCCACCTGCAAAAACTTGATGGAATGCATTAGCAACTACCTGTTATGAGGTCACCAGATGATATCTGACACGTGTAATGCTGGGTAATGCATCTCTCAGAGCCTCTACACCCATTTATGGTGAGCTACTGCCTGTATTTCCTAGCGTTACTTGGCTTGGGAGTTCTATGCACCATTTCTCTAGGGTAACCTTTACTCTGACCCACCCACTAAATGGGCCAATTTCCTCTCCAACCTCTATACTTGGCAGACCCAGTAATTGCCTACCAGTGTCGGGCTAAAGTTTTGGACACTTGGCACCCCCCTTGAAGTGTCCTTCCTGTTGGCACTCATAGTACTTATGGGGTGCCTTCCCTAAGCACTTATTTTCAGGAAACCACTTCTCTTTTTTCTCTGTTGCAGGTTGGGAGTCCTAGCACATGAACTAATTTAGGGGCCTTTTGGAGAAATTCTTATTTTTGCCTCCCCCTCCTCCTTCTGGTGGGAACCCTGTCCTCCTTGTGGTGATCCGACCAGATACCTTCTTGTGGACGCTGAAGCGGACTCAGTAGTCCACCTACTTAGCAAGTTCAATGCAGTCAGTAAGCTTACTATCAATCAGGTGTTGGCGCAGATCTGCAAAACAAAGACTCAATATGTGCGCCTTTGCAATCAAGTTTCATTGTCCTTCACCCAGCCATCCATTGCCTTGAAAAAATGAATCCACCCTATACAATCAGCACCCAACCATCCATTGCCTTGCAAAAGGAATCCACACTATCCAATCAGGGCTGATGGGCCAGTTTCTGGCTGTCCCTAAACTTCAGACTATACTTCTCTGGGGTAAGCCCTTATTTCCTAAAAAGGGCTTCTATCGTGAGGGGATACCTCTTCTGTCTCCCTCCTCTAGCTATGGATGCGCTTCCACAGACTAGCCACTTCATCCTCCTCTGAGATCCTGTGCATCTGTAAAGGAATCTCATAAGCTATGAACCACTTGTCAATGTCGTCCCCCAAAACAAAGTCAGGCACTAGTCCTTGAAGAACATGGACCCTCTTGTCTTGCAGATGTGGTTCCACTATCACTGCCGGAGCCTGTCTGTCTGGCCTTGATGTCCTGCTCCTTCAAGTTCCTCTCATGAGCCAACCGTTCCAAAGCAACTCTCTCCTCCATTCCCAATTTCCTTTGTTCTGCCTCAAAGGCTAGTTCCTTTTCCTCCATTCTCAACTGCACCATAGTTAAGAACAAGCATTTGCAATGCAATAGATTTCGCATTAGGAAAGGTTGAGCTTGTAAATGACAAATTTTTTTATTTGTGTTGGTTTTGAAAATAGCAAAATTAATATCTTTTTCATTTACAATGCCAATACTTTTAACTTTTGCAAATGTGACACCTATAGCATTTATAATGCAACATGTTTTGTATTTACGTGACATAGATGTATTGATATTACAAATAACAATGGCTTTTAATTTTTTTATAATTAATACTTAAATAAAAGTTATTGTAATTTATAATGGCAATAGCTTAAACTTTTGTATATAACTTTTGTGTAGATTATGTTCAGTGTATTTTATAGTGACGAAAATCCAAGAACAGAAGTGAAATCACAACATATTTTTGTGACATTTGTAATAAAGCTTAAAACAATGAGAGAACATATTTGAACCAATTGTTGTTGAATGGTTGCACAGATTGATGCTGTGGTGGCGCGGAGTGATGTTGTGGTGGCGACGAGTGATGCTGTGGCGTTCAGTGATGCTGTGGTAGCACATAGTGATGTTGCGGTGCCCCTGGGTGATGCTGTAGTGCCCCTGAGTGATGCTGTGGTGGTGCCATAGATAGATAGAGTGAGGGCGATAGATAGATCGAGTGAGGGCAATAGATAAAGTGACGGCGATAGATAGATAGATAGAGTGAGGCCGATCGATAGATAGAATGATGGCGATAGATAGAGTGAGTGCGAGAGATAGAGTGAGGGCAATGGATAGATAGCTAGAGGGCGATAGATAGATAGAGGGCGATAGAGTGAGGGCAATAGAGTGAGGGTGATAGATAGATAGAGGGCGATTAATATATTTAGTGAGGGCGATAGATAGATAGAGGGCAATAGAAAGAGTGAGGGCGATAGATAGATAGCTAGATAGATCGATAGATGGAGTCAGGGCGATAGATAGCTAGAGGGAGGGCTATAGATAGATCGAGTGAGGGCAATAGATAGAGTGACGGCGATAGATAGACAGATAGACAGAGTGAGGCCGATTGATAGAGTGAGGGCGATAGACAGAGTGAGGGCGATAGACAGAGTGAGGGCGATAGACAGAGTGAGGGCGATAGACAGAGTGAGGGCGATAGACAGAGTGAGGGCGATAGACAGAGTGAGGGCGATAGACAGAGTGGGGGCGATAGATTGGGGGGGGGGGATAGATAGAGTGAGGGCGATAGATAGAGTGAGGGCGATAGATAGAGTGAGGGCGATCGATAGAGTGAGTGAGGGCGATCGATGGAGTGAGTGAGGGCGATAGATAGAGTGAGGGCGATAGATAGATAGAGTGAGGGCGATAGATAGAGTGAGGGCGATAGATAGATAGAGTGAGGGCGATAGATAGAGTGAGGGCGATAGATAGAGTGAGGGCGATAGATAGAGTGAGGGCGATAGATAGAGTGAGGGCGATAGACAGAGATCGAGTGAGGGCAATATACAGAGATAGAGTGGGGGCAATAGAAAGAGTGAGGGCGATTGATAGAGAATGAGGGCGATAGAGTGAGGGCGAATGATAGAGTGAGGGCGATAGAGTGAGGGCGAAAGATAGAGTGAGGGCGATAGATAGATCGATAGATAGATAGATAGAGTGAGGGCGACAGATTGAGGGAGGGCGATAGATGTGTGTGGTTGTGTGTGAGTGGTTGTATGTGTGTGTGGTTGTGTGTGTGAGTGGTTGTATGTGTGTGTGGTTGTGTGTGTGTGTGTGTGGTTGCATGTGTGTGGTTGTATGTGTATGTGGTTGTATGTGTTTGTGGTTGTGTGTGTGGTTGTGTGTGTGTGGTTGTGTGTGTGTGTGTGTGGTTGTGTATGTGTGTGTGTGGTTGTGTGTGTGTGGTTGTGTGTGTGCGTGGTTGTGTGTGTGCGTGGTTGTGTGTGTGGTTGTGTGTGTGGTTGGGTGTGTGTGGTTGTGTGTGGTTGTGTGTGTGGTTGTGTGTGTGTGGCTGAGTGTGTTGTTGTGGCTGTGTGTGTGGTTGAGTGTGGTTGTGTGATGTGGTTGTGTTTTCGTGGTTGTGTGTGTGGTTGTATGTGTGTGTGGTTGTATGTGTGTGTGGTTGTATGTGTGCATGGTTGTACGTGTGCGTAGTTGGGTGTGTGCGTGGTTGGGCGTGTGTGGTTGGGTGTGTGTGTGGTTGGGTGTGTGTGTGTGTGTGGCTGAGTGTGTTGTTGTGGCTGTGTGTGTGGTTGAGTGTGGTTGTGTGATGTGTGTGTGTGTGTGGTTGTGTGTGGGGTTGTGTGTGGGGTTGTATGTGTGGTTGGGTGTGATTGTGTGTGTGTGGTTGGGTGTGATTGTGTGTGTGTGTGTGTGTGGTTGTGTGTGAGATTGTGTGTGTGGTGTGGTTGTGTGTGCGTGGTTGTATGTATGTATGTGGTTAGAGAAGGATGTATGTGGAAGAGAGCAGCAGATCAGCACAGCAGAAGAGAACAGGGAGCTAGAGAAGAAGGCGGGTGGAAGAGAGCAGCAGATCAGCTCGGGAGAAGAGAAGAGAATTGGGAGTTGGAGCAGGAGGTGGGTGGAAGAGAGCAGCATAACAGCACAGCAGAAGAGAACAGGGAGTTAAAGAAGGAGGCAGGTGGAAGAGAGCAGCAGATCAGCACGGAAGCGGAGAAGAGAACAGGGAGTTGGAGAAAGAGGCGGTGGAAGAGAACAGCATATTAGCACAGGAGAAGAGAACAGGGAGTTAAAGAAAGAGGCGGGTGGAAGAGAACAGCAGATTAGCACAGGAGAAGAGAACAGGGAGTTAAAGAAGGAGGTGGGCAGATGAGAGCAGCAGATCGGCACAGGAGAAGAGAACAGGGAGTTAAAGAAGGAGGCGGGTGGAAGAGAACAGCAGATCGGCATGGGAGAAGAGAACAGGGAGCTAGAGAAGGAGGCAGGGTGAAAGAGAACAGCAAATCAGCACAGGAGAAGAGAAGAGAACAGGGAGTTAAAGAGGGAGGTGGGGTGGAAGAAAGTAGCAGATCAGCACAGGAGAAGAAAACAGGGAGTGAAAGAACGAGGCAGGCGGAAGAGAACAGCAGATCAGCACAGGAGAAAAGAACAGGGAGTTAAGATAGGAAGCGGGTGGAAGAGAACAGCATATTAGCACAGGAGAAGAGAACAGGGAGTTAGAGAAGGAGGCGGATGGAAGATAGCAGAAAGATCATCACAGGAGAAGAGACCACGGAGTTAAGATAGGAAGCGGGTGGAAGAGAACAGCATATTAGCACAGGAGAAGATAACATGGAGTTAAAGAAGGAGGCAGGTGGAAGAGAACAGTAGTTCAACACAGGAGAAGAGAAGAGAACAGGGAGTTAAAGAAGGAGGTGGGGTGGATGAAAGCAGCAGATCAGCACAGGAGAAGAGACCAGGGAGTTAAAGAAGGAGGCGGGTGGAAGAGAGCAGCAGATCAGCTCGGGAGAAGAGAAAAGGGAGTTGGAGAAGGAGGTGGGTGGAACGAGAGAAGCATAACTGCAAAGCAGAAGAGAACATTGAGTTAAAGAAGGAGGCGGGTGGAAGAGAGCAGCAGATAAGCACGGGACAAGAGAACAGTGAGTTAAAGAAGGAGGTGGGGCGGAAGAGAGCAGCAGATCAGCACAGGAGAAGAGAATAGGGAGTTAGAGACGGAGGCACAGTGGAAGAGAGCAGCAGATCAGCACGGGAGAAGAGAACAGGGAGTTAAAGAAGGAGGTGGGTGGAAGAGAAAAGCAGATCAGCACAGTAGAAGAGAACAGGGAGATAAAGAAGGAGGTGGAGCAGAAGAGCAGCAGATTAGCACAGGAAAAGAGAACAGAGAGTTAGAAAAGGAGGCGAGGTGGAAGAGGGCAGCAGAGGAGAACAGGGAGTTAAAGAAGGAGGCGGGTGGAAGAGAGCAGCAGATCAGCACAGGAGAAGAGAAGAGAACAGGGAGTTGGAGAAAGAGGTGGGTGGAAGAGAACAGCAGGTTAGCACAGGAGAAGAAAACAGGGAGTTAAAGAAGGAGGCGGGGTGGAAGAGAGCAGCAGATCAGCATAGGAGAAGAGAAGAGAACAGGGAGTTAGAGAAGGAGGCAGGGTGGAAGAGAGCAGCAGATCAGCACGGGAGAAGAGAACAGGGTGTTAAAGAAGGAGGTGGGGTGGAAGAGAGCAGCAGAACAGCACGGGAGAAGAGAACAGGGAGGTAGAGAAGTAGGCGGGTTGAAGAGAGCAGCAGATTAGCTCTGGAGAAGAGAAGTGAACAGGGAGTTAGAGAAGGAGGTGGGTGGAAGAGAGCAGCATAACAGCACAGCAGAAGTGAACATGGAGTTAAAGAAGGAGGTGGGTGGAAGAGAGCAGCAGATCAGCACAGGAGAAGAGAACAGTGAGTTAGAGAAAGAGGCGGGTGGAAGAGAGCAGCAGATCAGCATAGGAGAAGAGAAGAGAACAGGGAGTTAGAGAAGGAGGCAGGGTGGAAGAGAGCAGCAGATCAGCACGGGAGAAGAGAACAGGGAGTTAGAGAAGGAGGTGTGTGGAAGAGAGGGAGGGCGTAAGGGGGAGGGAGGGAGATAGAGTGAGGGCGATAGATAGATAGAGGGCAGGAGGGCAATAGATAGAGGGAGGGTGATAGATAGAGGGAGGGCGATAAATAGAGTGAGGGAGGGAGGGCGATAGATAGATAGAGTGAGGGAGGGCGATAGATAGATAGAGTGAGGGCAGTAGAGTGAGTGAGGGCGGTAGAGCGGTAGTGTGAGGGTGTTAGAGTGGTAGAGTGAGGGCGGTAGAGTGTGGGCATGAGGGATGTAGAGTGAGGGCGGTAGAGTGAGGGCGTGAGGGTGGTAGAGTGAGGGCGGTAGAGGGATAGAGTGAGGGCAGTAGAGAGTGCATGAGGGCAGTAGAGTGGAAGAGTGAGGGCGGTAGAGTGAGGGCAGTAGAATGATAGAGTGAGAGTGGTAGAGTGAGGGAAGTAGAGTGGTAGAGTGAGGGAAGTAGAGTGGTAGAGTGAGGGAAGTAGAGTGGTAGAGTGAGGGAAGTAGAGTGGTAGAGTGAGGGCGGTAGAGTGAGGGCGGTAGCGTGGACGGTAGAGTGAGGGCATGAGGGCGGTAGAGTGAGGGCATGAGGGCGGTAGAGTGGTAGAGTGAGGGCGGTAGAGTGAGGGCGGTAGAGTGAGGGCGGTAGAGTGAGGGCGGTAGAGTGAGGGTGGTAGAGTGAGGGCGGTAGAGTGAGGGCGGTAGAGTGAGGGCGTGAGGGTGGTAGAGTGACAGCGGTACAGTGGTAGAGTGAGGGCAGTAGAGTGGTAGAGTGAGGGTGGTAGGGCAGTAGAGTGAGGGCGGTAGAGTGAGGGTGGTAGAGTGAGGGCGGTAGAGTGAGGGCAGTAGAGTGGTAGAGTGAGGGCGGTAGAGTGGTAGAGTGAGGGCGGTAGAGTGAGGGCAGTAGAGTGAGGGCAGTAGAGTGGTAGAGTGAGTGTGGTAGCGTGGTAGAGTGAGGGCGGTAGAGTGGTAGAGTGAGGGCGGTACAGTTGTAGAGTGAGTAATGCAGCAGTGTGAGTAATGCAGCAGTGTGAGTAATGCAGCAGTGTGCATGGTGCAGCAGTGTGAGGCGTGAAGCAGTGTGAGGCGTGAAGCAGTGTGAAGTGTGCAGCAGTGTGAAGTGTGCAGCAGCGTAAGGCGTGCAGCAGTGTGAGGCGTGCAGCAGTGTGAGGCGTGCAGCAGAGTGAGGGGTGCAGCAGAGTGAGGCGTGCAGCAGTGTGAGGCGTGCAGCAGAGTGAGTAATGCAGCAGTGTGAGTAATGCTGCAGTATGAGGCGTGCAGCAGTGCGAGACGTGCAGCAGTGCGAGACGTGCAGCAGTGTGAGATGTGCAGCAGTGTGAGATGTGCAGCAGTGCGAGGCATTTAGCAGTGTGTGGCGTGCAGCAGTGTGTGGCGTGCAGCAGTGTGTGGCGTGCAGCAGTGTGTGGCGTGCAGCAGTTTGTCATGCAGCAGTGTGAGTAATGCAGCAGTGTGAGGCGTGCAGCGTGTGAGGCGTGCAGCGTGTGAGGCGTGCAGCGTGTGAGGCGTGCAGCGTGTGAGGCGTGCAGCGTGTGAGGCGTGCAGCATGTGAGGCGTGCAGCGTGTGAGGCGTGCAGCGTGTGAGGCGTGCAGCGTGTGAGGCGTGCAGCGTGTGAGGTGTGCAGCGTGTGAGGCGTTCAGCGTGTGAGGCGTGCAGCAGTGTGGGGTGTGCAGCAGTGTGGGGCGTGCAGCGGTGTGAGGCGTGCAGCAGTGTGAGGCATGCAGCAGTGTGTGGCGTGCAGCAATGTGTCGTGCAGCAATGTGTCGTGCAGCAGTGTGCAGCATGTAGCAGTGTGAGTAATGCAGCAGCGTGCAGCAGTGTGAGGCGTGCAGCAGTGTGAGGCGTGCAGCAGTGTGAGGCGTGAAGCAGTGTGAGGCGTGAAGCAGTGTGAGGCGTGAAGCAGTGTGAGGCGTGTAGCAGTGTGAGGCGTGCAGCAGTGTGAGGCGTGCAGCAGTGTGAGGCGTGCAGCAGTGTGAGGCGTGCAGCAGTGTGAGGCATGAAGCAGTGTGAGGCGTGCAGCAGTGTGAGACGTTCAGCAGTGTGAGGCATTTAGCAGTGTGTGGCGTGCAGCAGTGTGTGGCGTGCAGCAGTGTGCGGCGTGCAGCAGTGTGCGGCGTGCAGCAGTGTGAGGCATGCAGCAGTGTGAGGTGCGCATTAGTGTGCAGCGTGCAGCAGTGTGTGGCGTGCAACAGTGCGAGGCGTAGAAAGTAGAGAAGGTGAGACTCCTGAATGCGAGTGCAGGAGTATGAGGAAGAAGATCAAATAGGGAGTGAGTAAAGTCAGGTGAGGGTGGGTGGTAAAGGTGTGGGGGTGGGGTGTTGGGAAAGAGCCCTTGCAGTGTGAAGGAGAAAAGGAAGTGTGTCTGGCATAGGAGACTTTATCGTGAAGTATATTAGAGTGCAAGACAAAGGAAACAGCAAGGAGAGAGGTGAACATGGAAAAAGTAGATGAAAGAGAGAACAGAGCAGAGACTTAGAAAGAGAAACCAAACGAGAAGGAGGGAGATAGGCATAAAGTGAGGAATGAGAGAGAGGGGGAAAGAGTGTGGGTGGGTGTGTGAGAGAGAGAAAGAGACAACAAGGGGGGAGGAGAGAGAGAGAGAGAAACATGAAAGTGTGTGATCTTGTGTAATGTAATTGGGCGATCATGTAAAGCGCGCCAATATCTTTCAGTCGAGTTCGCACTATATATTTAAGAAAACAAAACTCCAGAAAAAACGGGAGAGCGATGGAGACCGGGAAAGAGAGAAAAAGGGAGAGAGGGGTTGGGAGGAAGAGATAGAGATATAGGGGCATTAAGTGAGAGACCAGGAGAGAGAGATAGAAAACAAGAAAAGCGGAAGAACAAGGAAGAGAAGAACGTGAGAGGTGGGGGACAAAGGGACAGCGGAAAACAAGCTCTCGCCATTGCTGTGGCGGGGGGTGGGCCTGGGAGCGGGAGCCTTTGATGTCTGATGCGAGGCACAGACAAATGGTGGTGTGCGAGCAGCTTCCTTTTAAGTTTGATGGCGGGGAAGCAAATGGCGAACGAGCGCCCGTCGCACGTGCACTGGACATAATCCGCATACCAAAGCCCTCTTGGTAGGATTTTCCGGTGGCGCTCTACATCTCTCGCCAGCAATGCGCAAGTGCATTGGCAGGTGAGACATAAAAAGCAGGAAATGGAAGCCACTAGGACCAGGATGCTGGTACCTACACCCGGAAGTGATCAGGAGCAGGTGATGACCAGTGGGCTAAAATACAACTTAAATCAAGAAAATAATTGAAAACATTCTACTTAGCACGAGGCACAAACAATGTCCTCATGTTCATGAAAGGAAGAATCTGGAACCTCAAAGGGCACCCCACAAATGAAGGGTTGGGGAGCAAATTGGTCTAATGTAGGACGTTACAACGCTTAATTAGAGTTCAGGCGACAGCTACTAAGAGGTTTAGGGAGGGACATCCACCCACCCACTAAAGAGTAAGCACATTCCGATTCACAAACTGTACTCCTATAGTTAGTACAGCAAAGAAACAAAATGCTGTTAATTTTCTCCATCTTAGAACTGCCGTAATTCCAGCACCACACATGGCCAAACAGTGCTATGACAATACTCTCCATAGAAACTTTTTTTTATATAAATACATGGAATTTAATGTTAAAGTATATGCAAATAAACCAAATATTAATTTTATTTTAAAATGTTAATAGCTTTTGATCAACAAAATCCTTAATGTAACTGAATTTCTTTAAACAACATTACATTATGTAAAATTCATTCTAAACATAAATGTTAAGACTTTTAACCCTATAATGGATAAATGCACATTTTATACTTTAGGCAACTTTTTTAAAAATGTTAAGAAAAACAATTTAGATTTAATTAAATATATTAAAAACAATTGATTTGTAATTAAGCATGAATAGTGCTGTAGATTTGATTTTTTTTTTACATTTACAATAAATATTTTATATTAATTTAGATCAATATTTAACATGCAAATATTGTTATTTTAAAAAAAAAGTTTAATAAACTTTTAAACTTTTCCCTGTACATTGCCATGGGGAGATCTCTACCCCAGTAGTAGAGAGCTCCGCCTACATATGAAAAGCTACAAGTAGTAAATTTACACTTGTAAATTATTAATGTTTGTAAATAGCCCTTAAGTGTCAAGGTTATTCATCACTGGCTGATCATACAAATGATGAAGCACATAGTTACTTGAGGTGTCCTGACACTGGCAACAAAGAAAAAACTAAAAACCTTTTTAACCCAACAGCTTTTATTTTATAACGAGCTAAAAAAAGTGTGAAAAACTACTGTTGTGCGCTGTGCAAAATGAACACTTTACGTTCAGCATCACATTCTCCCCCAGCACCCCCACCATGCAATTTCCATTTTTGGTGCAAGACTGGGTTATTTTATGTCATCATCTCTATAGCGCACACTGTCATTGTATGGCTTCAAAGCGCTATCCGCAGTGCGGCCTTGTTTCATCCTTCTCTCGGGCGGCCAGAGCCTGGTTCTGCTTGTGAGGATGTTATGAATAAAGGTGTTTGGGCCCTAGTCTCTGGGAAGTGGTTATGCCACATCCTCAGAGCTGGTGACGTGTAACGTGGGGCTTAATGATTGGCTCGTTTAACCCAGCAGCCTTCGGCCTGACGGAGTTAGAAGGTGATTAAAATCACTCCATTTGTCGAAGGAGCGAAAACTCAGGGAGACCCCACGGGCAGGAAGTCCTTCAACGTACTCTTTACCCACGAGTGGAAACCACCCACCTCCCCCAACACGTAGTGCTTTTTATGGCCACCAAGCGCTACATCAGATGTATAATCTGTAGAACTCCGCAACAATAGCAGAATTACAAAATTGTACTTAAATTGCATGGTTTTATAAGACTACAACATGTTCGACCTTTTATCACTAGCTACGCATGTGAAAAGCGCTTCAGCGCCGCAGACAGGAGGACCAAGCGCTATATAAATGCTATAATACAAGGGCACGGGTGACCGGCAGGCTGACAAAGGGGGCTGCTCCAATAAATGGTAGAAACACCCAGTCACACAGATAATCGACCCTGCTGAATAATGCAAGCCCTAATCAATAGAAGTATCGACATCTGAAATGACCTAAGCTGCGCTCTCGCTGGAGGCGGGTCCTGGACACATCAGCAGAGGGGGGGTGGGGGTGGGGGGCATTCCGGCGGGGGTTCACCTCTGCCAGGCTCATCTGCGACGATCAATGCACTGACGTCAGAGTAATGATTATTGGCATTGATAGGGCTCGGACCCAGGAGGCCTGCAGCCCCACTCACGGGCACAGACAGCGCCGCAGACAAATGTGTGAGAACAGGCAGAAATATATGCAGATTTCTGCAGAAAAAAAGGAGCGTAATATGCAGATTTCATGGTGAAAAATCATAGAAATATTGCTTAGACCAAAGCCAAAAATAACCGGTGAATTAAACAGCACCACGTCTTTATTTTAAACATTTCTGAATGTTTAGAGTGGACAGTCTTTGTTACAGGGCGCAACATCGGTGTGTTTATATCACAGGTAAGTTTTTCATCCAATTACATTGGAAGTCATTACATCGCAGAGGACATTACAGTATTAAAATCATTGTTGTTATATTTTTTCAAGTTCCTATCCTTACTTTTATACAAACATATAAAGAAAGACATAGGGAAAACGTAAAGGCCATACAAGAAATAACAAGCAAAACAAGATGATCTAAATAATTGAAAACAGATGTTGGCCAGCACTTCCCGAACCTCGGACACATCGGGAGTGGCGACGGCGGCAAGCACGCGAGTGGTACGCGCGTGCGCGCCATTTGTTTATTACATTATCGTGCACGCGTCTGCGCACGATAATGCGAACCACATGTTACCCTGTGCGGGTAACAGACACCAATAGGCCATGGACGGAGCAACGCGCCCGCATTTGGCCTATTGCATGGTCGGTGTCTGAAACACAAGCAGGCAAAACCCAATCCCATCACAAAAGAGAAAAGCACATGCACGAGTGTGTGGAATTTGCAGGCCCATTTTTAAAAACTCTAAGAAAAGGGCTTTTTGCTCGCTTCGCTTGCGAGCCCCAAAAAAGGTGATCCGATCTCCTTATTACTTTGGTTTTAACCAAGTAGAACTTTAGCACTCTTTCAATATCAAGAGAGTGTAGCAACCATTAAGCGGTTGTGGAGGGGTTAGGGAAGAAAGTAGGTAGTGAAATGTTCTGGTTAATGTGTAAGTCTGACACTATCTTCGGAAGAAAACTGGGATTAGTGCTCATCCCCACTACTTGGATAGAAAGACTGCGTACAGCTCTTTAGAACATACGGCTTGAATTTCACTTACCTTATTAGCTGAAGTAATGGCAACAAGAAAAAGCAGCTGTCCATATAAGATGCTGCAAAGAGGCTTTATCTATCGGTTCAAATGGGGGACCCAGCAGCTTGGAAAGGACAATATTAAGTTCCCAAATAGGAGATGATGTCCTAATTGGATGGGACACCTTTTTAAGTCCTTCCAAAAATTCTTGGGCCACTGGAATTTTGAAGAAAGATGTCTGTGAAGGAGATTTCCTATAGGCCATAAAAACCGCAAGATGTACCTTAATGGAAGAAAACTGCTGTCTAGATTTAACTAAATGGAGAAGATACTTAAGGACCACATCTTCTTAACTAAAAAATCAGATGATAATTTTGTGTTCCCCATAAATTAAACTGTTTCCATTTGAAAGAATATGCTCTTCTAGTGGAAGGTCTTTTAGCCTCTCTTAAAATGTCCATGCATTCTTTAGAAAGGTCTAAATGTCCAGACTGAAGGAATTCAGGAGCCATGCTGTCAAGCTCAGTGATGACAGTTTTGAATGTAGTATCTGTTCTCTGAACTTGTATCGGAGATCGTGTCTGCACTGCAATGTGTTGCATGATCTCTTTGACAGATGTAGAAATCCATGAACTACCACTGACAGGGCCATTCTGGTGCTAATATCATCCTCCTGGCACTAGACCTGTACAGTTTGACAATCATTGTTGGTATGTGATGAATTGGGGGAAATGCATAGAGAAAATCACCTGATCTATTTCAGGGCATCCCCATTCCAGATAAATGTCTTGCAAGACCTCGTTGTTTAAGATCCAGTTGTAATCTTCGTGAAAATTTCAAAAGAGAGTCTGCTTGGGTTTTTAGAACTCCTGGGAGATGAATGGTTATGATGAAATTCCTGGCTATTGGCAATTTACAAATGGCTGGGGCTTCAAGAGACAAGGAATGTCCCTCCCTGTTTGTTCAGGCAGTACATAGTTGTCATTTTATCGGTTTGAACAAGGAGGAAATGTGTCATCGATGGGAAGAAGGATTTTAGAGCCAGATATACTGCTCTCAATTACAGCAAATTGATGTGATACGTCTTTTCCTTGTCTGACAAAATTCACTGCGGCTGAAGAGAGCTGATATCAGCACCCCATCCCTGGGGAGCAGTATCTGTGATTAGTGTCTGAGTTGGTGCATCCTGATGAGGTGGTACCCCTACCAGCAGATTCTTCAGTTGAGATAATGGAAGGGTTTGACTTGCAGTTTGCGACTTGGTCAGCTTGTCTTCCCAGCAGTTGGAAAGCCGATTCCACTGGTTTTCTAGACATTGCTGCAGAGGCCTCATGTGTAGTCCTGTGTGAAGGACTATTTAGATGAAAGAGGCAATCGACCCTAGGAGGGACGCTATCAGTCTTGCTGATGGATGGTGAGTCTATCACAGATGGCGACACTTCAGATTGATCGAGAACAGTCTCTCCTCTGAAGAATACACTTTGCGAACTGTGTATGAAGTGTAGCTCCCAGGTAGTGCATCCTTTGAACTGGACACAGAGTCTACTTGTTGAATTTGACTTGGAGACCCGGATTGGTTAGTGTCTCAGCACAAATCTGATAATGCTCTTTTGCTTGTGACAGTGGAAAACCTTGTATCAGCAGATCATCTAGATAAGGATAAACAAAGATCTTCTGCTTTCCTAAGTATGCGGCTATGCACTTGGAGAACGGCTGAACAGTAGGACTTTGTACTGATAATGTCGACCTCTTACTTTGAAATGGAGAAACTTCCAATGCTTTATAGAAATTGGGATGTTGAAATAAGCATCCTGAAGATCAATTGACCACATCCGGTCTCCTTGTTGCAGTAGTGATTAGTTCAGGTGAAACACAAGCATTCTGAACTTTTCTTTTCGTATGTATTTGTTCAGTACTCCATGATCTACGTCACCTGTAAATTATCCCTGAATATCAAAGCGTTGGAATTTAATGAAGACTGGATTACTGGCATCAGAATTGGCAGTCCAAATCCAGCTAGACAACTTTTTTTGCTTAACATTTATTTTGCACCTCACTCTAGCAAGAAATAGGACAAATTCGATCGACTGATTGACATCCTGTCCAACCTGATAAAAGACCATGGTGCAGTCCCATGCTTAGTCGCTGGAGATTTTAATACCAATTCATACTTAAGCCCTCAAGAGGAATATAATGAAATACTCCCTGTCGCACCGTCGTACCTAGTGCCCCTTCCAAAACCATCAGGCATTAGGCCAAGCAAGCTGGGTGAATATGCTGTTTTACAACTTAACAGCCTGGGTTTCACTGTATTGAATGGGAGATTTTCTATGGATTCTCCACCAGTCTGGACTCGAACAAACAGCCTCTACCACTCATTTCTTGATTACACGCTTGGAAACTTCGAAATGCTCCCCTCAATAGAGAACTTTTATATTGCACCTCCGGGCGCCAGTGACCATCGCTCTCAAATAATCGGTCTATCCCTCAATGTTGTTCATCACTCGGCAATAGCTCACACTACAACTGGCATATGCACAGAGAACCTTAAAAGATTGAAATGGATGGATCATCTAATCCCCTCAATAATGGACAAATGCAGATCTCTCCTAGGAGAATGGAGCACAGGAGAGATTGTCCCAATCAAAATATGGGAGCTCCTCGTCCAACAATTGCTGAATTAATTTCCGCCTTCAGTACGAACATTTTCAAACCCCGTACAACCTCCCATTACAGCAGAGTCAAAAACATTAAAGACCAAACGCAATGCTGCGTTAAGTCTCGCCAGGAAACGTCAGGGAGATGTTCATGCATTCGCTGTCTACAAGCAAGCTCAAAAAGCATTGAGAATATCCATCAACAGGGACAAACATAAAGCTGCCGACCAGTTCTGGTTGAAACTAGTCCACGCTGCTAAAAACTCCAATCCTAAACACTTTTGGTCACTGGTGAATAGGAGGACACTGGGAGTAACTAGCCAATGCAGCGCCAACATAAGCGAAGCTGAAGGGCCCGTTTGTTTAAGAGCGCACTTCCAAGATAAAAATAAAGGAAGGGATCAATTGAACATCACTTCACCATGGAAAACAACGAGAAATGGCACATTAACCATACATGATAAACCCAATGCTTTTACTTCATTTACTAATACCATGGAAACAAAGTTTCAGAAAGACCCTTTACATTCAAAGTTCTGGTTCTCCTATGAAGGCATGAGACAAAATATTATTTGCTGTATTAGCAACCCCAGTTCGGACGGGGCCCCGGGCCCTCCTAACAGGCTCCCGCAGGGGCTGTTTAAAGCTGATTACACACTTTGGTCCGAATATTTGGCCCCACTATTTTTTGCATTGCCGACACACTTATGATACACCAGAATCATGGAAAGGAGCAATAATTCCACACAATTTTTAAGGGAGGCAGAAGAGCCACTCCCAAAAACTACAGGATGATAGCACTCCTAGACGTAGACTTTAAATATTAAGCCAGCCTCTTGTTGGAAGATCTGTCGTCCTCGGCACTAAAAACCCAGCGGCTGCCATTTAACCAGACGGGCTTCGAGGTCAAATCGGGCACTACTAGCAACCTACTGGCCCTATCCGTACTTATGGAGAAAGCAGCATACTTAAAAATGTCATTGCACTGCTGCTTTGTTGACTTTAAAGCGGCCTTCGACCGGGTGCCTAGGGACCTATTATTGAATGACCCAGAGTGTTACAAGAGAATTTCGAAAGATCCTACATTAGATCTTCAAAATCGTCTATTTCCCATATTGAAAGAAGGCTTTGAACAGGGGTTCTTGGGCCCAAAAGAATATAACTTCATGCAGAAGGAGTAGTTTCTGTCCTGTAACTCCAGTTCTGTAGTAGGGGTATCTCTGTTATAGTCATAATCTAGTGAATAGTCCCGTGAATAGTCCTGTGAATAGTCCCGCCCATGTGCGTTGACCCCGGAGCAATCAAAAATAATCTCTTAAGTCGTCAAACATTGCAGACCTGCACAGACACTTAAGAGAGAATTTAAAGACAGATAATGCAGCCTATCCACAGGCTACACTGTCCAGTACTTCAACTAGAAATTCCACCAAAAAACCCACAAACAGCACAGCCTGTCCAGTGTTTTCCACAGAGAAAATCCTTCCACTACCAGCAGAAGCCTCTGGAATAATAAAGTGGTGGACAGACCAGCCCCATAGGCTGCCATTATGTGGCTCAGAACAGGATACTGTGCCTTAAGAGAACCTTCCAGAACTCTCTCAGTATCCCAGAATGCACGACAGGTCCCTTTTACTTTAGGTTCTTTTTGAAGGCGTAACACGCCAGACCTGTAGCATTTGTTACATGAATATCTTTCTCCACCGGGGACGAGGGCGGGCGCTTATGACTATAACAGAGATACCCCTACTACAGAACTAGAGTTACAGGACAGAAATTATTCCATCTGTAGTAGGGGATCTCTGTGTATAGTCATAATCTAGTGAATAGAATGGCAAGCCCATCCCCACACCAAAGCGGCGGTGAAGAGAAATAATAATACCACTACTGTGGGAACAGATTTCGCAGCGTCTATCCTGGCATCAGTGTCCAGACAGTAATGCTTAGCAAAGGTATGGACCGACTTCCAAGTGGCCGCCTTGCAGATTTCTGCAATTGGAACATTACGCAGCAAAGCAGTCGTGGCAGCTTTGCCCCTGGTGGAATGAGCCTTAGGTTTACCCCTAAGGTCTCATTAGCCTTTTGGTAACACAATTGTATACAGGACACAATCCACCTAGAGATGTACTGTTTTGAGGTAGCAAGACCGGTCCTGAATGATCCATAATTGATAAACAATTGGTCTGACCTACAAATATCTTTAGTTTTATCCGGATAAAATTTCAACACCTTCCTAACATCCAAAGAATGCAGAGACCTTTCCGCTGGAGACGAAGGATTCTGAAAAAACGTAGGTAAAGTTATGGTCTGGTTAACATGGAAATCAGAGATAACCTTTGGAAGAAATTTAGGGTGAGTACGCATAACAACCTTAGCAGCATGAAATACAGTATAAGGTTCTTGGCAACACAACGCCTGGATTTCACTCACCCTTCGGGCCGATGTGATGGCCACGAGGAACGCCGCCTTCCAGGACAGGTGCTGCAACGAAGCCTTATGAATAGGTTCAAAAGGCTCCTTCATCAATCTGGACAGCACCACATTCAATTCCCATGAAGGCGAAGGAAGACGGACAGGAGGGAACACTTTCTTTAAGCCTTCCAAAAAATCCTTGATCACAGGGATCTGGAAGAAGGAAGTCTGTGAAAGGCATTTCCTGAAGGCAGTCAGCGCAGCGAGATGAACCTTAATGGAATGGAAATTAAGGCCAGAGTGTGCCAAATGTAGAAGATACGGAAGGATGACATCTTTCTTACATGTCGTTGGATCATAGTTCTTGGACTTGCACCAGATGCAGAATCTCTTCCACTTGTAAGCATAGGAAGTCCTAGTGGAAGGTCGCTTAGCCTCCTTCAATATGTCCATACAATCTTCTGGTAGATTCAAATGACCATATTGCACTATCTCAGGAGCCATGCCGCCAAACTCAAAGACGAGAGGTTGGGGTGCACCATCTGCCCCCGAACTTCGTGAGAAGGTCCGCCCGGCACGGCAGCCGTATGTGAGGAAGTAAAGACCGGTGAAGCAGGTCCGTGAACCACAACTGCCTGGGCCATTCTGGGGCGATCAGGATCATCCGCGCCCTGGAGTGGGCCAGCTTGATGAGCACTGCCGGAATCAGGGGAATGTGTGGAAAAGCGTACAGAAAGCTGTTCGACCAGTTGATCCATAGCGCATTTCCCAGCGTCCCCTGCTGGTCGTACCTGGAGGCGAAGTCTCGGCATTTGCTGTTTTCGGCGGTGGCGAACAGATCTACGTCTGGAGTCCCCCACCTTGCGAAGACTTCTCCTAGTACTTCGTCGTTTATGACCCACTCGTGGTTTTCCTGAATCAGTCTGCTCAGTGCGTCCGCCTGAACATTCTGCACATCTGGTAGATGGGTAGCCGTTATCATCAGTCCTCTGGCCAGAAGCCAGCACCAGATCGCCTGCGCCTCCTGAGACAGAGTGCGTGATCTCGAGCCCCCCTGCTTGTTGAGGTAATACATCGTGGTCGTATTGTCCATCTGTACAAGCAGAGAGTTGGTCTGGAAGGGCGGATGAAAGGCCTTCAGTGCCAAGTGAACAGCTCTGAGTTCCAGGAAATTGATGTGATACGTGGACTTCGTCGGGGACCACGTTCCTTGTATCTGTAAGTCTCCGGAGTGCGCCTCCCAGCCGTGGAGAGACGCATCCATCACAATAGTCTGCGTGGGAATGTCCTTGTGGAAGGGAACCCCTCTGAGGAGATTCTCAGCTGAACACCACCACTTCAGAGACTGAACAGCATGCAGAGACAGTCGCACCTTGTCGTCCCAAGACCCTTTCCTCTGATCCCACTGATCCTCCAAGCACTCCTGAAATGGTCTCATGTGCAGCCGTGCGTGTGGCGTGAGGAAGATACAAGAGGCCATCGACCCCAGTAGAGAAGAGACCGTCCTCACTGTTCTAGATGGAGCGGTCATAAGAGCCTGAGCCTTCCGAAGGAGTGATAATCTTCTCTCCTCCAAAGGAGACACGCTTGCTGAGTGTATTGATGGAGGCTCCCAAGTACAGTATGCACTGGACCGGAGTCGAGACAGACTTGGACATGTTGATGTGCAACCCCAGCTTGTTCAAGAGAACGCACGCCTTCCGGAAGTGTGCTTGAGCTTCCGCGAATGAGGAGGCCTTGATCAACCAATCGTTCAGGTACGGGGAGACGAACACCTTGTTCTTCCTCAGGTGTGCAGCTACCACCGCCATGCACTTTGAGAATGTTCTGGGTGCAGACTTCAGCCCGAATGGCAGTACTGTGTACTGATAATGATTGGCGCCAACTTGGAATCGCAGGAACTTCCTGTGTTTGTGTGCAATGGGCACATGGAAGTAAGCATCCTGTAGGTCTATAGCACATAGCCAGTCTCCCTGTTGCAGCTGAGGATAAATCTGATGCAACGACAGCATGCAAAATTTCTCCTTGCAAATCCACTTGTTTGCTTGTAGCAAATCCAGAATGGGCCTGAACTCGTTCTTGTCCTTCTTGCGAACCAGAAAGAACCGTGAGTACAGACCTCTTCCCCTTTGAGACAGAGGTACGTCTTCTATCGCCCTTTTCCTTAACAGGGTATCGGCCTCCGCCTGGAGCTCGCGCAGTTAAAACTGCGAGCTGACCGGTGGAATTGCTGGAGGCGGGCTGGTGAACCGAAGACTCTATCCATTTCAAACAATATTCAGCACCCACTTGTCCTGAGTAATTTTTCTCCACTCTGCCAGAAAAAATTGAACGCTTCCCCCCACCGGAGTGGGTAACGGATGCAGGGGAAGTAACCGCTCAGGGCCTAGACCTGGCCGGGCCTTTGTTCGCTGCTGCAGACTGCTGGCCGCCTCTGCCCTTCTGGCGCTTCTGGTAGGGCCTCTGGAACTGCTGCTGCTGTTATTGCTGCTGTCCCGAAGCCTGTCCTCGCCCTCTGCCTTGCGCCCTGAACCGTCTCTGGAACGGGCGGTAGGTCTTCTTCTCCTTGGGCTTCTTCAACCCGACAGCCATCAGGGTATCGGCCTCCGCCTTCATGCGGCCCATCTCGTCGTCCGCATGCTTACCAAACAGGGTGTCCCCCGAGAAAGGCAGGTTGGCCACCCGTTGTTGAGCCTCTGGTTTGAGAGATGTAAGTCGAAGCCAAGCGTGGCATCGTTGGTTGACACCATGGCAGTACCCATGCGCCGCCAGCAGGGACACATCAGCCGCTGCGCTGATGAGTTGGTTAGAAACCAACATCCCCTCATTCAGGATCACCTGAAAGTCTTCTTTCTTCTCACGAGGAAGGAGCTCAGCAAATTGCTGGAGGGACTCCCATAGGGCTCGATCGTATCGCCCTAGCAAGGCTGCGGCACTGGCCGCCTTCATTGTGGTAGATGCTGTCCCACAGACCTTCCTGCCAGCCGAGTCTATCCAGCGGCTCTCCTTATCAGGAGGCACTGTAGACAACGGGGTGGTGGCATGCTGCTTCCTAGCTGCCGTTACTATGACCGAGTCCGGTGTCGGATCCATCCTAAGAAAGGCCGGGTCAGAATCCGGAGCCCGGTACTTCTTGAGGAGCCTGGAGGGGGCCGCCTTTGTCACCGCCGGAGTGAGAAACAATGGGCTCCACCAATCCTGGTACCAGAGGCAGCAACGGTCGAGACAGGTGCCTTTTATGTAGCGTCTCGAAAATCACAGACGTCATGGGCGTAGGTACCGTCACCATGATGCCCAACTTAGCCGCACCCCTTCGCAGAACGTCTTGGAATGAGACAATGTCGTCTACAGGCGACACCCTCGTCCCTGGGGATTCTGACAAAGTCGGCGAGTATTCCCTGGTCTCAGAAGAGTTTGTGTGGGATCTGGATCGGCGCCTCCTGTGGCGTCGTCTTGATCTTGTCGACGACCGGTGACGACTATGCGATCTCCCCCTTTGGTCGGAGCGAGAACGCGATCTCCTTGGCTTCGGACGCTCCACAGGCCTCACAGAAGCAGGCGACTTCGGACGCTCCACAGGCCTCACAGGAGCAGGCGACTGCGGACGCTCCACAGGCCTCACAGGAGCAGGAGACTGCGGCCTGACCGGGCACCTTGGCTGAGGCGTCCGCCTTAGGCGGCGTCGGATACCGTGGTAGTGAAACCATCCTCGGTGGTCCACAAGGGGGCAGCAGAGGATGAAAATGAGGAGGGGGTGGTGGTAGCAGAGGCGGAGTGGGATTCCGCGGCAGAGGGTCCTTGGGCAACGGAGGAGGGGTAGGTGTCCTCGGCTTAGGAGGTGTATATACCTCGGAGTACACAGAGCCCTGTGACTCCCTTTTCTTCTTAGGCGAAGGCGATGGAGTAGCAGAGCCTATCGGCGCACGTCAGTGCGTCCCAGCGGTCCTAGAGGAACTCCTGGCACCAGAACTCCGTCTGCGCTTCTTTGGCGTCGAAGAACGGCACCTTAACGGCGACCGAAGTTCCCTCGACGTCGTACGCCCTCGCCGGCGAATGCCTCCGTCTCGACGGCGAACGTCTCCTCGACAGCGAACGCCTCCTCGCCGGCGAACGCCTCCTCGACTTTGACGTCCTCCTCGACGTCAAGGATCCCCTCGATGATGACCTCCTTCTCTTCGTCGACTGAACGGCGGTGTCGCCTCGGACCTCTCGACGTCGATGACTCGACGACGATGACGATATCGTCAACGGCGATCTAGTCAGGTCCCTTGACGTCGAACGTCGACGTTGTCTCAACCCAGAGGGAGACGGGGAACAGACTGCTGTCATCCCTCTTCATGCCGTCGTCGGTGCAATCGACGCCGGCAGAGAACATGGACGTTTGCTGGTCTTCCTGCCCCTGGATAGCCCTCCAGAGGCCTCAGCATGGGCAGATGAAGCAAGCCCAGACCAAACTTGTGCCTTCAGCCTTCTAATCTTCCAGGACCTGGAGCCTGATCTTCATCCTGTCTCTCAGGGTCCTGCTGGAGAAGGACTGGCAAATGTCACACTCCTCTGGAACATGAGAAGAGGGAAGGCAGATGATGCACGCCTCATGTGGGTCCGACTTGGCCTTCTTTCTCGAACACTCTGGGCATTTGTCAAACAAAGCAGGCATTGTGACAAATAAAAGAGTGCTAAAAGACACACAGGGAAGAAAGCACCAAAGTACTTCAAATGAAAGCACTCAAACACTTGGAAAGATCTGCAAATAAACCTTAGAAAGGGAGAGCTCAATGCTCCAGGGTCCTGCTTGCAGGAGCCGGAAAAAATAACTGAAAGTAAAAGGGACCTGCTGTGCATTCTGGGATACTGAGAGTGTTCTGGAAGGTTCTCTTAAAGGCACAGTATCATGTTCTGAGCCACATAATGGCAGCCTATAGGGGTTGTCTGTCCACCAATTTCTCTATCATTCCAGAGGCTTCTGCTGGTAGGGGAAGGATTTTCTCTGTGGAAAACACTGGACAGGCTGTACTGTTTGTGGGTTTTTGGTGGAATTTCTAGTTGAAGTACTGGACAGTGTAGCCTGTGGATAGGCTGCATTATCGGTCTTTAAATTCTCTCTTAAGTGTCTGTGCTTGTCTGCAATGTTTGACGACTTAAGAGATTATTTTTATTTGCTCCTGTGTCCACGCACATGGGCGGGACTATTCACTAGATTATGACTATAACAGAGATTCCCCTACTACAGAATAAACGCCCACGAGCGCCAGTATTTTATATACTACCAAAAGTCCATAAGAACAAGATTAATCCTTCTGGAAGACCAATTGTCTCCAGATGTGAATCCTTGATTGAACCTATTTCAAAATACGTGGATTCCTTCTTAAAAGATTTCATAGGAGAGGTAACGTCTTATCTCCAAGACACAAAGGATTTCATTAACAAGCTTGAGGGGATCCCCTTTGAATATGACAAAGATTTAATGGTGGCAGTGGATGTCACCTCATTATATACCCGAATTCCCCAGGATGAAGCCTTGGCGGTCCTAACACATTTTTTAGAAAAAGACCAAAACCAGTGAGAGTTCCAACATAATTTATTGTAGAACTGGCCTCATTTGCTCTTAAGAAAAAGTACTTTTCGTTTGGATAGGAGTTCTTTTTTCAGATAAAAGGAGTGGCGATGGGGTGTCCTTCTGCCCCAGAATTAGTCGTACTGCTCATGTCGATGTACGAGGACAAATTTGTCTATAATAACAATCCATTTTACCAGCATATAACAACTTTGCTGCGTTTCATCGACGACATTTTATGGTTTGGACAGGGAGCGTTGAACAACTCCTGGATTTTTTAAATTGGCTTAACCTAAGAACTTCAGACATAAAATTCAGCATTGCTCATTCCACATCAAAAATGCCTTTTCTTGATGTTGAGGTTTATCCCAGAGAAGGTGGCCTTGTCACAACATTGTATAAAAAATCCACTGACAGAAATAAAGCACTCCTGTTCTCCAGCAACCATCCAACAAGCTTGAGAGGAAATCTGCTGTATGGGCAGTTTTTACAGATGCGCTGCAATTGGTAAAAACGGCGATGAAACGTGCATGGTGGACACCTAGAAATACACTACTTGAGAAACGTGAAAAGCCACCAATACAACAACAAGTTTGTGTAACGACATTTCGCCCGAATTCCAACAATCTTAAAAAAGTTATCAATCAAAACTGGCATCTAATCAAGAACTTTGATCCGGAGTTTGAAAAAAGTCCACTATTTGCCTTCAAAAAAGAAAGCAGTATATCAAACCACATAGTGAGGGCAACTGTTAAAAAGATCCCAAAACCTTCACTGAGATAACTAATGGGATTGACACCCGCCACTGGGCATCATTTGTGTGGCACGTGTGTCTGTTGTGACCAAACAATAGAGGGGGCTTTATTTACACATAAGGGAGTTCATGGAGTACTCAGCTGACTTTCGGCTCATCCAGTACGGGGTCCCCCAAGGATCCTCTTTGTCCCCCCTTTTATTTAACCTTTACATTGCCCCCCTTATTTTTGCTTTCCAGCAGCTGGAGGTCTCTGTATACAACTACGCAGACGATCTCCAGCTCATCTTTTCCCTCTCTTCCTCCCCCGAGTCAATATCTAATTTTCAGTCCATCATGACTTTCATCCAGGACTGGATGAACTTCAACCACCTGAAACTCAATCCCGACAAAACGGAATTGGTGTTGACAGGTGGTTGCTCCAGTCCCTGGTCCTCTTCTTTTTGGCCCCCTTCCTTAGGCTCCCCACCCATTCCTGTCCCTTCCGTTAAAACTCTTGGGTTTAAAATTAACAATCAACTTTCCCTACATTCTCAAGTCATTGCCGTTGTATCCTCAGCCTTCCTCTCCCTCAGGACAATACGTAGAGTTTCACGATTCTTTTCCTCCGATGCGCTCAAGCTAATACTTCTGGCCATGGTAAGAGCTTTCCTGGATTACGGCAATGCCCTCTATCACGGCATGCCTGACTACCTCATGAGGCGTCTTCAATTGGTCCAAAACCAAGCCGCTCGGCTGGTCTTTAATTTACCAAAATCACACCACGTTACACCTCTCCTCGTCTCCCTGCACTGGCTCCCTGTCCGGCAGCGTGCCTTATTCAAGCTTGGCTGTACCATCTTTAAAGCCCGGACAGGCTCTGCCCCTTCCTTCATTAACACAGCCATTCAAAACTACATTCCATCGAGAGATCTCCGTTCTTCTTCCCACCACCTCCTCGTGGTCCCCCGCTTCAAACGGAAGTGCGGGGGCTCCAAATTCTCGACCACGGCCCCAGCTTTTTGGAACTCCCTCCCAACCTACCTGAGAACCTGCACCCAGTACCCTCTGTTCCGTAAAGGCCTCAAGACCTTCCTCTTTACCCAAGCCTTCCCCTCTTGAATGGTCACATCCCCTAACCTTCCTGCCCCCTGAGTAGCAGTAGCCAGTTAGCGCCAAGAAACCGCTAGGTGTACGAGCGCTCTACAAAACCCTTAAACTCAAACTCATTGGAAACAAGAGGCGTTTTCAAATTGTAAAACGAAATACGTTGTATATGGGATTACATGCCAAAGCGGGATGTTGTACATTGAGAGAATAAACCAAGAAGCACGTCAGAGGATTACACAACATAAGTCTCGTTTAAGGAGAAATATTGAAACAGCGTCACTGGCAGACCACCGGAATAAAACATCTCACACAGAAAGAGAGCTAGGCTGGACAATGATTTCAAAGATCGAAGGAGATCCTTGAGGAGGAGATCTGGAGTTAAAATTATCCCGAAGAGAGGCAATGCTTATCGTGAAATTTGACACAGCTGTGTCAGGTTTGAATGAATTATCTGAATTGCATAAATTATAGTAGCCCTCTGCATTTAGCCACCATGTGTGAAACATGAATAAACGAGCAAACAGATGCCACATATTTGGATATCACATAGGTGGGCTAGTTTTTAGAGACGCTCAATTTCTCCCTGCCATGTGTTAGTAGGTAACCCTTGGCATTGCATATCATGTGCTGGGTGACCTCTGAAGAGTTCGGTATAAAGTTGCCCCATTGTGTCAATATGAGCATTCTAATGAATGGCACTGCACGGATGTGACTGCCTGTCTATCATGGTATATAAATACAAAAGTAGACATATTGGTCCTTCTACATGGCAACCATTGTCATGCAATATCTTGTCAACAGCGTTGGACTCCGCTACAAATCAAGAGCACCACACGATTTTAGAAACAGCAGAAGTCCTTGCTATAACATAACATCGGATTTCCAAGTAAGTGCAAGTTGCACGGATGGTCAGCTGATAAACCTGGATGCTGGCTTCCATTTAATGACACACATTTTGTTCTATTTTGTTTCTCCTTCCTCCACTTGTATGAAGTTCGCCAAGTCTGAAATTTCGATCTTCTGGCGTATGCCAAATTGGTAAGAGATAGTGAGAGGCGGTTCATGATGCTGGTAGCGTGTGTCCAATCATGATTTTTAAAGTAAAATCTATTTTCTTTTTCTTTTCCTTCACAGTGTTTCTTGGTCCTGATGAGAACCCTGAAAGTATGGTGGTTCGAAACGCGTAGACCGCTTTTTTGTGTTTTACCAAACAATTGTAGGCAAAATGATTTGAGCTGTGTTGTGCACATGACTAAAAGTGTTGTATAAAATTGTGAATATCTAGAAGGATCTAGTGTGCACATGAAGTTAAGGCATTAGTTATTGCTTTGTTTGGTCCTTTCCTGTTGGGGCCCATCACTAGTTGTGAGGGTATAGGGAATGGCCCTTTGGACAGGTATATGATTTGGATGTGTGTAGGTTGATTGTGAAGGTGAAATCAATGATTGGAGTGGAATGTATGAGTTTGGTGATGTGTGTAGGGTAGTGTGATTTGTTGTGATGCACTTTTAAGTGTTGTTATTATTTGGGTTGTGGGAATTGTAGTCAAACTGTACTAAGATGATGAAGGATTCTGGTGTTTCATAAAATCAATAAGTGTAAAAGAAACAGATGCTATGGTAATAAATGCTATTGAATAGCTTGACGTATGGATTTCTTTACTGCGTCATTTTCCAAGTATTGAAAATTGTGTATCAGTATTGGCATTTGGTTTGTTGTCTTCATAGGGACCTGTTATGGCACAAATTACAAAAATGGGGAATCCAGAGTGACCTGTTAAAATTAATAATCCAACTTCATTCAAACACCTTGATTCGCATCAAATTGGGTGACGGGCCACACCAAGAAAAATACCGACTTTCTGCGGGGAAAACAAGGGTGTGTGTTGGTCCCACTTTTGTTCAATCTCTTTATCTCTGATTTATCCCACCTTTTGGATAAGGTCAACTCTCACCCTACTTCACTTGGTGGATCCTGAATTAGTAATTTGCTTTATGCCGACGATCGTGTTTTATTCAGCCACAGGAGGGTCGGTTTACAGAGACTTCTTGACCAGCTGCTTTCTTTCACATGAAGTAACGCCTGGAATTAAATCTTTCAAAAAGGAAAGCGATCACCTTCGGGAATCGGAAGCAGCAAACCGGTGGGTGGTTCTTTGATGGCAAAAACATTGAAACTGTGACATCGTATAAATATCTGGGCATTCACATGGACTCCAAGGGCTCTTTTGTAAAACAGAAAGAAGCAGTCAAAAGCACTGTCCCTCAAAGCAGCAAAAATTAAACTTTCGGCACAGCTACTTGGCCAAGCCTATTCCTCCTCCTGACAGTTATGAAGGCAAAGGTCACAAACTGTTTAACCTACGGTCAAGAAATAATGTTGGGGAGCAATTTGTCAATGCTGAATAAAACAACAATAAGAATCTACAAACGAGCCTGGCACCTTCCGAAATCGGCATCTCCGGCTTGAGTTTGGCCTTCTGAACCATGAGGGTGTTGGAGCAGGTGCATTCATCAAGCTGTGTCACAGACTGCGTAATTCAAGGGAAGGAAGCCTGGAGACCAAGTTGTGGCAAGAAATATCAGCAGGTCAACCCAGCCAAAAACACTGATGTTTCCTTGAACACTCTTTGAAACTGCTTGATGCCGTGGACTATTGGGGAACTAACCCGTCCCAGCAGGCACTAAAACTGTCCATTAAAAGAAGGGATAGCCTCTTATCTTTCCATCGGGACAGGGCACAATTGTCTAAAAGAAAACATGCCTGGTCTATAATCACTGAGTTCAAACTCAGATCAGAGGTCCCATATCTTTTGAGCACTAATGCAGCTGTCTGGAAGAAAAGATTTATGGCACTGAGAATGGGCAAATGGCCCTTTTTAAAACACTTGCCTGCACGGCGTCGCTCAAATGAGGCCACTAATTGCAGGGACTGCGGTCATCTCTCAGAAACAATTGAGCATGTGGTGTGTGTTTGCCCTGCATTTCTCAGGAATAGAAGGCGGTTGTTGCGAGGTGAATGGATTAAGCACAGCATCCGATCATGCCGGCAAGCCATTAGATCAGCAATGAACTCCAACAACACAATGCTCAATGTTAAGTTTACAAAATTTGTTTTCCAAACTGCAAAAAAAACGTAACTCCGTAGGTTTGCAGGAACCATCACCACAATCTTCGAATCCATAACTGATCTGGGACTCCAGCGCCCCCTATAAAACTCCAAGACTCTTACTGGTGGGCCTTTGCATGTTTTACTGAAAGCTGGGGGTGGGTTTTACACTTATCAACAAGGTCATTATGTTTTTAACCCCTTCGATGCTGATGAGGCCCCCAGCCGTCAACCACTACGGTGGGAGTGTGCTGATGACGGCTGGGGGCCGTCATAAACCCGCCCACTCACGATTCTGCCGCACAGGCGCCGAATCGCGGCCGCGCCCAAGGGGTTAAACACACTTTAGCTGCTTCTTGCCTTTATAAAAAATCAAATTATATATATATATATATATATATACATATATATATATATATTACACCACTGTATTTTTTTAAACAATTTTAACCTTTTGTTGCATTTAAGATTAAATTTATTTTTTTTGTCTGTTTTTAAATAGTCATGATTTTAAGTAATCGAACAATAAACAATTACACCTACTCAATGATCTAATATGGATCTGAATCCTTTCTATTTTACTAGAAAATAGTGAAAATAAATCCCCAGTTCCTTGTGGTGACATGGAACCTTCTCTAAAGCTTGTTTTTGTAACAAAAGGTTGACCTCCTTCTGTAAGATGTCCTGTTGAAACTATGATGTTTTTAAAGGATGGGACAGAAGGAGGGTATTTGAATCGAAGAGAATATCCATTCTGAACAATATTCAAGACCCATTTGTCTTTTGTAATTAAGCGCCACTCTTTCAGATGATTGATGATTCCCCCCACCGGAGCAGGTAACGGAGAAGGGGGACGTGAGGACTCATTGCTTTGCAACAGCTTTTCCTGTGGATGCAGGCTGTTTTGATCTTCTTCCTCTAGATGGCCTGCAAGGACGATCGTGTTGCCTTGCTTGCTGCTGGTGATGCTATGGAGTCCAGTGAGAGGTTTGAACCCTCTGCAGAAAAACACACCTGTCATAGGTTCTGTATCGTTAACTGAATACATTTTTCTTCTTGACCAACAGCTTTTAGTGAGTCGATTTCGGTCTCCATTCTGGACATCTCTTCATTCGCGTAAGCACCAAACAGGGTATTACCCAAGAACGGCAGGCTCATTATTCTGTGCTGTGCCGCTGGTTTCAAGTCAGTGAGTCGTAGCCAGGAATCCTTCCTTGCTCAGATGCTGTGAGAATAACCATGTGCAGCTAGATCCAATGCATTCGCTGCTGCACTTATGATATGGTTGGCTACCCGGCCACCTTCATTCAGAATTTTCTAGAAATTCTGACGATCCTTCTTAGGCAACGTGTTGGACATTCTGTTGAGTGAGTCACACCCAGATTGGTCAGACCTTCCTAGTAAAGCAGAAACACTTGCCACCGTCATGTAAGACGCAAATGTCCTGCACATCTTCTTGCCAATTGCGTCTTTCTGCCTGCTCTCCTAGTCTGGAGGGACTGAAGATGAAGCAACCACAGAATGTGCATTACATGGAGCCGCCACTGTGACTTAGTCCAGAGGAGGACAAACTCTTACATTTTTTTTTTTTAAAAGGGGTAGTTGAGTTTTCCATTCAGGAGCTTTATATTTTTGAAGGAGTCGGGATGGAGCAGATTTCAAGGATGCTGGAGTAGAAAATGACTGCATTGCAGGCTCCAAGAGTCCCGCAACCAGCAGAAGTAGTGGTCTTACAACTGCTCTATAATGCAGAGTCTCAAAAATGACCAATGAAGTAGCAGTAGTAGTTAGGATGTCTATGTTGAGTTTGGATGCACACCTGATAAGGAAAGCATTAAAGGTCAATGGATCATCCAGTGGGGACACTGGCAGGAGGTGTGTTCATAATAGTAGGATAATATTTCCAGACTGAAGAACAAGAAGTGGTGGCCTAGGAGGGTGTGCTCTCTTGCTATGCTAGGATGTGGACCAGTAGATCTCCTGGATCTTGAGGTGGATCTGCTTATAGATGTTGCCTTTTATCTAGAGCGTTGATCCAGAGGACTTCTTGATATGTAAGATTTATGCATATGAGGAAGGTGCTGGCTCCTTACAGACTCCAAAGACCTCATAGGTTGTACAGATGGTGTGCTTAGCAAGAACCTAGGAGAAGGTGTCCTTTTAGGTGATGGTGTATGTAGCGGGACTCTAGCAGGAGTGTATGTTCTTGAATAGTCTGAGTACAAGGTAAGAAGGGCACAGATCTTTTTTGTAAACTCTCCAACCGGTGTGGTAAAATGTTCAATGGAGACCATCTGGATAGAGAACGGGGCCTTCATTCAGCCGAATCTGTGGGAAAAATTTGAACTTCTGTCGCCACCAGGCATGGCCTATCCATAGCATAAGTTAGTGGAAGTCTGTCTCTCAACGTCTATGAGATTTGTGACCTCGAGTGCTTCTCCTTTGACGTTGGTCGTTCCTTTTCTGCTGGCCTTGACGATCATGCGCTTCGACTTGAACAAATGTCTCCTGGACGCCAACGGAGAGTACAACGGTGATGCATGTCTCGAAGTCAGGGAATAATGTTTTCTGTCGGTCGACGGAGACTGTGGCTGCGATGTAAGAGTTGCCATCCGGTGCTTCGTCAAACGATGAGCGGAATCCACCTTCAACGGGGTCTTCGATGTCGAACATAGCAGTATTTTCTCAGATCTTGATGCCATAACTCTGGTGAGTCTCATGAGATCTTCCTCTGTGGGATGTTTTTTGGATGAGAGGAGGGCTCTTTGGAGAAAGAATGTTGCTCTCCAAGGCCTCTCTATGAACCAGTTGTTTGAGGGAAAGTGTTCTTCTGATCGGCATCATTTGTACCAGGACTCTATTGCTTTTTCATTGCCATCTCGTGTCAAACACTTCCACACGGCCCACCTGGTCGTTTCTGATGATGCCTGGGGAAAATCTAAACTGACACGAGAGAGACCATCTTGCAGCCTGCATTTCTGCACAGGAACTGTCGCACACCCAACCCCCTGTTCTTTGCAATTCAACAGAAAGCCATGAGACACTCACGCCCTGTGTAAACAAGCTTGTTTTTCATCTCCTGCTCTCAGCCTGGTAAACATCCTAGACACCGTGATCAGGTTAGCTGGACAACGGTCTGACTGTTGGGCCCTGATCAAGGTTGAGTAAACAATGACTTGAAAGACCGGGCTTTGTTCAAGGCAAATGAACAATGACCTGAAAAGACTAAGCCTTGATCAAAGCCGAGTGAACAATGATTTGTGTACCAAGCCTTTACCAGGTCACCATCCACAAACGTCGTATGAATCTGGTTATCAACTGCAAACACTGCCCTGATTAAAAAATGAACTAACAGCCAACAGACTCGGATGAAAAAGCATAAAAGTCTTGTAAGCTACAGAGTGAAATAGAAGCCTCCTCAGTCTTGTCTCCGACTAGCTTGGGACTCTATTCCATAGCCCGGGCTATTGAAATAAATCTGGGTTCCTCCTGTACACGACGGCTCCTGTGTCTCCTTTTACTAAGTATAAAAGTTATGGAAGACTAGGGCGGTTCCCCCGCCGCCGAGACCCAGTAAGTGGGTTTAACCGGTTCTTCAAATGGCGCCTGAACAGGGACTCCACGAGCACGAAGGTCAGGCCCGGTGGATGTGAGGAGGTGCACGGAGAGACTCCGACGGAGGCGCCCTACCCGAGGGATTACTGTATTCCGGTAGACAGAACGACTCGCCAGCTGTTCCTCCCCACCCGGTCTGGGCCACATGACCGCGTCCTCGCTGGAGTCCCCTAGCAAATAATTTCTGGAGCAGGACACAGCCCTATGTCTGCAGAAGAGAACTACCCCTGTAAGGTAAGGGTGGACTGTTCATCCACCAAGTCTGTATGATTCTGTTATTGACTTTCGCAAAAGCCAAGTTGTTATTGACTTTTGCCAAAGCCAAGCAAGCGAGGTGAAGTTTTAAAAACCCAATGGTGTCTGTTCTGTATGATTCTGCTGTTATTGACTTTTGAAAAAAAGCCAAGCAAGCGAGGTGAGTTTTAGAAACCCGCTGGTGTTTGTTATCGGTTTTTAAGCATGCCAGTCAGTAGTAAGTTCAAGAAATTATGTTGTATGTGTACGCAAGACGCCCAGCTGGAGGCGGCCTGTCCGCTTCCTCCAGAAGGGACCCCATGCCATACGATGTATGTTAAACATGCCCCTGCTACCATAATGTATTCCTCATTATGGGTAAAGTACACCAAACAAAGTAACGCGGAATTACAGTGGCCACTTTATGGCTCCTTTAATTCCCAAGTTCTCGCCAACTTAGAGGAACAATTAATGAAAAGAAAAACACGCCCGTCTATGTTTGAATCTGTCTGATTTTGGAGGAAAGTGATAGAGCAGAGAGCTAGAAAGTAGAATGCCCAAGAAAGGAAACAGGAACGTATGTAAATGGCCGACCACGCTAGAGAAAATTTACAAAATCAAATGACAAAATCAGTAGAAATAGCCGATAGGGAGCATGGGGCTCGGGTACAAAAATGATATCCAGCTCGAGAGGAGAAAGGAAAGGGCCACATGGAAGGGGGAGAAGGTGATTCCTTGCTTGATACCATGCTAGAAAGCCCTCCTGCCACTCTTAATGTTCTCCCTGTCACACCGACCCTCCCGACTTTTCCAATGACACCGACCACACCCGTTAACCCTGTCCTCGCAGGGGGAATGACAACAAGTCTCCATCCGCCCAACCCCTGCGGCTTTACCCCTAACCGCCCTTTCCTACTTCCCCGTGGTCTACAGTTAAGCAAGATTATTTGTATAATTTATATAAATTGTTGAATTCCAACCGACTGGCCTCCTTGCGCTTTGCAGTCAGCTTTTCGTCCCTTTGAGAAAATGACCTAGAGAGGAAACATTGCGAATGTTGGATAAATAACTGGAATATTTATACCTTTAAAGAAATATGGTCCACCTTTTCTCAGTGGACGAATATGGAACAGACGACCTGGGCTGAATACATGTGTACTTTGGTCATGCAAAGATTTGAGAATGCGCTTATGCAGATACCCACCGGATTAATTGACCTTAGGTCGCAAATAAAGAGGCGATGTTCAGGGAGAGGGGATGTTTGGCACTATGTCTGCTTTAATGGCTTAGTGATACAACAGCTTTTCTCAACACCCCTCTGGAAACAGCTATGCCAATGAGACAGGCGGCCCCTGTCTTTGTTAATGCACTTACCGATGCCCAAAATAATGGCAGAAGGGCTGTTGAAACACTCTGGCGCATGGGTTCATGTTCCTTGGAAAAGGTCAGAAGTAATGCAGTGAAAAGGACAATTACCAGATCATCCGAACAATCCGGCTGCCTTTTTCAGAGAATTAGGTCAGATTATATCTGCAGGTACTCTCGTTCTTGAGGATATAGATTTACTTTTTGGTACGGTTGTCCCCACTGAAATCTGGGACAAAATTCGACATACTGACCATGAAGTGGCATTGGGAGGTAAATGGGCTGACCTAGAGGCTATGGAAGAAGCAACATAGGAGGGACTAAACCAAAAGCTGCCATCCTGACTTTGCCCGGTAAAATAATGACGTTTATGAAAACACTTTTGCCGGAAACGGTCATTAACTGGGATAAAATAAACGCCTGTAGGCAGCGAAAAGATGAGAATGTGGCTGACTTCTTTACCCGTTTTGAGACAGAATACAAGGGACATAGTGGTTTGGATACCCAGACCCCAGGTTCTGGCCCAGTGTTTGTCGATAAGTTTGTCGGCAACCTGATTCCTGAGATCTCCGCCAGGCTTAAGAAAGTTGAAAGTACGTGGTCTGGTCAAACTATGACTGGTATCTTGGCTATGGCACAATATCACGAGAATAGAGAGAATGAAGATTGAGACAAGAAAAGTAAGAAGGTTAGGGATCTTAAGACTATGGCACTTCTGCAGCAGGCGAACCCTCCCCGAGGCCCCGATGCCTGCAGGAATTTTAGACCTCAACTCCAACCCCTTCCGAGAGCTCGCCAGTCTACCCTCTCCAGCCCTCAACGTACGGGAGCCCGCCAAACAGATCAGTGTGCTTATTGTAAGGGTTACGCCCATTGGATAGACGAGTGTCCTGTGTTAGCTGAAAACATAAGAACAGGGAAGACTCGGCTTCGCGCTCCTAGGGAAGCGAGGCCGACTAGGGACCATGGCCCGCCCCATCCACAGGATAAAGAACGTAGGCCCATGGATGACGCTCCCGTCCGACCGCGCCGGGCCAATAGGTTTGATGGGTACGAAGCAACACGCACTTATTACAATGATCAGGGGTGTGGAATTTATTAAAATATCTACGTGTCCATGGGGCAGGTTGCTTCATGAATCTACTTGTCCTGTAACAAAATCCACTTGTCACTTTAGTGCCATGTTGTGAGGCGACACATTATGGCAGCAATCTCATTATATAAGAGCTCTTAGATAGCCTCTCTGATTATGCCAGGGCTCATACCATACTAGTGTTTGAATACTAGCAATCCCTTTATGTTGCTACGTTTCCGCACATCTACATACTGGGACTGAAGGTAGTGGTAAACAATAGTTCCAGGGTTGGAATGTCCTTTTGAGTCTCTGCAAACCTACTAACTTGCATGTTTTAAGGCTTTTCAACAACTCTTCTCTAATCTTTTCCAATACTGAGAAATGTTTGAAAATTACTCCTGACCATGGCAGATGTAAACCTTCCAGAGTTGGAAAAAAAGTGGTTGGAGGGAAAATAAACTTGCAAACACTCAGGTGTTCGCATGAGCAAATCTATACATGCATATTTGCTCATGCTAAAATGCAGTTCACAAATATTTTCTAGAAGTACTATTTCTTGCCCTACTGCTGTGAATTCATGAAAGCCATATAGCTGCCCATAATGCAAGGACATATACCAAGGGTGCACTTTTGAGACTTTCTTTAATAATTGGGCCACTAATTTGGTCTGGCGTTACCCATGACCTTTTGTGTTAATTAAAATTCTCTCTCTGTATCAGCTGGCTTCATGGTGAGTGACCGCATTCTGCTCTTTCACAAGGAGCATATCGGCACACAAGGTAGTTTTGTTCAATGCCAGTAACTAATGTGGCAATGTGTGCTTTTTTTGAGACCTAAAACAATTTTTGCTTTTGCCAATGTTTGTTATATTGGTGAGGGTCCGGCAGCTCTCACATCAATAAGGTTTTACAAAAACCATGCCAAAATAAGTCACGCATCGCCAAAACTAAAGCGGACTACCATTTCAGACCTACTTGCTTTGCCAATGCTTGTTTATTTTTGTTTCCCAAAATCTTATTGAAACTGGTTACACTGATTTTCTAATATGAATATTTTGGGGAAATACTAGCATGCATCAACACATTTTACAAAATGATGCTGAAAAGAAATGGTAACTGAAATTTTACAGTAGTTTAGCAAAAACATTTTTTTCCTACTTCATTTTTTAGGAACATTTTATATTAAAAGCAAAGAATCATTAAACTTGCTTTCAAGCTTCTGCAAATATTTGCATCTAATCAGAGAGCATTCTGGGAGCATTCTTCATAGCCTCATATTGCTAAACTTTCAAACCGTGAGTCCACATTTCTATACTGGAACCACTGTCAGTAGTGCAGTCAGAACTTACATTTACTGAGAGCGCTCAGCCTAATAATAAAGGCTCTCAATTAATGAACCATAAATACAAGTTTGAACAGCATAACATATGCACACAAATATTAACTTAACTGCAGGCAGTGCCCTTCCCTGAGCCTTATTGTGGTACTGCAAACTGGCAGCCAAAAGGTTTGCCTGCTTGTCCCAAGGACAAAATGCACATTAAAACTTGTGGCCCTTGACCCCAAACAATACGATGACGAAGTTGATGAGACAGGATCCTACCAAGCATAGGACAGCCAGGAAAGGGATATTACCAGAGTGCAAATTCCAGTGGATCAAAGGGGCCCGAAAGTTCAAATGTCACTTTTGGGGAACGATCAAAATTTTCTTTTGGATACTGGGGCCACCAGGTCTTTTACTGCACGTCTGTCAGTCCCGGAGGCACCCCTTTCTGGCAATATGAATGTCTCAGTGGGTTTTGCAGAAACACCTGCAACCAGCCCGGTCTCTGAACCCCTCCCTCTCGATATTGGCCCTGCACATGTTGATGCTCCCTTGGTCCTTACTACAGGTTGCAGTGAAAACATGTTAGGCATGGATTTACTGAAAGCTCTGTATGCGACCATATCATGTAGTCCCCAAGGTGTATCCCTAACAATTTTCCCCACCACAGCTTCCTATATGTACCTGTCTGGTCCCCTCCCGCCAGAGTTGCAGTCTTTATCTTCCTCCCTCTGGTCATCATCAGACACTGATGTAGGGTGTCTCAACATACCGCCTCATGTGGTACGCATCCAGCCAGGTGCACTTCTCCCCCGCCTCCGGCAGTATCGACTACCCGCGGAAGGAGAAATGGCCCTTTTGACAATAATATCTGAATTGATGGACAAGGGCGTAGTGGAGGAGACACGTGGCAATATCTGTAACAGTCCCATTATTCCTGTTCTTAAAAAGACCAATGGAGATACTCTCTCCCCTAAAATATAGATTTGAGATTGACCTGAGAGCCCTTAACAAAATAACTATCTCCCAATACCCTGTTGTCTCAGACATTACAGCCCTCTTAACAATGGTCCCTTCTGACGCCACGCACTTTTCTGTCATAGACCTGAAGAATGCTTTTTTCAGCATTCCTATACATCCTGACAGCAGACAATTCTTTGGTTTCTCCCTTGGTGGGCGGAGATTTAGATTCTGCCGCACCCCTCAAGGTTTCAGAGAGAGCCCCAGTATCTATAGTCAAGCCCTAAAAAGTCAACTAGATTCCTTGGGACTCCCTGATAATAACACACTATTACAATATGTAGATGACCTCCTCATTGCTGCAAATTCTACCCCAACATGTAAAGAAACTACTCTCTGTCTGTTACGCCACCTTGCACTCCATAACCACAAAGTCTCTTTGAAAAAGTTTCATCATTGTCAAGAGAAGGTGACCTACTTAGATCATCTCCTCTCGAAGGAGGGGAGGCAGCTTACAGCTGATCGTGTAGCCATTATCAATGCTATGACAGCCCTAAAAAACAAAAGCAGGTACGAGCCTTCATAGGCCTAACTTCATACTGTAGACAGTGGTTTTCCAATTTTTCGGCCATGGTCAAACCTCTTCTTGCCCTCACCACTAAAGACATATCAGACAGTTCCTTTCCTTGGACTACAGAGCATGCGCAGGCTTCCGAGATTTGAAGAGGGCCCTGAGTACCGCTCCAGTCCTCGGTACTCCTGACTAGAGCAAAAAAAAAATTATTTTTGTACATGAGACAGATGGCTGTGCATGTGCTGTCCTGACTAAGATGTTTGGAGGTCACCAACGGACATGTGTCTATTTTTCAGCCACCTTAGATCCTGTTGTAAGGGCCCTCCCAGGATGCCTACGATAGACAGCTGTGGCCGCCCTCATGGTCGGTCAGAGTGCGGGAATCGTCATGAACTCCCCTGACTTTGATGGCCCCCCAATCTGTAGATACCCTGCTTAATAACGCCAAGACACAGTACCTCACTAGCGCACGACTTACAGGATATGAACTGACACTCTTTGCCAGCCGTTAACATCAAAAGATGCACTGCACTAAACCCCGCCACATTACTCCCACTGGATACTCAGGATGCCCGCTTAGACCCACAGGACTGTATATTGAGGAAAGAGGAGACGACGAAGGGACGGGTTGACTTACAGGATACCCCGATTGCAGAACCAGAAGGTACACTGTATGTGGACGGATCATGTCTCAGAGGGCCAGATGGTAACACCTCAGCCGCCTACACCCTCACGACATTGGGGCAAGTAGTAGAACTAGCTCAGATTCCGCACTGCTCCGCTCAGGCAGCATAATTAGTGGCCCTCACTAGAGCCTGTGAGATAAGCAAGGGAATACCAGTAAATATCTATACTGACAGTCAGTATGCCTTTGGGGTGGCCCACAACTTCGGGAGGTTGTGGAAAGAAAGGAATTTCCTTACTTCCAAAATTCAACATGGCCCCCTAATTCACTGACTGTTAGACTCCGTGACACTCTCCAGAAAGGTGGCCATCATAAAATGTAAGGCCCATAAGAAAGTGACAGATGATGTTGGGAAAGGCAATGCCCTGGCTGACCAGACAGCCAGACAAACAGCTCTTAGAAAAAGGGAAGGAATGTATGTAGGAGGTCCCGCCAGGTGGGTGGCAGACGAAGGCATGGTTGAAAACACAGTACAGAGTGTGCTCGATATTCAGTCCCATACTACTCCTGAGGAACTACGGGTATGGAAGGAGCAATTAGCGAAGGAAGGAATTGATGGTTGCTGGGTCCGTATGACTATGGAAAGACAATGGATGTTACCTGACAGTCATGTGCTAGCAGTAGTTATGATGGCCCATGGTCCTGCCCACATTAGTGCAAAAGGGATATGTAAATTATTGGAACCTACATAGTACAGCTCTAAGATACCAGCATATGCTGAAAAGTTGGTTAAAACGTGTATGATTTGCCTAATGTATAACCCAGGAAAAGGCAGTTACTTCTAAGGGAGGATTCTCTCCTCCTACCTTCCCTTTTGAAGTCCTCCTAATGGATTACATCCAGATGGACAGGTGCAACAATTTAAAATATGTCCTGGTGGTGGTCTGTACCTTCAGCCGATGGGTGGAGGCCTACCCCGTCAAAGACTGCACCCCTATCACTACCGCCAAAGTGCTATTAAAAGAGTACCTCCCACGATTCGGTTTGCCCCGCTTGGTCTGGAGTGACAACGGGACACACTTTACGGCTCAAATTATGGAATAGGTCTGTACGGCATTGGGTATTAAACAAAACAAACATGCAACTAACCACCTCCATTCAGCAGGTCTAGTGGAGGTATACAATGGCATCCTAAAAACGAAAATGGCCAAAGTAGTAGCCGAGACAGGTGTCACTTGGGTTGATGCTCTGCCCTTGGCCCTACTGTCCACAAGAACAACGGCCCACACCAGGATAGGGTTATCTCCACACAAAATTGTGTTCGGGAGGCCTGCCTATGTATGGGGTGTCCCACAGCCTAAGAAACGGTCGGACGTTGAATACCCTGTATTAACGGATTATCTGTACGGTCTAACTAATACCTTTCGTACTCTTTATCACCAGGTGCACAAGGTCATACCTGACAAAAGCGAGGGCCCAGGACACGTTATCCAGCCTGGTGACTGGGTCCTGATCCGGAACTTTCAACGGACTAAGAGCCTCGAGCCCGGCTGAACACAGCCCCGTCAGGTGTTACTGGCCACCCGCACCGCTGTGAAAGTAGAAGGTCGGAAGAATTGGGCGCATGCGTCGCATTGCAGGCGTGTGCCTCTGCCCCTCCCCTATGATCAGTTGGTAAGGGAAGGACAAGGAGACGCAGAAACAGTCCCGACGTTTGTCCCGTTCAGCGATGCCAGACTGCATTCTACGTCTACGGAAGCAGAGTGACAGCTTACTGAAAGGAAGGGTGGAACCCTCCCATAACTCTGCTCAACACCAAGAACAATTGTTTCCCGACCATACTGTTCCTGCTTCAGACCGATATAACTTGTTGCCCCGAGGGAAGGCTTGCCCTTGACTTCGCCAAGTACCGACAGGCTGTAAGGCTGTGATCTTCCCCGGCTGAGAGTAGTGCTGGTGTGTCAGACTGAGGTAAGCCATAAGGGCCCTTGACACCTGCGCCCAGTGAAGCAACTACCAATCACAGCCAGCCACTAGAGGTCCCTGGCTTAGCACAATGGCCGCCGTCCAAGACACCCGAATCCAGAAACAAGATGTCAGCCTTCGACATAGTAAATGCTTCATAGCCACCGTGATGACGCTGTTTGTCTCCCTCATTCTGTCTATCCTTGGTTGGCTGTTGCTAATCTACCATCCTGTTACCTCACCAACTCCTACACCGACTCCTACAGAGCACCAATATTACACGCTACCAGCTCACAAATTACCCTGCCGTGCAGAATTCTTCAACAACACCTTCATCCAAATGTTGCATCATCACCAGCTTATCATGAACACTTCCAACTGCTGGGTGTGTGGACTGATGCCGCATTCCATGATACACCCTGTCCCATTCTTTCCTTACCCATTTTCCATCTCTGGGTCTTGTCTTGCATGGTAGATGTTGATGCAGGAGGCCTACACTGTCAATAGTACTGCCAATTCTGTCCTTGGAACATTTCGCGATGACTTCTGGCGGAACAGATCTGGCAATGCCAATGCTCTTTTTTGCCCGACCAGCTCTTTCACATTGCTACTACCACCAGATGAACTTGGTGAGATGGTAGTATTCAACTCAACCACTCGACGAACATTTTCTAGATTCCGCACCAGAAGGATACTGCCTGATGAACGAAGCACTCTGAATGTCATAAATGTGCAAGGCCATGTCTGCATCCATGGCCTAGGGACTAAGAAAGTTGGTACCAGTATGTGTGATATCACTAAAGTCTTAAACTCTACATCTTCACCGAAGCTGGTGGCATCCCCCAACACCTATTTTATCTGTGGCACGGCCCCCTACACTTAGCAGGTACCAGACCAGTTACGGGGGAGCCATCGGTCCTTCCTCCTTCCATCAATGTATTCCACCCATGGAGACTACCACCTGTCAATGAAGGGCGCCCTGCGCCGCTCACGTAGGGGCGTCATATCAGCCGAGGAAACAGCGGGCCAGGAAGCCGGGGACTTCTTTAAAGGTTACCTTCCATTCTGGAGCCCCATGACAAACAGTCGAGCTGTACAAGGACTGACCAGGGTCCTTGAGGCCACCATCACAGTAACAGCTGGTGCCCTCTCCAACATCACTGCAGAGCTACAGGCGGAACGCCTTATAACGCTCCAAAACCGCATGGTCCTCGACGTCATCCTTGCTGATTGTGGTGGTGTGTGTAAATTGATCGGCTCTAGCTGCTGCGTGTACATCCCAGACAACGCACCTACAGTGTATGATGCTATCCAACGTCTGCATCGCCTTTCTTCTGAAATTCATCTGGATGAAGGCAACTGGTCCCAAAAAGGCTGGATCTGGGGTCTTCTTTCCCAGTGGGGTTGGAGGGTCCTCATTGTCCTTGCCTTGGGAGTAGCTGTCCTGGTCTCCTGCTGTTTGTGCTTTCAGTGCCTGCCAGTGCTCTGTACAAAGTGTGTCCAGACCATCAAGCCTCCACCCTCTAACATTCACAACACCAATATGATGATCCAACAAGAAACTGATGGCCTTATGAACATTGACATTTCTTAAAGTATTTGCCACTCAATGGCAAAAGGAGGGTCTGAGGAAAAGTGTTCTTCTGATCTGCATCATTTGTACCGGGACTCCATTGCTTTTTCATTGCCATCTTGTGTCAAACACTTCCACATGACCCACCTGGTTGTTTCTGCTGATGCTTGGGGAAAATCTAAACTGACACGACAGAGACCATCTTGCAACCTGCATTTCTGTCCAGGAACTGTCGCACACCCAACCCCCTGTTCTTTGCAGTTCAATAGAAAGCCATGAAACACCCACGCCATGTGTAAACAAGCTTGTTTTTCATCTCCTGCTCCCAGCCTGGTAAACATCCTTGACACTGATCGGGTTATTTGGACAATGGTCTGACTGTTGGGCCCTGATCAGGGTGATTAAACAATGACTTGAAAGACTAGGCTTGATCAAGGCAATTGAACAATGACCTGAAAAGACTAAGCCTTGATCAAAGCGGAGTGAACAATGAATTGTGTACCAAGACTTGACCAGGTCACCATCTACAAACGTCGTCTGGATCTGGTTATCAACTGCAAACACTGCCCTGATTAAACAATGAACTAACAGCTAACAGACTGGGATGAAAAAGTATAAAAGGCTTGTAAGCTACAGAGTGAAGTAGCAGCCTCCTCTGTCTTGTCTCTTACTAGCTTGGGACTCTGTTCCATAGCTCAGGCTATTGAAATAAATCTGGGTTCCTCCTGCAGACAAAGGCTCCTGTGTCTCCTTTTACTAAGTATGGAAGACTGGGGCGGTTCCCCCGCCGCCGAGACCCAGTAAGTGGGTTTAACTGGTTCTTCACTTTTGGAGTCCGTGAAGCCTGATTTTCTCTGTCCTTCAGAGCACACCTGGATAGCTTATGGCAGTGAGGACAGTAGTCAGGACAATGGGACTCAGACAGGCAGACAGTATAAACTGAGTGAAGATGAGTCTGAGCTGCCTTCTTACCATAGGAAGGGCGCTCCACAAAAATTGAAGGCATTCTTGACAGAAAAAAAGAATATCTGTACACTAGGTATTGAGAACAATTAAATGGTGCTAGTAGTAAAGGTTTTGAAAATGATTTTCCTGAAAATCGGGTAAATAACAGCAGAGCTCAGTGCTTCAGGATCCTAACAGTAGGAGCTAGAAAAATGAACTGACCCAACTGTCATCTGTGAGGTATAATGAGATACAGGAGGTAATGTGAGATTGGTGAAGGCACAGTGTTGGTTTTCTCTGTTATTCTTTGAATTGCAGCCTACTTGCTAATAATTACTCACATTTCCTTCTAAATAAAGGTTTGTGAAACTTTTTATACAGCCATAGTGTAATAATAACGATTTATTGTATTGTACAGCTTAAAATCAAAACTCAATGTAATGTAGCCATTTTTCTTTTTTTCTATAGGCTGCAGATATATGTTCTACGGGATCCCCTTGTGGGGGCCGGACTATTCAATGCTTATGACTAATGATGAGGATCCCCCTAGAAGAGAACTAACAAACTTTACTTTTGAGTTGTTGAGCTGTGGACGAACACAATTAAAAGAAGCACAAAAACAACATGAGGGCTAAATCACTACACCGGGCTGCTCTCTTCTAGAAAGCATACTTTGTGCCAATTTGCGTAGACTCATATGTTGAACATTTTCAGGACCAGGGATAGCTTCAGAGCTGTCCTTAATGCTGAAATGTCATAGGATAGAACTGGCTCATTCTATTATTTGAGAAAACTCTTAACCGAAGGGCATTAGCATGAGCACATGGAAAGGTTACTACTACACACTTCATTGTTCACTGTGTTTATCCATTTAAGTACATCTTATTGCAAGATATTGGAGTAATTCCTTTATAAGTAATAAATCTCAATGAAAATGGATGTTTATTCTGTGCATGTCAGTCAACTGGTTTCAACATTTACCCTACCTTGCAGGAGCTAGGTCTTTCCTGCTCAACAACCCTATTAAGAAGAGCCAAGAAAGCTATAAAGGGCAAACATACTGTCTTAAATTCTACACCCAGCACCCTAATGACTAGGAAACAAATGCAGTCGGACACTTGAAATAGACAGATGATCCTTACAACATCTATTATCAGGGGGTAGATGTCTGACAATAGAAAACTATAATCAAACATGAACTGTAAGGGACTGCAACCTGATAAGATGAAACTTATCTTCCAGTCACAAAAAGGAAGCCAAGACCTTCGAAGCACATCTAATAATGCAATAATTGAGCACAAATCAAAAAGCTTCTAACCCCACCTCCATCAGGAAGGAGGAATGGATCTGCGACAGGAGTGTAGGTAGAAGTAAGGTGAAGCAAGGAAAGGTAAACCAAAATTGATGAGAAGTCGAATGCGGATAAGGGGTGCTTTCACTGCCTCTTCACATCTTGAGGCTAGGACATGTAGTACTGTGTTTAGGAGTGGTCTGATGACAGCATGCACTTTTCTGGTAAGCAAACTCTCCACCAAAGGAATGATAATTAATAGCTATTTTACCTACTGCAAGCTATGACCTCCCATTTGGCCCTTATGTCAACTAGAGCCCGAGGCGAAGCCAATTTCATAACCCTAGTCACAGTCTGATGTCCAAAAGTGATTTTTTTATGTACACAAGTCTTGCAAATGCAAGATAGTTTACAGGAGTTTGCAGCAGTCTTATATTCGGTCTACCTGGCCTGGCATGGCTCTGAACACCATCATGAACAATGGTGCTGCAGCACAAATGTCCTCCCCTGATGAGGCTGAAGATGGAGGGATTTTAGAATTTGCCACATAAGGACAGGCCAACTACATAGCAAGCTTGACTCATTGAGAGCCATACCTCTATGAGCAGATCCAAAAGTATCATAGGGTGCATTTGCAATACCAGGTAATAGTTTGGTGGAACCTCCGATAAAGCTGGCTAACAGGCTCACAAAATACTGTTCCTGCTTTCTTCTTTCGGCTATGGATATGTCAGGTCTTCAAAACCACCCGATGCATACCCTTAGCCAGATTAATCTACCTTTGGCAACTCCTGCCCAGGTCCATTTTTGCATGATGCCCCAAATTATCTTTGGTAGTTCCAGAAGACTATAAGCAGTTTGTGAAAGAAGCTATGTTAACGATGTACTTCTCTCCACCACAAGTGTACAAACTCCATTATGATCTCCGCAGAATCGAATACCCTTTGTACCACCATTTCTAAATCATGAAGAAACTCTATACTCCACTGCATACCACTGCTAGGCCTCTAGCAGTGATTTGTTTGTAAACCTAAAACTATGATAGCGATGTGCTCCTCTTTATGTCATTATACTCACTCCTAGGGTTCTCTAAATTGTAGCAGCAACAGACACTTCTCTAGTAAACTGCAGCACTGTGCAGGGGCAATGTGAGAGTCGAAAGATGGCATCATTGGGTCCGTACCACAAGCCAGGAGGCATCTTTGGTTAAAGTTGAGCAAAGGGATGCTCCTACCTTCTTTCCTCTTAAGTGCTCTATGCCTACATACCCTGGTCCCGATGTCACATCATGAAAACAGGACCACTTGGTGCGAGGGCAAAGCAAAAGATTGTCTGTGTTCAGGCGAGCCCTTGGATCAAGGCTCTGAAAAACTCCAACTTCCATGACACTTTCCCAGCCTTTAAGGTGCTTCAAGTTGCTCCTCCTCTCTGCAAAACAGCCAGAAACCAATATTCTAGGAGTCCTCGGAGAAGAAATATCCCAGATGAGCAGAGTTAATGAGAAAAGAATCAGCTGTCTCATTACAAAGATGCTTAATTCGATTCTCACAAAAGTTCACTATTCTCCCCCTGCTACTGAATCGTTACCGTTCAGGAAGCTTCACCCTCTTGTGAATGAAGAACCTTGAACCCATTCAAGGGCCTCTAATGACTTTTACAGGCAAATTCAAGTTTCCCCTGTGTCAAGCACAGGCGTGGATACAGTCCCATACTGGTTTGTTCTTAATATATGTATCCTTAGCAGTCCAGTAGATGACTGTAACACAGCGGGGTCGACAAGAAGCAATGTCTGTAATGAATATACGAATAGACAAATGATAAACACTACCTCTCCCTCTCCACAGAACGTTGAAACGGAGGTAGACACGCAATCCACACACTGGCCCTTTAATTCAGAATGGGCTTCGGAATGGGAGGAGTCTCGTCAGGACACGGAAACCTCATATGCCGGTCTGGACGAATCAAGGGTGTGCTTGTTCACCCAGGAGGACGAAGGAGACGCGGAGGAGGACGGAAGCGGAGCGGAGTTAAGTGGAGACTTGTATGCGGAGCGAGAAGGGAGCGAGAGGAGAGACGAAGAAACCCGTGCAGTCCGGAGGAAGACCGGGTCCGAGGAGAGTCCCCAGAGAGACGGAGCACAGGACGCTGAAAAGGAGACGCCAGGAGGCCACCGACACCACGAGCCGCCCAGCCATACACCCGGGGGAGGTGTATGGCTTAACCAGGTGCGTGACAAGTTGAGGGGTTGGGTCACTCGTAAGTTTGCAGCGTCGGACTGAACCCGGGATCCCCAACTCCTTGGTGTGTTCTTCCCTACCCCGAGCACAACCCCCTTTCACCTCGGCAGCTTAACTGCAGTGTGCCTCACGTGTGTTTGGTCCCTCACTCCCTTCCCTGTGACAGCAAAGTAGAACGAGTACTGATACTCCGTTTTCTTGCCTTTCTCTTCCCGGTAACTATCGAGCACCACGGAAGTCGACGGAGACATCCCGCGGCGGACAACCGACCGGGGACGCAAACAAACCTCCCCCGGGTCAGGCAGCAGGAAAGCAGCACGGAGCCGTTCTCCCCGACTTTCACGAACTATTAGGAAGAAAAGCTCTGATACTCTGTATAGTAAAATAAAACCCAGAACAACTCGAATCAGTGTATTGCCTATCCTTCCCCAGCCTGCTACAGTGGTGGAGAATGCGGGCATAGGCACCATCTGCGGAGTCAAGATGGAGACCGTTGTAGATCAGTTAGTCAAGGGTCAAGGACGAATTGAGTGGGTGCTAGAACAACACCTGGTATCTGCACAAGCCGACAGAGAGATACTAAAGAAAGCTATTGAGGAGAAACAACCATGGGTAGACCCAGTACAGAGGAGTGGGAACACAGAGAGAACTCTAACCCATGGCGCACCGGCCGTGTCTCTGCAAAAATATAGACAAGGAGAAGACCCCGACGCTTTCTTGTTAAATTTCGAGAGGGCAGCAAGGGCCTGTGGTTGGCCAGTGGCAAAATGGCCATTCTTCTTGGCACCGCTCTTAGGGGGAGAGGCCCAGGCGGCGTACCAAGTAGCAAATCCAAGAGGAGACACCACCTATGTCGAAATTAAAAAAATAATCCTGGATCATTTGGGATTAGACCCCGAGGCATATCGCCTAAAATTCAGAAAAGAGAGAGGTGCAGTGGGGGAAAATCCCAAAACTCTATTCGTGAGATTAAAAATGGCGGCAGATAAATGGCTAACCCCCACTACCAGCACGAAAGAAGAAATACTTGATCGAATCTACTTAGAACAATTTCTTGAGGCCCTCCCATACGCTACTCAAAAGTGGCTCCGCCAACATAACGATCTAACAACCACCCAGGCCGTGGAGATGGCCTCATCCTTCACCCGGGCTCAACCTAAAAATTTTCCCTTTGAAATGGAAAAGAAAGGAATTGGACGACTGGAGAAGCCGGCGGCAAGGGGAAAAGAGACCACCCGTCCCCGTACGTGGAGGACTGAGAACATGACCAACCCAGGGCCACAATGCTTCGACTGTGGTCAATGGGGACACATTGCACGGATGTGCCCCAAGAAAAGGAATGAAGAGGAGCCAATGGAGGTCGGGTACCTCCCCAGGGCGGTACTCTTTTCAGCAGAGATGGGCGGCTCTTTTAGAGTAAGTGTAAACGTCAATGGTCACTCATTATCAGCTTTGTTGGATTCAGGTTGCCGACAGTCGGTAGTACAATCACCATACGTCAGGACAGGGCAATATGTTCCCCAGGGGATAGTAAACATTAAGTGTGTTCATGGGGATATCCGGCCATACCCCGTGGCTGACATTGTGCTTGAACAGATTGGGGCGCCTCCACAAACTGTAAGAGTAGGAGTAATGTCCAACCTCCCCGAAGATATAATAATCGGGACCGATAACCCTAGTTTCTTGAACATGTTTAAGGATAAACTAAAAACAGTGTGCCAAAAAAAAGGGGGGGGTCATACCCTTATGGAACGTCCGCCTAGACTTAGCCTCCAAGTTGTGAAGTTGTCTAATAACGCAATGTCCCCCACTAAAGGTTCGGCAAGAGCAGCGGGTTATGACCTTTACAGTGCATATGATTATGTGGTTCCTGCAAAAGGGAAGTCACTGGTCAAAACAGACCTACAAGTTGCAGTCCCTCCAGGGTGCTATGGGAGAATTGCTCCACGATCAGGCCTTGCAGCGAAACATTTTATTGATGTAGGGGCGGGTGTTATTGACGAAGATTATAGAGGTAACGTTGGCATCCTACTATTTAATTTTGGTACTGAACCCTTCCAAGTAAGAAAAGGAGATAGAGTGGCACAACTACTTTGTGAGCGCATAGCAGAAACCAGGCTGGAGGTGCTCCACCAGCTGGACGACACAGAGAGAGGCGCTAAGGGTTTTGGCTCGTCAGGGTCACGTCCACCAACAGTGAATTCACTCCTGACTCAGGATCCTTGGGTTATGGATAGAAGCTTCAAATTTGCACAAATCAGTGATCCCACGCTGCTCAACGCATGGGAACAAGCACATCAGAGGGAGGAAAACTCGAAAAATTTTCCAGGGTTCATTATCGATCATGAACTGTTGTATCGCATAAGTGGAGAGGGTCAGCCGGCACAACTATTGGTGCCGGTCTCCTTCAGAGAGCAGGTTCTTTTTTTCGCTCACAGCCATCTCATCGCTGGGCACTCAGGCGCCGAAAAAACCACCCAAAACATCCTCAGGCAATTTTTTTGGCCCGGTATTTATAAAGATACCGAAGCTTACTGCAAGTCCTGTGAAATTTGCCAAATGAAGAATATGGTTAGACCACAGGCAGTTCCTTTGCAACCTTTACCTGTCATTGGCAAACCTTTTGAAAGGGTTGGCATGGACCTTATCGGTCCACTGCCTAAAACTAAAAAGGGGTTCCAACACATTTTAGTTGTCGTTGACTATGCCACACGCTTCCCTGAGGCTTTTCCGTTGTCAGTGGCCACTTCCAGACAGGTCGGAGACAAAATGATTGAGCTGTTTAGTCGGGTGGGGTTTCCGAAGGAGATTTTGACCGACCAGGGCACGCCCTTTGTGTCGAAGTTAATGAAGGAGATTTGTGCCACCTTGAACGTCCACCAGATCCGTACCTCAGTTTACCATCCTCAAACGGACGGACTGGTGGAACGCTACAACAGGACCATAAAATCCACCCTTCGTAAAATGATGGAGGTTAGTGGGGAAGATTGGGACCGGATGTTGCCTTTGGCACTTTACGCCATTAGGGCTCAGAGACAGAGTAGTCTGGGAGTGTCAGCCTTTGAAATGCTCTATGGCCGACAACCTCGGTCGTTACTAGAGATGACTCGGGATGCCTGGGTTAATGAACAGGAAGACGAGGCAAAAGCTACTCTTGAGTACGCCAGGGACCTAAAGGCTAAACTTGCTAAATTAAGGGAATTGGCGTTGGACCATCTGGAGCTTAGTCAGCATAGACAACAAACTAGTTACAACAAAGGGAAAAAATGGAGACACCTTGAAATAGGGGACTGGGCTTTGGTGCTGCTCCCATCATCGTCCCACAAATTCAAGGCAGAGTGGATGGGCCCGTTTAAAGTGGTCGGGGTCATTGGCAGTACTAGTTATCAATTGCAGGTAACGCCACGAAAGAGGCAATCTTATCACATAAATCTGCTGAAAAAGTGGTTAGGTCCTCCTCCTGTGGACATCCATGTGACAGAGACACCAGGGGGTGAGGGTTCTACTATTGACATGCTTGTTCATAATGAGGAACTCAAGGCCCGCCAACAGGAAGAATTGAGGGGGACTTTGGAGATGTATGGGGATGTTTTTTCCAACAAACCCGGGAGGACCTCACTTGCGGAACATTGCATTGATACCCCACCCAACAAAAAGGTTAGGGTTAAACCTTACAGAGTCCCCGAAGCCAGAAGAGCGGCGATTAAGGCTGAAGTTGATGAAATGCTGCGATTGGGGGTGATTCGGCCATCGAAAAGCGATTGGTCCAGCCCCATTGTAATGGTCCCTAAACCAGATGGCAGCCGAAGGTTTTGCATGGACTTTCGGGCACTTAATGACATTTCACTCTTCGACGCGTATCCCATCCCTAGGGTGGACGAGTTAATTGAGCGCCTAGGTCAGGCCAAATACATTTCCACCCTGGACTTAACAAAAGGGTATTGGCAGGTGCCTCTACGCCCTGAAGACATCAAAAAAACGGCGTTCTCTACGGAGCAGGGTCATTTTGAGTTCACGGTCCTTCCTTTTGGCCTTCACGGGGCGCCTGCCACCTTTCAGCGCCTCATGAACTCCGTTCTCGCAGGGTTGTCGGATTTTACGTCAGCTTATCTGGATGACATTGTCATTTACAGTCCGGATTGGCAGTCTCATCTACGACACCTGTCTGTGGTGTTAAAGGCGCTTCGGGAGGCTGGCCTCACTGTCAACGCTAAGAAGTGCAAACTAGCTTTTCACAAAGTTAAATACCTTGGATATGTCTTGGGACATGGCTTGATAGAACCTCAAATCGAGAAGGTTAGGGCCATTGCTGATACCCCATTCCCATCCACAAGACGGGAATTGCGTTCCTTTTTGGGCCTGGTGGGCTACTACAGACGCTTTATCCCACAGTTTGCGGACATTGCCGCCCCCCTAACTGACGCACTGAAAAACGCAGGGCGAGCATCTTCACCAGTACATCCCACCGTGCCGATGCAGGAGGCGTTTAGAATTCTGAAGTCGGTGATTACATCTACACCAGTTTTGGCTTCCCCTGATTTCACTCGTCCGTTCTCATTGCACACTGATGCTTCGGACTATGGGATTGGGGCAGTGCTCTCCCAGACCGGGCAAGATGGTCTGGATCACCCAATATTATATGTCAGCCGAAAATTGTTTCCTCGCGAATTAAAATATGCAACCGTCGAGAAGGAGTGCCTGGCAATTAAATGGGCCATTGACAAACTGGCATATTACCTGGAAGGCCGGAGGTTTGAACTGTTTACAGACCACGCTCCCTTACTCTGGATGGCACGCAATAAAGCTAATAATGCGAGAGTTTTGCGGTGGTTCCTCTCACTGCAACCATACTCCTTTTCCATCCATCACCGAAAAGGCTGTGACAATATTGGGGCAGACTTCTTATCCCGTCATCCACTCCCCGATCGTGAGTGTCCGGAGGGGGAGGTGTGTAACACAGCGGGGTCGACAAGAAGCAATGTCTGTAATGAATATACGAATAGACAAATGATAAACACTACCTCTCCCTCTCCACAGAACGTTGAAACGGAGGTAGACACGCAATCCACACACTGGCCCTTTAATTCAGAATGGGCTTCGGAATGGGAGGAGTCTCGTCAGGACACGGAAACCTCATATGCCGGTCTGGACGAATCAAGGGTGTGCTTGTTCACCCAGGAGGACGAAGGAGACGCGGAGGAGGACGGAAGCGGAGCGGAGTTAAGTGGAGACTTGTATGCGGAGCGAGAAGGGAGCGAGAGGAGAGACGAAGAAACCCGTGCAGTCCGGAGGAAGACCGGGTCCGAGGAGAGTCCCCAGAGAGACGGAGCACAGGACGCTGAAAAGGAGACGCCAGGAGGCCACCGACACCACGAGCCGCCCAGCCATACACCCGGGGGAGGTGTATGGCTTAACCAGGTGCGTGACAAGTTGAGGGGTTGGGTCACTCGTAAGTTTGCAGCGTCGGACTGAACCCGGGATCCCCAACTCCTTGGTGTGTTCTTCCCTACCCCGAGCACAACCCCCTTTCACCTCGGCAGCTTAACTGCAGTGTGCCTCACGTGTGTTTGGTCCCTCACTCCCTTCCCTGTGACAGCAAAGTAGAACGAGTACTGATACTCCGTTTTCTTGCCTTTCTCTTCCCGGTAACTATCGAGCACCACGGAAGTCGACGGAGACATCCCGCGGCGGACAACCGACCGGGGACGCAAACAAACCTCCCCCGGGTCAGGCAGCAGGAAAGCAGCACGGAGCCGTTCTCCCCGACTTTCACGAACTATTAGGAAGAAAAGCTCTGATACTCTGTATAGTAAAATAAAACCCAGAACAACTCGAATCAGTGTATTGCCTATCCTTCCCCAGCCTGCTACAGTGGTGGAGAATGCGGGCATAGGCACCATCTGCGGAGTCAAGATGGAGACCGTTGTAGATCAGTTAGTCAAGGGTCAAGGACGAATTGAGTGGGTGCTAGAACAACACCTGGTATCTGCACAAGCCGACAGAGAGATACTAAAGAAAGCTATTGAGGAGAAACAACCATGGGTAGACCCAGTACAGAGGAGTGGGAACACAGAGAGAACTCTAACCCATGGCGCACCGGCCGTGTCTCTGCAAAAATATAGACAAGGAGAAGACCCCGACGCTTTCTTGTTAAATTTCGAGAGGGCAGCAAGGGCCTGTGGTTGGCCAGTGGCAAAATGGCCATTCTTCTTGGCACCGCTCTTAGGGGGAGAGGCCCAGGCGGCGTACCAAGTAGCAAATCCAAGAGGAGACACCACCTATGTCGAAATTAAAAAAATAATCCTGGATCATTTGGGATTAGACCCCGAGGCATATCGCCTAAAATTCAGAAAAGAGAGAGGTGCAGTGGGGGAAAATCCCAAAACTCTATTCGTGAGATTAAAAATGGCGGCAGATAAATGGCTAACCCCCACTACCAGCACGAAAGAAGAAATACTTGATCGAATCTACTTAGAACAATTTCTTGAGGCCCTCCCATACGCTACTCAAAAGTGGCTCCGCCAACATAACGATCTAACAACCACCCAGGCCGTGGAGATGGCCTCATCCTTCACCCGGGCTCAACCTAAAAATTTTCCCTTTGAAATGGAAAAGAAAGGAATTGGACGACTGGAGAAGCCGGCGGCAAGGGGAAAAGAGACCACCCGTCCCCGTACGTGGAGGACTGAGAACATGACCAACCCAGGGCCACAATGCTTCGACTGTGGTCAATGGGGACACATTGCACGGATGTGCCCCAAGAAAAGGAATGAAGAGGAGCCAATGGAGGTCGGGTACCTCCCCAGGGCGGTACTCTTTTCAGCAGAGATGGGCGGCTCTTTTAGAGTAAGTGTAAACGTCAATGGTCACTCATTATCAGCTTTGTTGGATTCAGGTTGCCGACAGTCGGTAGTACAATCACCATACGTCAGGACAGGGCAATATGTTCCCCAGGGGATAGTAAACATTAAGTGTGTTCATGGGGATATCCGGCCATACCCCGTGGCTGACATTGTGCTTGAACAGATTGGGGCGCCTCCACAAACTGTAAGAGTAGGAGTAATGTCCAACCTCCCCGAAGATATAATAATCGGGACCGATAACCCTAGTTTCTTGAACATGTTTAAGGATAAACTAAAAACAGTGTGCCAAAAAAAAGGGGGGGGTCATACCCTTATGGAACGTCCGCCTAGACTTAGCCTCCAAGTTGTGAAGTTGTCTAATAACGCAATGTCCCCCACTAAAGGTTCGGCAAGAGCAGCGGGTTATGACCTTTACAGTGCATATGATTATGTGGTTCCTGCAAAAGGGAAGTCACTGGTCAAAACAGACCTACAAGTTGCAGTCCCTCCAGGGTGCTATGGGAGAATTGCTCCACGATCAGGCCTTGCAGCGAAACATTTTATTGATGTAGGGGCGGGTGTTATTGACGAAGATTATAGAGGTAACGTTGGCATCCTACTATTTAATTTTGGTACTGAACCCTTCCAAGTAAGAAAAGGAGATAGAGTGGCACAACTACTTTGTGAGCGCATAGCAGAAACCAGGCTGGAGGTGCTCCACCAGCTGGACGACACAGAGAGAGGCGCTAAGGGTTTTGGCTCGTCAGGGTCACGTCCACCAACAGTGAATTCACTCCTGACTCAGGATCCTTGGGTTATGGATAGAAGCTTCAAATTTGCACAAATCAGTGATCCCACGCTGCTCAACGCATGGGAACAAGCACATCAGAGGGAGGAAAACTCGAAAAATTTTCCAGGGTTCATTATCGATCATGAACTGTTGTATCGCATAAGTGGAGAGGGTCAGCCGGCACAACTATTGGTGCCGGTCTCCTTCAGAGAGCAGGTTCTTTTTTTCGCTCACAGCCATCTCATCGCTGGGCACTCAGGCGCCGAAAAAACCACCCAAAACATCCTCAGGCAATTTTTTTGGCCCGGTATTTATAAAGATACCGAAGCTTACTGCAAGTCCTGTGAAATTTGCCAAATGAAGAATATGGTTAGACCACAGGCAGTTCCTTTGCAACCTTTACCTGTCATTGGCAAACCTTTTGAAAGGGTTGGCATGGACCTTATCGGTCCACTGCCTAAAACTAAAAAGGGGTTCCAACACATTTTAGTTGTCGTTGACTATGCCACACGCTTCCCTGAGGCTTTTCCGTTGTCAGTGGCCACTTCCAGACAGGTCGGAGACAAAATGATTGAGCTGTTTAGTCGGGTGGGGTTTCCGAAGGAGATTTTGACCGACCAGGGCACGCCCTTTGTGTCGAAGTTAATGAAGGAGATTTGTGCCACCTTGAACGTCCACCAGATCCGTACCTCAGTTTACCATCCTCAAACGGACGGACTGGTGGAACGCTACAACAGGACCATAAAATCCACCCTTCGTAAAATGATGGAGGTTAGTGGGGAAGATTGGGACCGGATGTTGCCTTTGGCACTTTACGCCATTAGGGCTCAGAGACAGAGTAGTCTGGGAGTGTCAGCCTTTGAAATGCTCTATGGCCGACAACCTCGGTCGTTACTAGAGATGACTCGGGATGCCTGGGTTAATGAACAGGAAGACGAGGCAAAAGCTACTCTTGAGTACGCCAGGGACCTAAAGGCTAAACTTGCTAAATTAAGGGAATTGGCGTTGGACCATCTGGAGCTTAGTCAGCATAGACAACAAACTAGTTACAACAAAGGGAAAAAATGGAGACACCTTGAAATAGGGGACTGGGCTTTGGTGCTGCTCCCATCATCGTCCCACAAATTCAAGGCAGAGTGGATGGGCCCGTTTAAAGTGGTCGGGGTCATTGGCAGTACTAGTTATCAATTGCAGGTAACGCCACGAAAGAGGCAATCTTATCACATAAATCTGCTGAAAAAGTGGTTAGGTCCTCCTCCTGTGGACATCCATGTGACAGAGACACCAGGGGGTGAGGGTTCTACTATTGACATGCTTGTTCATAATGAGGAACTCAAGGCCCGCCAACAGGAAGAATTGAGGGGGACTTTGGAGATGTATGGGGATGTTTTTTCCAACAAACCCGGGAGGACCTCACTTGCGGAACATTGCATTGATACCCCACCCAACAAAAAGGTTAGGGTTAAACCTTACAGAGTCCCCGAAGCCAGAAGAGCGGCGATTAAGGCTGAAGTTGATGAAATGCTGCGATTGGGGGTGATTCGGCCATCGAAAAGCGATTGGTCCAGCCCCATTGTAATGGTCCCTAAACCAGATGGCAGCCGAAGGTTTTGCATGGACTTTCGGGCACTTAATGACATTTCACTCTTCGACGCGTATCCCATCCCTAGGGTGGACGAGTTAATTGAGCGCCTAGGTCAGGCCAAATACATTTCCACCCTGGACTTAACAAAAGGGTATTGGCAGGTGCCTCTACGCCCTGAAGACATCAAAAAAACGGCGTTCTCTACGGAGCAGGGTCATTTTGAGTTCACGGTCCTTCCTTTTGGCCTTCACGGGGCGCCTGCCACCTTTCAGCGCCTCATGAACTCCGTTCTCGCAGGGTTGTCGGATTTTACGTCAGCTTATCTGGATGACATTGTCATTTACAGTCCGGATTGGCAGTCTCATCTACGACACCTGTCTGTGGTGTTAAAGGCGCTTCGGGAGGCTGGCCTCACTGTCAACGCTAAGAAGTGCAAACTAGCTTTTCACAAAGTTAAATACCTTGGATATGTCTTGGGACATGGCTTGATAGAACCTCAAATCGAGAAGGTTAGGGCCATTGCTGATACCCCATTCCCATCCACAAGACGGGAATTGCGTTCCTTTTTGGGCCTGGTGGGCTACTACAGACGCTTTATCCCACAGTTTGCGGACATTGCCGCCCCCCTAACTGACGCACTGAAAAACGCAGGGCGAGCATCTTCACCAGTACATCCCACCGTGCCGATGCAGGAGGCGTTTAGAATTCTGAAGTCGGTGATTACATCTACACCAGTTTTGGCTTCCCCTGATTTCACTCGTCCGTTCTCATTGCACACTGATGCTTCGGACTATGGGATTGGGGCAGTGCTCTCCCAGACCGGGCAAGATGGTCTGGATCACCCAATATTATATGTCAGCCGAAAATTGTTTCCTCGCGAATTAAAATATGCAACCGTCGAGAAGGAGTGCCTGGCAATTAAATGGGCCATTGACAAACTGGCATATTACCTGGAAGGCCGGAGGTTTGAACTGTTTACAGACCACGCTCCCTTACTCTGGATGGCACGCAATAAAGCTAATAATGCGAGAGTTTTGCGGTGGTTCCTCTCACTGCAACCATACTCCTTTTCCATCCATCACCGAAAAGGCTGTGACAATATTGGGGCAGACTTCTTATCCCGTCATCCACTCCCCGATCGTGAGTGTCCGGAGGGGGAGGTGTGTAACACAGCGGGGTCGACAAGAAGCAATGTCTGTAATGAATATACGAATAGACAAATGATAAACACTACCTCTCCCTCTCCACAGAACGTTGAAACGGAGGTAGACACGCAATCCACACACTGGCCCTTTAATTCAGAATGGGCTTCGGAATGGGAGGAGTCTCGTCAGGACACGGAAACCTCATATGCCGGTCTGGACGAATCAAGGGTGTGCTTGTTCACCCAGGAGGACGAAGGAGACGCGGAGGAGGACGGAAGCGGAGCGGAGTTAAGTGGAGACTTGTATGCGGAGCGAGAAGGGAGCGAGAGGAGAGACGAAGAAACCCGTGCAGTCCGGAGGAAGACCGGGTCCGAGGAGAGTCCCCAGAGAGACGGAGCACAGGACGCTGAAAAGGAGACGCCAGGAGGCCACCGACACCACGAGCCGCCCAGCCATACACCCGGGGGAGGTGTATGGCTTAACCAGGTGCGTGACAAGTTGAGGGGTTGGGTCACTCGTAAGTTTGCAGCGTCGGACTGAACCCGGGATCCCCAACTCCTTGGTGTGTTCTTCCCTACCCCGAGCACAACCCCCTTTCACCTCGGCAGCTTAACTGCAGTGTGCCTCACGTGTGTTTGGTCCCTCACTCCCTTCCCTGTGACAGCAAAGTAGAACGAGTACTGATACTCCGTTTTCTTGCCTTTCTCTTCCCGGTAACTATCGAGCACCACGGAAGTCGACGGAGACATCCCGCGGCGGACAACCGACCGGGGACGCAAACAAACCTCCCCCGGGTCAGGCAGCAGGAAAGCAGCACGGAGCCGTTCTCCCCGACTTTCACGAACTATTAGGAAGAAAAGCTCTGATACTCTGTATAGTAAAATAAAACCCAGAACAACTCGAATCAGTGTATTGCCTATCCTTCCCCAGCCTGCTACAATGACCCATCATGTTACTGTCCCTCTCGAACACTACTGGGCGACACCAGCTGCCCCCACACCACCAGCTACCTTGAATAACTCCCACCGGTTTTCTTGCATTAACCCTACTCAACTACGATTAGCATGTGAACGTGAAGACTATATAAGACTGGAATAATTCACATGAACCAAGAACAAGGGCTCCCACAGACTATAGTAAAAAACAGTCAAAGACGTGGTTCATATTATGACCCACAACAATGTTGTGCCGGGTCTGGTGGCTTAGTGGACTAATGCGTCCACTCTAGGGGCCCATGTTTTACCTCATGGTCACAGGTTCAAATGGACTATCCGTTCAGCCTTTCCTTTGTTTTCAACGTTTTATATAGCGCGAACCGGATTCTTACAGATATCAGAGCGCTTTACAAAAAGACAAATATGACATGGCAGACAGTGTAGTACAGTGGAAAGATAGGCAGTCCAACAATATTTACAAAGAATATATTCAAGTGAATTTAGCCATAAGGATCAATTTGACTTCCTTTTTGAAGGATGCAGTGGATGAGATAAGTCTTGTTTCTGGAGGGAGGGCATTCCAGATCCTCGGAGCCATCCCTGAGAAGGAGCATTTGAAAGTTTTTTTCTTGTGGAATCTTTGTGGTTTTAGGAGGAGAGTTTGTGTGCTTCTTGTTGCTCTTGAGCCTCCTGAGATTGTCAATTTCTGAGCAATGTAACTGGGGGAGTTGTGGTGTAAGGCCTTGTGCGTAATGCACGCGATTTTCAGGTGTATTCAGGTTTTGTATGGTAGCCAGTTCAGAGATTTTAAGTCAGTGGAAATGTGTGAGCGTTTTATAGATCCAGTGATGAGCCTTGCTGCCGCATTGATAGAGGCTCTTAATGGTGCAGTTGTAGATAGGGGGAGGCTGCAGTTCAATAAAATGAGTACCACTGAGTTGGTACGCTTTACAAATACACATGCTAAGTTATGTTATCATATGAGTTTGCCATTCCCACTTGAGGTCTCACGACTGCAACTTGGTCTCTAAACGCTTATCCTTATTTCTGATGTACTTCCGTCCCCCAAGTAAGCATGTATTGTGACTTTCATTTTTCCATGCAAAGAGTTGATGAATACTAATAAAACGTTAACACCTATTCTGCCATTTGAGGAAGGAATTCCAGAGAAAAATATCAAGAACTTTGCAAGCCTACAAAAAGCTTACCCCTGGGTTGCAGTCCTGTTTGCCATCTGCCAACAAATTCTCAGCCAGTGCTCAATATATATAAAAAGAAAAAAAACACACACACACAAGTTCGGAGTCCAAAAGTTTTTCTTAAAAACCTACTGCCGGGGTGCTGAATGCTCGGCTAATGATTGTCTAGGTGGGCTAGATTAGATTCTACCTCAAGCTCCTTTCTTCTGTCACCTTGCACTCCGTCTTTTTAGGTCACTTTTACAGGTAACTTTATATTCCCTTCTTCGTCTCTATCACAGATTCCCTATCTTTCTCCTCCTCCATACCTCCCTTTTCTGCTTCTGTGTCTCATTCTGTGGTCAGTCTGATGAGTTATTTTCTTTAAAAATCAGTGGAAACCACCTGCAAACAGACGCATACATTAAGCCCTGGTTTTGGGATAAAACTCCATGCCAGGGCAACACTCAACTTCCTGAGAACCTCACATTTTGAGATGCAGCAGGGAGAGGAAATAAAAACACAGATCGGGATTTGTGGGACATGGGTAGGCCGTTTGCAGCTTTTCTTCTCTCAGCATTATTAGAAAGATTCCGTGGAAAAATCTGTACAGTTTGCATTGTTAGAGGTTGCTTTTGGTATTGCTGTGTATTAAGGCTCTGCATTTAGCCACAAATAATTTGGATTTTGGAAGAAAACAATTAGGATTAACCAGAACAAAGAAAAATAAAGAGGTGCACAGACAACAACAATCAGACTTCAAAGGCGGCGCTCGGAGTAAACATATTTTAATCCAATCTACAATTGAGTAAGGTTGGTTTGGGACTGAATGCTTGAGAAGTCAATAAATACTAGCCCCTTTCCAGGATTTCTGCAGGAGGAAGGAGTGAAACTTGGCGGAAACTTCAGAGAGGAAGAATCAGGACAGGTGTTTCACAGGCAGAGCTACTCAAAAACCAAGGGATCCAGTGTCTCAAATTTCTAGAATCAAAATTAAGCGAAACAACCTCTAGTAAATTAAAAATGGGATTCACCACACTGATATAGGCAACACTGGCTCTGTTTACAGGCCACCAAAATGGAAGGTGTTTCAAGAGATGGGCGGGGAGGAAATAGACCATTGTGGTTGTTCTTTATAGAGATTACACCCTCTGCTAGTGCACACATGCGAGCGCACGTCACACACACCTAGTATTCATGAGGGCACGCGTTGTGCTCTTGTGATAATTTTGTCAGCATTAAAAATAGAGACCATTACAGAGAAGGGAAGATGAAGGTCTAAGGTTTTTTATGTGGGATTTACTGAAGGCAAGACATTCTGACGCATCACACGCCAGACTCAATCTCTCTGGAGAAATGAAATGTGGGCACAAAGGAACCATACAGGCGACAGGCTTGAGATTCTGATGGGCTGTGAGGGGTGCAAGCCTGCAGCGCATGGCCTATTTCTAAAGTCCAACGGAAAGCTGATGCTGCTGTGCGCCGAGGCCGCGGGGAACAGAAACGGTGACAATCCGGGCTTCCTTTCTGCAGACATCTGGTGCCGGGCCGGTTCCCGCTCGACGGACATCATATTTTCCATTCTCCTGGTGAGGGGGCGAGGCGGGGGAGTGCGCTGGACGGCCCGGGCTCAGGATTTTCCCCGGTCTGGCCTGGAACCTCGCGGAGGGCTGCTGGAGAGGCGGCGTTGAGCGGGGGAGCTTATCAATTTTCAAGGAAGGCCACGTAGTCGGTGAGTCTGGCCAGCTGCTGTTCGTTCGGAATCAAAGCCACGGGGGCAGACTCTGCAAAGAGAGGAGAAAGCGGGGGAGGAGGCATTAATGCAAGAGTGGTTAAGAATCACTTTAATCAGTGTGATGTGTGTGCACACTTTTTAGCCGGCTCAGTTCCGGTAGGGGCCAATATGGTGCTGTGCATCAATCTGAGGCGGAGGGGAGTGTTACACATTTGCACTACACAAACACTTCCCAAGAGAAGACGTAAGTAAAAGACAAACTTCAGTACACTTTCTGGGCTTAAGATCAAGACGAAAGAAACATAATGAACGTACTACCTTAGCCACATTGTACACCAAGTGACAGAGGATTAGATCGTAAACCTAGGATATGTGCCTTTAAAAGAGTGCAGAGTGGGAGCATTGTTCATTACCTTATCTGCAGTACTTCCAGGCTAGTGCTGCCCCCCCCCCCCCAACCCCCAACCCCCATGCCCTTCCAAACGTTTCTTCGAGCCACCTTTAGCACGTGATTAAAAACTCTGCACGTGCCCACTTTTGCAACTATTGCTTAGTACTCGTTTATACGGTTTTAAAGCACGGACAAGTTGCCACATTCCCCGACTGCACAATTTGAGAAATGGGATTAAAATGCACACCACCTGGCTCCACTGCCTACAGCACCCATATTTGGCCATATTCACAAGGGTGCGGACTGCAGCACAATATTTTGATTTATGCTGCGGGAAGCCTCAAAGAGTCTCACAGCTTCTCACAGTGAAAGGGGACTTTTCAGAAGGTTGCAAACCACCCACCTCATTAATACTCATGGGACGGGGCGGGGCTCTGCTTAGGATACGCTGCGAAAATTAACAACTGCTGGCATGGAGGCCTGCACGCAAAGGCAGCCTCTAGTACAGCACTTGGAATATGCCTGCATCGCCACCCGTGTCCCATTATAGGTCAGAGGTCACACTGTGGATGTTCTGCAGTCACTCCAGGTACTATTTATTGTCAGCTTCTCCTGAGCTCCCCAGACTGCACAAGCACAGTGCAGGCGATCAAGTAAGGATAGCTTACACTGTGTGAATGGTTACCGGAAGCCCGAGGAAGGCAGTAATAATTCAATGCTTTCGCCAGCAGTCGCCATGCCTTTGCAAATCACACTGTGCGAGTAACACCCCTGGGATGCCACCTTTTGATTGCACTGGATGGCAACGTGCGGTCTGGTTAATTACTTAGTGCAAAGCACTTTGGTGAAATTGCAATATACAAAAGTCAGTCGAGCTATGCCTGCGAATGAGAAGTGTTCTGCACACGAAGCACCTTGTACGAAGTCTAAGTGCAACTTCATTAACGCATTTGTTCCTCGGGAGATCCTTCAATAAGAGTGCCAAACGCTCAGCTGTTTTAAATCAAAAGGAAACCTGCAACTGGAGAACTGAACTGAGCCAAGCAGACCATTACCAAGAAGCCACCGAAGTGCTACACGCCAAACACTGCACAACTTGAATCTTGGCTGCAATGCAAATACTCGGAACCCTGTTTAATACCAATCCGCCACAACACTTGTTTGTAGACTAGTGATTGAGTGAAACACACTCCTGTGCATTTTCTGGCCACCACAACACAGCTTGAGTCTATAAAATCGCAAGGCAGTAGCGTGACTAGTGTGGGAGGTTAGACCAGGGTGGAGAGACAACGTACAGCCTTCCGTGTCACAACTGCAAGGACACGGACAAATGTACGGTGCTTAATGACACTTCTGCACCATCAAAGTGTAATCATTATTAGCCTTAAAATAAACAATACATTGCTTTTTGCTGTAATGTTTGTCACAGATGGGGAAGTTGTGAAAGGTGCACTTTCGTACAGCACTTTCCTCGGGTGTATCTCACCCTATCTCCTCACTATATTAGGTTTAAAAGGCAGCCTTACCCTGGTGTCTTGAATGTCAAACACGCCACAGCCCCCACTGCCCCACAGCCACCCCGGCGTGTTTTCACTGCAGCAGGCCGTGCTCTCAAGCGCTTCCCTGTCCTACAAGACCAAACTTTAAGAAGTGCCTTTAGATATCACCATAGTCACGGGCTCCACTCGCCTCTTTCCCATGAGCCCACGGGGCCCTGCACTTGCTGAGCTCTCAACACCAACATAAAACAGAGACACCATTTATTAAGACAAGTCCCCTTCATGGTAATCTGAAGAAGCAGCACAACACGCCTTGCTTTACAAAACGCAGCCCTAACAGTCCAACGACACAACTGCATGCCAGGCACTACAGGGTCCGTAGCAAGCAGAACACTCAGCAAGCCCCACTTTTGCTCTTCAACCATTTTGTTTGCAATTAACCATATGCGACACCTTGTATAGGATGCTATACCTTGCTATAAGTTGTAAGCGCACACTGGGCAAAGTTGAACAACGCCCTTATAATACTGCAGCTTTCAGAGGTGTGGACACGAGACTGTAAAACACGTTAGATCTGCCTCAGTCACAGGATTTCGTTTCTGCTGCACCAACCCCGGATTACAATAACCCGAATGACGGCTCTTATTTACTTAATGTATGTTTTGTTCCGGTGTCTGCGGTGTATAACGGCTCTGCCAAATTCAGCATAACGGAGAACAGATTTGATTTAAGATGTTTAATATCTACAACTTTAAGTAATTCAGAAAAATAAACACTACAATCACTCTCTTCCCCATGTAGGTGTAACCGTTCTCTTCCCCTGTCCTCAATGACCGCTGGAGTGAAATCCCTCGCATCGCATGGCATCATGTGACGTACGGTAAAGTGAAGTCACCTTAAGACACTACCTGCAAAGACTAGAGGGACGAAGGAAGGTTGCAGGGGGAAGCTGTGTGGCTCTAATGATCGCAGTTGTGAAAAATCTGAAAGTGATAGGAAACAGTGGGAAGTACAATGTAGCTAAACTACGTTGTAGAAACAGGGTAAAATAATCCACAACTTTCCATTCGACTTTCAGTGCATTACACGGACTTGTATCCACTTCAAAGTAATCGCGTTTTCAGAGTCCCTGCCCTAAAAAGGAGCTTGGCTGCACAGCACAACTAATGGAATGGAAGGGAACGCATTTTATTGCACTCGATGTTAGGAAATCTGATGCTGTCTCAGGCAGCGACACTGGAAAGCACAGTGGAGCTAGAGCGCCACCTACCAGGGTAAAATAATCCACAACTTTCCATTCGACTTTCAGTGCATTACACGGACTTGTATCCACTTCAAAGTAATCGCGTTTTCAGAGTCCCTGCCCTAAAAAGGAGCTTGGCTGCACAGCACAACTAATGGAATGGAAGGGAACGCATTTTATTGCACTCGATGTTAGGAAATCTGATGCTGTCTCAGGCAGCGACACTGGAAAGCACAGTGGAGCTAGAGCGCCACCTACCTGGCTTCTTGGGCATCACCATCCGAGTAGCTGAATCCGCCTGCCAGCCTTGCTCCAAAACACCTACAACCAAAACAGAGTATTATTGTCATATTCCGATGAACTTGTGGCTCTTTCCTTATTCTTCATATTGGTATCATTATGGACTGTACCTGACTGTTTTTATCTTTTTAAATCCTTAATAAAACTATTGAACAGAAAAAAAACATGCAGAGGCAAATAAAACTTAACGGATCTGGCAAACACTGGTTAATTATCAGACTACTTGTACCCAGGCTGAACTAGAGAACGACCATTCATGGATAAAAATCGAGAAACTGCGAATTCGTGAACTGGAACACAGCTTTTACTACAACAATGATTGGGAAAGTAAGAGGAATGGCATAGGGATAAGGAGCATTTTCCCTGCAGGACTGAGTGTCTGGGGTAACTGTCCCAGAGACCAAACCTTTCACGTTTAAGACTGGGAGGTGGGCACTCCCCATTCACAAGTGGAGAAAATAAATTTCTCGCAAACACATACAAAGCCCTACACAACACCGGAGCAGAAAACATGAACAACTGCATACACTTTCACCAACACACCAGACATCTACGCTCTGCCTCACTCTCGCACCCGCTCTCCATATATGCAAAAGCAAAAGGAATTAGTTACTTACCTGTACACTATAGTTCTCCAGGATTATCTTTCATGGATTCACATGCTTGTATCTTCCCAGTCGTCATGGTGGGAGTCTCACGGTAACAGAATGACCAAAGCAGTATCATAGAGAAGAAAACTGCATAGAAAAACCCCTAGGGACTGTACTATTTGGTAACCAGACCTCCTCATTGTTTGGTCCAAAAGTCAGCCAATCAGCATTGCTGCCCTGCCCTCACACTCCCCAGCAGAACCTTCCTGCCTCAGATTTCCGTCCCCAAGTGAGAGACATGGATAAATACCGAGATAACAGGTTCTGCCTGAGAAACGGGGAGGTGGGCAGGCACATGTGAATCTATGAAAGATAATACTGGAGAACTATAGTGTACAGGAAAGTAACTAATTCCTTCTCCAGTATTACATCTTTCATAGATTCACATGCTTGTATCAGAGTAGTAAGTAGTACCCACAAAGCCTGCAGCGTTTCCAGGATAGAACCCAGAAGGAAGTTCTGCAGCTGAAATATCGTTAGAGCATGATCTTAACATGAAGGCCATAATCCAGGCCGAGGCAAGATGGCCGCTACAGCGCTGTAGAGTGAAGTCTCACATCACTCTCTCTCCTGCCTAGACATTGAGATGCTGGTAGTCTAAATGCGGTTATGCTGTTACTGGACGGGCTGACTCCCATTTTCACAGGTGGTGGCATTGGTGAGAGACGGCTCAAACGAACAAGTTACTTACCTTCGGTAACGCTTTTTCTGGTAGATACTATATCTGCCTGTGGATTCCTCACCTTGTGAATATCCCCTTGCGTCAGCAACATTCGGAAATTCTTTTCGTAGCCTCGCGCCGACGTGGACTTGGACGTCATAGAGACACGGCATCGCACGCGACTCCGCTGATGTCACCTTCGCCTACAATAGGCCCACGCCGGCGTGATGACATCAGTTCCGCCCTTTTTTCCGTGCCATCGAGGCACACGGACGGACCAATGACAGTAGAAATATACATAGTATACACAGTACACAATAGCCAAGGAGAAACACAAAGTGTGAAGCAAGTGCAAGAAAGCAATGGAAACAACTCCTTAACATCACATTATATAAACAATACATTACAGTAACTCTGGCATAGAAGAGTGGACAACGGGGAGGCGGGCGGGTCAGTGAGGAATCCACAGGCAGATATAGTATCTACCAAAAAAAGCGTTACCGAAGGTAAGCAACTTGTTCTTCTGATAGATACATCTGCCGTGTGGATTCCTCACCTTGTGAATAGAGTCCCACAGCAGTCCCCACTCCCGGAGGAGATAAAAGGTAGGGAGGGTAATGGATTGACCAAGGTGGAAAGGAGTAACCACCTTAGGGAGAAAAGCAGCCCTGGTCCTAAGAACCATTCGATCAGCATGAATGGTCAAGAAAGGGGGCTTCAAACTAAGAGCTTGAAGCTCACTAACCCTCCTTGCAGAGTTTATTGCAACGAGGAAGACTGCCTTCAAAGTCAAAAGCCTCATAGGACATTTATGAAGAGGCTCAAAGGGAGCACCCATCAGAAAGGTCAAGACAAGATTTAAGTCCCACTGAGGCACAATAAAAGGAGTAGGAGGGAACTTATTTGTGAGGCCCTTCAAAAACCTTAAAACTACAGGAGACTTAAAAAGAGAAGGCTGGTCAGGCAAACAGAGAAAAGCCGACAGCGCAGAAAGGTAGCCCTTAACCGTGACAACTGCAAGCCCTTGCTGCGCCAGAGAAAGGGCAAACTGGAGAACATCAGACAAATGGGCTCTCAAAGGGTCAATAGAATTCCCACCACACCAAGTGACAAATTTTTACCATCTATATGAATAGACGGACTTAGTGGAGCCAGGCCTGGCTGACAAGATGACATCCACCACGTCAGGCGGGAGAGAAAAGGAATTCAGGTTGCCCCGTTCAATCTCCAGGCATGAAGGTGCAATGTCTGGAGGTGGGGGGTGTAGAACCTGCCCCTCCATCTGAGAGAGGAGGTCTGCCCTGAGAGGGAGATGGAGCGGCGGGTGAGAGGAGAGGTGGAGAAGATCTGGATACCACACCCTTCTTGGCCAGTCCGGGGCGACCAATATGACTTGGGCCCGGTCTTGGTGAATCTTCCTCAGAACCCGAGGAATCAAAGGTATGGGAGGAAACGCGTAAATGAGCCGTCTTTCCCAACTCAACTGAAACGCGTCCCCCAAGGCTCCTTGCAACGGATACTGGAGACTGCAGAAGGACGGGCAGTAAGCATTCTCGCAAGTAGCGAACAGGTCCACCTGAGGAGTCCCCCACGTCCGAAAGACGTGAAGAACCACCTCCGGGTGAAGCCTCCACTCGTGGTCGTCAGAGAACTGCCGACTGAGACTGTCTGCTCGCACGTTCAGAACTCCGGGCAGATGATTTGCCATCAGACAAATCTGGTGGTCCTGAACCCAGGACCAGAGACGCAGAGCCTCTCTGCAGAGACACTGCGACCCCACTCCTCCCTGCTTGTTGATGTACCACATCGCGGTCGTGTTGTCCGTCAGGACCTGGATCGACCGACCGCGAAGGGAAGGGAGGAAGGCCTTGAGCGCCAGACGTATCGCCCACAATTCTAGAAGGTTGATGTGAAGCAACCTTTCCTCTGGAGACCAAAGACCCTTGACCTCCAGATCCCCCAGATGAGCACCCCACCCTAGAGTGGATGCATCCGATATTACTGTGGCCACCGGAGGAGGCAGCTGAAAAGGCTTCCCTTGAGACAGGTTGCCTTCCACGTCCCACCAAGACAGATCTGCAGCAGCTTCTCTGGAGATCCTCACCGACTCCCTGAGATCCCCGTTGTGCTGATACCACTGCCTGCGTAGGCACCACTGAAGTGCCCTCATGTGCCAGCGTGCATGGTTGACCAACAGAATGCATGAAGCCATCAGACCGAGCAGGCGAAGGACCTTCAGGACTGGAACGACCGCTCCATTGCAAAACAAAGGAATCATTTCCTGTATGTCGCGAATCCTTTGAGGAGGAGGGAATGCACGACATACAGTTGTGTCCAGTACAGCACCTTTAACAGGTTGCGCTGGGAGGGCACCAGGTGAGACTTGGGTACATTTATTGAAAACCCAACCTGTACAACAACTGGGTAGTCTCCCGCAGATGATGGAGCACCTTCTCTGACGACTCTGCTTTGATCAGCCAGTCGTCCAAATAAGAGAATACCGGGATCCCCGACCTTCTGAGATGTGCTGTCACCACCGCCATCACCTTGGTGAAGACTCGAGGCGCAGTAGTAAGACCAAACGGAAGGACCGCAAACTGGTAGTGTTGCGATCCCACCGTAAAACGGAGATACTTCAGGATTGGGATGTGGAAATATGCATCCTGCAAGTCGAGCGACACCATCCAGTCTTCTACCACCAACACCCCCAGTACTACCAGTACTACAGCCACCAGTACTACAACTACCACCACCACCAGTACTAGCAGTACCACGACCACTAGTACTACCACTACCAGTACTACCAATACCCGTACCACTACCACCACCACTAGTACCACCACCACCAGTACTACCACTACCAGTACCACCACCACCACCACCAGTACCACCACCACCAGTACTACCACTACCAGTACTACGGGCAGCAGTACCACCACCACTAGCACTACCACTACCGGTACCACCACCAGTACTACCACTACCAGTACCACCACCAGCACCAGTACCACCATCACCAGTACTACCACTACCAGTACCACCAACACCCCCAGTACTACAGCCACCAGTACTACAGCCACCAGTACTACAACTACCACCACCACCAGTACTAACAGTACCACGACCACCAGTACTACCACTACCAGTACTACCAGTACCACTACCACCACCAGTACTACCACCACTAGTACCACCACCACCAGTACTACCACTACCAGTACTACAGGCAGCAGTACCACCACCACTAGCACTACCACTACCGGTACCACCACCAGTACTACCACTACCACCACCACCACCAGTACCACCACCACCAGTACCACCACTACCAGTACCACCACCAGCAGTACTACCACCAACAGTACTACCACCAACAGTACTACCACTACCAGTACCACCACCTCCAGTACTACCACTACCAGTACCACCACCACCACCAGTACTACCAGTAACACCACCACCAGTACTTCCAGTACTACCACCATCAGTACTACCATTTCTACCACCACCAGTACTACCACTACTACAGCCACCAGTACTACCACTACTACAGCCACCAGTACTACCACCACCAGTACTACCACTACCACGACCACCAGTACTACCACTACCAGTACTACCAATACCAGTACCACTACCACCACCAGTACTACCACCACCAGTACCACCACCACCAGTACCACCACCACCAGTACTACCACTACCAGTACTAGAGGCAGCAGTACCACCACCACTAGCACTACCACTACCGGTACCACCACCAGTACTACCACTACCAGTACCACCACCACCAGTACCACCACCAGTACCACCACCACCAGTACCACCACTACCAGTACTACCACCAGCAGTACTACCACCAACAGTACTACCACCAACAGTACTACCACTACCAGTACCACCACCTCCAGTACTACCACTACCAGTACCACCAGAGTAGAGTAGTGAGTAGAGTAGTGAGTAGTGAGTGCAGAGTAGTGAGTAGAGTAGTGAGTAGAGTAGTGAGTAGGACATCACAGGCAGCAGCTGTGCAAGCTTCTTACACTCACAAGGAGACCACAGGCAGCAGAGGTGCAAGCTTCTCACACTCAGAAGAAGGACATCACAGGCAGTAACGGTGCAATATTCTCACACTCACAAGGAGATCACTGGCAGTACACAGCACATGAACACACTCCATAACACATAGCAACAATACATTGCCATTTACAATGCCATTAGCTCAAACTCAAATAAATCCGAGCCCGATTGCATTTCTAATGCTTGTTTATATATAGGCACTATTATGCTTGTGGACCATGTGTCCGGTATTGGCACTAAAGGTAGGCTTTTAAATACATTTGTCAGAATGGGTGCCCAAAGTTCAGGTTTCCATTTAATAAGGTCTATTGGGAGGCCATCTGGCCCAGGGGCTTTATTGCCGAGGCTTTGTTTAATACCGGCAATAACCTCTCCCAGGCTGATCTCTAAAGGGCGCAAGTCGCCTAATGCGAAATAGTTATTGACGTTTGGTGGTGTTGCATACACTTTAGAGAAGTGGTCTTCCCATTGGTGACTAGAAATGGTACAACTTATTAATGACATTTGTGTACCCATATTACGCATATTTTTTACTGCGGCCCAAAAAGTTGTGCCTTTTTTCACTGATGCCGAGTCTGATAATTCCTCCCAGCGTTCTGACAAAATGATTGCCTTGCGTTTCCCTATTTCAGCTTTATACCTCTTTCTTGCCTCCCTGACCTTAATTTGACATCTAGGCTTAGCATTCAGTGCATTACGTAGGGCCCTATTTGCAACTGAGCAGTTGTTGTCAAACCATTTAGGGTCCGTGTTGGTTTTACGATTAGGAACAGTTAAAAGTGTTTTTATGACTGAGCACAGATTAGTAAAATCTGAGATCACCCTTTGGTGATTCCCATTGGCTGTTATACATGAGTCTATTAAATTTTGATGTTTAGTTGTGAGTTGATTAGTTATACTACCACTATCAACCTTCCTCCATTTCAATCTTAAATTGTTTGTGGCGGGGGTTATATCTCTGGCCCCCACAGTACTTTTAAATACTGGCGAGGGCCCTAGTCTAATGTTCGCAACCAATGTGTTATGATCCCCGAATGCAGTCTCAATAACCTTAGCCATCGAAAGACTGTCAATAAATTCGGGTGACATAAAGATGTAATCTACGGTTGAGGAATAATCTCTACCTCTAAATGTAGGAACATAATTATCATTAGGGGTTGGGCTTGCGTCCATAATGTTAGTGAACATATGATCGCAGATAAGCAAGTCCAATTCTTGTCCCCTTTTTTCTGCTCGGTCGTTTCGGGTATTTACCCCCGGTCGGTCTAGATTACAAATTTTTGCGTTAAAATCCCCAGCTAGAATAATCCTTTTGCTTATACTATTTCCTAGGGGTTCAGTTATACTACTCAAAATTTTAGAAAGTTCGATGAAATTTGTGTTTGGGGTTGAATAGAAGTCGTTATTATAAAAATGAATTATATAAAAGGGGACCTTTCTTTTATATTCGATGATCTGGATATTAGGGCTTTTAGTGGGTATTACCTGCGGTAACCCTGATACCAATTAATAGTCCACCCATCGGTCTGCCAAAATCGGGTTTGCCTGCAGTTATGCTTTTGCAGTGAAAACCCTCAATGTGCAGGTTGATGGTGGCCCATGTTTCCTGAAACATAATTATGTCTATGTCGGAAAAAATCTTTAACCAGTTTGGATCAGATAATCTTGGCTCCAGTCCAGCCACATTCCAACTAAGGATCGCAAGGTCAGAATTAGGCCTGGTTGGTATATTAAGTATATTAGGACTGGCGTCTATGGTGCTTTCAATAATTAAAGTCCTCTCAAAGGGGGTTTTCCTTGCAGGTAGCAAACTATCTGTACCCTCGCAGCTACTTATTGTTGGTACTATTGTTTTCTGTTTGTCGTTATTTGTCCTTGTAGGCAAGGGGAATCCCTCTGTTGGCGATACTATTACATTTATTTCCTTTACAGTCGGGTTGGGAGTCTGATAACCATTAAGCTGCTGATTATTTCTGCTATTGTACTTGCTATAACCACCCTGTTCTTTGTGTGGGTTGATGGTTGGTATCAGTCAGTCAACCATCTCTAAACAGCTGTATCTGTTATAGGTCTGAAGCCCCATAAAATTGTCCATGAGGCCTACATCTCTTCCCATATTTCCTCCCCAGCTTCCCATGTTCCCTCCCCAGCTTCCCCATTCTTCACCCCAATCTTGGTAGCCCGGTCTACTCCAATTCCTGTCATGGCCTAGCCAAACACAACTCCTAGGGGGATAGAAAAAAGAGAGTCGTTTTGTTTCTATGTGTTTGTAGGAGCCTTGTGTGTTCCAGGAGCATATGTAGTCTACAGTACGAGGGTCCTCAAAATTGATTATAACACAGTCACCCTGGGTAGTTTTGCGCTCTTTTCCTATCCAGGGTACTCTACGTACTGTTAGAATCCTACTTGTGCAGTGTAAGGGTAGCGGTCGATTGACATTAAGCCAATGTTGTACTTTATTTTTTAGGGACCAACTAGTTTCAGCAATGTGATCTGCCACCTCTGGGACCCCAGTCATGACTACTACCAATGAGCTTGCCTCTGGGGGGAGTTGAACCGTGCGTCTATGCTCTTTTTCTCCCTTCTTCTGGTCCTTATCGGGGGCATGGGAGTTGACTTGGGTTGGCTTTCTGTTTGTTTAGTGGGTTGGGGAGGTACAGAATCATTTATCGGTTTGACTAAATTTTTATTTGCTTGGGCTGCTGGTGTCCTTGTTGTTACAGTAGTACTCAACACTTGTGCTGTCGTCTTCTTAGGCCCTGGGTCTACAGTGTTGTTATTTCCAGTTTTAGTTTTAGTCCCACCCGTTAGAGAGGGCACAGGGTTAGAGGCAGTCTTAGAGATAATTTTGGATGAGGCATGTAGCCCAGCTAGTTGTTTCTCTATATTTAAGAGTCTAGTCTCTATTGGGGAAAAATAAGATCTAAAGAGTTCCCCAATTTTTACTAGCAGACTGCTAGTTGCTTCACAGCAATTATGCGTATCCCCCCCTACTACCAGGGTCTCTATACTTCCTAATTCCAAATCCTCATTAGTCTCGTCAGGAGTTAATCTACTGTTCCCGTTTTTTAATTGGTGATCTTTTACTTTGCTAGGCTTTTTCTTTGGTGCATTCTTCTCTTTGGCCAATGTCGCCTTAGCTTGTTTCTTTTGCTTTGGTATAGCACCCTCCCTCTTACCCCGTGACTGTCTATTCCTGATGTTACAGCCCATCTGGGCCTGGTTCCCTATCATGTTGGACCGACCCATGAGAAGGGACACACTCTAGATTTGACTTTCTCTACGACCCCCATAGAGATGCTGGCTCCTATCCAGGTGCTTTGGTCTGATCACAGGCTGGTGAAATTTTATTTCTCTGAAGTTAGGAAGCCTTCTGGTGCCCCCCGGCAGACTTCCGTGGGATTCAGGGCACTTCACCGGGTTACTCCGGAACTGCTGGCACAGTCTTGCGCGGACCATCCCTGTGCTTTAACGGGGGACTTAGAGGAGGATGTGGAGCGATTGCAGGCCTGGCTCTCAGAGAGGCTTAATGATCTTGCTCCTCTGAGACCCCTCCGCAAACCCGAAAAAGGTGCATCTGCCCCTTGGTTCACGGATGCATTGGCGGCTTCACGTCGGCAATGCAAGGTAGCGGTAAGAGCATGGCGCGTGAAATACGACGCGACGGCGAAACTCGTCTACAGGTCCTTGGCGAAAGCTTATCATCGGAACATCCTCTCGGAGAAGAAGGCTTATTTCGCGAGAAAAATTGAAGCTGCCTCCAATTCCTGTAAGGAGCTTTTCGCCATTGTGCGGGAGTTTACAACTTCACGCGCGGCACCAACTCAGACCCCCCCCCCCCCCCCCTCCTGCGTCTTGGGTCAGGGCGATTGCGGACTTTTTCACCTCTAAGATCCAACGGATCCAGGACTCCTTCCCTGTGCTGGAGCCTGAGATGCCCGGTCGGGCGGAGAATGCCGCGGTTACCCTGCCTAATGCAGGTGTGGACCTGGCAGTTTTTCCTCCTCTCTCTATGACTGCTTCATTTGACCTGATGGCTGGGCTTAAATCAGGTTCCCCTCGGGATGCCTGCCCCGCAAAATTTCTAGCAAAGATGGCAGCTATCATTAATCCACTCGTGAACCCCCTGTTGAACTTTTCTCTTGCACAGTGCAGGGCTGAGTGGAGTGGCGCTGAGTAGAGCGGAGTGGCCTAGACTGGAGTGGAGTAGCAAAGAGTGCAGTGGCTAAGAGTAGAGTGTTTTGGCACCCAGTAGAGTGAAGCAGAGTCACTAGGTGTACAGTGAAGTGGCGTAGATTCAGTGGTGCACAATAGATTAGAGTGGCGTCAAGTAGATTAGTGTAGAGTGCAGAGGTGTAGAGTGGTGTAGAAGGGTGCAGAGTGCTGTAGAGTAGAGTGCAGTGGCGTAGAGTGGTGTGAAGTAGAGTATCGTGGCATAGAGTGCAGTAGTGCAGAGTAGATTAGCACAGAGCTGTAGAGTGCAATGGTTTTGAGTAAAGTGGTGTAGAGTGCATTGGCATAGTGTGCAGTGGTTTCAGTACATTAGAATGCAGTGGCGTAGACCTGTACAGAGTAGGGTGTATTGGGGCAGATGGCAGTGGCGCAGAATAGATGGTTTCAGAGTAGAGTGAAGCGGCATAAAGAAGAAATAGAAATAAACCCAGGAGAAATAGACAAAGCCCTGACAACAGTGCCTGCAAATCAACATACCTTTCACAGCGTCCTCAACTGGAAGCCCCACAAAGGTGGCAAAGTCATCAGCAGAGATGGAAGTGTAGGCTTGTGACACCAGCCCAAAAGCTCGCTGTCTTGTAGCGTCTAGAGAGCAAAAAGACAAAAAAAAAAAATACAGGTATTCGAATATCAGATATCTGATGTCAAAGTATCAACCTACCTGCGAAAGCCCAGCTGCACAACACAATATATGCATTTGAATTATTCACAACTGCTATTTTTTAATGACTTTTAGGTTAAACACTTGGGGTGTATCAATGGTTCTGCCTGCTTTTAAAAAGATTCCCCCAAGGGACCAGGATTAATAGGACTCAGTGATGACCCCTGAGGGACTACCAAGGCAACGAGAAAGAGTTTAAAACAAATTCCCCCTGTAGTTTCCGCAGTCCTGCCATTTCAGCCTAGATTACACACAGGGACATCTGGGGCACTGTCTGATGTCACACAGGTGATGGACATACCACCAAATGATGGTTGACGATGCCAAACATGGGGGAGGAAAAAACACCAACAAGACAATTCCGGACCCAACCACTAGATGGCGGAATAATGCACAGCATGTGAATCAAGAAAAGGATTCATGCTGCAAGACTATATTATACACATAATTTTAGACAAAATTCGAACTACACCCAACCTAAAAAAGCTGATCTTGTGTTTGCTGCCAGTCTCTTGCCTTTGCTAATGCTCTTTCATAAATCTTTATTACAAATTGATAGAGAAGGTTGAAAATATAGATTAGAGAGGCCTGCAAAACAGATACAGAAGGCCATAAAGACAAACAAAGACAAAACAAGATGGTCAGACAGACAGACAGATAGAACTTGTAAAGATAAATAGATAGACTTGCACCGATAGATAAACTTGCAAAGATAGATGGATAGACTTGCACCGATAGATAAACTTGCAAAGATAGATGGATAGACTTGCAAAGATAGATAGATAAACTTGCAAAGATAGATGGATAGACTTGCAAAGATAGATAGATAGACTTGCAAAGATAGATAGATAGACTTGCAAAGATAGATAGATAGACTTGCAAAGATAGATAGATAGACTTGCAAAGATAGATAGATAGACTTGCAAAGATAGATAGATAGACTTGCAACGATAGATAGATAGACTTGCAACGATAGATAGATAGACTTGCAAAGATAGATAGATAGATAGATAGATAGATAGATAGACTTGCAAAGATAGCTGGATAGGTAGAGAAGCAGGAGATAGGTTGAGAGACAGGAAGATGGAGACACAGACAAACATGTAGATAGACAGGTGGATAGACACAAAGACAGACACGCGGAAAGACCGGTAGATAGACACACAGAAAGTTAGATAAGGTTGAAAAGATAGACATACAGACAGAAAATCACTTATTCAATCAATGATAAAATCAGTAAATAACTATATAAGCAAGACACAAGAGCACTGAAAGCAAACTAGAAACAAATGTAAGCAGGACATACAGACTAAATTGTTTACAAGTATAGCTACAGTTCTCAATTAAAATACATACAGGAGTGCAGTTATAAAGGTATTTCATCGTGTGCATTCTAAAAAGAGAAAATACTTTATAAAGAATAGATTCTAATGGACAGAATATGGTATACTCAAAGCAACAACTGGGTAAACAAGCATTGGCAAAACCAATAAATGCAAGCACTATTGGCTTTGGCTATGTGTTTTAACCTTGTTTTATGCCAGTGCGGCTGCTGTTCAGCACGGCTAAAGGTTAGTTGGGTGAAGTAGATTGGATTGGTGTAGATTAGAATGGGACAGACTGAGGTAGAGTGGGGTGGAATGGAGTACAATGGATTAGTGCAGGTTGGAGTGCGGTAGCTTGAACTGGGGGAAATTGGTGTGAAGTGGGGCAGATTGGGTAGATGGGGCGGAGTTGCTTGGGGTAGCTTAGAGTGAGGCAGATTGGTGTGGGGTAGATTAAAGTAGGGTAGATCTGGGTAGTTTGGGATATATTGTGGTATATTGTGGAAGAGTGAACTGGGTGGAAATTGGGGTGGAGTGGGGTAGATGGGGTGGAGTTGCTTGGGGTAGATAAGAGTGAGGTAGATTGGTGTGGGGTAGATTAAAGTAGGGTAGATCGGGGTCGTTTGGGATATATTGTGGTAGATTGTGGAAGAGTGAACTGGGATGGATGGGAGTGGGCTGGATTGGGTTGATTAGATTGGAGTGCTGTTGGGTGGTTTGGCGTTGGGTAGATTGGAGTGGGATGGAATGGTGTGGAGTAGAGTAGATTGGGCTAGACTGGAGTGGAGTAGATTGGGGGAGTAGATTGGAGTGGGACAGGGTGTAGTAGGATATATTGGGGTAGATTCGAGTGGGCTGGGGAAGAGTAGAGTGCAGTAAATTGGAGTGGAGTCGGCTAGATGGAGGGGAAAGGACTGGAGTGGTATGGGGTAGATTAGGGTGGAGTGGGATGGATTGTGTGGATTATGGTAGTGTAGACTGGAGTACAGAGGGGTAGATTGGAGTTGAGTGAGTAGATGGAATAAGACACCGGAATGGGTTAGTTTGGAGTTGGTTAGATTGGGGTGGGGGAGATTGTGGTAGACTGAAGTGGAGATTGGAGTGGAGTAAAGTTGGATAGAGTGGTGTGGGGTAGATTGGAGTGGGGTACATGCAGATTGGTGTACATTGGAGTGGGTGGATTGGATGGGATAGATTGGAATAGGGTAGTTTGGGGTGAAATGGGTTAGATTGGACTAGTGTGGGGCGGATTTGAGCAGCATGTGGTAGTGTGGAGTGATGTAGAGTAGAGTAGAATGGTGTGTGGTAGATTGGGTAGATAGGAGTCGAAACTGGAGTGGAGTGACATTGATTGGGGAAGAATAGAGTGGGGAAAAGGGGAGTAGATTTTGGTAGAGTGGAATGAGGTAGACTGGGTGGATTTAGAGTATGATGAATTGCAATGGAGTGGGATTGATTGAAGAGGAATGAATGGTGTCAAGTAGTTTGGAGTGGGTTAGAGTGGGGTGGGAAGGTTGTGGTGGGGTGGAGTGGATTAAGTGGGATGGATTGAAGTAGATTGGAGTGGGGTAGACTGAAGAGGGATAAGATGGGGAGCGGTAGATTATAGTAGGGTAGATTGCAGTGGGTGGAGTGGGTTAGACTGAAATGCAGTGGGGAAGATTTGAGTGGCGTGTGGTAGACTGAAGTGGGGTCGATCTAGATAGACTGGAGTGCAGTGTGGCAGAGTGAAGAGGGGTAGACTGGAGTGGTTTAGATAAGATGGAATGGAGTGTGGTAGATTGGAGTGGGGTTGATTGTGGTATATAGGAGTAGTGTAGGTTGGAGTGGGAGGACTGGATGGGGGCGATTTGAGTAGGGTACTTTAGGACGGAATGGGGTAGGGTAGATTGGAGTGGGGTGTGTTAGACTGGACTGAAGTGGGGTAGATTTGAGTAGCATGGAGTGGTGTGGAGTAGGGTAGATGGGGTAGAATATAATGGAGGGGTAGATTGGGTGGATAGGAGTGGGTAGATAGGGGTAGAGTGGAGAGGGTTAGTTTGGGGTGGAGGGAGGTTGGATAGATGAAGTTGAGGTTGGAGTTGAGTCGAGAGTGGAGTGAGATTGATTGGGGAAGAGTGGAGTGGGCAAGAGTGGAGTAGATTATTGTGGACTGAGGTAGATTGGAGAGGGATGATTGGAGTGGGGTAGACTGGAGCGGGATAGATTGGGGATGGGTAGATTATAGTAGGATGGATTGGAGTGGGGTAGATTAAAGTGCAGTGGGGTCAATTTGAGTGGAGTGTGGTAGACTGGAGTGGAGTTTAGAACATTGGAGTTGAGTTTGGAACACCGGAGTGATGTGGGGCGGGGTGGATTTGGGTAGGGTGGAGTGCAGTGTGGAGTCAAGTGTGGCAGTGTTAAGTGGTTTAAGTAGGGTGGATTGGAGTGCGGTAAATTGGAGTGGGGTAGAGTTTGGTAGATTGGATTGGGGTAGGCTGTAGTGGAGCAGGGTAGATTGTGGTGGGGTAGACTAGATGGAAGAGGAGTTGGATATTTTGCACTGGAGAGTGGGGTAAAATGTAATGGAAGGGGTAAATTGGAGTGGAGCAGAGTGGGGAACATTGGAGCGCAGTCGGGTATTGTGGAGTCAAGTGGGTTGGACTGGGGTACATTGGAGTTGATTGGGGTAGAACAGAGTGAATTGGGATAGTGGGGTAAATTGGAGCAGAGTGGGGTACATTTCAGTGGAGTGCTGTAGATTGGGTTAGAGTGGGGTGGGGTTGATAGGGTTAGATTGGATTGTAGTGGAGTAGATTGGGAGTGTAGTGGAGTAGATTGGGAGTGGAGTGGGGCAGATTGGGGTGGAGTGAGGTAGATTTGGGTGGAGTGAGGTAGATTAGGGTTGAGTGAGGTAGACTGGGGTGGAGTAGATTAGCGCAGAGCTGTAGAGTGCAATGGTTTTGAGTAACGTGGTGTAGAGTGCATTGGCATAGTGTGCAGTGGTTACAGTACATTAGAATGCAGTGGCGTAGACCTGTACAGAGTAGGGTGTATTGGGGCAGACGGTAGTGGCGCAGAATAGATGGTTTCAGAGTAGAGTGAAGCGGCATAAAGAAGAAATAGAAATAAACCCAGGAGAAATAGACAAAGCCCTGACAACAGTGGAATGGGGTAGATTAGGTTTAGTGGGCTAGACTGAGTTAGAGTGGGGTAGATTGTAGTGGGTGGGTACATTGGGCTGGAGTAGACTAGGGTGGAATGGGGTAGATTGTATCGTAGTGGAGTGGATTGGGGTAGACTGAAGTGGAGCGAGGTAGATTGGGTTAGAGGGGGATGGGGAAGATTGGTTTTACGGGGGTGGGAAAACTGGAGTGGCGTAGAGTGGAGTGGGGTAGATTGGAATGAAGTAGATTGGTGTAGATTATAGTAAAACCAAGTGGGAAGGGGTAAATTAGGGTGCATTGGAGTGGAGTGGGATTGATCGGAGTGGAGTGAGGTAGATTGTAGTGGGTCAGTGGGGTAGATGGTGTGAAGTGGAGGGACGTAAAATGAAGTGGTGTGTTGTGTTTTGGAGTAAATGGCTTAGATTAGAATGGTGTCGAGTGGGGTGGCGTGTTGCAGAGGGTCTAAGAGTGGAGGGGCATACCGTGGAGTGGCATGTGAGGTAGAGACTGGGGTGGAGTGAGGTGGACGGGTAGATTAGGTTACAGTGGGTTAAATTGAGTTAGAATGGAGTAGACTGAAGTAGGGTAGATTGAATCAGGGTGGGAACATTGGGCGGGGTAGACTGGATTGTAGTGGAGTTGGGTAGATTGAAGTGGAGTGAGGTAGACTGGGTTAGAGTGGGATAGATTGGAATGCGGTAGATTGGGGTAGATTATAGTGAAGTGGAGTGGGATGGAGTGGAGTGGGATGGAGGGGATTGGGGTGCAGTGGGGTAGGTGGCGTGGCGTGACAAAGTGGAGTGGTGTGTTGTGTTGTGCCGTAGAGTGAATGGCGTAGATTGGAATGGTGTGGAATCGAATGGTGTGGAATCGAATGGTGTTGCATGTAGTCGAGGGTCTTATGAGTGGAGGGGCGTGGTGTGGCATAGAGTGGCATTTGCATGGTGTGGTAGCACACTGCTATTAAAGACAACACATTTTCAATTAAAATGATTATTACATTTGAACCGAAATATGGTTTTAAAGCACACAAACGATAATGTGTGCAAATGTCATCAGCTAGTGTATTGATGTGTTTTAATCGTATTCAAATATTTGTTTCCACCACACTTCAGAATTACGAAAATAATGTGCTTCATTTGCACTAATTCTGATATATTCTGAAACATCTGCACAGTTTTTATTTTGTTGTGTGCAAAAAAAAAACATACTACACCCTCTTCTCTTAGATGGGTATTCAGCAGGATTGTGAAATAAATTCTCTCACTTTGAAGTCAGAGAATGAAAGATTAACCCCAAGCTCACTGGAAGAGAGAGCCTGACATATGATTCCTGTCTTTGAACGCACACCAAACGTGACAAGATAAGAGCAAGATTTAAAGGCCTGTTTAAAGAAAGTGAGGTAGTGGAAGAATACAGTAAACAAGGTTTGGGCAACAGGAGTAACAAACTGAAGATGGACAGCGTAAGCAAATAAAGCTAGCAAATAGAAAGCTAGTCAATGTGAGTTACAAATCACAAAGCCAATGGTAAGCAATGGGCAGATTGCATTCCTAGCTCAAGTTTCTGAAAATCCCCAAGATATCTTTAGCAGACCAGACAGCTTGTACACTGCGACCTAAAAAGGCAACTCCAAAAGAAATTCACATCATTAGCAGGAACCAGGAACTCATAAAGCTGCAGTGTGTGTGCTGTAAAGACCTGGTAGAAAACGCCCTGTTATCACATCAGGCTTTAAACACAAAGGCAATACTAAAGTAATAATTAAGTGCAAACAAAAAAAATGTGGCACTAAAAGGAACTACCTTGAGTGAATGTGCTCCTTGTGAACGAGCAAAATACAGTTACTCAAAGAGAAGTTAACCAGTGGCTGAAGTAGGCTGATCCACTGACCCTTGCTGTATGCTGTAGGGAGCTTAAGAAAAATGTGAATCCACAGCATCACACCAATGGATGAAGAGAGCTGGCTAAAAAGCTGCTTTAAGTAAGTAGGTTATATATATAATTTTTGTAAAATCAAAAGGTCTTGGCTACCATCAGGCCTAAATATGCTACAGCCACCATTACAGGATGCCAGGAGTCGGTCTCCACCTCCTGAAAAAAGATCTGAAAAGGTATATAAGAGAGCAGATTGAGTACACCTTTACCCTCTTGTGCGGGGACTTTAACTCTCATGGGCGGGGGGGCCTCCACAGGGACCCATTGCTTTAAATTACTGATGGAAAAATAAAAAACAATAACAGCTAGAAATTTGACACAGGGTTTGCTAATCCTTATGCTGGAGTACCAGTCCCAATAGTGGACGCAAGAGACCTGCAGATACTGGCTGGGAACAAGACACCGGCACAAGCTTCTTGTGCGGGAACCGCACACCTGTGGCAAGCTTCAGGGACCCATGATGGGCTATTGGCCAGCATGAACGAGCAACTGGACTCAATAAAATTGAAAACATAAAATAAAAATACAGTTTTGCAGGTCTTTTGATGTAGAAGTACTTAACATTTGCAAGCTGTGAGACTGTGCTCACCCCTAAAGATTACTTTGTGACACAGTAAGCAATATGCTGCCACAAGTGCAAAGTTGGGTTCAGTATCACCTTGTTCTATCTGCAGGATATCTTCAGGCAACCCTCCAGGAGGGACAGCATTTTGCAAAGGTGACGATGTACTCCTCTCCTTAGTGTCCTTTTTTCAGGTCTCGCCTGAGCCAGCGCATGCTCTTCTCTGCAAGACATTTAGTAAGGGGGTTTCAAAGTGCTACCAGAGGCTTTTGCTGGCCTCAAGCTTGTGGTTACACGCACGTGCGCAGCCGCCATGTGGGTTTCTGTCAAGGCTCATTAAACCTTGTGTGCCTCTCTCCGCCTTTCTTGTGCTTCAATTCTTATCACGGTGGGGTGTCTAATTCCACTGGCCGTGTCTGCAGCTTTCTCCCTCACCGGGGATATTTCCCTTACCCTAATCGGTGTGGAACCCTGTGCTCTCCTACCAACGCACTGGAGGTACCTCTGCACCCGTGGCTGCCTCCGTGACCCACACACCATACAGGTGCCCTGTCTATCCGAGATAGCCGCAACGCCTCCCTCTTCCTACCCTCCCGTTAATGGAGCTCCCCTAAAATGATTCCCTGGAACACTGATTTCAGCTGTGGCTCCTCCCGGTCTCTGAGGTCCTTCCTTTCACCCTACAGTGTCCGGGCAGCTCCACTTTCTGTACCTTTCCCCAATGGGTCCTCTTTCCACACTGTTTTAGTTGCCCCCCTCTTCTTGAGGGGGTGGGCTCCTATTATCCAGACAGTGCTTCAAAATCTCCCCGCGCCCTCATCTCCATCCCCTGCCGACCGCGATGCCCTCTAATACGGTGTCACTCCCCTCTGTGCCTCCTCGGCTGGCGCTTCTCTAGCCAATTTGCAGTTGCAGTTCAAAATTCAGGGTTTTATTTGGGTTAGTTTTTCCACTGAGACGTAGGGTTGCGGCTGTGATTCGGGCATCCCGCATTGATTTCTGGTATTGAGAGGTAACTTCCTGGTGCCCCTGCATTGTTTCTGGGTTGCGGCGGTGATTTCTGGCATCCCACGTTGACTCCTGAAAGTGGCTACGTGTTCTAGACAAAAAACATCATCTACAGGTAGGAGGGGAAGCTCACACTTGCCACCCCCTTATGGAGTTCAGAGAAGCTGGGAAGTTTGTGGACGTCCAAGGGTTTTGACAAATGGGATCTTATAGGGATCACGCAGGTCAAATATGTATGGGGGAAGGTCACAGTGCGCACATTCAACTATCTCAAGCAGCAATATAGCCTTCATGATAGAGAGCACTACCGTTACCTCCAGATGAGACATGCTCTAATTACACATATCCCTAGAGACACAACGCTTCCAGACGCTTCCCCTCTTGAAGATCGGGTGTTGGACAGGCACCTCACAGAGAAGACTATCTCTTTAATATATAAAAAGCTCATAAATAATATGGAGGACCAGCTGGTATCTATCAGGACACACTGGAGTGCATACGGATTGGAGCTGGATGGCGAGGATTGGAGAGAGGCGGTCTCCTCTCCGAGGGTGGTAGCGATACAGATGTGACTCAGATTAGTGCAATTAAAGATTTTACAAAGGTCATATGTTACGGGGCCACGTCTGGTTCCTATGGGTCGAGTGGGGAGTGTCAGAGGGGTTGCGGAGAGCTTGGCACATTTATGCACATCTTGTGGCACTGTACGGAGGTGCAGGACTACTGGGTGAAGATCCATGAGGCTCTGCGAGATGTCCTTGGGGTGGAGATACTACCGGAGGCCCGCAGGTGCTTTTTTTAAACGTTTGGGTACCCACAGATCTGAATGTGTACTGGAAATATTGGCTAACGTTGGCGTGTATCACAGCGAAACGAAACATAGCTCAGCTGTGGGGAGGCAGTCAGTCACCCCAGGTTGCGAAGTGGGCGGAAGTCTTAGATTGGTGCATGTTCAGGGAGAGGTTAGTCTACGTCGCCAGGGTTTGTCCTGAGAAGTGGGGGAAGGTATGGGAGGCCTGAAATCGACACCGTGGCGATATTTTTACACCCCCGATACGTCTGGACGAGGTGGAGGAGCAAGAATCCCCGTGATCCATTATCTTTATTTTGTATTTATTATTCTGTACGTATGGGAAAGTAACATTGACAAGAGTGAGAAATGCTGAAGTCACCTGCTGTTTTTCTTTGTTATTTTGTTAATAAAAAATATATATTTTTAAATCATTAAGCTAACACTTTGATTTAAATTTTCTCTCATTAAAAAGCATTCAGAAATATAATTTTGTTCTCATGCTCCAATACGGAGTTGAGAACAACTTTTATTAAAGAGTTTCAGTGCTTAAGGTCTGAACATCTGTGACCCACATGGGTCATAACACTGAGTGCATTACTGCTCATTCTCAGACTCTGCTATCTGCAGCCTGACATTAATGCAAAATAAAAATAATCTTTCCTTAAGTTTAAAAGGAAAAGACAATGCTTATTCATTGCAGTTCTTAGCTAAGAATGAACTCAAGGCTGGGAGCTACTCTGAAGGTTTCTAGTTCGTCATCGACTGGCTGGAGATACCTGCACTAGGTCTTGTTATGAGGTTGCAACTATGTACCTGAACCAGCTTTAGAGTGTGTAGTATTTTGTTTTTCTGTATGATGAAAATGCTCCCAGTTCAACGCATATGTGGCAGAACCTGTCCCAGAGAATCACAATTCCCAGGTGCACCAGTATTGGCATGTAAAGCTATGTCAGTGGCCAGAGATAGCAAATTGTGTATTGGCTATTTTGGCATTGGCCGTCTCAAGTGGCAATGTAGAGAGGGCCTTTTCACAGATAAAGTTTACATGGGAAGGAAAGAGTGAGCATGCATGACTTAAGACTCACTGAAGAAGTATTGTATGGTGTACAACAATAAGTTGGATTTGTAAAAATTAATTCGGACCTCATACACTGTATGTACACTGTCTATATAGCATACACTATCAGTGCAGTAAGCAAGCAATAATAAACATCTGAAAAACACGGTTTCTGTTGTTTTTAATGATGTGAAAATGTGTAACCACTGATAACCACGGTTTTTTAAGGTATTGAAATCACTGGGAAAAGAAGACCAGAACTTGCCAAAAATAGAAACTGAAAACAGGAAAGTCTACCTATAACTTAATACAATTTATTATTTATAAAGTTTTATATAGCGCGAACTTGACCCAAGAGGGTATCAGAGGGCTTTACATGTATGATCATTGCATAACAAGATACATCAGATACAAGAGCATAGAAAAGTACAGTACACATAAACAATGTTTCAATAATTTGTAGAAGGGCGGGGAGGAAGGAGTAAAAGAAGAGAGACGAGGAGGAACAATGCCCATTGTCCGGCTGGGTAGGTGACGGTCAAGGGGGAAAACCAGGGCCAGACTCCTCCTTAGCTGTCAAGCAGCACCACCGGTCATCAGCCATGTTGCTCAGGTCTCAGCGTTCAGGAAAAAACAGTTTTAGTTTATTTGAATTTGAGAAGGTTATATAGCGCTATCTAGACCCGGAAGTATCAGAGCGCATAACCAGGGGAACGTTACATTAAAAGGTACAGCAAAGGATTACAAAGCGCTGGCTAGACCCGTAGGTATCAGAGCGCTCTAGCAGAGGAACATTGCGTTGCAAATAACATCAGTTACAATAGCGTAGTAAGGTACAGTAAACAAACAACGCGGTTGAGAGAATTTATAGGAAAGGAGGGGAGGAAAGGAGCCATAGCAGGGAGACGAGGAAGAACTGTGTCCAATGTCCGGAGAGACAAATAGAGAGGGAAAGGGGAGAGGTGGAGTGAGAAGGGAGAGGATGAGGGGAAAGACAGAAAAGAGATAAAGGGTAAGTCAGCCCAGAGACCGAGTGGGTAGGTGACGGCCAAGGAGATAATCCAAGGCCAGTCTCCTCTATTGCTCTCTAGATAGCTCCAACGAGCATCGGTCAGAAAAATGGAAAGAAAGGAGACGAGGAAAAGGCAGAACAGCAGAAATACGCAAGGGGGGGGCTTGCGGGGGAAGGGGGGACAGGGAGAAACAGTGTCCGGCTGGGCAGGTGACGGTCAGGGGATAAACCACAGCTGATCTCCTCAATTAGCTGAACAGAGCAGCTCCATCGGGCGTCGGACAAAATGCTTGAACTCTGCTGTCTGGGTAGGGGTCAAGTGTACTCAGGGGAATGTCAGAATAGAGCGGGTGGCGGGGTGGGAGGGGACGGGGGAACCATGGTCAGAGGAAATTCCAAACGTCTCTTGAGGTCAGGCACAGTCCTGGCAGGGTTTTGTAAGTAGAAGATCAGCAAGGGGGGTAAACGAGAGAGCGGACAACCAGGAACTCCCCGCTCTCTCCCCAGTCTTGCGCTCAGCCTGCACGTATCTGACCTGGATCGCAAGGGAATATCATCTGTGTGAAAGTCTAACTCTGGCCAAAAGGAGTAGAGACGCCACAAATAGAGGCAGTTCCACATAGGTCTAGTATGAAAAGAACAATAGTTATCTACCTGTAATCTGTGGTTCTCCAGTATTGGTATCTTTCATAGAGTCACATGCCTGAATCATTCCCCGTTGTTGGAGTGGGAGTCCCACGGTACATAAAAAAGCAATAATATGCCACAATAACATAGAAAAACCTGGTAATAACCAACCAGGAAGTAAAGTAGCCTAAGCTACAGGAGAAAAAACTTCCACACTCATGACTATCCTAGCCCAAACTGCAGCCAATCAGGCGACAGCACCCACCAGAAAGTTCTCCCCTGAGGCTCAGGCGCTCAGATTTTCTCGCACAGGAGTGATGGTGAGCCTCTGAGGGGAGGTGGGCGGGTTGCATGTGAATCTATGAAAGACACCAATACTGGAGAACCACAGATTACAGGTAAATAACTATTGTTCTTCTCCAGTATTTGGGGTGTCTTTCATAGATTCACATGCCTGAATCAGAGTAGATAGTATATATCTGTACATTTTTTTTTCATATGATCATATAATAAAATGTCTCATTTCTAAAAGCATGAAATTTGCAATTATACGAGAATGTACATAATAATAAGCATGAATAGGTGTCTGAAAAGCAGTAAGAGGAGGAGGGAAACAGAGGCTCACCTTATCTGAAAAGATTCAGCAGAACTGCTTGACCCACTGAATCATCAGTCTCGCTGGCTGCATCCAATCAATAGTGCTTGGTGAAAGTATGCCTGCTGGACCAGGTTGCTGCTCTGCAGATCTGTTGCAGAGGAACTCCAGCGAAAAGAGCACTCGAGGTCTTCCTGCTTGTATATGGCAAAAGTTAATAGCCGCAGAGATCCATCTAGCTATTGTTTGTTTAGACACTGCATGTCCTTGTCGAATTTTTCCATAAGCGACAAACAATTGATCGGATTTGCGTATTGCAGTGGTCCTTTTCAAATAAAACTTTAAACACCTCTTGATGTCAAGTGTATGCAATGCTCTTTCCGCAGGGGATTGCGGGTTAGGAAAACATTTTCTTAAGATGACTGGTTCGTTCAGGTGAATGGCTGAAGGCAACTTAGGCATACATTTTGAGTTCGTGCGGAGCACTACTGAATGAGACGTGAACTGTAAGAAAGGTGGATGGACAGTGAAAGCCTGGACATCACGGACTCTTCTTGATGAAGTCAAAGCCAACAAGAGACACTTTCCATGTAAGAAACTTCAAATCCACTCTGTGGATTGGTGCAAAAGGGTGGCGCATGAGCTGCGCTAACACTATATTGAGATGCCATGATGGAGGTGGATGACGTACCGGAGGAAACATTCTGAAAAGTCCTTTAAAGAACTGCTGTATTATTCTTGAAGAGTAAAGCGAAGTAGACCCATCCTGACGATACCTTGAAATGGCTGCCAGGAAAACCTTTAGTGTTGCGTGCGATAAACCTGATCTTGCCAGGTGTAAGAAAAAAGGCAATATCTGATCAGGCCTTGCTTGGAAAGGATGAATCCCAGCCAAGTGACACCAGATAAAGAATCTTTCCCATTTAAGTCTGTATGTGTTTATCGTAGCAGGTTCTCTTGCATTTGCTAGAACCTCCTTACAATCTTCAGGTATATTCAGATGGGCAAATTCAAGGTACTCAGGTGCCAAGCTGCTAATTTCAGAGAAGCCGGGCCTGGATGGTAAATCTGACCACCCTGAATGGAGAGGAGATTCGGTATTGGTCGAAACTGAATTGGTTCGCACTCCATAGGAGAAGGAGCTCGGTGAACCAGTATTGGCGAGGCCACCTGTGGGCGATGAGAATCAGGCAACACGGTTCTTTCTTCATCTTCCGGAGAACTCTGGGAACCAACAGTATCGGAGGAAAGGCGTAAGCATAACTTGGAGACCAGTTGATCGAAAACGCATTCTCCTGAGAGTCCTTGTGGGGATGCCAGCTTGCAAAGAACAGGCATTTGCTGTTCTTCTCGGTTGCAAAGAGGTCTAGATCTGGATGACCCCACTGTTGAAAAATCTGAGCCACCGTTGGTTGATGAAGTTCCCACTCGTGGGTGGACACCGTTGACCTGCTGAGGGTGTCCGCAAGAACGTTTGCAGTTCCCGGTACATGGATAGCCAAAAGATTGATTCTGTGTCTTATTGCCCATGCCCATATTTCCTGGGCTTCTTGAGACAGATGAACCAACAGGGTTCCTCCCTGTTTGTTCAGATAATGCATGCTTGTATTATAGTCTGTGCGAACCAATACCTTGGCCCCTTGAATGACTGCGTGAAAGGACTTGAGAACTAGGACGATGGCTCTTAACTCCAACAGATTGATGTTTTTTTGAGGGCTCCATCTCCTGCTGACCGTCAGCCCTTGAAGATGTGCTCCCCAACCCTCGAGGGACGCGTCTGTGGTGATTGTGAAGTTTGGTGAGTCTTCAAGGAACGCGCAACTCCACCAGAGAAGGGCTCCTCGGATGTAAGGGGTGATTCGGATGAGATCTTCGAATGAGCCGGGGACCTGCAGCTTGAGTTCTTCCTGAAGAGGCCTCATCCTGAGGCAGCAATTCGGTTTCAAAGGAATGCAAGAAGAAGTCATCCCCAGAAAAGACTTGAACTGTCGGACTGAAACTGACTTTCTTGCTAGTTAAGTCCGAGCCATGTCTTGTATCCTTTCTTGACTCTCGTCCGATACGAAAGCTCGGACCAGTTGTGTGACCAAGGTTGCTCCCAAGAAAGCTTGTCTTTGGGACGGTTCTAGCTGTGACTTGCTGAGATTGATGGAGAGACTCAGTGACTGGAAGAGAGACAGACACCGTTGGACGTGGTTGTCTGTGCTTGTTTAAGAACTCGCCTTGATAACGCAATCGTCTAAGTAGGGAAATATTTGTATTCCCTCCAGCCGGAGGTGTGCTGCTACTGGAGCCAGGAACTTCGTAACACCCTGGGCGCTGAACGCATCCCAAAGGGGAGGACCTTGAATTGAAAATCCCGGTCAGCCACTCTGAAACGCAGGAACTTCCTGTGACGGGGTAAAATGGGAATGTGGAAATACGCATCTTGAAGGTCCAAGGTGGCCATGTACTCTCCCGCCGGGAGAAGATGCAGTATTTCTTGGAGCAATAGCATCTGAAACGTTAGCTTTTTCAAGTACTTGTTGAGGGCATGAAGGTCCAGAATTGGACGCCATTCCCCAGATTTATTATTTATTAGAAAGAATCTGGAATAGAATCCTGTTCCTCTCTGAACCGGAGGGACTTTTTAGATTGCTCCTTTTTTTAACATCAGATTGATCTGGGAAAACAACTCCTTGAGATGAGCTGGAGGTGGGCCCTTTGGGGGAACATTTGGAGGAAATTTTTAGAATTTGAGGGCATGGCCCTTGGCCACAATGTCCAAGACCCACCTGTCCGAAGTTATTAAGGACCATTTTGAGTAGAATTTTGAGATCTGTACTCCAATTTTTATGTGGGAATGCAGCAGTAGCGGTGGCAGGTGATGAAAATCATTGTCTTTTATTTGAATCCTTTCCGCGGTAGGCAGGCTTTCTTTTATTCTGGGAATAATTTGTGTTGCGCAGGCCGTAAAACTGGAAACGTTGGGATTGGTAACGTTGATTCCCTTGTCTGTAGGAAGATTGTTGATTATAACTTCCTCTAGTAGTGGACGATCCAAGTCCTCTCGCACCCCGAAAGGGCGGCTTTCGAAATTGTAAGGTGCCAAGGGACCTGGCTGTCTCAGTGTCTTTTTTGTTTGTCTGCACGGCTTCCTCTACCTGCGGGCCAAACAAAAATTCTCTATCGAAAAGGCATGTCCAACACCTTAGCTTTCACCTCATGGCGGAACGAAGTCGCTCTTAGCCAGCCTTGCCTGCGTAGGACAGCAGCCCCTGCTAACTGTCTGAAACCAGTCGAAGCCACATCAACTGCTGAATCAATCTCAGCCGAGATTCTCTCCCCCTCCTGCAGTATTTTCAGAGCTTCTGCTTTGGAAGGTTCTGGAAGCATGTTGATATACGGCGAGATGTCAGGCCACATTCGCCGGTCGTATCTGCTCAGGATAGCTAAAGAGTTGGCAGCCCGGACTGTAGTTGCTGCCATTGTAGACATACGCTTCCCAATAGCATCCAGACGCCTGCCGTCTCTATCCGGTGGGGCTGCAATTGGGGAGGAAGGATTTCTGGATCACTTCTGTGCAGCTTGTATGATCACCGAATCTAACTTCGGGTGACCTATAAGGGAAGCTGGGGAATTTTCAGGAGCCTTATATTTTTTATCTATTCTCAGCAGTACTGGAGGGATAGATGCAGGAGTAGGCATCACCTTAATTCCCTCTTTCCAGATGAAATCAATAATTGGTATTGACTTAGTCTGCTTCCTTGGCTGGTATTTGATATCATAGAGGAAGCATTCCTGTTGTGTAGTCTCCATCTGAATATGGAAACGTTGTGTAGCTCTTTCCATAAGAAGATGGCATCCTCCAACATCCACTGGAGGTGAATCTGCGGTAACCTAAGGTGAAGGAGAAGGTGTTTGGACCGGATAATCGTCCACTCCGACAACAAGGATCTGTCATCAACTTTAACCTTCCACTCTTTCTTCTTCGTCAGAAGATTGGTGTTTTTCAGGATGATGGGAAGCTACAGGCGACGGAGGTCTTGGAGACCTGAGATCAGACATGGACGTTTGCACCACAGGCGTAGAAGGAACAGAACCCGCTGACTCAGAAGGGGGAAAATGCATGTAATAGTCATTCAGCATGTGCTGTAAATTCGTTAGCAATGCTACCGGCATCTGAGCTGTGGGAACACCAGTAATGGGTGATGTTACATATGCTCAGGCGAAGATTGGCCATCTTGATCGTCCTCTTCTTTGTACTTGATGTGCAACTCCGAAGCACTTGTTGCTGTTCCAAACCTTTCATCCAGGTCAGAATCTTCCTCACTACCAGAGTCCAGCAACTTGTCAGGGACTTGCAAGGGTACTGTTTGCGGTGATAGGTGTAATGGAGATAAAGGTTCTAGTCCAGAACCGCATCTCTGAAGCAAGGAAGGCTTCGGTTTAGATGTAATCGCCGTAGAAGGTGACGAAACCTGCATGGTGATACATGTAGACAGTTGCAGCGTTGACGGAGGCACCATCGGCTGGCTCGTCGATGGGGTCCTGGATCCGGACGATGATAAGGTCGTCGTCGACGATAAAGTTGTCTTCGCCGACGAGGAAGGTTTCGTCGACGACGGAGTCTTGGACGAAGATGAAGCTATCGTCGACAGAATCTTCTTAAGCTTGGCCGTCGACGGGGCGCTGACGATGGCAGATGAAGATTCTGTCGTCGACGAGATAGGCTTGACAGAGACATAGATCAACGTCGACGGAGAAGACGCTGTTGACAGAATCATCTCTGGTTTAGGAGAAGAGAAAGTTACCGTAGACGTAGATGTTGCGTCAATGAAAATCTTTGTCGACGAAGGAGTTGTCGACGACAGGGTCTTCTTCTGAAGTAAAGTCTTCTCAGAAGCAGTTTTTTTAGGTACATTTTTGGTTGCTCTTCTCGGGGGGGAGGGGTAGGGGGGGTGGATGGCAAAAGTTCGCTCCTAGCAGGGGGAGTAGCCTTAGAAGTAGAAGGCTCTCAGACCCCTTAGAAGATTGTTGCTTCTTCACAATCTTGGCCCCAGGAGAAGATAACACCTCTTCAGCAGCTCTTTTCCTAGAAGCTGTAGTAGACCCAGAGGCAATACTGCCTACCTCAGAAACATGATTATCTTGATCCTTGAGCTTTTGTAGTCACAAAAGCAAGCGGCCCTCCCTGTCCCTGAGGGTCTTCTGAGGGAAGGTCCTACAAATCTTGCAGTCCTTCTCCTGATGGTCTGGGTACAGGCAGTAAATGCACATCTTGTGGCGATCTTCCTTGAAAAGCCGGAGCTTACCACAAGAGTCACAAGGCCTGAATAAAGATTTCTTAGAAGAAGACATCCTAAAATCCAGGACCTTGAAGGAAAAAAGAGAAGTACTGAGCAGAGCTCATGAAGACTCCCTTCACACGACGTGCGGTAGAAAATCTGAGAGTCTGAGCCTCTAGGGAGAACTTTCTGGTGGGTGCTGTAGCCTGATTGGATGCAATTTGGGCTATACAAAATGACTAGGATAGTCATGTGTGGAAGTTTTTTCTCCTGTAGCTTAGGCTACTTTACTTCCTGGTTGGTTATTACCAGGTTTTTCTATGTTATTATGGCATATTATTGCTTTTTTATGTACCGTGGGACTCCCACTCTGACGACGGGGAATGATTCAGGCATGTGAATCTAAGAAAGACACCCCAAATATTGGAGAACAATTGGTACTTTGCTTGTTGGACTACATCAGAGGTGTAGTCAAACCATGGGGAAAAAAACTCTGTTTCATTACATAAAATATTAGGAGAAACGACATAAAACTGAAAACACGGGAGCTATGTGTCACATTGCAAAGGCAAGAATCAGAAAGCCCAAGGGACATATGTCATTAGTGAAATTCTTAGCCTTAAAGAAAAGAAATAACCAACAGTGGTTTGCATCTGAAGGCCTGCAGCTCAACTTACTTCTTTGGGTAGGGGTTGCGGTGAGAAAGTGGACGAATGTCAATACTGCACATCACTTTGACCTGTCATGCCCATGTACAGATGCTCGTCAAGGTCATTTACACATGATAAGAGTTCAGGGTGGGAACTGAACTTTTTCAGATACTGAACTGGCATGGACATGAATCTTCATACCATCTCACCTCTTGAGATAAGCAGTTACAGATTTATCTGTGAGACGTTTGGGCAGGGGTCTGAGGACGGTTTAGCAAAACAAGCAAGCTAAAGAAGGGAGCCTCTAGAGAATTTTTAGCTTACCTCTCAGCGCCTCCATGATGACTTGAATGTTCTCGGACCATGAGTGTGCCGCGATTGATGTGTAGATTCCAGGAAAATCTTTCTGCCAAATCCTCTGTCCCACAGACCAAATATTTCCCAGCTCTGCATTCGCCTGTGGTAGAGAAGCACACATCAACCCCCACATTGTATAAAATCATACTACTTTTCCAATAAAATGTGTTCATATATGGTAGGTTCTGAGGCTAGGTTTTATTTTCATTATTTATTTTACTAGACAAGGTTTTTCGTGAATGTTATTTTTTTGAATACTACTACTGGTTTTTACTCGAGAAATCGTAAGCCTAGGGTCTCCCTACACTTCTGCTTGACCACGGTGGTCAGAGCAGATGAAGAGTTGTCAGAGCAACTGTGGCCACTAGACTATCTGGATCACTGTGATAGGTCTGAGACATTTCCCTTTCCTGCTACATAAAAATTCTCAGAGTGAATAATATACTAGTGAAATTCTAGCTGCCCATAACTCTTTTCGTGAGCTACTCTATGGTGAAGTCACCGTCATCCTTATCTTTAGTCCCAACTTTGGCCACACCAACAAACAAAGGATGCAATGCCTTAGCTCAGTTTTTCCTGAATAAGTTGGCTAATATGTACGACTCCTTTTTTAAAGTAACTAGAGATGCACAGTGTAAAAGCGTGTGGTTCAACAGGTCGGAGGGGAGCTGTAGGTTGCTGAACTTCAGGCCTATTGAGACTGAAGAGCTAACCACACTTTACTCTGCAGTGAAGTCAGGATATCTGTTGGACCCAGCCTCTCCATACATTTTGGAATGAGGCAGCGAGATGGTCCGCCCAGTAATAGGTAAGTTGATTAACAGCTCCCTGACCTCTGGCCAGGTACATGCTATGGTTATTTTGCTTCTTTAAAAAAACGTTGATGAACCCTTCTGAGCCGGAAAATTATCGTCCGGTTCCGCTGCTACCATTATTTCCCATGATCATGGAGTAGTCTGGTAATAAGCAGGTATCAAGCTTCATAGAGAGTCATGACCTATTTATTACACAGCAAACAATTAGGTTTCCGTTCCTCATACAGCACGGAGTCAGCATTGCCACTGGCGAAAGAGTCAATTCGTCAGATCTTGAACGCTGGCGATTCTGTAGCACTGTTGATGTTTTATCTCAGTGCTGCGTTCAACAATGTGTCCCACAATAACTCGATAGACTCTGGAACTACAGAGTGGGACATAAAGTATTGCAATGGGTTGCTTCTTTTCTGCAGGGTCGCACCCTCCAGATATCACAGAAACCCCTAGGTGTTCCAACGAAGCAAGGGGTGCTGCGGGGCTCTTCTTTGAGACCAATCTTGTTTAACATTTAAGTGCAACCATTGGCGGATATCACCAAAAGCTACGGGTTCACGATTGTGTCAAATGCAGATGACACTCAGCTTATCATCACGCTGTCAAAGAATTCCACCCGTATAGCATCTTCCCTATGCCTCAGCCTTGCAGAGGTTGCTAGGTGGATGGACAGGAATTGCCTCAAATTACAGAATGAGGTTTTGACCCTGGGCAATCAGTTAAACATCTGGTAAACTGCATGGTGGCTAAAGGAGCTGGTTTCAGTGCCCTATCCTAAACTGAAGGACAAGAATCTCGGCATCTGAGTGGATGAAAAACTGCCCTTTGACAGTTAAATCACTGCAGTTACTGGAAATGGTTCAGACTTCTCAAAATGCTGAGGAAATCTTAGTGTTTCTTATCGGAGTCAGCTAGAAAGACAGTGGTACAGGCCTTGATTGTGTCGAGGCTTGACTACTGCAATATTTTATATCATGGAGTTACTCTGAGTAGGGTAAAGAGACTCGCTAGAGTGCAGAAAGCGGTGCCTGGCTCCAACTGAATTTGCAAGGCATCCCTCTGTAGGGGCTGCACTTCAGTAACTTCATTGGCCGCCAGTGAGGCAAAGATCCTCGTTTAAAACCCTGTGTTATTGCTGCAAAGCTCTGAATAACAAAGGCCCATGGTACTTGAAATCTTTTGCTAGACTGTACATTCCTCAGAGGAACTTAAGATCGGCAGGTGAACGGCTATCTACTGCTCCCAGAGATAAGAAAGTGCACATGGGTGGGAGCTTGTTTGGCTACCTAGAGCTGAAGCTGTGAATTGCGCTGCTCCTAACTGTTTATCAGGCTCAGACGGAATGCCTTTTCAGGACAAATCTTAAAACCTGTTTTTTCTCTTCGGGAAGTAAGAGGGGTTAAAACTGTAGGAGGGTGGATACCTGTACCTAGCACTTGTACTCTAGAAATCACAGTATTTAGCAGGTCTCGGTCAAGGAAATCACTCCCCTATGGCATTCTCTTACTGATTGCCCTGCTATTTGCACTAAAATACTGCTGTGCTAGCATAAAATCTTGCAGGGCCTCAGCGCTGATACTTGGAGGATTGCTGTTGCTTTTCAAGCGCCAAGTGCCACATACCTGCATTTTACCGGCGCCTTAACCCGCCCGCCTCCCGCTCCTAAACCAGCTCCAGAAGACGCCGAGCGGAGCGCGGTGCTGGGCGAAGGAGACTTCAACTCCCAGCAGCCCTAGCGGCACCGGCCGCGTCAGTTTCGCGCCAGGAGGCGCAGAAAAGCGGAGTCACCCCCGTCTCGCGGGACGCGAGCGGGACGCCGGGCTAAGCCCGGGCAAAGGGCGGGCCCTCTGTGGCCCTCAGTGACCGAGGTAGGCCGGGCTGGGCCCAGTCTCTTATATTTTATTTTATCTTGTTATCACCTCTTTGAACTTGTGTCCACTTGAGCAGGTGGATGAGTTGATTCAAGTACTGTAATAGCTATACTGCATCCTGGTCCTACTTGGCCCGACAGGGGCTGACGTTATTCCAGACTTTTATCCGTTTTATATTTTTACTCATCACTGTGGAAAATGTCGAAAATTCTACGATCAGGAAGAGTTGTGGGAGAAAAACCTGGCCGAAAATTAACTACCTCCCGCACAAGAAACAAATCAGTAAACAACCCACCGTTGAAAGGCCAATGTCAGTTATCTGAACTCTGGGATCTATCTGGTATAAAAAAATCCAAATGTGCGACTCTAGAAAAACCAGATACTAAAGCCCTGGAATTACATTTACCAGCTACTATAGATCCCCAACCACCCCAGGTACAGCAGGGGGCCCCCCAAACTATGGTAGGGGGGTCTCCCTTTCGGGACCCCACAGACGGGAAGCTGATGATTGTAAGTGATCCAGTGCACATACCATCGATCCCTCAGTCACCCATGAATGACAGGCCAGGGGATGACCTGTCTGCACTATCCATGGATTTGGAACTATGGGGACGCTACGTAAGCCCTGCTAAAGTGGAATCTCTGGAGCAGTTTAAAGTTCCGGGGGGTGCCACCCCTTCTGGGTTAATGCTGTATAGTAGCATCCCTTCGTTAAACAGACATGAAATATCTGACTTGTTAAACGCCTCCAAGAGCCCCGACCTTAATCTCCTGGATAATATTTGCACTGCGGAAGCGCGAGAAAAGCCGATCTCTGAGTCCATGATCGCGCTGGAACAACTTCTTGCTTCAATTTTATTGCTTCTAGGGAAATTCGTACGCAGCTCGGACTGTATTCTTGAATCAGTTACTCAAATTTTACAGACATTGCTGCAGAAATCGCCGGATATGAGTAAGGCCTCTCCCCCCAAGTCTGAACAATCTGTATTTGAGGGGAAATCCAGAGATACTAGAAGGGAACCAGATAGGAAAAATGAAGTGCCCTCTATGGACACTCATAGGGAGGTGCCCCGTACTGCAGCATCTAACTGTATCAAAAATATAGTCCTTGAGATAGAGGAGGAGGATAAAGCCTTGCCTGGCCCCATAACGGTCTAGGAGTTATTTCCTATCTTTGTATCGGAGTGCGGAAAAGAACCCCTGGCCGACAAACCTGAGGTCAATGAAGAAAAGGGAAAACATGGCAAACAAAAAATTACCAAAGCCAGCAAGAGGAAACCAATACGAAAATACAGAAAGAAGAAGCAGCGGAGGATCATTTTCCAAAAGTGCACAGAGGCAAGGGAGAATGTTATAAGGAATGGGGAATCCTTATCTACTTCCTTAAAAGTGGACATGGATGTGAACTTAACCGCTCTGACCTCTGTGGAGGAGGAAAATGAACAATGTAGCCTGCTTACTCAGGAAGATTCACCGCAAATAGGGGGCTCTCTCCTATGCTCCCCTTCACGGAGTGCACTAGGAGGACCAATTTCTTATCCATCTGGGACTTTAAAACCTTTGGCCCCCCCCCTTTGTGGTTACACTTGATTCTGAAAATCCTTGTCCTCTGGCCCGTCCTGTAAATATTTTAAAGGCGCCTGTGGATGTGCGTGTATTAGATTTTGTTCCATTATTTGATACTGACCTTTTGTTAAATAGAGCTTGGCTTCTCAAGCGTTTCAGTGAGGTTGAAAGTCTCTATCATATTCAGTCTAGAGACATAGAATTGGTGTCTCTGTTGGGTGGAAGTCGGGTTTTGAGTATACGGGTGAAATTTTATTCCCCTATCATAACAAACTTGATATTAGAACAAGCTGAACATTTTCAGCGTTTAGGTATTGATATTCTCCCTATCTCCAACCCAGGCAAGCCAAACTCTTTAGGTAAGCAGGGGTTAGGGGGTGTTGAGCAAAACGGGGTAACATCTCCCCTGAGAGACCTGAAAATTTGGGTTTCCAGGGGAAAACGCTCAGTGTCGCACGTGAAGCCACTTCCACTAATTGAGAATTCCTCACTCATAGATGATAATAATCGGTGGAATTGGCTCCATAGTGCATTAACAACAAAAACGAAGGATAACCCCAAATTGTTTCACCATCTTTAACCCAGTATTAAATATAATCTCCTGGAATGCGGCCGGATTCCACAGCAGCCCGGAGAAACTTGCTTTTTTATCTACTCTGGAGGCTGATATATTGTGCATTCAGGAAACATGGTGCATTGATAGGTTAACTCCTTTAAAGGATTTTTATGTTCTGGAAGTTCCGGCTGCGCCCTCTAAGAAAGGGCATGCTAGGGGGGGGATGGCCTGCTTATTGTCAAATAAATTTCAATGGAGTTTCTCCCATTATATTGATTCCAGTAGACTTTTCCACACAATAACACTAGAAAATTTGTTCCATGATGATATAAAATATTCCATGGTAATTTTTAATGTGTATATACCGCCAGAGGAGTGTTTTAATGATAATTTGCAGCGGGTTCTCCAGTATATGGAACAGATAAAAAATTCCCCTCCTTTCCCTGTAATTTTGCTTATAGGTGATTTGAATTGTAAAATTTCAAACGCTAGTCTAAAACTTTTCAGGAATAAAGTTAAGGAGGAGGTACATTGTATCCCCCAGACGCTTTTTCCGGAAAAATTGATGACAAATAAAAGAGGGAAGATTCTGTTAAAAGAACTAGCGATCAGGGATGGTATCATCTTAAATGGAAGATTTCCATCTGACGTCCCCGCTAATTATACTCACAAATCCCCCTTTGGGTCATCAATTTTGGACTATGCTATCGCCGACTATGGCCTGTTTCCCCAGATTCTTGACCTAAAGATTATACCCACTACTCTGAGCGACCATAGTATATTGTTATTAACAGTGTCTTTAAACTCTTTGAATACAGCATCTTGGTCGCTAAATGGCAAGGAGGCTACCTTCCATACCACATCTGGAAGGTGCTTCTGGAATAGTGCTGCCATTAATGGGGTGCAGGACCTATTGACCGATACCCTTAGGGTAATAAATGAGTGGAATGGCAGTGAATTAGTTTGTTTTGAGGAATTTATGCGAAAGATTTTATTGAACGCTAATAAAACTGTCCCCCCTAGGAAAGGAGAGGTAGTCCCTATGACACTGCGTAATCTTAATAGGGAATTAAATAAACTAATTCGGGAACAGTATGTTGAAAGGGTCCTGGAACGTGGGAAAGATATCGCTAGGTTAAGAAGAAAGAGAAGCAGACTCAAGCTCAAAATTAAAAGGGATAGGGAGGATGAAATATGGATTAAACTGAGGGAATCTGCTGCACATGGGAACATTAAAGACTTTTGGGCAATAATCGGGAAAGGATGTGGTACACGCCATTCCTCTATTCCCATTCCTATCCCAGAAGATCTATGGTCCTCTCATATCCGAGAACTATATGCAGGGAACGGGACCATAGGCATGGATAACTTCATGTATGCTGCCCCTGATGACCTGGTTTTCTTTCCCTCCGAGAAAGAAATCGAGACGGCTATAAAAAATATGCGATCCTCTGGGGCCATGGGACCGGATGAGCTTCCGATGACGGTCCTTAAACAAGATCCCTTAAGCTGGAGCAAAATCTTGTATCCCTTGTTTAGGGCGTGCCATCTTTCCAAATGTGTTCCTGCTTCCTGGAGAGGAAGCATTTTGGTCCCTATCTTTAAAAAGGGTGCAAGGGACAGCCCCAGTAATTATCGCTTGATTGCGCTCCTCGACTCCATCGGAAAGGTTTTTGCGAAATGTCTCCTCAGTTCTCTTTCTGATTGGGTCGAGGAGCGCAACATTTTGCCGTTGGAACAGACTGGTTTCCGAAGGGAGCATGGCACGCTGGACAACCTGACTGCCCTTCAGGTGATTACAGATAAATATGTCCAGGTGAGAGGGGGAGTTGTATACGCTGCCTTCATTGATTTCTCCACAGCGTTCGATAAAGTAGATCGTGGAACGCTGTGGAGAAAATTGGCGACGCTGGGTGCCCCTACTCCCTTGTTGGAATTGGTGCGGGCTCTGCACACTGAGACCTGGTGCAGGGTCTTAATGGGGGGCGAAAGGGGACTGTCGGCCAAAATACCATCTCAGAATGGCCTTAAACAAGGCTGCTTATTGGCACCCCTTTTGTTTTCCCTATATACAGCTGACCTCCCTGCTGCTGTGTCTGCCAGTGAGGGGATTGCACCATTGATAGGAGGGGCGCCAATATCCTGCCTGATGTATGCCGACGATGTGTTGTTGCTCGACTTGACCCCCACGGGTCTGGCAAACCGGCTACAGGCCCTTCAGGACTTTGCTGGGGAGCATCACATGAAGATCAATATTAATAAAAGTAAAGTGATGTGTATAGTTGGTAAAAAGAAGTGCCGCTCGACAAATTTTGGTTGGGCTATTGGAGGGCATAGATTGGAGGTCGTAACTTGCTATACCTTTCTAGGGAAAATATTCTCGGCCAATATGAGCGAGAAACTCCATATAGAGCACTGCTCTCGCAAAGCTCTTGCCCATGGCAATGGGTTAAAGTCCTTATACCTGGCAACGGGGAAAAGACACTTTGCTAGCCTTCTAGAAGTATATAGAGCTAAAATCCCCGCAACAATCTTGTACGGTATAGAAATAATAGAGATAAAATATTGGGACTTTTGCCACAAGACTGAGGGAAAACTCCTAAGATCCCTCTCGACTCTTAATAATGCCTGCCCACTGGCTGCCTGCAGGCTGGACTTTGGACTCAGGAGTGCCTGGGTTCAGGGGCTGTGCGCCCTAATAAGGTGGGTGGCCAGTTTGGCCAGAGCGAGAGAAGGTACCTTGCGAGTTTTACTCAAAAAGGAACTATTGGGCAATTTTAAGGAGTTCTCTAAACTCGTAAGTAATTTCAGAAGGGCTGTGAAAATACTTAAACTGGATGAAAGTGCTCTTTTCTCCTACTCTCCCACGCAGTTAAAGCATGTCCTTAAGGAGGCTTCGTGGGAGTTTTGTTTCCTTTCTGACAAAAAAACAGTTGGAGATAAAAGGAACGTAGAGCCGCTCATCTCCTCCTATAGGCTGAAACACCCTCAACCCTATGCCCTATGGAATTTACCGCATGGGATACGTAGGTTTTGGTTTTTATTACGTTATGATTTAATCCCACTCAATGTATTGCTGTCCAAATGGCATGGCACTTCTGCTTTGTGCAATTTATGTAAATTGAATAACCAGGACTGTATGCATGTACTATTGATTTGTCCTATGTTACGTAATTTGCGCAACCGATGGCTTAAAGTAATTTGTCTCCGCCTCAGCATTGTCACTTTAAAAGATTTTCTTTATGCACTTTATTGCCCTCCAAATGAAATGTTCTGTGCTTATGTTTTTAACTTTTTCAAAGGATTTTTAGCTATTTATTAATTTCTCTGGAAAACTGTGTCTGCCCGGCCTTGTTGGTCTGATGGTTTGCAGTGTAGCTATTGCGGTTCGAATATTGTGTTTTTAAATTCTTGTATCTTCTGTGATTGTGTTGCTTTGTATTGCATATGCCTATGTGGCCCTCTTTGAGAGCCAAAACATAATAAATAAATTTGAAATTTGAATTTGCAGGGCAACCTTGATGCATCAGCTGTGTGTGAGAGGACCTTCAACTATTATCTTTGGTGCACCATGTGTGTGTGTGTGTGTGAGTGTGTGTGTGTGTGTAGATATATCCATCCCCTTAAGGTATGGCTTTTGCCTACTAAAAGCAGGTACTGCTGCTGCCTTTACTAGACCAGTTTTAGCTTTGAGAGAAAAGTTAGCACACCTGCCACTTGTTCTATGCCCTGGACGCAACTGATTTTTATAGGATACTTACAGAGCGAATTGCTGGTGGAATCCTTTTCCAGAGATATCTTGCATTGTTCCTTTGAAAAATAAACACACAAGCATTTGTTGAGGAGTCAATCAGTGATCCCTAAACGCTTACCCCATCACCATCAGACAAAAAGTCAAACTAAAGCTGCAACAATCCTGTCCTTAGCTTAATTTGCCAGGATCTTAATCGAAGTATGGATACAGCATATTTCAAAAGGAGCAAAACTGCATTCATATCTATATTTTATCAGAATAGCATTTAAATTGTACATAATCCAGTGAGCAATTTTATATGTTCCTCCTATAGAAACAATCCACTATTAAGACGAACACTATGTGATGCTTAAAAACCACCACTAAAACAGCTACATGTCCTAAAACTTCAACAAATGGCAGAGATAATCGTCCCTGCAGAAAGCACCAAGTGTCAGATGCAATGATCAACTCTGGGATGCCAACACTAATAGCATCGGGTGGGACATTCACTGCTGAGCATTGATAATACCTGTAACAAGCGACACATTCTCGACTCTGCACTGGATTCACAACCTATCATTCGTCAAGTATACAATAGGGCTTAAAGCTGAAACCCCACTGAAATACAGAGTTCTCAATTGCGTAGCCCTGCAATTTGATCACAGCTTGCTCTGCCACAAACATCCAACACAGACCACCATAAAATATATTTTATAGATACATAAACAAACCCTCCTGTTACCTAGAGGCAGTCGCCACTGGGTAGTTATGGTGATGATAGTGTTTCAATAGGAAATGCATTTTTTGTGTTGCTAATAACTTTGGCGCCATTTGACGAATCTCTGTGAAACATTTCAGAAAAAGTGCTACTTTTTGACTAGTTCGTGCATGGAAAATATCGGGGTGATTCGTCAAGAGTGGGTCGAGAAAAAAGGGGAGTGCCAAAGTGGGTTTTCCCCATTAATTTTCCTATAGTACATAAAGTTTATTGTTTAGTTAATTAAAACCAAAACAATATTAGCTACTAGCATAGAAAGTTTGGACGCAGCTACAGCCTAAACTGCTGAATGGATTTACACCAAATTTGGCAGAAAGATAAGTCTTGGTCCAGAAAGAGCGCTTTTTGTGTTTTGGTGTAAATCCATTCAGTAGTTTTTGAGCAATCTATGTACAAAAAGTTTATTTACATAGGGACGCGAAGCCTTTGTGGATCCTGACTGATCTCAAGATTAGATCTGATTGGCTGCCACGATCTCAACCAGCAGGTAGTGAAAATCATCCTAGGACTCTGGACATAATCCAGAGTCCTACAAAAAACAAGAATAAAAAAAACAAAAAAAAGACAGGGGCAGGATATGGATTCTCTGACCTTTTAGGCTTGGTGGTGGGCTCACAGAGGGAGCCCGCCTAAAACCCAAATTGTGGAGCTGTGCTCATGACGAGCTGGGCTCGTCATATCTGCCGCGGTGGGCCCACGCGCAGCTAATTCCCCACCTGAGCAGGAGAATCAGCCCGGCGAAGGTGCTAAAAATGTGTGTTTTTTTTTTAATGCTGGCTTTTAGAAGTTTAAAAATAACCTCCGCAGGTGGGCCAGGTGGAGGGGAAATCACTATTAATTTAAGTGGGAGAAGTGCACGTGGTCCCCTCCTTAAGCCTCCACGGGGCCCAGGGGACCCCATCCCCTGTGGCTGGTAAATATTTTCAACGGGACAGGGTCGCGCAGCCCACCTCACCCAAGCCAGGAAGGCCCTGGGAACCCCATCTCCCAGGGTCAGTATCTAAACAAAAGGAGAGAGCGGGTAGCACGGTCCTCCTTCTTGAGCCATAGAATGACGGGTTAGTGACGGTGTCCGAGGGTCCCCAAACCTGGGACACAGTCTATTTCACGAAGCTGCTCTCACCCGGTGAGAGTACAATGCATTTCCCTGCCCGCAATCTTGGTCTAGGAAATGCTATGAATTGCTCCAACCCCGCAAGAGCAACAGACAACTGCTCCAGTGGGGTTGGAGCAATGCTGGCTCCTGCTGTACCTTTGAGAGGTGTAAGTAGGGAAGCGGGCGGGGCTGCGGGCGGGGCTGCGGGTGGGAACTGGGGCCCCTGCCTAAAACACAAAAGTGTTGGCACATGGCACAACACTTTTTTCTTTTTTAAATGCAGCTAGGGCCCTGGACATTCCAAAGTGGTCCCTGAAAATAATTAATAGTCTGGGGTGCCCTGTTTGGGCGCTGAAGCACCCATTTAAAATAAAAATAAATAAATAACAAAAGCATAAGTTGTGGCTTGGCACAGGTGGGCACCAGGGCACGCCACTTTACCTAACAAGCATTTGCAATGCAATAGGTCTCGCATTAGGAAAGTGTGAGCTATTGGTATTGTAAATGACCATTTTTCTTAATATGTGTTGGCTTTGAAAATATATACATTAATAGCATTGTTATTCACAAAGCTAATTGCTTACACTTTCCAAATGCGGTGATTGGCTGCCACCATCTCAACCAGCAGGTAGTGAAAATCATCCTAGGACTCTGGACATAATCCAGAGTCCTACAAAAAACAAGAATAAAAAAAACAAAAAAAAGACAGGGGCAGGATATGGATTCTCTGACCTTTTAGGCTTGGTGGTGGGCTCACAGAGGGAGCCCGGCGAAGGTGCTAAAAATGTGTGTGTTTTTTTTTTAATGCTGGCTTTTAGAAGTTTAAAAATAACCTCCGCAGGTGGGCCAGGTGGAGGGGAAATCACTATTAATTTAAGTGGGAGAAGTGCACGTGGTCCCCTCCTTAAGCCTCCACGAGGCCCAGGGGACCCCATCCCCTGTGGCTGGTAAATATTTTCAACGGGACAGGGTCGCGCAGCCCACCTCACCCAAGCCAGGAAGGCCCTGGGAACCCCATCTCCCAGGGTCAGTATCTAAACAAAAGGAGAGAGCGGGTAGCACGGTCCTCCTTCTTGAGCCATAGCATGACGGGTTAGTGACGGTGTCCGAGGGTCCCCAAACCTGGGACACAGTCTATTTCACGAAGCTGCTCTCACCCGGTGAGAGTACAATGCATTTCCCTGCCCGCAATCTTGGTCTAGGAAATGCTATGAATTGCTCCAACCCCGCAAGAGCAACAGACAACTGCTCCAGTGGGGTTGGAGCAATGCTGGCTCCTGCTGTACCTTTGATAGGTGTAAGTAGGGAAGCGGGCGGGGCTGCGGGCGGGGCTGCGCCCCCCCCCCCCGCCCCGCAGCCCTCGAAGATGGAAGTGCTGTGGTGTTCCCAAGGTGGGAACTGGGGCCCCTGCCTAAAACACAAAAGTAAGTGGCATGCCCCAGGTGGGCACATGGCACAACACTTTTTTCTTTTTTAAATGCAGCTAGGGCCCTGGACATTCCAAAGCGGTCCCTGAAAATAATTAATAGTCTGGGGTGCCCTGTTTGGGCGCTGAAGCACCCATTTAAAATAAAAATAAATAAATAACAAAAGCATAAGTTGTGGCTTGGCACAGGTGGGCACCAGGGCACGCCACTTTACCTAACAAGCATTTGCATTGCAATAGGTCTCGCATTAGGAAAGTGTGAGCTATTGGTATTGTAAATGACCATTTTTCTTAATATGTGTTGGCTTTGAAAATATATACATTAATAGCATTGTTATTCACAAAGCTAATTGCTTACACTTTCCTAATGCAAGTCCTATTGGCTATGGCAATGCTTATTGGTAGCAAGCAAGGACAGTGCTGTTGTGGTGCTGAGTGATGATGTGGTTGGGCTGAGTGATGTATTAGAGTGATGTGCTGGGGTCCCCGAGTGATGTGCTGGGGCCCCCGAGTGATGTGCTGGGGCCCCCGAGTGATGTGCTCGGGGCCCCGAGTGATGTGCTGAGGGCCCCGAGTGATGTGCTGGGGCCCCCGAGTGATGTGCTGGGGCCCCCGAGTGATGTGCTGGGGCCCCCGAGTGATGTGCTGGGGCCCCCGAGTGATGTGCTGGGGCCCCCGAGTGATGATGTGCTGGGGCCCCCGAGTGATGTGCTGGGGCCCCCGAGTGATGTGGTGGTGCCCCCGAGTGATGTGGTGGTGCCCCCGAGTGATGTGGTGGTGCCCCCGAGTGATGTGGTGGTGCCCCCGAATGATGTGGTGGTGCCCCCGAATGATGTGGTGGTGCCGCCAGAGTGATGTGGTGGTGCCGCCAGAGTGATGTGGTGGTGCCCCAGAGTGATGTGGTGGTGCCCCAGAGTGATGTGGTGGTGCCCCAGAGTGATGTGGTGGTGTCCCTGAGTGATGTGGTGGTGTCCCTGAGTGATGTGGTGGTGCCCCTGAGTGATGTGGTGGTGTCCCTGAGTGATGTGGTGGTGTCCCTGAGTGATGTGGTGCAGCAGCACAGAGACTGCAGCTAAGAACACACAGGGTTGAGTGCTACAAAGTGCGTTCAGTTTATCAAAGCACAGAATGATGGAGCCGGGAAAAAGCAAGGAGAAACAGGAAAACACAGGGAGAGTGTATAATGATAGAGGCAGCGAGGGCTGGGGCTTGGACAGTAATCTCGAATTACTGAGAATTACACTTAAACGTGACTACAAGAAATGAGTGGTACACATGGCATACAAATAACATGGCGACATGGAGGCCTGCAACTTGGTAAGAGGGGGAAACGTGCATAAAACACATGTACGAATAGTAATTCCGTAGATACAGGGAGACACCCTAAAGCATAACCAGTAACTAACTGGGTAAACCAGATTTCATTAAAACAAAACAAAAAAGCAAGCAGAAGTAAGGAATCTACGGGATACAGGACACATGCAACCTTTGTTTTTGTTTTCCTCCCCCCAGTGCACATGGCCCGGGACTGGACTGGATTATTTTCAAAGGGGCCAGTTTTATTCCAGGCTTTATTTGGTCTCATTAAGAAGGTTCCCCGCCCGTCAGCCTGGGTCCTGTAGGGGAGTGCACGTGCACCCGTGACAAGCTGGGAAAAGAGACTCCTCAAAGCAAGAAACCTCGTGAAAAGAGAGGTTTGTTTACAGGACTGGTTACAGAGCTGCCGTCAGATTAAGTTTAATGTCACTCTAGCGCCAGTTAGTGTGCCGTTCTTTCCCCCGCTCTAATAAAAGAGTTAACAGTTTCTCAGGGTGCATCTGGGCTCTCTAGTAGCGCCTTCTCATCAGTAAAAAAAAACCAAGATCTATACTACCCTATGGGAGAACACGCGGTGAGCATATAGTGTACATACATGCACACGAAACACATTTGAAACAATCAATACAATAAAAAAAAATTATTAAAGCATCACAGATGAGCAACATTCACCTATTGTTCCTGCTCCAACTGTTTATAAGAGGTGTTATAAAGCAGACTAACGGTGTGGTAATATCGGGTGCTGTTCCAAAATGTATATGCTAATGGTGGCTATAAACAAAACGTTGAGGTTGGGAACAACAGTGGGTACAAAACAAATTAATAGGATTGTGTACGATGGTTTCATGTTTGTTTTAAGCAAGCAAAACGGAAAGCACTAAGGGAAGGTAATATTAACAATTAGCAATTGTGACCTGCATGTGTTTTTTGTATGGCGCAGGGTTGTAAAATGCTGTTTTTCGCATAGATATTGTAATATGCTGTTTCTGTTAGTTTGTGTGTGCGCATTGGGAAAATGTTGAGTAACATACAATACAGAGATATATGTGCACGTTTAGGAGCGCTGCTTCTAAACATGTAAAAGCAAACACCAGCAAATCGGTTTTGTAAGTTACCCTAAATAATAGGCTAATACTGCAAGAGCAAAAGTAGCATGAAAATATAAGATAAAGCGTAGAAAAATGTACTGTTGTGATTGCAGCAGCAAAAGTACTAATAATGTAAAAAGGCTCCCTTTTAAATTTAAAGAATGCGCCAAGATGTGAGGAAGTAGAAGCGCTATAAAAATGAAGGAGACATATTATTATTATTATTATTGAATTTCTTATATAGCGCCAGAATCGACCCCCGTAGGGGTATCTCCGCGCTTGCCTTGGGAACCCGTCCTGGTTTTTCCCTGTGAGATAGCCCCTACAGGGCATCCCCAAGGTGAAAGCCAGGCATCCCGCCGCGGGGGGCCGTTGTGGAGATTAAGCAAGCTTAATGCCCGGAGTTGCATAGTGTGAACCCATGATTAGGTCAGGCACCGAAGCGAAAATTATCGAGTCCGAGGACATTTGAGCTCAACACCCTGCCGCGTCGGGAATCGAACCCTGGTCCCGGGTCTGACCTCTGCTTCAGGGTCTGCCTGCTCTAACCAGTGAGCCACACTTCTCCACATAACACCTAGTAAATGCAAAACAACCACAAAACAAGCTCTCGGCATTGCTGTGGCGGGGGGTGGGCGGGGGAGCGGCAGCCTTTGAAGTCTGATGCCGAGGCACAGACAAATGGTGGTGCGCGATGTGCACTTGGGGCGGGGGAGCTGCAGCCTTTGAAATCTGATGCAGAGGCACAGACAAATGGTGGTGTGTAATGAGGCTGGCCACAAATGGTGGTGTATTATGTGGCTGGCGTGCACCCGCATAGATCACATGAACTCTATGCGATCCGCAGCCGTTTTGGTAGACACATTCTTTTCCGCTTACTATAATCTCGCCGAAGCAATACGCAAGCGCATCGGCTCAGGCGAGACCTAAAAACAGGCCAGCTCCTGCATGGATCCGGCGGGGCTGTGTAGGGCCAAGACACCCACAAAGAAAATTAAAAAAAAAAAAAGTTAATAATAAATGAGCATACACAGACTCTTATTTATTATTAACTACTCTTCCAAGGAGCATCTCATATTGCCATGGGAGGGTTATTTAGCTAGATTTTGTTTTGGTAATGTCCCTAGAAGGGGCAGGGACATTACCAACATTTTGTTTTTATTGTTGAGGTCGGGTGAGGGGGACTTTAGGGAGTTCTGCAGCCCCTCCGCAAACTAAAAAACACTAAGTCTCCTGGGTCAATACAACATGACCCCAGAGGAACTTTGCTTTTTGTAGGTCTCGCCTGTCGATGCACATGCGCATCGAGCTTGCGAGACTATGGGGGCTTAAACAGTCTTTAACCAACTTGCAAGGAATCGTGGCGATTCCTTGCAGTGCCCGTGAAATTCAAGCTCAATGCGCATGCGCATTGAGCTTAAAAGCGCGTGCACATGCCCCCAGCCGCCTGCCTTGCATGTATTTTCCCTCAGGCGCACTCCTCCCACACCCCCGCTCCGCCCCCTCCCCTGCCTGCCGTGTCGCATTTCTTAAGTTTCCTCAGCCAGACTCCAGGCCCCTGCTGCTTTCACACCCTCTCCCCGCTCCGCCCCCTCCCCTGCCCGCCGTGTCGCATCTCTCCTCCCCCTCCCCTTCTCTGCCTTCCCTTTTAAACTTGTTTGATGAAGTTGGCAGGTCTTCTTTTACACTTCTTGCACTTCTGCACGGTCAGCTCAGCTCTGCTCTTTTAGTAGCCACAGTCCACGACAGTTCATGCTCACCACAAGTGGGCTGCTCCTCCTATCGGCTACCACCCGCCCACTTGCTCGCCTGCCTGCCTCCCGGCAACAGCTCTAGCGCCTCTGCTTTGACTCTGTTTTGGGATCGGGGATCACACCAAGAGCTAACGGATTGGGCTTCTTAGGCGCTTTCTTTGCCGTTCTCGGCGGTCCTCTTGACGAGGCACAGCGCGGATCAACTAATCTCAAGGAGCAGGTCGCTTGCCTATCCGTTGCTTCTACTTCCAATCCCAGCATACTCGCAATATGTCACTTTTACAATTCGACAAGAATGTTTCTTGATTACATGAAAAACAAAGGATGCACGATTGGAGACGGTTTTCAAAATAAAATGTACCCAAACAAAATGTGTACCTTGAAAAAAAGTAGTAAGAAAATTACAGGATGTTTTCTCGTAATTATTGCGCAATTCTTAAAGTATGATTTTAATAACCATTTCTCTAAGAACATTCCCTCCGTCTTTTTTTTTTTTACCCGCTCCGCCCCCTCCCCTGCCCGCCGTGTCGCATTTCTCCTCCCCCCTCCCCTTCTCTCTCTTCCCTTTTAAACTTGTTTGATGAAGTTGGCAGGTCTTCTTTTACACTTCTTGCACTTCTGCACGGTCAGCTCAGCTCTGCTCTTTTAGTAGCCACAGTCCACGACAGTTCATGCTCACCACAAGTGGGCTGCTCCTCCTATCGGCTACCACCCGCCCACTTGCTCGCCTGCCTGCCTCCCGGCAACAGCTCTAGCGCCTCTGCTTTGACTCTGTTTTGAGATCGGGGATCACACCAAGAGCTAACGGATTGGGCTTCTTAGGCGCTTTCTTTGCCGTTCTCGGCGGTCCTCTTGACGAGGCACAGCGCGGATCAACTAATCTCAAGGAGCAGGTCGCTTGCCTATCCGTTGCTTCTACCTCCAATCCCAGCGTACTCGCAATATGTCACTTTTGGTGCCCAAAGTCTTTAGTAGGAACTAAGGACCTACTCTTAGGCAAGAAGTACAGTAAAAACAGTTCGCTTTACGTACAGTGGTTCCAATATAAACACATCTACATGTTTACAAAATGTAACCATTGTGACCATTTACAATTCGACAAGAATGTTTCTTGATTACATGAAAAACAAAGGATGCACGATTGGAGACGGTTTTCAAAATAAAATGTACCCAAACAAAATGTGTAGCTTGAAAAAAAGAAGTAAGAAAATTACAGGACGTTTTCTCGTAATTATTGCGCAATTCTTAAAGTATAATTTTAATAACCATTTCTCTAAGGCATCAGTTATTAAAAACATGTTCAATACATGCCATTAATTTAAAAAAAATGATAACTAAAATTCAGTGTTAAACTATTATTGGTCACATGCAGATATAGATATGGGCAATATTCTTAAAGATATATTTACGAAAAAGATGCCTTCCCACTAGACGGAAGCATTTTTCCTGTATATTACATCTGAATCCACAGTGTGTAAATGGAAATATCACACTCGACATTTAATGTTTTTTTTTTAAATATGTTCCAATAATTTATACACAGATAGGTCAGAGCACACTAAGTTAAAGAACATTGCTTGACATGTTTGCCATGAGTTGTGCAAAAAATGTGACCCTAAACAAAGGGCAAAGCTAATCCATCAGGTAAGCCCATGAGCCCTTAAGTTAGTAATAGTGCATGATAATTCAGATGCGAGAATTCCAATCCTCACCGTCACACACCCCAAAAATCTCACACACCCTCAATCACCCTCACACAACATCACCCTCACACACCATCACAACCTCATACCCCCTCACTCACACTCACACATCACACGCCCTCAGCCTCAAACACCCTCACTCACCCCCACACACACTCACAAACCATCACCCTCACACACCCTCGCTCCCCTCTCACACCCGTCACAACGCTCTCACACTCACTACATCTCACACCCTCACCCTCACACACACTCACCCCCCTCAACCTCACAATCTCTCACCATCAATAACCCTCACCCTCAGACACCCTTAACCTCAAAGCCTCACCCTAACACACCTTCAGTCACCCTCACACCCTCACCCACCCTAAATCTCACCCTCACACACTCACACACCCACAAACTCCCTCAATCACACTCACACACCCTCACACTCACACACCGTCACACACACACACGCTCACACCCCCACACTCACCCTCACTCACAATCATTCACCCTCAGTCAATCTCACTCACCCTCACACACCCTCAGCCTAAAACGCCCTCACTCAACCTCACTCACACTCACACACCGTCACACATCCTCACCCTCACACACCCTCACTCACCCCCACTCACCCCCACTCTCACACACACTCACACCCCCTCAGCCTCACACACCCTAGCTCCCCTCACACCCCTCATAACAATCTCACACTCACTACACCTCACACACTGACCCCCCTCAGCCTCACACCCTTACCCTCGTAACCTCACCCTCACACATCCTCAGTCACCCTCACCCTCACACACCCTAACTCTAACACTCACCCACCCTCATACAACGTAACACACTCACACCCCCTCACACCCACTCACTCACACTCACTCACTCACACACACACACTCACTCACACTCACACTCACACTCACTCACCGTCCACACGCTCTGCCTAACAACCCCTCTATCATCCTCACTCACCCTCACACACCCTCACCCTCACACACCGTCACACACCCTATGCCTCACACCCCCTCACTCACCCTCAGCCTCACACACACACACCCCCTCAACATCACAGCCCATCACCCTTGCACACCCTGGCTCCCCTCACACCACTCTCACACTCACTACACCTCACACACTCTCAGCCGCACACCCCCTCACTCACCCTCACACACACCACACCCCCTCACACTCACACACCCTCCCTCCCCTCACACCCTCACAGTACTCTAACACTCACTACAACTCATACCCTCACCCACACACACACACACACTCAGCCACCCTCAGCCTCGCAACTTCTCACCATCAACACCCCTCACCCTCACACACCCTTACCCTCATCCCCTCACACTCATTCACCCTCACTCATCCTCACACCCCCTCTCAGACTCACCCACTCACACACCCTCACATTCCTTAACTCACCCTCACACCGTCACACACCCTCACTCAACATCAAACACCCTCACTCACCCTCACACACCCTCACCATCACACACCGTCACACACACTCAACATCACACCCCCTCACTCAACCTCACCATCACACACACTCACACCCCCTCACCCTCACACCACCTCACACTCGCACCCCCTCACCCTCACCCTCACCCTCACATCCCTCACCCTCACACCCCTCACCCTCACACCCCTCACCCTCACACCCCTCACCCTCACACCACTCAAGCCACAGATGGGTGTGCGATGGGAGGACGCTCAGCTTGCAGGGCTGTGCTTCTTCCCCTGCTGCACTCTCCTGCTCTCTAGAGATGTGGCATAACAACAAAAGCTGCCATCAAAGTCACATAAGTACAAATCATGTTGCATTCCAAATGCTATAGGTGTCACATTCACAAAAGTTAAAACTATTGGCGTTGTGAATGACAAAGCTATCAATTTAGCTATTTCACAAATAAACACAAGTACAAAAAAAAAACATTAACAAGACCAATAGCTCCTACTTTTCTAATGCGAGACCTATTGCATTTCCAATGCTTGTTCTTACTTTAAAGCATTTCCCAGGTGGGAGCTTTTGCTCTACAGCTAGGATTGCAGTGCCATCTAGGGGCTAGTTGTAGTATATGTGATACACTATATCAGAAACGACGAGGCCTGCATGTGGTTGTTTTTATTTTTAGCATTTTTTGGGGGTGTTAAAAGTTGAAAAGTAAAAGCAAAAGAATTTTTTTTTTTTTACAGAAAAATAATATATTTCAGATTAATAATTTTCACAATTCTCAACCCAAATATATACAAACTATGTAAAAAACTAGACTCGCAGACATGTAGTTTTTATTCAAATTGTATTGTATTAAATATGTATGTAATCAATAATGAGAAACATCGTATTGTGTGTTTTATTGAAATATACATTTGCTTAAAATAATTGCTGTTTTTGAAGAAAGATGATAGATCTGCTTTATAAATAGGGTAATGGGTGGTGAGAAGGCGGCTAGGCCCTGTGGCCAACCTCACCCGCAGCACAGGGTGCATGGCTGAAGGCTGGCTTTACTGATAATAAAATATTATGTTTACGTTAAAAAAAACTAGAAATTCACAGGAAAAAACGAAAGGGGAAAGTAACGTTATAGTTAGGCAAATATAAATCGCACCCTTTCCAAGCTCTGCTAATTACCCTACATAGGACATCATTCATGACATCTTCTATGATATCATTAATCATACCATTGCAACATTTGCAGTAAAATTATTGACTTAAGGTGATTACAACTGATGAATTCCTGTAGTTTTTATAATTTAAAAAACAGTATAACTTTTTTTAACCTTTGGATTTCTAAGTGAAAAAAATATACATATTAATATTATTCTAGTTCTAGTTAGGACCAACTTTTTCCATAGACAAAGTGTATTTTGTTTTGCTAATAACTTTGGCGCCGTTTGACGAATCTTCACGAAATTTTCCAAAAAAGTCCCCTAATTTGCCTAGTTCTGCGTGGAAAGCTTTGGGGGATTTGTCAATCAGGGGCTGAGAAAAAAGGGGGAGGAGAGTCCTAAAACAATTTTGGGTATTTTGCAATTTTTAGTCACGGCTACAGGCCAAACTGCTGAACGGATGTACACCAAATTTGGAAGAAAGCTAGCTCTTGGTCCAGAAAGACCGCTTTTTGGTGTAAATCTGTTCAGAAGTTTTGGAGTTATTGAAGAAATAAAACTTTGCATCTCCAGGGACGCAGACCTTTCATGGAGGGTACCCGTGGATCCAATAATATATTACTTTATGTAAAAAAAACACTTACAAATTCACTGGAAAACCCAAAGGTTACAGGGACATTACAGTAGGTTCACGTTTTACCATAGAAATTCAACAATTATAGCTATACTTGTAGTTCTACTTACTGAAGAAACTGTAACTCATGCTGTTAAGTAACTTTGGGCCATCAGTTTTAGTTTGTAAACATAAATATAATTATAACTATAACTGCTGAATTTCTTTGGTTTTGTTTGGGTAAAATGTGAACCTAACTATAACATCCCTGTAGCCTTTGTATTTTTCAGTGATTAAACTGTAACCACCTGTTCGTATAGCGTGCAGTAATGTAGATTCAGATGCTCTACACACTCCTGCCATCTAGTGTGGAGCCCAGATGCTTGCAACTTGCTTTTGTTCAATGAAGTTTGAGTTACAAGACTTGTATACTCCTCCCTTAATCCAGAAAGCACCAGCACACAGGCTGTTGTATAGAAAGGCAGAGCAGAAGGAGCCCGAGGCCCAAATTGGCTTGGTATCATCACGCTTCAAAATCAACTCCGCACGTTGGCAGAAATCTTGATAAATTGTACAGCCCAGTTAGTCTGCAACTGGCCACAGATTCCTGGCAGAGATCAATTATCCAACCCATCTTTAAAAGTGGAGACAGAAGTAATAAGATATAGAAACTAATTACTATGCAAGAATGAGATTACAGGCTTTCTATCGTGGGCAGAGGCCTGGAACTTATTCCATGGAATCAAACAGGATTTCACACTGGACAGGGTACTCTTTCATAACTAGTAGCCCTAATCCTCTGCATTGAAAACACATTCAGCGTAAAATGAATGCCACACACCCGTTTTATCAACTTTAAGGTGGTTAAGGTCAAAACTATCCGGCTATGGGATCCTACCAAACCACCAGAGCCATACAATTAGTGTACACCAAAACATGGCAACACATGAAGATAGCAGATGGCACTAAGCTCTCCAGGAAAATGTTCACCTCGGTTAGCCTGAAGTAGGGGTGTGTTCTCACATTTACATATCAAGCCTGTCGAGAGAGCTGGTTACCATAAATAACAGAAATACAAATGCGTCCTCCTAGGAATTATTTTACAATTATTTATAGTTTCAAATCGGTCACAAAAAGTGATCACACGTTAACCAGTGCATGGAATTATCATTAAGTACCATCATTTATTATGATCATTTAAGAGTGTAACATGGCAACAACATACTACTAAAATCTCAGACTAAATTCCAAGTAGTATATAACACCTTTTGCTTTTTGTATGGAGAATCAAAATACCATACACAACAGAGCTTTCATAACATAATGCATAGATTTCGAATTCATACAAAGATACATATATGAGCAAAACGATGTTAGGCGTCGATGTTTCGGTCCACAATCGGTTTATACAATCCAAAGGACCATCTTCAGGACGAACAAGTTGCACAGCAAAATCATTTACTTCCAGCCGGAAGTTGATAAACTGCAAAGGACATCAATGTCCCAAGATAGTTATGCTGAAACGATGATTTCAATTACATCGCATAATTCAGACCAATTTCCTCCATTAATAGTAAGAATCTTTTCAAGCGTGTTAATCACTTAGATTCAGCAACACCCAGCGTCAATATCCGCCCGACTCACTCGATCTGAGTGAGTGAATGAGTTCCCATAAACGCACACCCTCCTAAACTTAGGTCGTCGCTAACCAAATAAAGTATATGCCGATGATCTGCTTTTAATGAGCAAGATATGTATGGGCCTACAGCTAATACTAGACGACCTTCAGAGCATCACAAGGGGGAACAAACTTGAAATAGATCGGACAAAAACCAAAGCTTTGAAGATCAGCAAGAAATTCAAAATCCCCAGACCACGGAACATCAACAGACCTCGCCTATCAATAGAATCACAATATAAATACCTTGGAATGTTAATCAACTCTAGGGGCACCTTGGTGCCACACATGGAAGTAATTATGTCAAAAGCAGCATCCTTGACTTCAGGACTCTACACCCTCTCCAGATAGTTTCAAGATCCCATCCTAGAATCCCTCCAGAAGTCAATGTTACTGCAGACCATCATGAACAGGTGTAAAATCACTGCAAGCAAAGTGATTAGGCTGTTAGAAACATTGGCTACAAAGTGCTATAGATCTGTATTCAATATCCCTAGCGACACATCGCAGGCACAATTGTGCCTGGAGTTCAGCCTAATGAAGCAAACATGGGCCACAAAAAGTGCCCTCCTTAAGATATGCCATAGTCTTATATTGACTCGACAAATTCCACTGGCTGTTTGTGCCTGCCTAGAAAAGTATTAGCAAAACACAAGCTCACCTCTTAGACATTTCTTTGATGATGCACTGCATTCATTACAGGCCATCGACACTGCAATGACATCTAATTAGTTCGACAAACATCTAAACAGCATGTCTAGAAACTTATCTCGCAAGAAGACGGACCTTGATCAGGCGGGCTCATGTATGGCAAGCCATTAATTACTATAGGAACCTAAAGTCCAAATCCTATAGTAGATTAACCGACCTGCTAAAATAACATTGTTGAAGAATACGGAGAAACAAGAGAAACAAGAGAAGAAGTTCGAATCAAAGCCTGAGACCCGACTTACAGCAAGCAAAGCTGTGAGAGAGACAGTCTTAGACACGGAAGCGAAACGCCAGCGAGCACAAGCGCTCACAACAAAGGAACAAATGCGGCAAGCTACATTACCGGAATCGTTTTCAGCGAAGTCACTCCCGCTCATTCAGGTACAAGCGCCTGATCCCCGGCAGCCCGGCGCAGCGAGCGGCGATCCATTTTCAGGGCAGAATGATACGGGATCCCCGAAAGTAGCAAACGGGCTAGATACAGATGCCGGAAGCACAGCGCAGCAGCAAGCCGCGAGGACGCAGAGCGTCGAGGGCCCGGTTGCTGGGCAACCACGGGAGGCTCCAGGGAACAGCACGCAGCATGCAGAGGAGAGCGCGGAGGGTGAGAAGACGAGCGAGGAGGACGCCAGCTCAAGAGGTAACGCGCTGGAACAGCTTGAAAAGCACAATAATACTCAGATGTTAGACGCATTGAGAAACGTGGAACTTGGAATTAGCGCTAAAACTTTACTGCATACTGTGCCAAGCTGGGGAAGTACACAGAGCCTAAGGGATCAGCAAGAACTTGTATATGGTCAGGAGAATGGTAGAGGAGGAGGTAGAGATGACAGAGGCGCCAGGGGAGGCTCGCCCGAGTTCTTTTCTGTTAATGAGGGATCTGATACTACAGACATTAGTGGGCCAGAAAACGAGGAAGAGGGAACTAGCACGGATCAGACATCAGATTCTGAAACAAGTAAAGACTCAGGGGACCAAACGACTAGAAAGAAAAAAAGAGCTGGAATAAGAAAAGAAGGAAGAGGGTCTAGAAGCAGCATGAATAAGAAATTGTCATGGGACTATTCTGCAACATCAGAGACATATCAAGAAAGAGATCAGAATGAGGGTGTAAATGAGGAAACAGGGAAATCGCAAAATGTGACACTGGAAATGTTATTTGGCACTTTGAAACAGATGCACTCTGAGGCCAGAGCAGAAAGTAGGAGAGCAAAAAGAGAGACACAAAGAAGTTACAAGCCTCTCTTAGAAGAGTAAGTAGAAAAAAGGAAGAAGTTGAAGCAAGAGTGACGCAAGTGGAAGAAAGAACTGGGAGAGTGGAGGATGAGGTAACGGACTGGAAATCATTCAAGGCAGAACAAGAAAAAGTGGTGGAGGACTTGCAATGGAAGTTGGAAGACTTTGAAAACCGTCAAAGGCGAAGCAATGTGAGACTTTTGGGACTGGAGGAAGGGCGAGAGGGCCAGGACCCGAGAGGTTATGTGGTAAAAATTCTCACTGAGGCTTTTCCAGATTCTAAATGGCAATGGGACCTAGAGGTACAGAGGGCTCATAGATATCCTATGTTCAGAAAGAAGATCTATGGTGGAAAGGAAAAAGCGTTACCAAGGGCTATGCTGGTTTTTTTAGGGAACTTCTTAGCAAGGCAGGAAATAATTGACAAGGCTAGGCCTGATGCTAGAAAGACGGCCGATGGGAACACCTTCTTTGCTAGGCCTGATTTCTGCCATGTCACAGTGGAAAGACGGTGGAAATTAAGGCAGTTGATAACTCCCTTCCAAAACCAAGGGGCGGAAGCCTATCTGTTATATCCGGCAAGGTTGAAAGTAATAAGGAAGGGCTACACAAGGATGTTCACATCAGAGATAAAAGCGGGGGAATACCTTGAAGAAATCTCGGAGTCAGGTATGAGAAGAAAAGAGAATAGATCTAGAACTCCGTCAAAATCCCCAACAGCTAGTCCACCAAAAACTCCGTAATAATATCTCCAAAAACTAAGACAAACTAATGGTAATCAAGAGAGCAAAATATGCAAAGTATACAAAGTACAGTCAATAGATGTGGTTTCAGGGTGGGGGAGAGTAGCGACTCTGCAGACTACAGGGGCCACACATAGGTCTGCTAGACCTATTTGCCTGTGGTAAGGGGGTGGGGGGATCCAGAGGGGAGGGCGCCGCGGGGTGGGGAAGGGGGGGGGGGAGGGGTAAGGCACTCAGGTGATGGGCACAATCACAAGTTAAAGCACAACACAGGTAACAAAGGAAAGAAAGAAATGATGATTGAAGTGTTTATTAGTTTTTTATTTAAAAAGGAAATAAAGAAGCAACTGGATAGGGGGAATGTGAGAGGGGAAGGAAAAAACAGATTTCGAATGACTTGTAAGATAGTTTCAGTAAATATTTGTGGGCTAAATGATTTAAATAAAAGGCTTAAGACCACTGCCTATCTCAAAACACTAAACCCGGACTTAGTATGTCTTCAAGAGACATACATTGAGGATTCTAAGGCTTATCTACTAGAACAGTTAGGTTTTAACGTACTAGCAAAAACTAATCAGAATACTAAGACAAGGGGGGTGGCCATCTTAGGTAAGAGATACGACACGCAGGTTAAAAGAAAGAAGGTAGATCAAGGGGGTAGATGGGTTATAGCTGAATTGGTATTTAGAGGGGAGATTCTCACAGTTGTCTCGATTTATGGATCTACAGGCGATGACCCTGAGATTTTTCAATATCTGGACACAGAATTAGCACAGTGGCCAGAACCAATAATAGTATGCGGGGATCTGAATTTACATGATGCAGACAGTAGTTTCTTAGAGTATGGTAGGATATATTCAGGTAGGAAAAAGAGGACTTACAGAGCCCTAGCAGAGATGGTAAGGAACAATTCACTAAATGGTCCTTGGTTAAAATGCCATCCTAATTTAGATGGAAGTACCTACTTTTCAGCCCCCCATCAAATATTGGTTAGGCTAGACTATTTTTTAATTTCAAGAAGTCTGATGCATAGTGTAAAGGTAGACAGGGAACCGAGGATCATCTCGGATCATAGCCCATTAGTTTTAACGGTGGTAATGGGACAAAGGAGAAACAAGGTAATAAGTCAGTGGACATTTGATAGGACACTACTACAGGACCAGGGCTATAAGGATAGAATGAATATCTGGATAAAGGAATATTGGGAGATAAATAAGGGTACAGCACCATCAGGGATAGTCTGGGACGCATTCAAGGCCGGGGTAAGGGGGGAAACCCTGAGTTTTGTCATCAAGATGCAGAAAGAAGCAAAAGCAAAAACTGAAGGAAATATTAAATTATTGAGGGAAGCAGAAGATACACTCATCGCAGCCATATCCTCTCACTCTCCGATAGACCAAATTCTACTGAGAATAGTAGCTCTCAAAGCGGAAGCCCTGGATGAGATGGCGAAAAAGACAGTGGAGAAATATATGGCAAACAAAGAAAAGGCCTATGAACTTAATGAACGGGTAGGACATATACTAGCTGTGCGAGCTAGGCAAAGAGAGGGAATGGCTGATATTAAAGAAGTTAAGAATAAACAGGGGGATATTGTGAAGGAAGTCGAGCAAGTTAGAGAGGTCTTTAAACAGTTCTATGAGGAACTATATGCACAGGATGGCCAAGAGGATGAGGAAGATATAAGAGCTTATCTCAGTGAAATAGAGCCGTCGGAATTATGTGAGCAAGATAAAAATAGTCTGGAAGAGACTATACAGGTGAACGAATTGGTGGAAGCCTTGGGGGATCTACCAGCTGGCAAAGCAGCTGGCCCGGATCAGTTACCAGTAGAATTTTATAGAACCTTTAAACCAGTACTGCTAGAAGAAATGCTTAATGTGATGTTATTAGCACAAAAGGGTGAAGCTGTACCAGTTTCATGGGGAGGTGCAGATATCATTGTAATTCCTAAAAGGGGTAAACCTACAGACCTCCCGGGCTCGTATCGCCCCATCACGCTAATGAACGCAGATGTCAAGGTGTTCTCTAAAATTCTGGCAAAAAGGCTAGCAAGGGTAATCGAAATGTTGGTAGCTCCCACACAGCATGGGTTCATTCCAGGAAAGGGAACAACACAACACACTAGACAAGTGATTACGGTATTCGATGCTGCAAATACGTTAAAAGTTTCTACAGCTGCTCTGTTTTTAGATGCTGAAAAAGCATTCGACAGGGTTTCCTGGAGTTACTTATGGGAGGTATTGAGATGGAATGGGATAGGGGCAGGATTTGTAAAGGCCTTGCAGACTCTCTATATTAATCCATCTGCCAGAATAAGGGTCAACAGAGGACAATCAACTGAAGTCAAAATCTTTAGAGGGACAAGACAGGGGTGTCCATCTTCCCCCCTGCTGTTTGCTCTATATTTAGACCCCTATATTCGGAGACTGGAAAATGATCGACAGGTCCCGCCATTAGTTATTAACGGATGCAGATTTAAAACGTTAGCGTATGCCGACGATGTGGCTATTTTGACTGCACAACCAATAGTAGCTATTAGAGCAATCGAAGCTGAAGCGGGGCGATTTGGTCAATTTTCAGGGTATAGCCTGAACAGCACTAAAACTCAAATTGTTAAAAACCAGTGGACAATGTGTAATGATGATAGAGTGGTAGAAGCTGCAACCTATCTAGGGGTGAGAATTACAGCAGAGATTGATAACATTGTTAAAAGCAATCTTGATCCCTTGTTGATCAGCGTAAAAAGAGACTTGGAAAGAATGAACAATTTACATCTATCATTGGTGGGTTGCACAAACATTATCAAAATGATGATCTTTCCTAAGTTCTTATATTTTTTTAGGGCCATACCACTGTTATTTGAATACAGTTGGTTCAAGAATATAGAAGGCATATGTAATAGATTTATTTGGGCCCACGGCAAAACTCGGAGAGCGTACAGATACATGACATTACCTAGGGAAAGAGGGGGATGGGGCGCACCTGATTTTCATCTATACTATGTGGTTACTGTATTGCAATATATACAAGGGCTGATTGGGGGGAAGGTTGATGATGTAAGAATACAAGATTTGTCTACAAAGATTTATACTGTCGTATTAGGGCCAAATGCACAGAATTGTTTTTTAAAATGTACAGAATACAGCTACTTCAAAAGAACGAGGTTTAAAACTGTTAAGGCTGCAGTTACGATATGGAATGCTTTCTTAAAAAAAGTTAAAATGGGCAGATATAATAGATATGTTCTACTATTGAATAATAGTTCGCTCCCGGGGGAGATTTTTGCTGATCAAACTATGATAGATTGGGCAGCGAGCGGTATTACGCAAATTGGGGACTTATTTGATCAAGAAGGCTTTAAGCAATTTGCAGACCTGAGAGAGGCATACGGTATAGGTAACAGGGGCTTCTTCAAGTATCTACAGATTAGAAGTTACTTAAAGAATAAATCTGGAGGGCCAGTAGGCTTTAATAAGGTTGAAATAATGGAGAAAATTAGGATGTCAAGGGATTGCACAATTAGGTCTCTGTACGCAGCTCTGCTGAAAGAAAAGCAGGATGATTTAGAGATATATAGTACAAAGTGGGCAGAGAAAATAGGGGTTGACTGCAATCGCTTTATCGAATCTCTAAATTTAGGTCGTACGATCTTGAGTGCTGCCCCTTTGCAGTCTCAACATTACAAGACATTGTACTTTCTCTACTATACACCTGAGAGGATAGCAAAATGGGGAGGGAATACAGGTATAAACTGCCCTCGATGTAACGAGTTGGAAGCTGATGGCATTCATATCTTTGCAACATGCCCACAGCTATTCTCACTGATCAAGGAGATAGAGGGATTTTTAGAAAGATCTTTGGGGATGATAATTCGCCTCACACCCTGTTGGATTATGTTAGGGGTAGCTGAACAAAACCAAGAAGAATTCGCAGACTTTCTCTTTGTAGTAATGGCAGTATATAGGCTGACAATAGCCCGGGCTTGGCTAGATAAAAATCCCCCTAAATTTCAAGACTGGTTGGCAGCCACGTTGTATGCCTTTAAGGTTGAGGAAAATGTCTATGCCCGGAAAGGAGGAAGAGAGTTGGGGAGGAGAATATGGGAGCCTATAAGCAAATGGAAAGAGAAGCAAATGTAAAAAAATTTGAAGGATATGTATAATTACGGTTAGGAGTCTGATTAATATATGATTTAGTTGTATTATTGTTTAAGTAGATATGAAGGGCTAAGGGAAAATGTGGTAATAACTAACCTACTGCAAATTGTGTAAAAGCTATGGTGTAATGTTAATGTGCCTTTGTATATATAAGAAAAAAAAAAATAAAAAAATAAATAAATAAAAAAAAAAGGAACCTAAAGTCCAAATCATATTTTGGCAAAGGATATTCATGCTTCACAAAGCTTAAGTTCTTACAACTCTAGCTGGGAATCCAACCAACACTGGATCAGAAGCCGGCTTGGTTAAAAACAGCAGAGGTGGCAGAATGTAGATTATGCGGTGGTATGGGGAAAGAGACAATGATACATGGCCTCTGTATTTGGCCACTGATGAAATCAGATAGGAGAAAGATGCAGCAACAGATACTCAATCAAGCCGTGATTCAAACATATAAAGAAGCTCTCATTGTGGGCTTAAACCCAGAATACACCCACCTACAAACTCTGGTAGCGAAGTTACACCTTTGAAGCAAGAAGAAAAAGCCCACGTGAGCCAAAGCAATCCATAACGAGGCTCACTGTATGTTCAGGATCAAGTGCTTAATCCTAAGCTGTTTAAAACAGTGTCGCTGACCCCCAAAGGATAATGGTCAGGGCTAACAGGTGCTGGCTTGCCAGACTCAAGGATATATCATAACTGATATAATGCGTCACAGTTAGAGCACCGGCACTTTAGCAAATTTCGCACCGTTTTATCTTCGTTGATGATGGTACAGGTCAACAGATCCTGGCTAAATGGATTTAAGGACACTGCACGAGTAACATCACGAGACCTAGAGCTTAGGCACCTTTTGCCGTGCTCCCATCCTGGGATGTCCAGGTGCCGGCACAAAGGAAACGAGGGCACGGCATGGTTAAAATCATGGGTCACAGTTGGAGCATGGGCACTTTGGCAAATATTGCACTTTATGAAACTATGCAGATGTCAACAACTTGGTGTCAGACACACAGTGTCAGGAAATCATTATGAGACCAACGCAATATTGGGTCAAGAAAAGTTGGGCAATTTTAATGTGATTATCAGTTTTGTTTCTATGTATATATGCAAAGGTTTTATTTGCTGGTTTTATCCTGTACAAGTGCAAAGCTTTTTATTAACTATGCATATTGATAATAAATTCTATGTCAGGACCTGGAGGCGAGGATTAGGCTTTACTATGGGCCAGATGTAGGTCGGCAAATACCGGTCGGTAACGGCCCAAAATCGGTAAAATCGGCCGTTACCGAGTGGTATAGCGAGAAAGATGTAGGTGCCAAAAAAATACCGATTCGGTATATATCAATCGGAAAAATACCGACTCGGAATTCTCAGAGTTCATATTTACCAAATCGGTATTCACCGATAGGAAAAATTACGAGTCGGCATACACCGAATCGGTAAATAAGGAATCGGAAAACATGGCCATCGAGATGTAGGAAAGGCCAAAAATACCGAAGTCATCCAAATTCGGTATTTCGGAGTCGGTATTTACCATGGACTGAAAGGTGGTGGTAACCATGTGGATGCTATAAAAAGGCTCCCAAAATGCAACCCTCGAGTCAAAATGGCTGCACTCTATGTGATAGCGAGGAGGCGAAGGCTACAGGCAGCAGGACTGAGGGTATGGCAAAGGGAGGAGCAGGTGTACAGGCAGAGGATCACTCTGTTCCAATTGACTGAGCCTGAGATACTCCAGAGGTACAGGCTGCACCCCAATACCATCATGGACCTAATAAGGGACCTCCACCCATACCTGGATCATCCAACACCCAGGGCCCACGCCATACCTCCCCATGTCCAGGTGCTGTGCAGCATACACCTGCTTGCCTCTGGGAGCTACCAGAGTGTGATAGCTGCAGTAGGAGGTGTATCCCAGAGCTGTCTGTCCCGTTTCTTCAGGAAGTTCTTGGATGTCATGACTCAGAGAATGGGACACTACATGCAGTTCCCTGACACACCTGCGGAACTTGCCAAAACTGAAACAGACTTCTATGGACTGGCTTACTTCCCGCATGTGATAGGCTGCATTGATGGCACCCACATTCCCCTATGCCCACCTGCAGCCACGGAACACATACAGAAACCGTAAGTCTACGCACTCCATCAACGTGCAGGTGATATGCAATGCAGGGAACATCATCACCGACATAGTTGCTAAATTTCCAGGGAGCACGCACGACTCCTACATATTCCAGAACAGTGGAATATACACACGGCTACTAAATGGCGATTTTGGAGATGGTTATCTGCTAGGTAAATATGTAGCACACACCCTGAAATGTATCTCAGCTCCATGTGAAATGTGTATGAAACTCATGTACCTCTCGCTCTCTCCCAGGTGATAGTGCATATGCCCTGCGTTCCTTTGTGCTGACACCGTACCTGAACCCAACCAACATAGCAGAAAGGCGATACAATGTGGCACACAGGTCCACCCGCAATGTTGTAGAGAGAACCTTTGGACTCCTGAAGAGCAGGTTCCGTTGCCTCCACAAAAGTGGAGTTGTGCGACAGTACACCCCCCTCCTGTGTTGCAAAATTATAGTGACCTGTGCCATATTGCACAATCTTGCTACCAAGGAAGGCACAGAGGTGGAGTTGACACATCATGAGAATATAGATGAGGACCAAGAACATGCAGAGCCCCAGGCAACAGGGCCAGCCGCACTAGATGGCAGATTGAGACGGACTGAAATTACACAACGCTATTTCTAGGTAAAGTATGACACACACACAGGTATACTTCAGGACATGAGCAGTTTATTCTGCACTACTTCATGATGGTCACATGACTGTACGTCAATGTCACCGGCTGCACATACTCAGTTGCTGTCACTGTGTGCAGTAGAGTCAGTCCCCTGCATAGTTCAGTGCTTGCGTCCTCGCACTACATTGTGGGATTTAGGGGCCTGTCCTTCAGGTTCCCTGCTGGTGCCTGACTCTGCATGGCTGTGCCTGCCGCTCCTGCGCACCTCCTGGACAGGTGTACTGGAGCCACTCCTGCTGGTTGACCCCTCAGTCTCCTCCACACCCATGTCACCAGCATTGCCTAGGTTTGAGGTCAACATCTGCTCCATTGCAGAGGTACCTCTACCCATGCCCAGGGTTACGTCAGTGCAGCAGTGCTCTATTGCTTCCTGCATTGAGATGGAGCGTCTGCAGAGGAGAGCTGTGTTGGCAGCGAACCTGTTCATGGCCTTGGTCTGTTGGCGCATGTACTGCCGTTCCCTGGCACGCTGGAGATGTTCCCTGTCAAGCTTGTCGGAGAGGACCCCCATGTAGGTAGAAATGTCAGAGATCCCCTGTGCTATCAGGTCCAGGCTAGTAGCCATTTGGGTTATGCCCTTGTCCATGTTGGACATTGTTGCGCTCAAACCGCGCACCTGCCGCTGTATGGCTTGCAGTGATTTGGCCTGCTGGCGTTGCACCTTCACCATCGTGCCCTCCAGCCCACAGAACACGCTCTCCCCATCCTGGCCCTCCCCACCATCACGTGCCCTCCTGCCAAGGACAGTAGTGCGCGCTGAGCCTGCAGACATAGTTGGTCTTGGCCTGTCAGGCACTGGCGCACTCTTCTGGGGGACATCTTCCTCATCCTCTGAATCAGAGGTCTGTAGAATCCTCTGCGGGGGCTCCACCTGGCTACTTTCCCTTCCCGGCATGGGCGTGTTTGTGAGGTCAGGAGACCCCAAACAACAGAGGGGACATTGGATCGTGTAGTGGGTGGGTCTGGTGATGAGGGGTCCTGGGTAGGGTCGTCTCCACCTTCTCCTGCGCTGTGACGACTTTTCCTTTTTTCTTTCTCCCCTCTTTTAGATGGTGCTGCCATCTCCTCCCTCGGCGGTGCAGAACTGCGTGACGACTCTCCTGTGGAATGAAATTGACATAGGGTCAATGCTGTAGTTTGTCTGTGTGTGTTTCTTAATTAAATTATCTGCACACCTTTGCGCAGTCCACATTGCTTGTTTGGGGATGTGTGTGGCATGCCTTGCTGAGTCATGTGTGGTGTACTTTGCATCTGTGCGTACATGACTACGTCTACCATGATGCATTGCAGCAAGAAATTCTGACCTCTCCTGATGTGTCATGTGTGTACACAGTGGGGTGCAGGGTTGGGATAGCTGGGGGGGCATGTGGGTACATGCCTCTTACCTTGTTTCCTGGCTGCTTTCGCTGTGCTATCCAGGTCTCCAATCCCACGATACATTCAGGCTCCATGGTGGCTGCAACTTGCTCCTCAATTGGTGTAAGTTTTGGGGCTTTGCTCCTGCCACCTCCAGTCACACCTGCATCCTTTTTCAGTCCTGCAATCTTCTTCTTGGTCACTATACGCAGGTCATACCACCGCTTTTTGATGTCCTCAATGTCCCGGTGGGTGACTCCTATGGCATTCACTTTGCCCTGAATTGGTAGCCAGATGTTCCTCTTCACAGTCTCTGCAACATGCAGAGACTGCCTCCCAAATATTTGGCTGTAGTGGCTGACAATTTCATCCACAGCCACCTGTAGTTCCTCTGGGCTGAACCTCAGCTCCCTTTTCCTCTCAGCAGCATCCTTCTGTCCTTCCTGTGCCTCCATTCTGTCAGTCTGCTTGCCTGTGGATGCTCTGCTCCGCTCTCCTCTGCAGATTTGTTTGTTCAGTTGGTTTCCACCTGCATGGCTTTGGCCACTCCCAGGTACTGGGGTGGAGTGCTTCTCTCTCATTGGTTGGATTCACAGGGCCTTGGCTGTGGGGTGTATAGGCTCTCCCTGATTGGTTGACACTCTCACATGGCGTGTTTCAAACTCCCAAATCGGTAATTACTGATTCGGTAAATTCCGAGTCAGTGAAATCAGATTCGGGATTTTCCGATTCGGTGAATCCCATTCATTCCTATGGGCAATGTGGCCCATAGGATTGCTTGGGTTTCACCGACTCAGATTTTACCGACTCAGTCAATTCCGAATCGGTAATTACCAATTTGGCTTACCGAGTCATACCGAGTCGGTAACTTTTACCGACTTTTTAGCTACATACCATTTACCGATTGAGGAATACAGATTCGGTATGAGTCGGTATTTTCCAATCGGTAAATGGAAATTACCTACATCTGGCCCTAAGTCAGGACCTGGAGGCGAGGATTAGGCTGTACTATGTCAGGACCTGGAGGCGAGGATTAGGCTTTACTTTCTTCCTTTAATTTGCTCCAGCAGCTTTTACAACAGTGACGTCATCAAACAAAACTACATTTCACATGAGTCCTTGGAAAAAATAGGCAAAACGGACTGCCCAATCACAGCTCCTCAAACCCACATAACAACTGATGCAGTCACTCTATCTCCCTCTTTCTTCACTGCTACAGCAGCATGGAGATAAGTGCCTTTTCCTCTTATGTTTGCTTTAATTGTTTTATGGTGTCAGCGGGAACACTGAAACCCGCTGACAAATATTGCTTCGTTTTGCTGCATGAGGTTATTCTTTCCTTACAGGTGTTGTCACGAGAGCGGGGACGGTTAAGTTCCTACAGGGTCGGAGCGAGCTACCTGACTCTCATATGCGGTGCAGTCAGCCGAACGAGAGGGGGCCGCGTATTTCCGCCATTGCGCGTAGCGCGCCTCTACCCCTCATGCAGCCTTTGCACGTCATTTCACTTTCCGAGTGAAGAGAATGGCGTACGGCCTGGTGGAGGGCCAGGTAGGGGGGAAGATTATCAGATTTCGCATAAGGCAGCACATAAATCTAAAAAAAAAAAGCCTGGACTTAGACACCCACGAAGCTGATAAGACCAACCTCCTCGAGGCACACTCTATTGGAAAAAATCCCAGGTGGCGATATTGGACCCAAATAAACCAGGGCGACTGTTCCTTAAGTCCCAGTTATTACACTTGTTTCCAAGTGAGCTCGGCATTAGGCTTTGCCCAGTCCCTATTGCCTGCTTACACTTTTTAACTCCACAGTGAGCTTTTCTTTCATACCACTCTCCTCATGGAAGAGTTTGATGACAGAAGTATATGGAGGAGGAAGGTATTACTTACCTCTGTGTTATATTCTGACTTCTTGGTATTTCCCTTTTAAACTAACCCTGTATATATTTCCCTTTTAATAGAACCTTTGTTCTATGTTGCACATGCACACCATCCAAGTGGTTCCATTTAGAATTGTTATGATCTGAAAAGATATACTGGAATTGTTATCTTGATGGTTGGGAGTACTGTGCTGCAGCTGAATAAATCCTGGACTTATCTACATATCTTGGATTTCTCTTTATTTACTACAAAATTGGCGACGAGGGTGACCAGTACCTACTACTTCTACATCAGCAGCACAGGTGTGGTACAAAACTGGAATTTTGGAATTTTTTTTTTGAGCTGTTTGCAATATTTATCCATTTCCAGAAGCTTTTGGATTAAGATTTATGCTCCAAAAGTACTTTGTTTTCCTCCAAGATCCATCGTTTCATGAGTGATCTGGAATGTGACCTGTAAATATATTTGGGAAAGATTCAACAAAGGATTCGTTTTCTACTTCTTCATTGTGGATTTATTTCAAGGGATTACAATTTTCTACAAGCCTCCTAGTTTCTTGTCATTTGACAGAAAGTGCGCTGTTTTGGAACCTTTCTTTGGTAATCCTACATAATTTACTAACTTATACGCTATTTTAAAGGTGTTTACCTTCAAAAATCGGACTCTTCGTTTACAGCTCGCATGCGCCGCTGGAAAAGCCGTGTCCAAGGTAACGCGTGCGCTGTGAGACAAGCTGTTACTGTGGCAACGAAGAAAGCTGCACGCAGCGCGTACAAGGTAACGCGTGCGCTGTGAGACAAGCTGTAACTGTGGCAACGAAGAAAGCTGCACGCAGCGCATGACGTGATGCGCATTGCGTCAATAGCGGCCATATTTGTTTACTTTGGTTTCGTTCACTGCCGGAAAAGCGAGCATTAAATACTGAAAGCATTTCTTAAGAAAATTTAACGCTACATCCAAGCGCTACCGAAGAGCGAGTCTTCTGCAACAACGTGTTTGAAGGTACTTGAATAACGCGTTTGCCTAAAGCTGTTAGCAACGCGTGTGAAACTGACATAAACAACGTTATTAACTGAATTCAAGGAAATTACCACAGAATACAAGTTGAATCCTACGCTGATGATCATTTCAATTTCGCTGATGTACACAGCATGTGTACTCATTAGTTTACTTGTGATTAAGTTGTAGCAGTCAGTGCAACTTAGTTCTTGGTGCATTAATATTATCTACATTGTTATTGCTATTATATATATATTTTTTTTTTGATTGTTCTTTTCTGTGATACTTGCATTTATTCATTGATATGCAGTTTGATCCTCCTTCTAAGTTTTTGCAAAACAAGGGTGATCCTCCAATTCCGTGGAACAGATGGAAGGAGGAGTTTATGACTTATTTAAAAGCTATTGATGGAGAAAGGATGGGAAATGAAAGGAAGAAAAACATTTTTTTACATTGTTTGGGATCTGAGGGACAAGCTATTTTCAGGAATTTACCAGCTGTTCCTGGTGATAATGGGGTTTTTGATGAAGCTATGCTTCGTGTAGAAACACGCTTTAAACCTACCACTAGTCTAGCCTTAAACCGGTACAAGTTTTACACCAGAACGCAAAAAGAAAATGAATCTTTTGATGATTTTTTAACAGGTTTAAGAGCTCTAGTGATGCCATGTAATTTTGGGGATATGACGGATGAGATGCTTAGAGATAATATTATTGTAAACGTTAAGTGCAAGAAAACTCAAGAACAATTGTGGATTGTAGGCAATCCAACCTTGTTGGAGTGTATCTCTACTGCTAAGGCTTTTGAACAGTCTAACAAGTGGATGAAGACAATAGAGGAGACGAGTAATAAGAGTAGTAAAAGTAACAAGTTAACTGAAGAAGTCTGTGCAATGAACAATGTTGCAAGAGGTTCCCCAAGTCATAAATTTGGACCACGTAGCCGCATCGTATGTTATAGATGTGGGAGTTACAATCATGTTGCTACGTTTAAATTTTGCCCTGCTTTAGGCAAAGAGTGCAACAAGTGTGGGAAAATAGGTCATTTTTCCAACTCATGTAGAGAAGACAAAAAGAAAGGTGGGGATAAAGGAAATTATTTCAAGAAAAAAGAAGTTTCTTGCGTGAGAGATGAAACAGACTATGATTCAAGTCTGGTTAGATATGAACATGCTGTGTCTGATGAATCAAACAGAGTAAGTGGGATGATTGTGTCCATTATAAGTATAAGTTTGCTTGAAGAGGATTATTTGGAGTCTCCTAAATGTGTTGTTAGGTTTAAAGGAGTGGAGTTAGAGTTGATGGCTGATTCTGGGTCTCCTTGGACCATTATAACAGAAAAGTATTTTGATGAAATGTACAAGAACATAATTTCTAAAAGTGAGTTGTGCCCTCCCGACATTATGGCAAAAGGTTTCAACGAATCCAGTATTGATTTTATAGGATACATTGCTTCCATGATTTATTTTAAAGATCAATCTGCATATATCAAACTGTATGTGGCTGTGAAGGGAGTGAATGTGTTGGGGTGGCGAGATCAATTCAGACTTCACATTACATTGAATCCACGCAACAAAGATCCTGTCATGGTGTCATATGATAGTGATATGTCAGAAGATAGTATCAGGTCAGTAGAGGAGAATAATGTTTGGAAGATTTTGTCAGATGAGTTCCCTAGTGTGTTTTCCGACAAATTAGGAAAATTAAGTGGTTTCACTTATGTCATCAAGCTTAAACAACGAGCTGTGCCGGTTGTACAAAAACTTAGGCCGGTACCACTGAATGTTAGAGAAGAATTAAGTGATGCACTTAATGACATGTTGAAGAATGATGTCATAGAAGAAATTGAGTCATCTGAATGGGTTTCGCCAATGGTTTTGGCACGCAAACCTGACAAATCTTTGAGGTTGTGCATAGATTTGAGAGCGCTCAATGCAAACATAGTGGTAGATTGTCACCCCCTGCCCAATATCAACGAAGTTGTGAGTATGCTGGGGGGTGGTATTATATTCTCCACGTTGGATTTGAGATCGGCGTATCATCAAGTTATGTTAGCAAAGGAGTCACGCCATCTCACTGCGTTTATCACACCCCAGGGTTTGTTCCAGTTTAAACGTATGCCGTTCGGTTTGGCGTCAGCAGCCTCTGTTTTTCAGAGATCCATGTATCATATATTTAAGGACATGAGTGAGTACGTGAAGTGCTTCCAAGATGATATTTTGGTTTTCTCCAAAAATGATGAGACACACATGGAACATCTGAGGAATGTATGCAAGGAGTTAGATAAGTTTGGACTTACAATTAAGAGTAAGAAGTGTAAGTTGTTTCAAAAAACTATAGAATATTTGGGACACACCATCTCTGGTAGTGGTGTTGCTCCAAAAAAATCTTTGGTAGACGCTATTTTAAAGGCTCCTGCACCAGATTGTAAGGACAAGTTGTTGTCGTTCCTAGGACTGTGTGAATATTACAGTAAGTTTATTGCAAACTTTGCGACCAAGATGGAGCCGTTAAGGGAGCTAACGAGGAAGGAGGTAGAGTTTTTGTGGGGTTCTAAACAGCAAGATGCTTTCGAAAGTGTCAAACTCGATATGGTGTCTGCACCTACCTTAAGGCCTTTTTGTTTGAATAAACTTTGCATTTTGACAGTGGATGCCAGCCTTTATGGTTTAGGTTGTGTACTTTCACAACGTTCTGGTAAGGAAGATTGGAACGTTGCGTTTGCATCTAGATCATTGAATCAAACTGAAAGACGGTATGCTGTCATAGAAAAGGAATTGTTAGGATGTGTATGGGGCGTTGAGCATTTCCGTAATTATATTTGGGGTGCAAGATTCCTCATACGCACTGATCACAAACCATTGGTGAGCATTCTATCACCTGGTGGAGGGTTAAATGCCACAGCTCGCATTGCAAGATTGATGTCACGTCTGCAAGAATATAGTTTTGACATTGAATATGTACCTGGGAAACTAAATGTAACTGCAGATTGTTTGTCTAGATTGCCGTGTACAAGCTCTGGAGATGAAGAGGACACAGAGGTTGTAACAAGTGTTTCTGAAATGTTTTCAGAAAAATACAAAGTGATATCGGAAGATATGTGGAAGAGGGGTATGGATGAGGATGATTTGCTATGTAAGGTCAGAGACTATGTGAAGTTAGGATGGCCTTCCAAAGAACGTATTCCTGCTGAGATCACACCATTCCACAACGTTGCTGATGAGTTGGCCATTGAAGGAGAGCTTTTGTTCAGAGCTGGGAAATGTATTCCACCGTTAGCTATAAGAAGTGTGATTTTACAAATGAGTCATGAATGCCATATGGGAATGTCTTCTATGAAAAGACTCATTAGGTCCAACTTCTGGTGGCCAGGGGTTGATAGAGTAGTGGATAAATACGTCTTTATGCATTGCAGTGCATTGAGAGTGACAAATCGTGTAAGTGTGATCCTGCACCTTTAGTTCCTGTAAAATGGCCAGATCATCCGTGGCAGAAGTTAGGGATTGATATAGCTGGTCCTTTCAGTTTTTTACCACAGGAATGTAGGTTTGCCATTGTTGTTGTGGACTATCATTCAAAGTGGCCTGAGGTCAAACTAGTGCCTCACCCAAATACTGAAAGTGTTATTCTTTTTTTAAAAGAGATTTTTTCCAGAGAAGGTTCTCCGGAGTGTATTGTATCAGACAATGGGGTACAGTTCAAGTCCTCACTTATGTCAGAGTTTTTGAATACGTATGGCATTAAGCATTGTACCACAGCTCTCTATGAACCACAAGGTAATGGACTAGTGGAGAGATATAATAGAGTCCTCAAGGAAGATTTGATTTGGGCTCGCAAATCAGGAGGTCTGTGGAAAGATAAGTTGAGAGAGAAATTATGGTTATACCGTATTACACCTCATGCCACTACTGAAGTCTCTCCTTTCCGCTTACTTAAAGGTAGAAATCCGGTTTCGGGATTATGTCCTTGGTGGTTTAAGAAAAGTTGTAGTCAGCAAGTTACTGATGTGAATATTAAGGATGTGGCTGGAAGAGTGGAGGTAAAACAAAATAAGTACAAATCCAATTATGATTCTAGAATGAAAGTTAAACAACCAGAATTCATGGTTGGAGATGTTGTCAGGATTCGCAAACCAGGTTTCATTGCTAAAGGAGAGAGCAAATTTGGTAAGCCAATGAAAGTTATGCGAGTTTTTCATAATAGTGTTGTTACTCAAGATGGGAAAAGATGGAATGTTAGAAGAGTTTCAAAATGTGTATCATAGTTGATTTTTACGTACGCACACTGATGTTTGTACATACAGTTTGTAAGATTAATGTCTTTTCTTTTCTTTAAGGGGAAAGATGTGTTATATTCTGACTTCTTGGTATTTCCCTTTTAAACTAACCCTGTATATATTTCCCTTTTAATAGAACCTTTGTTCTATGTTGCACATGCACACCATCCAAGTGGTTCCATTTAGAATTGTTATGATCTGAAAAGATATACTGGAATTGTTATCTTGATGGTTGGGAGTACTGTGCTGCAGCTGAATAAATCCTGGACTTATCTACATATCTTGGATTTCTCTTTATTTACTACACTCTTCATTGATGATCCATTCTGTCAAGTCATGGATGACTCCATATTCAAGACGGTCTCATAGGTGGTAGAAGATTATGCAGCTGCAAGCTCAGTGCCAGAGACCCCTCCAGCAGAGGGAAGACACTTCAGGGTCACGGATCCCCTTACATCCAGGGCATTTGGCCACACCCCCAAGGGATGAGCGTAAACGTACGGACAATAAGGGGGTAGACCTCAACACCTTTGCCAGCCTTAAAAAGGCCTTCATGGACTCTAAGACCCATCACCCTAACCCTCAGGCACCTAGTACCTCCGGGGGTGATCACTTTCCGCCCCCTCCCACAGATCCAGGGGATGGAGACGACTCTACTAATACCTCAGATGCGGTTGGGGACCTTAGAAGACCCTGGCAGCCATCCTCCAACCTTTCCCCTGGCAATGTTCCACTGCCAGACAATAATGCCCCCCATGACTCAGACCTACTAAATCCTGATGAATGTCCTGCACCTAAGGTAGCTGCCTACATGACAGGCAAGCTGAGAAAGCCCATAGACAAGGAGGAGAGTAGCTGTTTGCGGGTGCAGTGCCCCAGACCCTCCCAGGAGGGCAAGGTAGACCTCACACCCAAAATGGACTCTAAAATGGCCACCTTCCTTAACAGGTTTGTCAAGGACCCCAAGAAGGGCATCAACTGGTCCTGGTCCTCTTGCCAGGACAAACACCTGGATGTTGCGGGGCCTCTGGCAAAGATATTGGACATGGCGGAGGACGCTAAAGCCTCGGGTCCCTAGTTTCTCCAGAAGCTTTGTCTAGTTCCTCAGGAGCCCCAACTATGCAATCTCGATGGAAAGACGCAGGTCATTGTGGATAAAAGTTGCCCGCAAATTGGGGGAGCTCTCCAATTAGGAGGCGGGCATGGTGGCTCAAGATAATCTTTCCGGATATCCGTTGATTCGGGAACTGGGCAAATTCATTAATACTTTTAATTCGTTAGACAAACCCCAGTCCTCAATTAAACACATCTTTACCCCTTGTGTTTTTGCCAGAGCCGGTCGTGGTAGGGGGCGCTTGACCAGCTGCCCTTCGCATCACGCCACCAACAGGGGAAGAGACTCTCGCAGAGGCCAGTGGCAGGATGCATCGAGATTCAGGAGCGTTTACCCAACAAGATCCTATCCCCGTCGCAGAGGCGCTAAAGGTGGTACCAGGGGCATCGGAGGATTCAACAATTTCCAAAGTGAGAGTACACACTTCAGAGGGGTTGCGCCTTGGGGGCCGTTGGGACACTTTCAGCGAAACTGGGAAGGTCTTTCCGCTGATACAGGGGTTTTCCAGACAGTAAATGCCCTAACAACCAATCAGACCAAAACCCCACGGCCATAGTGGATTTGGAAGTATCGCAGCTCTTAGAGAAGAGGGGTTTTCCTCAGCAATCTCTTCCTCGTGGAAAAGCAAGATGGCGGTCAGAAAAGCAAGATGGCGGTCAGGAATTCAACGAGTGGCTTGTTTATCACTACTTCAAGATAGAGGGTATCCATCGCCTCAGGGATCTTCTTCAGACGTCTGATTGGATGTTCCGTTTTAATTCGAAGGACACCTATCTGACGGTGGCCATTTCCCACCCCACAATTTCAATGGAAATCTCAGATCTTCGAATTTGTTTCACTTCCTTTCGGGCTGTCATCCGCCCTTGGTGTTTCACCAAGCTAATAAGACATGTGGTAGAGCATCTGCATGCCAGGGGGATGCGACTGATCATCTATCTCAACGATATCATGCACACTGACCAGTGCTGCGATTATCAGCACACTTACAGATGACAATAGATCACCTGGAATCTCTGGCTTTGTGATCAATGCAGCAAAGACCTAACTCTGTCCGACAAAATCCATACAATTCCTGGGTTTCTCGGACTCTGTCAAGGCCACCCTCAGCCTTCCCTATCGCAAACTGACCAAAATTCAACACAAGATCAGGAGGAGACTATCCGGGTCTCCTATCTTCCTCCATTCAGGCCATCTTCCCAGGGCCTCTCCATTAGCGAACGTTAAGGCGCCTGAAGATCTAACACCTCCAGCGAGGACTTACATACTCCCAATTTGTCCCACTTTCCCCAGAAGCCCAAAAGAAAATACAGTGGTGGATATCACACATGAAGACCTGGAATGGTTGGGTTATCTTCATTCACAGCTTTATCTAGTGATATAATACCAGCGGTTCGAGCTATGGCGATCTCTACGGGGAGTTCAATACAGGAGGAAAGTGGGCCACTACAGAAAAAGCCATGCACCTCAACTGTCTTGAGTTGATGGTGGGTTCTTTCGTCCTCAAATGTTGGACCAACGACTAAGTCCAGTGTTCCGTCCTCTTGAAAATGGACGATGTAGCGGCAGTCCACTATGCCAATCATCTGGGGACATAAAGTCAAAGACCTTTTCGGATCTGGCTCGTACCCTTTGGGAATATGGTCTAGACACCCATATATCAGCGTCAGCGGAACATCTGCAGAGCCAATCCAACAAAGTGGCAGATTGGCACTCCCAGCACTGGCAGGACGTCAGTCTAATGAAACTTCAAACACACGTGTTTAAACAGATCAAGAGCAGATAGAGTCCTTTCTCCATTGAGCAGTTTGCGCCTCACCTGGAATTCTAGCTGCGTCAGTACTGCAGTTGGAGGCCGGACCCAGAGGCGGTTGCCACAGAAGCATTCCTCCAAGATGGGACAAAGGAGACTGCTTACGTGTTTCCCCCTTTGCAATTATAAAGAGGGTCTTAGTGCAAGTTTGCAGCCAGCGGGCGGACCTGGTGGCGATCACCCCTTTCTGGAGGTCGCAAGCTTGATTTCCAGCGATGATGGAACTTTCTTGGGGTTTTCCTATCCTTCTACTCCTGTTCCTGGGACTTCTCCGGGATCCCCAGGACAACCCTCACCCCCTAATAACGACAGTTTCTCTCTGTCTCATGGCCTGGAGGATTACCAGGAATGATGGGAAGTTCAGAACATTTCACATACAGTGAGCCTCGGTGCTTACCAGAGCTTGGGTGGGTAGCACAAACAAACATTATCGCTCCACCTGGTCCAGATGGCTGAGTTGGTGCCTCCAACACCAGGTTGATCCCTTGGAGGCAGCGTGGCCTACGTTTTTAAAACTTCCTCTCACAGCTGGCTACTGATGGTTTGACCTACAGATCGATAAATACTGTGAGATTGGCAATCTCGGCAGGCCACCTGCCAGTAGAGGGTAGCCCGGTGGGAGAACATCCCTTAGTGTGCAAACTCTTGAGGAGTATCAGAATATCACTCTCTCCAGAACCAGGTTTTGAACAAGGTGTTGAATCTCCTCAGTTCTTAGCCCCCTAACAAATATGTGTCCAGAAAACCGCTGTCTGCGAAACTGACCAGGTTATTGTGCTTGATTCATGCTGGAGAGTTTCGGATGTTCGGACCCTAGATTTAACACGTATTTACACCCGATGGAGTAACTTTTCACATTGCTCGCAGTACAATGTGCAAGTCAAAATTAGTGTCTTGCCGTGCATTCCCAGAAGGGTCTAAACTACCTGTGGTCTGAACTCTTTAGACCTATGAGACGATGACTGAGGAATTAAGTCCTCATGGGGAGAGGCAATTGTTGATCGCTTTAACTAAACCTCACAAGGCGGATTATTCCCCTACAATTGCCAGGTCGGTGCGGTGGATAATGCATGAGGCAGGTATAGATGTTTCCAAGTTTGGGGACCACTCAACTAGGGGTCCATGGCTTCCAAAGTTTTTTCTTTTGGCGCTCGACTTGAGGATATCCTCAACGCAGCGGACTAGTCGTCCGACTCCACTTTTAAAAAGTTTTATTTTAAACCTGTTCCCACTCGGGAATCCCTAGTGGTGGAAAAGCTTTAAACCAGCCCAATCCTTGCCTTCGGGTCCTGACATAGAATGAAAAAGTTCCTAGCTGTCGTAAAAAGAAAGTTTCAATTATATTAAGGACAAGTAGGCGAAGATTAACCCTCTCATAGTCTCTGTAATTTGGACAGCCCACCTGGGAAGTTCACGAGTACAGTATGATGAGACTTGGAATTTTGATTGTAACGAGTCTCTATTGTTTCATGGTTGTTCTATGTATTATGTTGAACCTTGCATATTCTCTTGCGATTGGTACATAAAGTAAGGAATAGGATAACAGTGGCAATCAATTATGATTTCCTCTAGGAGCAAAGTCCACCAAACAAGATCGAAGTTCGGATGAGCATACTGTGTTTGCAGGAAGAAAGAGGGAGGATAGAGTGCCTGCACCTGTTACGTGGATTTGGCAACACGTGAATGGCGTTCCTGCACAAACAGGGCATATACTTTGAGCTGTTTTGTCTCTGAAGGGCAACACCTTAAACAAGTAGAGATTTCCACTTACTACAAAGCAAAGGTACTGGTGGTGCGCTGTATGTATAGGGATGCGAAAGGGTGCATCTTTCAGATCCAGCACAGACATGAAGTTGCCTTGGCACAACAGCTGGAGTGAAATCTTGTCGGGTGACCGAGATGAACCGGTTCAATGGTTGAAGGTCAAGAATCGGTCCGAGTTAACCGTCCCTTTTGGAAATGAGAAAATAGTGAGAGTACAACCCTGCTCCACGTTGGTGTATTGATACCAGTTCTATAGCACCATTTGCTAAGACGCCTCTACATTTTTCTTCTATGTTATGTTAAAATATAATAGAGCGCCTGGTTACTTCATTCGGAGTGTCCCCACACTAAGGATTTAACACCTCGAAGGCTTGAAACTAAAAGAGATCTGGTGTAAGTATGCCTAAAAAAGCCAAATCTTTAATTTTTTATGAAAAAATGATTCAGAACACTCCTGTCTTAGATCAAGACAGAGTATTCCACAGTTTGGGGGTCAGGAACCTGAATGAACGCCATCCTATACGTGCCTTTTTCACTCTCGAAACGATTGTAAGTGCCGCTTCAGAAGGTTTGTGACTCCTGTTAGGTTGTATGACATTACATTGAAGGCTAGTACAACGCATTACCATTAAAACACACATTTTTACCATGCATATTCCTTTAAAACGAATTTCGCTGTGATATCATGGTTGGTAAAGGCAAATGCATTATCAATGTTGCGTTTGTAAATGTAAGTATTTTATATGTGTGTGTGTATATAATAAATGTATATTTACCTGTACAATAATTACATCTTCATGGTTAAGGCATGCATGGTAACGCCATATGTTTTTTTTTTTTACAGGTAAGTAAACTCACCTTTGATAGATATATATATATATATATATATACATATGTGTGTGTGTGTGTGTATACACATCACACACAAATGTCTTTATATATACCCATACCAACCCTAAACCCTCAAATTACCCCTGCCACCCGTTAACTCATACCCACCCTAAAAATAGCCTTACCACCCAAAAACCTATACCCACCCTAAAATTCCATCCTTCCCTAATACTTACATTTAAAACGCATATGCCTTTTCAAATGAAAATTCGTTGCAAAGGTATATGCGTGGTAAAAGTTTGCGTTGGTATCTGTGCTGTGATAACCGCGTTGTAATGGCATGTGTTGATAATACCTCAATGTAATGGTTGCTTCCCCACCTGCTAGTGTTAAGCCTTGACTAGAGAGTGCGGATAGTGGGGGCCTTTGTCCTTCAAAATTTTGTGGCAATAGCACACCTTTAAAAGCCACTTTCTTCCTCACTGGAAGCCAGTGAGGCTTAGCCAGTGCTTGTCCCATAGAAGAAAACCTAGGGATATTCATGAAAAGGCGAGCAGCAGCATTCTGCGCCTTTGAAGTTTTCTTAATCTACCTTCTGTGGCACTCGGGTAAAGAGCATTACAGTAGTCCGGTCTTATAGTAATCAAGGCCTGGACTATGTTTTCCTGGCGGCTTCTGGGAGGACACCAAAAATCTTCTGTAGCATTTTTCAAATGCAAACACAGGTGCATGCAAGACTTGTTATCTGATTGTCAAAGGTGAGATTGACATCAAGCTAGATACTGAGATTCTTTACTTTCTGTTTAGGAGCCGGAACAGGTCCCAATATTTCTAGCCAAATGGAGAGCTGTTTCCCCTTCACCATCACCTCAGTTTTCTAAACGTTCTGTGTGTGAGAGAGACCGCTATTATTCATTCACTCAGCCAATACAACCAGGCAAGATCTAAAACGAGCAGCCGAAGAGCCCTCATCCTGAGTCAGGGTAATAAGCAACTGTGTATGACACGATTTTAAAGCCATGGCGCTTAATCCCATCAGCTAGGGGGTGCATATACAGATTGAACAGTGCAGGGCTCAAAGCTTAGTCCTGCGGCACCACCTGCAGCACCAGGAAAACCTTGGATTAAAAAGGCTGTTGCACTACCTGGAAGGGACGAATCTGAACGAACAAGGCAAACCATCTCAGAGCTGTACCACCAACACCGTACATCCACCAGGGTTCCAGCAGAAGGTTGTAGAATATGGTGTTAAATGCTGCACTTAGGTCCAGCATTATCAGAGCTGCGTGTAGCCTTTATCAGCAATGAGTGAGAACCAAAGGCTTACAACACGGCAGACTCCGCACTGTAATGCAGACGAAAACCAGACAGACTCAATATATTTCATCAACTGATGAAAAGATGAAGGGGGTCTAAACTTAGCATGTGACGGTGGGGTGGCATGCTGGGATGAGTTATGTGAAATTCAAGGCACTACCCTTCCCTCTCACAAAGAGAGCCACTGGCCTGATGTAATGCTTTCCCCACTGTAACAGGAATCACCTTAGTCTTCCCCAATAGATGTAGTGCAATTGGGGGAAAAGGGAGTCACTCTCTTGTAGCAGACGAGCCCCTTGCAGGGCCACCTATAATTTTCTACTGCCAATTTCTTCTGTAGACTCCCCTTTGAAATGGCTCACACTATTGGTTGCCCTCAAAGGACTGCTGTCACTGATACTAGATGATACTAGATGAGGGCCCCTCTCCCAAGCAACCTTGTTTATGTTTAGGGATTTGTAGAGCGCAAAACTACTCAATAGAGTGTCCAGGCGCGAGCCCAAGAGTCAAAGGAAACCAAAACATAGAAGAGAAAACAAGCTAATTAAACAGAAAAGGTTTGAGCTTTTTCCTAAACTGAGAAGGGCTCTTAAGATTACGTAAATCCAGAGGCAGGGAATTCCAGTAGGTTGCAGCAAGATAGGACAAGGAGCTGCCACCCTTACATTTCTAACGAAACCTGGGAACAGATGTTAGAAGCATATTCGAGGAATGTAGACACCTGCAGGGGGTATAGAACTGAAAATGTTTCCTGAGATAAGCGGGCCATACTCGTAGAGTGCAGCATGAGCAATGGTCACAGCTTTGAATTTAATTGGCAGCCACTGTTGCCGGACACTGGAGCGCTTAGAAAGATCCAGTAGAAGACGAGCGGCAGCATTCTGATCAACCTGTAATTTGTCCAAATGGTAACACGGCAGTGCATTCGCATAGTCTATGCAAGAGGTAACCAAGGCACGGATAACTGTTTCTTTAGCAGAAAGAGGTAATAATGACAGAAATCTGAGGAGGAGTTTTAAGATACCAAAGCAGGTGCCAGTGAGCTTGCCACAGTGAGTTTGCCAATCTGGTTACCAAAGCGGAGTTTCTCATCAAACCAAATGCCGAGATTTTTCACAGGATGGCCAGAAGGAGAAGGATAGGGGGGGATTCAGTCGGCCAGAAATGATGCCAAAACAACCTTGCTGGTTACCTCCCCTGGTGTGCTGGGCGCGTTAATATGGACGCAAGAAACTGTATCTGTACCAGTAACAGAATAAAAATTTAATTAAAACATACCCTTGTTTTACTTTTAGTGGGACACGAAGGGCAACGCTCCTCTTCTGGTGGTGTATGGAATGCCCTAACCTACTCACAACATATCTAGGGAACCTAAACACATCACACCCTCTCAACATACATTCTGCACACCAGCATTTCATGGGGAAAAAGTAACCTGGAATACTAGGAGGCCGGTGGGAGACCATGTCCTGGGCCCTTCCAAGAGGGAGTTTGAGGAAGTTTGAGCTTGACGATAGCACTGGCAGGTGGGTAACACTTAGGTTGGTCAATAGTTAGCAAAATGGAAAAGCCTAAGGTGATAAGAACCTGGGAGCAGACTCCCCCAGCTCTCATGTGCGGGGTTTATAAGTAGAAGGGAGGTGTGAAAATTGTTAGCTCACTTAAGTAACAAATCATTATTGATGCCAAACATCAGGCTCAACATGCAGCCTATTGGGATGGGCCAGAACTGTGACTAATGGTATAAAGTGGACTGCCTCTCTTGCAAAGCCAGCAAGTGTTCGAGAAAGACACCCTGGTCCCAAAATAGATACATCTAAAGATGTCACTGGGGTAAACCATTGAGGGAGCCGAGTTCCAGTAAGACACCACTTTCAGGGCTCAAAGGGTGTTTGACGTTTTACAAAAGAGAGGGGAGTGTGTAAAACCTGGAAAATGTTAGCACCCACTAGGGCATTACCTTCGAGTAACAAATTGCCTAGACACATATCTAGGCCAGTTCTTAACATTTTCAGTTGATGGGGTTACCAAAGAAATGAAAAGCACCTGATGCACCCACAGTCTCTACATGCACCAATTGGGATTCCAGGTCAATTACATGTCCAGAACAGAAAGGCTTTAAAGCGAAGACTCTGATACCTTCTTATCTCAAGGTGAATGGCTGCATGAAATTGAAAGAACCCCAAGGCTTTGGATGGAAGGAAAATACCACTGTCTCAATAATGGTGAATAGCGCAAAACCAGACAACTTCAAGTATCAAAGCGGTTCACCACAGATCATCCTGGAATGCAGGTTCACCACAGGTCATCCTGGAATGTGTGTTAGCAGCCCCATTATTGGCATACATAATACAGCTTGTTCTAGTGAAACTACCATCAGCTGTCCCAAATTACCAGTCACCATATAACAAGGAAGGATGAATTTGGATGCGGTGGATGGATCACTTTGGCTGTGCCTACTGTTAAACAGCAAATTGATGCAGCTCCTCAATAGACTCACTGATTGTCCGATTCACTTAAGGCAGGCAAAAACAAACACACGCTCAAAGATTGCTCTCACAGGTGCACAAGCATACTAGGTGATAATCTTTGAATGATTCTTTTTTATACAAATGAAACCCACATTCCATGGATGCTACAAATGCATACACATTGCTCCATCGGGACTGCAAAGGGTGGGTACAGGGAGGTCAAATTTGCTTTGAGGACTGAACTGCCGGACTACTTCTAACTGAGAGGTCTGAACTATCACAAGGCTTTGACGTAGTCTTTCTGGGAAGGAGAATAGTTACCAACTGTCACGTCAGGTCTCTAATATCTGTAGGACTTAAGGTCAAAAAGGAAAGCCCTGCAATATGTTTTGCAGTTGTCCATTGAATGTCAGAATACAGATATTACAGCAAGCTCACTGACCCGACATGTATCTCATAGTTGCCAAACTTCAGGGGGTAGCAATGTTGAATGGGGACAGAATACTCCTTAAGGTTGGTGGCGGGGTAGAAAATGTACTAGAACGCATAACTTACAGTAGATCAAGGACTAGGCAGAGTCATGTGTTTTCAAGCAAGGGAATAATACTTTATTTTTATTAAGTAAAACGTATGATTAATTTCACAAATCATTAGACACCGAATTAAGAGCCTTGTCCAGAGTGCTATGTGATTTTAGAAGCTGCTTGTGTGACCCATTAAAAGATGTAGGTTGAGCATAGGGATCAGGTTAAGGATGGATAAAGTATTCAGCTTCAGGTCTTTCTTAGTTCTTTGGCAGGCATATGCTCAGTTTTACTGGTGTCTCTGCAAGGGATGTAGAGATAATCTATTTTCACAAATGCAGGTTAGGAGATTGGAAGTGGTGGTTACCAAATCATGGGCAATGACAAGAGGGCTCATAGAGATGTCAGCACATATACATCATCATCTTTGGGAATAAGAGGGTGCGAACAGAAAAGCTAATGGGCCTGAAATGTTCGCTCGCACTCTGGGGTAGTTGCATCTCCACAAGTCACTGCAAGAAAAGTTGGGAACGCAATCAAGAGCCCCCAAAGGTCCTGCCACCAGCAGGCCAACTCTGAAAACTATACAGAGTCAAAGCAAAGTGGCGTGAACAAGAGGCTTCAGGCAAACCACACTTGACTACCAGTCTACCCGGTCTTCCACCTCGCAGTGACATTCCAACAGTGAAAGCAAGTGTGAGAGTGAAGGTAAGTGAGAATCTTACTCTCCATCTGAACTCTAGCCTAAAGAAATGTATGTGTGGCAATGTTAACGTTGGGAGGGAATTTATTTCAGCCTTCGCATATAAAAGCCCATAAGTGTTAATTCACACTGAAAAAAGAGATAGAAATTACTCACATGTCATTATGCAGCAGATATAGTGCAAGAAGCTGGCTGTACACTTGTGGTGTGGAAATCCCTCCAGGGGCCTGAAACAAATAAAGCAAGACTAATCAAAGCGGAGTTGGGCATTTTTTCTGAAAGTCTTACAAGGGTTCCAGATAATTATCCATGAGCGATCTTTATTTATTTATTTATTTATAAAGTTTTATATAGCGCGAACTTGATCCCGAAGGATATCAGAGCGCTTTACAACTTGAGGCAAAGGTAACAAATCAGAACATTAGTCTAACATGGGGAATCTAACATCCACCTGGGTGAACGAAGTATGTGCTAGACGATGGAGCACAATGACTCAAGGGGAGCAAAACTCAACAATCATGTACAGGAACAACAACCAGAACCAAAAACAATGATCATACACAAGAACAACAATTGACACCATAGTATGTCCGATTTGCCCAGAACTAAATTCTGGACTCTCAAAACTCATGCCCTTCATCTCTCAGCACTCCCAACCCATGTTCTGCCTACTTCCATCTTCCCTCCACACGTGTAGCTTTTTCTATATTCATGACTGCAAGGCAAGTAGGAGGGGGAATGGTAATGGACTCTGACCAACTGGGGCCTTTTTTGAAAGTGGGATGGAGCAGTGTCTGCTATTTCGCATAAATGTAAAACAATTTCCTTGCAACTTTTAAACAGAATCTGTGTTGGCTGATTTTTTTCACTTCAAACATGTTAAAAGGGTGAAAAAGTAGAATTTAAATGTGGAAATATGCGTGCAGAAACTTTTTCAAAAACGGGTAATCATTTTGAGAGAATTGCAAGAATTTCCCAGGAGAAAATATTTGCAACTTTGCAGATATATATATAACAGCAAGAAGGCGCGAAGCCGAAACGCGTCCTGTTGTGTTAACGGTTTAATAAATCTGTTTATATTTCCCACGCATTGGAGTGCAGTCAGTTCTGAGTGTATCGGAAGAAATTGGAGCTGAATATGAATATATATATATATATATATATATATATATATATATATATATATATATATATCTCGAAGGGCTTTCTGAACTCCTTTCTTTCTTGGGTCTTACTTTCCATAATGTGCTCTTTAGGCACACTTAGATCCCATCCTATCAAGAGTGAATGCATCACCATGCATCTATCACATTAAACTAATCTGTCTCTGGCCAGTCAAATTGTTTCAAGATCCTTTCGCAAAATAAGTATGACCCTTTCAATCAGTTTTGTAACATTAGTATCATATTTCTTCAAGTTCAGAAAAGCAGGCTGTGGCTCCTGATCTCTATTTATACAGAGGCATGCCTCGTGTTATTCTTGCACAATGCTGGCGCACTACATTCTTTGCAACCTCTGTCCTAACTCTATAAGCTCATTCAAACGTAGCCTTTAACAAGCATTTACAATGCAACAGGTCTCGCATTCGCAAGAGTTTGAGCTATTGGCATTGTAAATGGCAATGCTTTTTATTTATGTGTTTTGAAAACCTGTAAGCGATGCGTAACCAGGCACTTTGTACTTATAGTCCCTGCTTAGGAGAAGCAAGGCTGGCAGTAACTGCACCTCTTTTACTGCTAGCCTTGCTTTTGCTAAGCATGGACTACAAGTACAAAGTGTGTGGTTACGCACCATTTGCAGGTTTTCAAGACACACAAATAAGAGGCATTGTCATTAGCAATGCCAATAGCTTAAACTCCTGCAAATGCAAAACGTATTGCATTGGAAATGCTGGTTAGTAACTTTTGATCCGTTTGAGCTATAACACATTTTTTTTTGTTAAAATCTGCAGGTTATGCAGCAGGCAGTGAATTATGTGGTAAATGCAGTGAATCCATAATTATGAGGAAAACGCTGCGGGCACAGAATCGCATAATTCTAATGGCCCTGACTAATAATTCTCTCCATCACACAGGCACTCTGTTTTCGCCGCACTCTTTGCTAATTATTTCATACTTTCAGAGGCCTCTGTGTTTGAATAAAAACTATGGAGGGATGGAGACGCACAATGTGTGTGCATTGCTCTTACCTGCCTTTTGAACAGTATAGGACCTAATATAGCTAAGTATTGGGAAAGGTCCCCTGTACTAACACTGTGTGGTAACCATTGCAGAGCTGCTATCTCAAGCACTCTACGTAAACGTAATACTGCTTTATTACTGGAACATAGTTGCTGATGGTGCACGCATTAGTGAAAACCTTTTGTGTTCTGAATGAGGCAGCGATTTGTCAAGCATTCACCAGGGTTACATTCTATTTACATACTAGTAATAAAAGACATGAAATGTTAGAGTTTTAGTTTCCAGACGGGGTGAACACAAGTCTTATACAATAGATTTGACTCTTAAAAGAACAAATAAAAGAATTATTTTGGTGAGTTAAAGGAGCTTATTTTATATCACATTATGTGGCAATTTTCACTTCATAAAACGTACAACAACCTCTGCCAGTTTCTTTAATCTAAACTCTGTGCACATCATGACGTATTTTCAAAACTTCTAAGTACAGGACGGGAATGAGGGGCTGTGAGCCACGGGCGTCATTGTTAAATGTGTGCGCCCTTGTTGTGAAAGTAAGAGCGGACGCCGTACTGAAACATTGTGCGCAATGCCTGGGGGAGGGACGGGATGAGGGGCTGCGAGCCATGGGCACCGTTGTTAAATGTGTGCGCTCGTGCTGTGAAAGCAAAAGCGCGAGTCGTGCTGAAACATTAAGCGCAGCGCCCAGGGGGTGGGGTGGGGGGGGGGGGGGGGAGGGGGGACAGGGGGGGGGGGACGACAAGGATGACGTGCAGCGAGCCACGGGTGGCATTATTAAATGTGTACGCCCATGTTCTGAATGTAAAAGTGGGCTCAGTGTTAAAGATTAAGTGCAGCATGCGGTCTGGGGGGGATAAATATTTTACGCGTGCTGCCAACACAAATATTTGCAATGGGGGGATGGACATGGGAGGGCGAGGAGGCACGGACAACAGGAGGGAGGGCGGGGGGAGAGAAGGCACGACAACAGGAGGGAGGGAATGGGTAAAGAAGTAGCCAAAGCATGTCGTGCCTGAGGAGGAGAACCTCATTAAATGTGATCACTTTTGCGGCCGCTTTGATGTTCTCAGTGGCCGCGCGGCTCACTCACTGAGAAAATCAAAGCCGCCGCGATAGTGCTCCCAAAGGCTGCAGGCGGACAAATGGTGCGCGTAACCGGCGCAAATGCACTGTACCCGATCCGCCTGCAGACTTCGGGAGTATTTTCAGAAGCCCCACTAAGCATCTCGCAAAGCATCGCTTACGCTATAGCTAGGCGAGACCTAACAAAAACAACAACCCCAAGTTTAATCTTTTCAGCCACTCATTTTCTGATGACTGTGAAATATTCTTCTTGCAATTCTGCTCCAATTGTCAATAGTAAGTGTCCCTTTATACTGAACATATCTAGACATAAATAAACTATCAAATGTAGCTCCCAGCATATTTACTCAAAGAAATCCACCTCTGCCCCTCCAGCCAGAAATCATTCAGGTACACTTAGATAGGTACATATCAATCCATCATCACCTCAAATAAACTACCACCTCTGCTTATGACAGCATTCAACCAGATTTGTTCCAATTTATCCTTCCATTTGGTAAAAAACCTCACCAATATTTTGGTAGTACACTAACTGGGCTATTTGAAGGGTGTGTTCAGAGGGATCCTACATTTGAAAAAAAGTATACAATTTGCCATGGGTCATGTTTGTTATTACAAAAGATAGGGCAAAAATAGTAGTTCTTATGAATTTACAGTGAAAAGCACATTTTAAAACCAATATGTTTAAAGTGTAGATTCATATTATAATGTGTTAAAGACCAATGACCGGTATTTTGTTACACAGATTCTCAGTAACTGCTGTGATAGGGATTAGAAGATCTGCACTAAAAACCTTATTAGTTGCTTTTTGTAGAGGCTATATATTGTTTTGCCACATTTAATTTTGTACATATAGGTAATTTCATGTGCAGCATTTAGCTCTGTGTCGATATTGGCAAATATCAAGCACAAATACAGAGCAAAAAACACTCTAAACTCTCTTCCTTGAGCCATACATATAAAGCCTATAACAGAGAAATAACACCCATGCCTCCCTAAACCCCCTCCCCCGCTCCAGCTGTGAAATCTCTAAACTAGCCTTATCACCTCCACGATATTTATACAGTGGGGAACTCCATCTGGTCAGTCGATGTTGGAGATGTCAAGCGGAGACGTTTAATGTATCTGGGACATGTCAATTCCCGGAATTCATAGGACAGTAACTAAATAAAGGGCTATTCTAATGTGGGGTAGGTATCTCCTTGCAATGTGAGAGTCACTGTGTATCTCTCCATACCCAGTACCTGTCATAAGTGGTGTAACCACTCACGATGTGTCGGAATTCGTTCTGTACCACAGCACGCCAGTATCATTTGATGTGCTGCCCCTAGTGCCAAGCTAATGTGCCTACCGCTACGTGATTTTCGTGGAAATGTGAGCGGATTGGCCACCCCTAGACTGATGCACGAAGGGAATCTAGGGAGTGGAGTGTTCAGGCACTTATCAATATCCGTTAGAACCTCCTGCTAAAATAGTTAAATTTTGGGGCAGTGCACTAAAGAACCCATGGCCCCACACTGCTGCCAACAGTCAGCGCTACGCAATGGGTTTCCTCTATGCAGTCGCTCAGGGGTTATGTACCAGTAAGAAACAATCTTAACCGCTGTTTCAATGTTGGCTATGCTGCTCGCACAATGTCTTGACCTCTAATAAATATCTTGCCACTCTTTGTGAGAGATGCCTCCCTATTTTCTTTTTGCCATCGTCTATGGGCCCTAGTTTTCGGAGGGTCTAGACAGAAGACAGTGTTGCACCCCTGCTCGAATTTGGAGGTGCATGAGCCAGTGCCGGATTTGAATGTATCGGAACCGCTCAACTTCCCAGAGTGAGTACTCTTGTTTCAAGATCTCAAATGGTAGGGGGCCCTCAAAGTAATGGCCCGCCGAGCCGCACCCAGTTTCCTGCCACCCCCTAAATGGCATCTCCTGCAAGCCCCATGTAAATTCCGCATTCCCTATTACTGAAGTCGGCAGGGACGAGAAAGTGGTTAGGCCCACCATATTATCCCAGACTTACATGATCGCTCGGGTGATTAACGATATGTAGAGTCCTGTGCTCCCAGCAGAGGAACAGTATTTTCCATGGCGAGGCCTCAGCAACTGTTCTATCTATAAAGAGACATGCTCTCCAATTCCATGCATGACCATGCTACTAGATACCGTAGTTGAACTGCGTAGTAATACTGCAAGTGTGGAACCCTTACCAGCTTAGCTCTTTGGACATGGATGGTCGTCCAGCAGCCCAGACAAAGTGTTGCATAACCTTCTGCATTATAGTAAGCTCCCCTACGGGAGGCTCCAGAGGGAGGGTATGAAAAAGGAACAAGATTCTCAGTAGGGCCATCATTTTGAGGGCAGTAACCCAGCTCAGGAGAGGCAAGGGGCAGCTCAACCACCAGGCAAGGTCAGCTTTAACCTTGTCCAGGAGTAGTTAATAATTAAGCGCCCTAATCTCCAGTATACTAGATGCCAACTGAATCCCCACATAGGGGGTAGCTTCAGAGGTCCATTGCATCGGGAACTGTTGCTTTAGAAGATCAATCTTTCGGGGGGGGAGGGGGGGCTGTAAGATTCAGCACCTGGGATTTCTGACTATTCTTGCGGAAGCCTAAGGCTTCCCCGAATTCCTTCATTCTCCTCATGAAGGTCGGAAGGGCCTTGCTCGGGTTCTCCAGCAACACTATAATGTAATCTGTGTAAAGACACAGGGAATGTTCATTCCCTCCAAAGCGGGCCCCTTGTGATGTGTTGGTGGTCAGTGGTCCCTTACTCTTTGAGCGAAGGCTCCATGTATAATGCAAAAAGTAAATGGCAACATAAGAAACCCCTGCTGTGTTCCTTGCCCTATGGAAAAGGGAACCAAGCTCATCCCATTCACTCTTATCGTCACCCACGGAGAGTCATAGCTACTCAGACTCCAAGAACAAAATAAGTCTCTGAACCCAAAATGGGACAATGTTTGAAGTAGATACGGCCAGTGGACGCAATCAAGCGCCTTCTTTGTGTGATGCGCCTTCTCAATTATATACATGATCCGTTTGTTATTGTCTGTGCATAGGCGCAGGGGAATAAAGCCGGATTAGTCAGGAGATATTAGTCCCAGCCTCAGGGGACTCCGTCTGTTTGCCAGTATGGCCGTGAGTGGTGTACCATCCACATTGATCAGTGAAATTGGTCAATAGGACCTGAAAAGTCGTTTATCCTTGCACGGCTTAGGTATAACTACCACCGAGGCCTCTTTCATGGATGGGGAAGAGAAGCAGGATTCTCTATGACATAGTTTAGTGAGTAGGGGAGCTAGCTGGTCACAGACGTTCTTGTAAAACAGTGCCGGGAAGCCATCCGGTCCCAGTGACTTGAGAGGTTTTAACCTTGAGATCGCTGAAATTACCTCATCAATACGTATCAGGCTATCTAGTTGAGCAGCCTGTCTCTCAGTCAGACGTGATACACTGACTTGTGCTGAAATGTGTGTGGGGTTGTCCACTGGTATATTTTGGGGAGCATACAGCCATTCATAGAATTCGCGAAAACGCGCTGCTATGGCAGGGTCGACCGTCACTTTAGCACCGGACACCGTGAGAAGCGATGTAACTGATGTAGCCTGGCGTTGCACACAAAGTGTATTCGCGAGCATTCTCCTGCATTTAATACCTCTTGCATAAAAGGAATGTCGTAGATGCAGCAAGGCGTATTCAGCCCTATCTAGATCTAAGCCAGCTAACTATTTCCGTGTTAACTCTAATTGCCGCCACACCTTAGGCGGCCCTGTGCGGTGGTTTATACGCTCTAATTCTCTTACCTTTTGTTGGAGGTCCTCCCGCTCCTCTCGTTCAGCTGCCAAGGAATTTGCCCCGAATTACCGATTTAAGGGCATCCCAAGCTATCGCTATCGACATCCGTGGAGTATCGTTCTCTTCAAGATATTGCATAATGGCTTGCGGGACTTGCTTTACTACCTGTGGGCGATATAGGAGAGTCTCCCTTATTCACCAGGGTGGGCGGGAGGTTAGCACGTAGAGGGTTGGGAGGCCACCGATCTGCCAAGCAGGCCTCTGCCCCAGTCCCCCAAGAATAGCACTCCAGGCCACAGGCACTCACCGCTGCACGTCTGTTGGCTCACCAGGAAGGGAACAGGAGGGGTGGGGGCACCACTGACGTTGGGCCGAGACAAGGCACTCCAACATCCCCGGCAGAGCTACTTCGTCACATGACTCCTCCCTGTTGGGTCCCGCAGGACGCCTCCACTGCTTTGCGCCCGGCTGCACCGCCTCCACCGGGACTGGAAACTCAACACTCCATCGTCCACGACCAACACCTCTGGCACATAGGGCAGGTGTCCATCGAGTGGGAGTGGGCGGATGCTACACTGAGAAACCCCCTCTGCTGCCAATTTGACCCAAAAGCAAAAGTGTCCGACGGAGCTCCGAGAAACGCTACTCACACGGCCTCCATCTTGGACAAAAAAAGACTGCAGTTTGAAGGCAAATATACATATGTCAAGAAGAAAAAGTAGGCTGCGGCTGCACACGTCAGTACATAGTTTCACACTTAAGTGCATATAAATAATAACGTCATAATAATACAAGCATATAAAATTAATACAAATCGAAATTAAATCCTTAATACACAAAACAGCAAACAAATTGCCCACTTTTCCTATGAACACGGAACTCGGAGGAGCCTGTTAAGGCCATTCTATTTTCAACTTTTTGTAGCTCTTAGTAGATTTCTTTTCAAAGATGCAAGCGCCTCTATTCTGGTTGCAGGTTCAAGAAACTGTTTAATCTACACCATCATTCATACTCCCAAGCGTGCTGGGTGCTATATTCCAGACTTTATCTTTACAGATCCTCAGCTGGGCCACACGTAAAAACACTGACAGAGAGCTCAGGAAAGCAGAGTACCATGTGCTAAAATAATTACTTTGTCTCTCACTGGCACAACCCTAGTGGCTGACACACAAAAGAGCAAAACGTCTACTATTCACAAAACGTCACATGAAGGGGCTTCCAGAGAGTTCCAAACCGTCTCTGGGTGATGATTCAATTAGCAGAGGGGACACAACCTTAAACCAAGAAGGGAGGGGGAGGGAAGTCAGTGCCCTTATGTGGGTCAATTTCTACCTCTGCTCCCAGATGGTGCTCAGGGAGGGGGACAGATAGAAGATTAACAAGACAAGCCACTGAATAAGGAGTATTCAGAGGTAAGCCAACCAAAGGTAAGCAATGGATGGGCTCCAAGGCCCTGTATGTTCCTGGTATGTCCTTATTACGTCTCACAGCAGACCTCGAAAGCGCGGTGTAATACACTTGACGTAACAAAGTGGCAGCAGGTTAGTGAAATGTGTTTTCCCATAAAGGGGCGGGGCAAGGGAATTTTACTGCTGAAGAAAAATAAAACCTAAAAACTTTAACAAGTGGTTTTGTTTCTGCATGAGCAGCTACACATTTTCACTCATGCCAAAATGGAAGTCATTAAGGTTTCAAAATATTGTTTCTTCTCTAAATTCTTATGAATTCCTGACCATTTGTTTTTAGGATTAGAACTCCAAATGTAATCTTTTTACATAACACCATTACTGGTTTTACACTAATTCTTCATTATTATTATTTTTTTTTAAATTATGCATAAGCATTAGGTTTGGACACCAAAGGTAAAATGAGAGACAGTGATACATCGGAGAGTACTACACTCGGTTCGCCGGACAGAAGTAATATCAAAATACTTCAGACAAATTTTGCATCATCGATAGAGGCTAAGGACAACAACAATGGAGCCAGGATCAAAGAGGAGGTAAAGGAAAAGGCAGCGCGAAAATAGAGGGTAACCCATTCCTATGGAAACTAGTGGACAGAAACTGGGACGATGAAGGATATGTCTGCAAGTGTGGTAAATATGTACCATAGACAATATAATGAGGATTTGTCCTGTTACCACTCTATGGCTTTAATTACACTCTAAGTCAGACTGACCTGTTCAGCTACATTCCCAAATTGAAGGTAAAACAAAAAAAGCATGGTATAGGACAAAGGGCCTTACAGAACTGTCTCTTATAGTAAACTTAATGCTGTGAGCAACCTAAGTATTGAGGACATAGAGATGTCAGTCACTCCAGTAGAATTAGACCCAGATAGTACAAACGCAGAGGACCGTCATCTCAATTTGGCAGAGAAGGGTTTAGAGAGGGATGTAAATTGTCCTAGCAGCTTTAAGGCAAACTCAACTTTTGTGCCTTCCCACCAGAAGGATGTCCTAGCTACTTTTCAGGAGATCATAATACAAGATCTCAAGAAACTGGGCAAAAAGAGCAAATTGAAGGGGGTGCAATCTGAGCAAAGAAATGGTATCAGCACTTTGGAAAATGTTGATACCAAAGTAATCTGACAAAATGGACAACACAGTCATTTTGTCCAAGGAGACATATTTGCATGAAGGGCTACAGCAGCTTAGTGACAGAGTTGCAAAAGCTATTGTACTGAAAACTAATCATGAGTATCAGGATACGCTGTAAGAATGGAGAACATGTTCTAAGTGTGGGAAGAATATACGCTCTTAAACTGCAAATTTTCAAAAATTCCTAGTTTCAGACTCTTTCCTAAATCAGAAAAGGATTCTGCTAACCCTCCAGGTAGGCCAATAGTGTCATCTTGTGGGTTCTTTTTGGAGAATACTGCCATATATACGGATCACTTTCTACATCCACATGTCACAGCTCTGCCCTCCTATTAAACATAGTCTGGATTTTTGCACCTTGATTAACCCCTTCCATGCTCATGACGAGCTCAGCTCGTCATGCAGTACACTGGTCATGTGCTTATGACGAGCTGAGCTCGTCATGAACAATGGGAATTCAATGAGTTCAGCACAGGAGGGGAATTCCATCAGCAGCCAAGGTGTTAATGGCATTAAGTGGGTGGAGCTTTACATTATGAGGTTATTGGAAGTAGGCAGCTTATATACTAAAATCAAACAGGAGGCTGGCTTAAAGGCCTGTAGACATTTTCTTAGGGCCAGATCCTAATTTTATTTTTATTTTTTAACCACAGGCTTGGCATGTTTGTTTTGTTCCATACACATTTTCTTCATTTTTGAGGGGGTTATTTACAGACAGATCCAGGGAACGTCAATGGAGACCTGTTTTGCCCCCAGCTATGTCAAGGTGTTCCTGGGTTGGCAGGAAGAGCAGTCACCATTATCCTGGATCTTTATAATGACGATGTGATTATCTGGATGAGGACCACAGATTTATTTGTTTGGAAAGGTGATATGGATCGGAGCATGAAGCTTTTTTGCCCTCTTGAATACCAATGAGGTCAATGTGAGGTTCACTAGTAATACAAGTAAGGAAACTGTGGACTTTTTGAACTTTCGTATTCCTGCGGTGAATGATAAACTAACCACTAGTTAGTATGGGACACCCACAGCTGTCTGCAGTCTACTACAAGTAGACGGCAGCCATACTAGGAACCTTATTTACAGCATCCCCCATGGTTAATTGCTTAAAGTAAGGGAAATCCGAAGCTCTGACTCTGCCTTTGCAATCGAACAAAGTGTTATGATGGCAAGATTCGAGGCGAGCATATTTCAAAAGAACCTTAGATACAGCAATACAGCAGGTTACAAAGATTGAAAGTAAAAAGTTCCTTGTTTGTAGCAAAAATACTGAACAAGCTGATGTGAATATGGTTAGATTCATCACTTCATACTACAATGAGGCTAAGGACATTGGAAATAGTTTTCCTCAAGCACATGCAAATAATAACTACAGAACTAAGTCTAACAGCAGCAGTGGGAGATTTTCCTCATTACTTTTAGAAGGTGTTGGTCCTTGAAGGACAAATTAAGCAAAAATAAGATTACAAGAGGAACCTGCTTAACCCTTGCACAGGATTTTACAAATGCAATTGTTGCAAAGTCAACAAAATAAGCAGCAATGTCCAGATGTACAAGACACCTTGGTCCAGGGAATAGGGATACATAATGTAACACTTGACTTGCAAAATCGGATTTTGTGGTGTATATCTTGATTAGTACTTGTGGCAAATGGCATGTAGAAAGCACCATACACCCCATTACAAAACAAATAACACACAGACCATTTGTTGAAAGGACGACTATTACCTTGCTGCCAGACACTATGATGGAGTAAATTAAGGCAATGATAAACTGTTGAAGTACTTTGTCACAGAGAGAATTTCTGCCAGTGTAAGTGGTAGTAATAGGACACTTTGATACGGTTCGAATACAGGTATTTGTTAAAATTTGATAGCAAAGTACAAAGAGGCCTCAACAAGAATGACAAATTAAGCGTATATTCAAGTTAAGGTTTTGCTGTCCTCCCAATATCTTCATTGTTTTGCTCTGCACAGTTTCATGATATTTACATGTCTTTAAAATGTTTTTTAATCACGTTGTTTTAAGAAATAGGTCTTCATGGAATACACCTGATCAGCTTATGTGGTGATCTGCTAAAGGCAAACATATTTTTTGTAATTTTGTTGAAGACTTATGTTTGCCTACTTGGGCTGTATTAGCTTTGAAGATTTTCTGCATGCATGGTTATATTTTTGGGCCACTTATTTTTGAATTGGGTGGCATTTTTGCAACACAATATTAGATAATCTAAAAAATGTTGTATGAAAGGCCAGTTGTGAGCATATGCTTATATTCATCCAGACACAAGCCCACCAGAACGTCAGTGTGTTTACGTCACCTCTATAAATGAATAATTATTGGTACTGTTTTATTTCATTGGTAGAATCAAATGAAATATGTGATATGCTGAGCCAGCTTGATATATACCGGGAACATGACTAGCACCATACGATGGAAACATGTGATGTGGCACACTGAATAATAATGTACACTCTGAGCTTGACTGTTATTTATGATAATTAGCATTGAAATGTGTATACTTTGGCATGATTGTATGTTTCATAAATATTACACCACATTTATGGGCACTTTTGTGGGTGTGCTTGGCTTATGAGCACAGCCATATACAGACTATACCAATGTCTTGAACGTGTTTCATAATGGAGGCTTTTTGACAGCTTGAGATAGAACCATGGAATCCATTTTTAGTTTTCATAGAACTACGGCACTTTAAATTCTTTAGATGTTTTTTCTTATCTGTTGCCTATGATTTTGCCTCACCCAATTTCTGGCTGAATATCTCAACAAAATAATTCTGAAAGACAGCACCCTCAGTGGCATATTTAGTTAGAGCAAGCCACATTTTTATAAACGCAAACTTAACATGTGGTGGCACTTACGTATTGCAAACACTTCCATTCATCCTACAATCCTTAAATGTAATATTGCAAAACAAATAACCAAAACTCTATATTGTTCCTCCACCATGTGGCCTACATCAAATATCTCCAAATTTCGTTAAAACATTTGTCGGAATTCACAGCAAACGGAGAACCATAATGCTATCACTTCCAAATTGATCCAATTAATAGGCACACACTAATGACGTGCACCTCTTCACTCATGCAGATGTTAACAGCCTTGCAATAACAGAGCTTTACTTATATCACATTCCTAGTTGTTTTCACACCAAATTAAATATTTTAGTTTGCACTACTGCAAATCTTTGCAAAATATTCCTTACTGTTTGAGGGACATGTGTTACAGGTGGTGTTATGGTATAAAGAGTCACATCAATAACATCTACTTTATTTACAAACATGGAAGCCCCAGCCCTTCAGCGTACATTCTCAGGTCAGTTTACCACCCACAAAAACACTTCGTCATCACTCCACTGCCATTAGGCTGGTTGTTTTTTAAACAAAGCTCTATTATTGTCTGGGCGATGCAACTTCAATTAAACATGTTTTTGGTTTTGACCACATAGGAAACATCAGAACCCCAAAAATACATTGGACGGAGAAAAGCCAAGAAACCCACTTATTAAGCACAGATATGGCAAATAAAATAAACAATGCATATCTTAAACCCATCAATAAAAACTCAAAAAACACACATATAATCTTACACCATACACCAAACATACATTAGATTTAACCCACTGCATCATCATGCACACAAAAACTCTAAGACACAGAGATGGCCAAAGGCTGCCATCTCAGCAGCACATCCACGTCAAGCTATATTCATACTGCAACTGCACCCATGTACCAGGGTTTGCTCTTTCCGGCTCACTCCCTTGCAACACTGCACTGAGGCTCCCAGCCTCGCACTATTGCCTCTCATCTCTGCCTGTTGCCTCTTCCCATTCTCACTCTTTCATTCTTGCTTTGATTTTTCTGCTCCCACCTGACCTTTTTGCCTGCTTTTTCATATCACTTTTGCACTGACACTCTTGTTGCTTTCTTTCTCATGTGTTTCCCTTTTTTCCATTCATTTGTGCATCCTATTCCAGTGGTCTTGCCTCTTTTTAGGTCTTGTGGCGTTAACCGCACGAAAGCGCGGTCTCGCCAGAGACCTATAGTGACTGGCTCTGCTTCCCAGGAGACAGGAGATGGGCAGGCGCGAGCCCTGGAAGGGGATCGGCTCGGGCCGCTCGCAGACTGAAACACACGTGCGCACACCCATCTCCTGTCTCCACTGCAAGCCTGCTGGTTACTTTCACTTTCCATCCCCCCACCAGTCATCGGGCCCTTTTTACACACGCACGCACATACATACACACACACACACACACACACACACACACACACACACAGGCACACACACAGGCACACACACAGGCACACGCGCACACAGGCACAAAGGGAAAACACGCGCGCGCACATCCCCCCTCAAACCCCAATCACCAAGTTCTTTTCGCGTGTCCCTCTCTCCCTCAGCAGGCAGCGGGTCATTCTCAGCAGCAGGTGGGGCTCTCCACGAGCACGGGAGCCCCGCTAGCTGACACGCAAATCTTCCGGCTGACGGGCACAGGAGCGCTTCAGCTCAGGAGCGCCGGGTAGGCTCCCGTCTGCTTCCTGTCTTTTTGCGGCCCCGCCCCCGTCCCAACACAGGTTGCCTTGCTTCCTGTTCAAGCCGGGGTGCGGCGGTGAGTTTTTATTATTTCATGCAACTAATTTTAGTGTTTTTATATAGCGCGGACTCTACCCTAAGGCGTCTGAGCGCTTCACAATAGGAACAGTAAAGATATATGAGGAGAAAATTACAAGTGTGCAAATTACAAAAGCAAATGTATAACAGCTGTGAGCCCGTGCCTGAGGTGCATCATAACAGCTGTGTGAATAATAACAGCTGTGAGCCCCGTGCCTGAGGTGCATCATCAGAGCTGTGTGAATAATAACTGCCGGCAGCCCCGTGCTGAGGTGCATCATCAGAGCTGTGTGAATAATAACTGCGTCAGCCCAGTGCTGAGGTGCATCATCAGAGCTGTGTGAATAATAACTGCGTCAGCCCCGTGCTCAGGTGCATCATCAGATCTGTGTGAATAATAACAGCTGTGAGTCCGTGCCTGAGGTGCATCATCAGAGCTGTGTGAATAATAACTGCGTCAGCCCCGTGCGTGAGGTGCATTATCAGAGCTGTGTGAATAATAACAGCTGTGAGCCCATGCCTGAGGTGCATCATCAGAGCTGTGTGAATATTAACTGTCAGCATACTCCTGCACACACTCTCACTGCTCACCAATTCAAAGTTTGCTAAACATTTTATGCAACGCATTGTCATACACAATGCCAATAACTCAAACTTTAATGCTGCGAGACCTATTGCATTGTAAATGCTTGTTACTTATTGCTGTTGTTCTTGCTTCATTTGACATTTTTGCTCATTCGTCCTTTTCCCACTATCTCTTGCCTCCTTTCTTGCCTTTTTCTTTTTGTGGTCTTTGGCCATTTCTTCTCTCCCATTATTTTCGCCTCTGCCATTCCTCCCTCTCCTCTGCCACCTTCTGCTTTTGTATCCATTCTCTCCTCTGCACCCTTTCCCCATCCTGCTTTCAAGTCGCTTGCTCCTGCCCAAGTGGACCCTACCACCGGACCTACTTAATGGCTGATGCGTTCAACTGATGTGCCAAATGCAATACCATCTGCGCCTACCCATGACTCCCCATGCTCAGCGCCAGACTCCCGTCCTTCCTCCCACCCACCGCAACCCAGACAACTCCGCAACTGACCTCTGTACCCTGACCACTGGACGTGCCGTAGCTTGCTGCTCCTGAGCCTCCCAGTCCAACACGGATTGTGCATTCTCCTGCACCTCCTGACGCTTCTCCTCCGCACTCCCCATCAGTGCCCCCACCCAGCCCCCTTCTCCTCCTGTGCTAAACACAGGATAATACAAGCAGAATACAAAACACCCTAGTGCACAACTCACGCCCCATCTTGACTTGCCTTCTCCTTAACACTCGATTGTCAGATGCGCCATCAGAGTATGGGACCTCCTGCACCACCTCTCCCCGGACCAACTATTCTTGATCAAAACCTGGCTCACCCAGACTTTAGCCCCAGACACTGCAGTTGGTATTCCACAGTGGTTCAAAATCACAGGAAAGGTAAAAAACCTACAAAGGGCGAAGAAGACTAGCCATCTACTAAAAGAATAAACCCACTGGTCCATTACCTCTGCAAACTTCAACAACCTCCTAGGACACCTAGCCTTTAGGCTCCACATCTCCATCAACACAATCCTATGGGTCCTGCTCTACTGACCTCCCAGCCTGAGACGCAACATCGGAAACACCACCACAGACTTTATCACCCAACTGGATCTCGACTCCTACTCCTCGATCCTGATCAGCAACCTCGATTTCCACAACACGCCAACCAAAACACCAACAATCTTCAGGAAGATCTACACACATTGGGACTCACTAAACAAATGAAGGACCCAACCCACAGCACTGGACACCTCCTTGACCATCTCTTTGCCAATAAATCTGGCATCACGGTGGACAAGCCCAACCCTCTCACCTGGACCGACCACTGCCTTGTCTGCTTTGTGCTGCACCTACCTCCACCATTGTGTAACTGCACCCTCCAAAACCACTCAACGCAACTGGAATAGGATCCCTGAGGAAACAGACATAAGAGGGCCAAACCGGCTGTACCAAGGCATCTCTAGAACCATCATCACCTTCAATGCCTGCATCACCTGCTGCGCAGACCCTCTAGCCCTGCTCCAAACCATCAACACCCTCTGGACGAGACCTTCAAGCTAGTTGGCACACAGAAGAGTGGAGACTCTCCAAACGTTGTAGCAAACAACTAGAATGCAGGTTGAGACACACACACAACGAAAACAAACACCTACAAAGTCGTATTCTGGTTCTACCTGCAGCAACTTAGAATCACCAAACGCTCAGCATGGACCAAACACATTGAGAACAGCACCTACAATACCAAATAACTTTTAGTCGTAGTAAAAGGCTTCACTAACCCCCACCACCACCTCCACCGCAGTCACCCTGTCACAAGATCCTTGCACCTAGCTTTCCCACTACTTCAGCAATCAACTCAGCACCATTTACAACAATTTTGCTTCCCAACTGGACCCATCCACTCTCACCGCCCTTCAGCCAATGACACTAACACCTCAGTAACCTCAATGAACTGCTGGCCTACGATAACCTTGTTGGAGACCGTCCACAAAATGGGCTCCAACCACTCAGCACACCCATGTGATCCCTACCCACACTTCATCTTCACCAAAAGGTAGACACCATCTGCAGTACACTCACTCCAATACTCAATGACTCCTTCACCACAGCTACTTTCCCAAAACACATGGAAACACACCATTGTACTATCGCCCTCTAAGAGACCCTCCACAGACTCAAAGACGCTGGCAAACTACCGACCTATCTCCCTGCTTCCCTACCCAGCCAAAGAACTGGAAAAACTTGTAAAAAGTGTCTAGCATGCCAACTCAATGATAACCACAGCTGAGAGCCCTGTTAATCTGGTTTTCAACCACACAGGCCTCGAAAAATCATTAAAAAAAGTTTACTAGACCTTCAGATCTAGGGACTTAAATAATCTAATGCACCAAAATAAAATGCTCTTGACCCATAAACGGATTTCAATTGATGCAATACTGGACAAATATTTTAATTAACTGAGCTGGCATTTTCTTCTTTATCACACATGAGAGCACCTTCAAGTACGAGAGTTCAGCAAGTCCACTGTACAAAGAATACTTTTGTTTAATTTAATAGACTAACCTTTTGCTCCATATAGAATACAAATCTAGCCACATGGAGGCTGACTTGCCTCTTAGCTCCTTAACCATATTGTCATCAGGGCAGGGGCAGGAATGTTTCTCAAATCAGGTCTAAAAACAATCACTTTTAATAAATACATACCTGAAGCATAAAGTGGTAGCCCACTTATTTACAATCAGCAGATTTCAATTGAAATGGCTGCAACATTTCCCTCCGACGTGGTTTTACTGATAAAACCATAGAGTGTATAATTTTTAGAAATCAAGTTTCTGCAAATATTTGTTATTTGCGCATCACCAAGTGTTCCGATTTGTTTTGCTCCAATTTAAATCTTTGCATCACACTTCTGAATTACAAAACAATGTTTTCGTAATTCCTGAAATATTTTGAAATACTTGTGCTATTCATTTACAAGTTGTTTAAATGTTGCATGTTAGAAAGAAAAACTGAATCTTACAGTATTTTGTTTCACAAGAGAAAGAAAAGTAAACACCATTTTCCTGGATAAGAGGAGAAACAATTAGTAAAAAGACAAAATGACATTTGACCTCTATCCTTTGTTGTGTTTATATCTAGGACCCTAATTCGATATTCCCGATTTATGCCCTTATGAGGTTATAATCAATAATATCCTGATAAAGGCATAAGAATCAGATCCATATTCAGCAATAGCCCATGCAGTCCAAAGCACAGCACGGCAACTCCCATCGACTCCTTGAAAGCACAACGCGTTCTTTAAACAAACCAAGCCTCCAGCAGCCCGGGAAATTCCCCCCCCTGCTTTTGTTTTGATTTGAACAAGAACTCTTGGAGTCCAGCAAGAACTGTTAGTTCTTGGTGACGTCTTATGTCCAACCTTACGTCAAACCCGGCACCTTTCAGGTATAAAATACCAACAGTTGCCTTAAGCAAACACACAGTGGTTTGGAGCAGAGCGGCCATCTACTTGCCCGAGAGCCCAGCAGATGCGAAAGCCCCTCCCGTTTGTCGCACTGAGAAAGACGCTGTCTCCAGCCGAGAAAATCCAGCTCCGGTGTTACCAGCCTACCCTTGCGGGTTGCTGGGATATCGAGTCCTGAGGAAAGAGATACCAGACCTCCCACATTCTATTACCAAGGTACGGAGCTGACTAAACCCTTAAGAAAATTCTTGATGCAGACTCTTGGCAAAATAATCTTAACCAACTTAACTTAAACTGCTACTTACTCATCCCTTCCCAAGTATTAGGCTTAGGTCAGGTAGACCGGGGTAGGCTTAGTTAGAAGCACCAGTTGAGTACGTTAGTCAATGTATTTATGTATGTATATATTTTATCCATTTTAAAGTATCATATGGCTAAGAAACCACATCAATGCTTTTACAGTATTATTTCCTTATACTACTTTTACTGTACGCACTTTACTTTACTTTAAGTATTGCAATTGTGGCAATTCATTTCTCTTGCATGAGAAGGAAGACTGCTCAATAAATAACACCTTTTATTGAAAACGCCCGTCTCTCTATTTCTCTGCACTCTGGTGAAACTAAGTATGCACTGCTGACTGAGTGAAATAGCTGTCTATTGTTTTCACACGACTCTAGAGATATTCTCTTATTCTGAGGGAGCAAAGTTGTCATGTTTATGCGGTTAACGGAAACTGAATCCCTTCTTGTCTGAGCCAGGGGAGCTTGTCCCTCCCTATTCGTTCAAGAAAGTTTCCAGTGACCTCTGAGCTAGCTGGCGCAAACCAAAATTAAGTTTAACATAGTCAGTAGAGACCTAGATGACCTCAGTCCTACGTCTACACTGCTGTTTATGTTATTCCGATGCGCAGAGCCTATAGGGAAAATAGGAACTACACTACATGGCGCCCAACGTTTGGTAAGGCGATAATCTAACGCAAGACACTAGAGTAACTCAGTCGTGCTTTTTCACACAGACCCCTTTTTCCCGTAAAAACTCCAATAGACGTCTGGAGTGGGTGAAAGGTTAATATCCGCCGGAACTTAGTAGGATGAGAATCCTATGTATTCGTTTTTGGTTTGATCAACGTTGAAGGATACAGTGTTCCAAAATATTGTGCACCTAATCTTTGTTTCCTTGAAACTGCAACAAAAAGCTTTCCGTCAGTAAGAATGGTGGAAAGTGACGAAACAGAGAGAGCTAGAATAGCAGCGCAACTCATGGAGGATGACAACCATCCAAGAAAATTGCCTGAGTGTTATACTCATTCCGGTCAACGTAAGGAGAACTATAACTCTTAAACTTATAAAAAATTGACTGACATCACGTGGTGGTACAGTCATGTTCGTGGTAGAGGGCCATGAATATAGGCAGACAGAGGTATTCTATTAATGGATACACTTTCCAGCAGCAAATGCTACAACAAAAGAATTCCACTATTACAAAATAGAGGAACCTCCGGACGTGGAAATCCCAATAAATTACCAAGAGCACCTGCTCTGGTTTAATGGCGCCCTAAAACATAATGATCACATCACCAGGCTCGGTCCACTAGGTAGACCAGGAGCAACTTGGCCGGTTCGAGCCAGCTACACACCACATCCAGACATTGATAAAATGTCAGTTCCTGAACTTTTAGCTCAGCTAAAACTCTTAATTAAAATACAGACAATTGGTCCAATATGTCATGCAGACTTCAACAGTCCAAACAACAATTAATATTCCACAGCTGACCCCTCACCAGGGGAACACAAACAAAATCACACCACAGAACATACAATCATGTCTTGGTAAAGTACCCATAAAACGGGAACAAATTCCATTCTGGTTAGCACAAAAAATTACTCAAATAGAGGCAGTATTTCCAGATACTACTCCTACTGAGAAACACAGAATTCGGACTGTCTCCCAATGGGGATCGCGCCACATGTGGAAGACTGTGACACTTGGGGCACAGTCTTTGCTTCGATCTACACAAAAACACATGGTGTCCCGTCTATGGCGGTCATACCAGATGTATTAAGACAGATTCAAAATGAATACGGTCCAGAACCTGCTTTAACCCTGGGTATGAAATTACTGAAAGACTTCAAGCAGGTCTCGGCTATATTATTAGCCAATATAAAAGGAGAAGCAGCAACTGTGGCGATCCGCCAAAAATTGAAGGAAACAGATATAGCAGCTCAACCATTGGAACTTGCCAAAATCATAGAAAAATCCTATGAAGAGCTAGGAAGAGATAGTTTGGGTGGGAAACCGGTAAAACCCTAACTAACTGAAAATCCTGAAAAAACATTTATTAAAAATAATTTAAAAACTCCAAAAAAGAGTTGGGATGGTAATAAACAATCCACTCCCAGGGAAAAGCATTTCCAGTCCAGAGGAAGGTCTCCTCAGCGTAGAGAGAGATCTCCAGGCCGAGAAGACAAGTCTCCCCAAATGGAGCCCTCTGAAAAAAACCTTGGCGATAGGGATAAAATATGAAAACCAGACAGATATCAAGCTGTTGATACACGTCCCTCTCGATCCTTCTCACTCATCCTCACAGAAATCGGAAAGAAGAGGACGATCAGAACACAGAGAAGAAGAGCACGTCAAGTCAAGTCCAAAGGCAAGAAACCTGCTCATCAAAGTAAAAAATTACAATTTCCCAGAAAGAAGGTAGCAAGTGTTAAGATTAAACATGCCGAGGACACTGAGGACACAGCTGAAAAATGGAGAGTGGGCCCAGACAATGCTAGACAGCGGAGCAGAAGTGACCATAGCTCAAAAGATCCTGATGAATCTTCTGGAGACAGTGGACACGAATGAGTACATTCAAGTGGAAACTGCAGACACACGAGTTAGTGTGCCCCATAAGCTATATGAAATAACATTACCTATAGAGGGAGATAAAACTAGGAAAATAAAAGGTCTCTTTTGGGAAAAACTTTCAAAAGGCTATGACATTCTGTTAGCTAAGAAAGACTGGCCACCAGAGTTTGTCAGGGAGTGCCCTCATGGCGAGGAAATGATTATGCCTGCCTTCTCGAATCATATCCCGATTCATAAAAAATACACATTGGCAAGAAAATGGGCAGTGGCCCAAGCTCCTGCTTTATACAAAAATCATGTAGGGTGGGATGAGGATTCACCTCACCACAAAATCCAGTTAAAAAATCAGCCCACTGCACAAAGGCAGTACCCAGTTAAACAAGAAGCTAAAAAGCAAGTCAGGGAGATCTTAGATCAACTTGAATATCAAGGGGTGATCGAAACATGCACCTCTCAAATGAACAATCCTTTGTTTCCTGTCTCCAAGCCAGACGATTCATATCGTCTAGTTTTGGACTACAGACACATTAACTCCTGTAGTAAAACATTTGCAGTACAAAACTCACACAGTGCTGCACTAATGAATAACATTGTACGCAAAAAATATAAAACGACATTAGACATCTCTAATGGATTCTTTTGTCAAAACATTGCACCTGAAAGCAGGTATTTGACTGCTTTCTCAATAATGGGGTCACAAAAACACTTCTGTCGACTCCCACAGGGATTCAAGAATAGACCAGGATTATTCTCAGCAAGAGTAACAGAGTTACTACAAATATACGACGATGAGGCATTATCCTATGTCGATGACATCTATCTCACAGATGATGACCTGGAGACTCACTTGAAAAGAGTGAACACCTTAATACTCGGGTTTGCTTCAGAGGGTTACAAATTCAACTTTAAAAAGTCACAAATTGCCCGTCTTACTGTCCTATTTTTAGGATATGAATTATCAAGTGAAGGCAAAAGCCTGGCAGACAATTTCTTAGAGAAATGTGCTGTACTCCAAGCACCAAAAACGCTGAAGAATTTACAATCAATATTAGGTTTCCTGAATTTCAGAAGAACATACATTCTAAATTATGCCAAGAGGGTTAAACCTCTCTATGAATTAATAAAACCAGATTTCAAACAAACCAATTGGACTCAGAAACACACAGAGATTTTGAGATCACTACAAACAGACATGTTAACTAAAACAAAATTGCAAACATGTGAAAACACACGCAATCTTGTAATCAGAGTCATCCCGGGAAGATGCGGATTCATATACCTGACCTCTAATGAGGGAGAAACGGTACCTATAGCTTACAAATCACATTTGTACACTAAAGCTGAAATAAAATCCAGTTCTACGGAAAAAATTCTGTTAGCGGTTCAATCTGATGTAGCAAAAGAAAGAGCCCAAGGCAAAAGGATAACTGTTTTTACAGCAGAATCAGCCCTTGAGGCATTAACGTGCGCACGCAATTTAAATGCTGTGGCATTAGATCCAGAATGGATACAATGGGAAAATTCTCTTGCTGCAGAAGACGTAAAATACTATTTTGACCCGAAACTGATGAAACTAGATGATCTAGAGTACGAACAAGAATATCCTCTGCCAATCGAAATTCTGCCTCTAGAAAAGTACAATTGTGTAATCTACATGGACAGATTTGCACAACACTACAATGTAGTGCAAAAATCGTACAAAGCAGCGTGCGCGATTGTTAAAGGTCGCTGGCGCTCTGGTAAATTCAGACCAATGATTACCAAAACTGAATCAATCAGAAACTGTTCAGCTGAACGAGCTGAAATAAGATCTTTAAAGATGGCGCTTGAAAATGCTGATCGTGAATTCCCGACACTAATTGTGTGCGATTCGTATTTCTGCGTCAAATCATACAACAGTGACATGCAGACATGGATCAAAAACGGTTACAAAGATGACACAGGTGCCACAATAAAGCATAAATCGCTTTGGGAACAAGTAGTTCTTTTAAAGAAAGAACTACAGAAGACTCACATGATACACACACAGTCATCAACGTGATGGCGTTCACGTTGCAGGGAATTCATTGGCTAACACAGCCACAGCAGAAGCACTTCAACCGGCTTCCGTAGCCACTGAAAAGCGTTCAGAAAAACACATAGATGGGGAAACCATGCTGGCGGTAAAAGCCTCACTAAAAGGCGATTATGCAGCATTACCTCTCAACTATCCACTCAGTAATACATACATAATTGATGCAAACTCCGTTCCTTTTGCTCAAATCCCTGGAGTGGGGGATAGAGTAATTCCAAACACGAACAGGAGAGTCTTCCTGATTGAAGACGCACACATGGGACTAGGTCCGAGGCACCAACAGATCTTGAAATCTTTAATAGAATTACAATCAGAGTACTGGTGGCCGGGAATGAGCGTGCAAATTTACAAATTTGCAATGGATTGTCCAGACTGCAACAGAGATCGCAGCTGTGAACCGGACCAGGATACTGCCCGGACATCTTTGTTAGAAAGCTTCAGGCATTCTATGATACAGAAATCCAACCAGAGAAATGCGTCCCAATAATTATTAAGACATATTAACTTGATTATGTAGACCAGCAGCATTCGGCTGACACCAGAACTGTTATAAAAGATTTGCGAGTCTATATCGGCACATACGCAATTGGCATGCTACATTCTGATCAGGGTCCTGCGTTTAGCTCTCGAGCTTACAAAGAGGCCATGAACAGCATGGGCATCGCATTGCGGTACTCTTCTCCCTTCCACCCTGAGGGAAATGCGGTTGTGGAAAGAAAAAAACGGGACATAAAGTAATCTATAACGGCGAGGGTATTACGTTCGGGTGATGGGTGGGTCAAACATTTAACAAGTGTCCAACGTAGTCTTAATAATCTGCCAAGAAATCCTCTAAAAGGTCTCACTCCATACGAACTATTGTTCGGGACTAGAATGCTTATTCAGGATCTTGATAGTCATACTTCAGTGGTAGAAGAAAAATCCTTTGATATCAAAGATCGTTTGGCTGTTTTACAGGATTTAAATGAAACAAGAAAAAACCTGAGTAACAAAGTTGAAACTACAGCCGACAGCCACTGAAGAAAAACCACCTGTCCCAGCAAGACCTGTCTGGATTCCAAAGATTGGGGATCTGGTCAGAGAAAAGATCGCGGTAAAGAAGGAATTTGGGCCTTCTTACAGAAAAGCAGTACCTGTCTTAGCTATCAGCGGAACAAGATCAGTTGTACTACCGCCCCTTGCTGGTAAAAGGGAGAACAGAGTTGTATCCATTGACCTGGTAAAACCAAAATCATGTGGCCAGTAATAAGTAGCAGGCCAAGTGGACTCTCAAAAAATAGCAGAATACCGAAATTTGCAACAATCCAAGAGGCTCATGCTGAGAGACTAATCAAATTTGATGAAGCTGCGGTGAATAAAAAAAAAAGGACTAGGCAATAATGCCATGGAACTAGTGCCTCTTGAAACCCAAATAACAACGGTTCATCAAGAAACACAAATCTACAATGATTTAGCCTCTGACTATTCTAATGAAACAAAGAAAAATGCAAAAGCAAATGAAAATCCAGGAAAAATCCCAACAATCGACAGAACTGCATCTGGCTACTTCATCAACTTCGACGATTTCTCAGAAGATCCAAGCGAGCATGACGAAACGCCTCCAACAAAACTTTCAAAGACAAAGTAATTGAACTTTTTCACCAACTAAAAGAAACATATCTGATATCACCATGGATTGAGGTTTGGATTGTGTTAGGTGTACTTAATCTCCTGCTTTGGCTCATCATGGTTCTCTGTTTGGGAAAATTCATTGATGGAAAATATAGTGCAATGGACACAGCAAGTCAGAACATCAACTTGGTCCTAAAGCCTCACATATCCTCTCACATCGAGAAAAGAGAACTGACATCTGTAAACATCTCAGCCAAACTACTACCCGGTGGGGTAGCATGGGACAGAACTGATTATGACATTTTTGGCCCGGTTGAGCTCTTGAAGTATCCACACCAGTTCAAAGTTTCATTAAGTGACTTTGTGAAACCAAGTACCTTCTCTGATGACTGGGACATTGAAAGCATTAATAATATGATGTCAGATTTAGTAATGTCAGCCAAGTTTACAGAACATGATTACTTGCAGGGTTCATCGAATTATGAAGAGTTATACTGTTACAACCATTATGGTGATCACTATTTGCATAAAACTGCTCAGCCTAGAAATGTTTTATCTTATAACCAGTGGGAACACTGTCCAACTCCACCAAAAGGTAGTTCAAAACATTTTATGAGAAATTCCAATACTTCTCAGGGTTTAATAACAGTGATCCAGAAACGTTTTATTTCAAAATGTTAAGTAGGACGGGAATGAAAACAATGTTGACAAATACTAAACTGATTTATTCTGAAATATTTTATGACAAACTGTCTACATAAGGTATCGAATTTTGGAAAAACACCATTGAAACAAAAACGATCTGGGGTTCCAAAGATTGGCAAGTACAAGGCCTAGAAGCACTATTTAGGGCCTGCATGATCCCAGAACAAATAATATTCTTGAATGATGCAATTCAACAAACTACTTGTCTTGGCCTAGCTAAGATAAAAGATTTAAATAAACCGTCTATTCCGAAACCCATAACTGATAGTGACAGCACTACAGATGTGGAGATAGACGTATCCCATATTTTACACCAAAAACAGAACGCATCCCGATTGGAAAAAGTGGTTGATCTGGCCAACAGACACGAATAACTGTCAAGATAGATTCCTGAACAAAACACAGGGGTTCAAAATGACCAGACCCTAGATACTCCCAGAGACAACATCCAGGGGTAGTTACAACATACAGTGTAGGGAAACTATGCCTTGAGTGGCTAGAGAAATCCACACTAGCTGAAATTAAGCAACACTTGACTTTATTTAAAGACGGTGCTGACTTGCGTGATTTCATAATGGGACCACGCAAACAGCGTCAAAAACGTTTCATAGCGGCCGGTACATACGCTGCGTACAAAGAAGCATGGAAAGTAATGCAAATTGAGACAGCAGAAAAAATACGATAAATTGATCGTATAAATTTGGAAAAATCACTTTCTGTTGTGGACAATGGGTTAACGACTCTGTCCTCCAGAAAATATTCACTGGACAGCATTGTATCATCTGCTTTTGATATAATAGAGCAGGACTTACTAATGTTACAACATGGTCAGTCTCAAATAAGTTCTATTGTACAGCTTGGTTGGACATTGCAAAATCTGCGTTCAGGCTACGTACCATGGCGTTTAATCAACACAACGTCATTATTCGGCATCTTTAACCTTACTGATAAACAAATCAGTTTGGCACAAAAAGGAGCAGATTATACGATTCTAAGCATTGAAAAACTCGAGAGATTACCATTGACAATGTCAGAGAGACCTGTCATTGAATGGATAATACATGGAACGATTACAATTCCGATAACAACTTTCCAGTTTAAATACTGTCAAGAGTATATACCTGTAGGCCAGTATGAAAGGTTGGGTAAAGAATACATCAAATCAACCTGGGATTTACCTTATACACACAGATGTTGTAGTGAAGAGAACAAGGAGGTATTTCTTAGTGGTAAAAATTGTAAAAAAATCACTAAGCGGTACACTTCTGTGTCAAGGTATCAATTTGCATGGAGCCTGCGAAGGGTCTTCAAATAACATTTCATGTCACCTGCATGGCACGCCTGCAAAACAGATAGCCATTTTTTAGACCACTTTCTAACGGCAGTTACGTTTTAATAAGTGACCAGAGCTGTTGTGGCATGCTGCCAGGAAAAGCCTATCTGACAACTGTAACTTTCAGGGCCATTTGCTGTATGTAGGTATTGTATCCACACAGCAATCCAGATATGGGGGCTGCGTTATGGCCTCGGTTGAATATCTCTTCTATTCAAATTGATATTTTAAGCAGAATGAAGTCTATTCTTTTACAGACAACCGTGCCGTTAACGTCATCAAAAGAAATGTATGATCTGCAAGTTGCAAGGACATCAGCAGAGATACATTCCCTTTTATCGACAAATTGCCCCGTGCATTTCGTAGAAATACTAAGCCAAATCTTAAACATGTCTGATACCAGTGGCATCGCATATGTATTTAAGACAATTTTTTCGGGACTGTTAGCACCCTTTGAAACAGTTCTGGGCATCTTCCCGAATTTTGTCCATTCTGTCTTTGGCCGCCTACCCTTAATCTTGGGACTCGTGGCAGGAATTTTATTTTTGCTTCTTCTGCACCGATATGGCAAGCCAATCCACAGACAAGACTCTAGCAAAGATGGAAGAAATGATCCTAGCAATACGATACCGAGACCGTATCACTAAGGTCCTCGGATTGGCCCGGCTAAGAGATCCGAGTACAACCTGGTTACTTTCATTCAGACCGATCTGGCAAGATTGCATCACACCTGTGCTTCGATGTCTGCTATGCGGAGAAGACAGTGTGTTGGACATCTGTCTTACACTACAATCAGCAGTACCAATGGATATCGATACTTTGCTAGGTCCTGTAACGACTCATGCATCGTGTTGTCCCCAGCGGCTACCGATTCTGATGACTGCATTCGTCAAGACTTCCCCACTACGAATAGGTGGCGGTGAAGTACGAGAGGAAAGCAGCACCAAACAGGTACAGCCTTCTGTGAGCATTGCTGATCCAACCATTGATGATAGCAATCACGCAGAGAACTGCACAGTTGCAGTATTTTCTAACTTGGTCGAACTTTCACCTGATGTGGTAGACCAATTTTTTGCAGGTCTGTCTGAAATAATGTTCTCTCCAATCAACGAGAATAACTCTTAATAAAAACAATGAGCACACAGCGTTCCCTGAACTCTGAATTCGGCCTTCAGTTTTTTTTTATAAACAAAGCTACAGAAAATATTTGGAACTCATTTTTCCCTGAAAGCGAAATTATTTTTGCCCATTTTTCAAAATATTTACCTTTTTTTGGCACATGGTACTCTGCTTAAAGTAGAACTATTCTTAGAGAACAGAGCTTCTATTTTTAGGATACTAGAGACAATATTTTACCTCAGCCTCTAGCACATATACAGCAATTTGTATAAATATGTCATTAAATGGTCTCAACCTTCTTTTCTGTATTTAGAGCCATTTCATGTGTAATTTTCGCAATTCATTCAGCTGATATATATATGTATTTATCTGAATGATGCCACTGCTTGAAAAGCGTACAGTACTATCACTAAATTTCGTGTATTTACCTTATACCATTTCAAATGCGAAATATGTATTTTGGTGTGGGTCGAAAACACACATGCATCGTTGAATGTTTACTATTGCTTACTTTTTAGTAATGATGGACATCAATCCGTGGATGGGTGTTGTGTTTATATATAGGACCCTAATTCGAAATTCCCGATTTATGGCCTTATAAATCAATAATATCCTGATAAAGGCATAAGAATCAGATCCATATTCAGCAATAGCCCATGCAGTCCACAGCACGGCTACTCCCATCGACTCCTAGAAAGCACAAAGCGTTCTTTAAGCAAACCAAGCCTCCAGCAGCCCGGGAAATTCCCCCCCTGCTTTTGTTTTGATTTAAACAAGAACTCCTGGAGTCCAGTAAGAACTGTTAGTTCTTGGTGACGTCTTATGTCCAACCTTACGTCAAACCCGGCACCTTTCAGGTATAAAATACCAACAGTTGCCTTAAGCAAACACACGGTGGTTTGGAGCAGAGCGGCCATCTACTTGCCCGAGGGCCCAGCTGATGCGAGAGCCCACGGAAGCCGCCCCTCCCGTTTGATGCACTGAGAGAGACGCTGTCTTTTTCTCCAGCCGAGAAAATCCAGCTCCGGTGTTACCAGCCTACCCTTGCGGGTTGCTGGGATATAGAGTCCTGAGGAAAGAGATACCAGACCTCCCACATTCTATTACCAAGGTACGGAGCTGACTAAACCCGTAAGAGAATTCTTGATGCAGACTCTTGGCAAAATAATCTTAACCAACTTAACTTAAACTGCTACTTACTCATCCCTTCCCAAGTATTATGCTTAGGTCAGGTAGGCTTAGTTAGTTAGAAGCACCAGTTGAGTACGTTAGTCAATGTATTTATGTATGTATATATTTTATCCACTTTAAAGTATCATATCGGCTAAGAAACCATATCAATGCTTTTACAGTATTATTTCCTAATACTACTTTTACTGGTTCTGCATTGGCTCCCTGCCTTCTCGGAAGTGCAGAGCAAAGGCGTGTATTACATGGACATCTGGACATCCCCCGTCGCAGCCACATCTCCGGACACCTGAGAGACCTGCACTGGCTCCCGGTCAACAAGAGAATCACCTTCCGTCTCCTCACCCACGCACACAAAGCCCTACACAACCAAGGCCCAGGATACCTCAACAACCGCCTCAACTTCTACGCTCCCAAACGCCAGCTTCGATCGACCAGCCACGCCCTCGCCGCCGTCCCCCGCATCCGAAGAGCCACCACAGGGGGACGGTCCTTCTCCTACCTCGCCGCCAAGACATGAAATTCCCTCCCCACCCACCTCCGCCTGACCCAGGACCACCTCGCCTTCAGGAAGCAACTCAAGACCTGGCTGTTCGAGCAGTAGCGGACCCCCCTCCCCCAGCGCCTTGAGACCCTCTGGGTGAGTAGCGCGCTATATAAATGCGATGATTGATTGATTAGCACCACTCCTGCACATGTATGTCCGTTCCAGATTCACAAGGCGTGGAAAGAAAGGAACACCTCTCCCTAATATGCATGCTTTCAGACAGCTTCCACACTTTATATATTGTGCTACAGAACTTTGTTTCCACCTCAGACAACAGGATTCCAGCTGTGCTGCAACTTCAGGATAAAGGTGCTGGCCATGGACCCGCACAATGTCTCCTTGGTGTCTGAGCTGGGGACAAGCTACGTTGTCTGATTAGTAAGTGGGCACCATGCATCTGAAGTCTATAGGAGACTGGGAAGCAAACATGTATGTTGCCAAGCGCAAGAGTGGTTGCAGCCTTTACTTAGGTACTTTCCAAGTCACTGGCCTGTCTATATCTGGGCCATTTTTGTGACCATTCCACTTCCCGCTTAAAATCTTCAGTTGAATCGCAAGCAACAAGCATTGGCATAGCCAATAGGTCTCGCCTTTGGGACATTATATGTGTTTAGCCATACAGCAGTTGATGTTGCACCAAGGATATTGTGCTGCTTAATTAAATACTTATAGGGTCCCAAAGGCGAGACCTAATGGCTATGCCAATGCTTGTTTCTCTTGCCCTCAGGATGAAACATATGTCCTTGGTGAGGTACCACCCTTCCCCAGCCTTGGATGGAACTTCGAGGGGGGGACTTTGTTAAGTATGCGATCACAAGCTATGATCATGGGCAGTGATCGGAAACCACATGTATGGAATTTGCAAGAGGCGAGGTGGGCAGAGTGAGGCTCTAAATGTAACACTAAGGCAATGATTAACTGATGTGTTCTAAGGGCAAATTTTCGGCTGATCAGACTAAAAAAGAGATGTAATACAGAGAATAAATGTTCCGTGAAAACCCTTCTTTATCCGCAGTTACTGAGACAGAGCATTCACTGCAACTGATGCAAAGCTTTGTTGAGTGTTGTTTTTTTAATTTACATTTTATTTCTAGTTGTTACTCTGTCACTGTGATAAACTCGTGGCTCTAACAAATGCATAAACATTCCTATCTCACACTCTGCTATCACGAAGCTGCATTTGTCTCTCTGGCTGCCTTGCACCCAAAGGGTTCACTACCATTGCTGCTTTTTCTTTGAGTAGTTTTTAGGTCTTGCCTGTCGATGCGCATGCGCATCGAGCTTGCGAGACTATGGGGGCTTAAACACTCTTTAACCAACTTGCAAGGAATCGTGGCGATTCCTTGCAGTGCCCGTGAAATTTAAGCTCAATGCGCATGCGCATTGAGCTTAAAAGCGCGTGCACATGCCCCCAGCCGCCTGCCTTGCCCACTCTCTCACAGCCTCCCCCAGCTCCGCCCCCTCACTTCTTGATTGCACGGCCGCTAGGCCGTGCCTCCCCTACTCTCCTCCCCCCTCCTCCTCCTACTCTCCTCCCCACTCTCTCTCTTACAGACTCTGCGTGCCTTATTCGATGCAGAGACGATTAGAGTTCACCATCCTAATTTATAGACACGAATAATAATTTTCGACGACACACTACTTTTAGGGCGACGGCTCCACTGTGTTTTTTTGGTCGAGCTGTTTTCAGTCGCTAGACCGTAAATGAAAGTTCTGCCTCTTTAAGAGCCCGGCGAGCTCTTTGTTATGGTAACACGGCAAAGCCCACATGCCCCCAGCCGCCTGCCTTGCCCACTCGCTCTCTCACAGCCTCCCCCAGCTCCGCCCCCTCACTTCTTGGTTGCACGGCCGCTAGGCCGTGCCTCCCCTACTCTCCTCCCCCCTCCTCCTCCTGCTCTCCTCCCCCCTCCTCCTCTCCTCCCCACTCTCTCTCTTACAGACTCTGCGTGCCTTATTCGATGCAGAGACGATTAGAGTTCACCATCCTAATTTATAGACACGAATAATAATTTTCGACGACACACTACTTTTAGGGCGACAGCTCCACTGTGTTTTTTTGGTCGAGCTGTTTTCAGTCGCTACACCGTAAATGAAAGTTCTGCCTCTTTAAGAGCCCGGCGAGCTCTTTGTTATGGTAACACGGCAAAGCAGAGTTCTTACTGGTTTGTAGAATGATTCTGTTCACGCCAGACTTCATTGTTGAACCGCTTTGCCTCACTCCCGTGCGCTGTCTGTAGCTGCTAATGGCAGATTCCTCTCCACTTGGAGATTGCAATGAAAATATCAGCCAATCCCGGGCCGTGCTGCCACAGAGCATCAACCTCTTACTTCAGCAGCTGGGTCGGTTAGGGACTTCGCTCAAGGACACCAGATTTATTTATTTTCAAAGTGTTGTTTCTAGGTCTCGTGCCAGTAAGGAGTATCTGCTTTACTGATGTATTTCGGTACCTGTTTTATTATTTAGTTGAAGTTCCCAACTGTTTGTCCTGTTGCGAAATTACCAAACTGCCCCTCTCCAAAGAAACTCGGGAGCAAATAGGAACACGCTCCCTTCGAGCCCTGACGTTTTTCATTTCAGCCGCATTGAATTCAGGGCAGCAATGAAATCACGGTACCACAGCCTTTTTGAGTTTTATGCGGACGGCGCATTTTTTGTAATTTCAGGCTCAAAATAGCTAATCTCGAAGGAAAGTGAGGCAAGTTTTTCACGTTGGGAGAAACACGCATGCTCTCTTTTAGATTTGCTTGATGTTCAAGGTGGTTACTATGATGTCTGTTTATTCTGCCTTCGGCACAAGCGGTGTTTAAGTGGTATTATTTATATGGCATTACAATTGAAGATGTGGTCTAGTGGCATAGTTACTAATTAAAGGACTTGCAGCCCGCCCACTGCTTATCATTTGTTGAGTCTAGGAAATGTGAGCACTCTGTATTTTGCATCCAATTCATGGAGTACTCGGATGCAATTTTACACAGCTTAGGTTGTTTAGTTTCAAGTACAAGTAAGTAGTCCATTTCTATTTCCTTGCCTGCTAGGTCTTGTAATCCTGGACTTGTAATATGGAATTTGAAGTTACACTACCAAAAAAAGGTAACGTCACTCAGCGCCAGGTGATTATTTTCAGTTTCTCCGACATCAGTATGTAATCAGCTAACTCTGCCTTTCCTATGTAAACACTGGCCCCATGTGTTGTATGGTAAAACGTCCTATTACAAACCTGAAAAGAGGTATCCTACTTTCAGTTTCACCCACCGCATCCACCACCACATCCACCGCATCCACCACCACCACCACATCCACCACATCCACCATCACCTCCACATCCACCATGACATCCACATCCACCACATGCACCACCACCGCATCCACCACCACATCCACCACCACCACATCCACCACCGGGTGCAAATGCAATGTTCTTGGATTTTCGTCACAATAAAATACACTGAACATAATCTTCACAAAATTAATTTACAAACGTTTAAGCTATTGCCATTATAAATTACAATAAATGTTATTTAAGTATTAATTATTTTCAAAATTAAAAGCCATTGTTATTTGCAATATCAATACATCAAAAGTCACGTAAAGACAACACACATTGCATTACAAATGCTATAGGTGTCACATTTGCGAAAGTTAAAACTATTGACATTGTAACTGACAAAGCTATTACTTTTGCTATTTTCAAAACCAACACATAAATAAAAAAAGAGTGTCCTTTACAATACCAATTGCTCAAACTTTCCTAATGCGAGACCTATTGCATTTCCAATGCTTGTTTAGCTCTCCAAACAGTACTACTAGTTTCTCACTTTCCCATGACTGCCATGACTTTCAAAATTAAACAAAACCTTTAGGATAGCTATTAGGCATCATATCTATGCATAATGTTTTCAAACTGAAAGTGAAAATGTCTCCTCCAAACGCTAAGCTTTTGAATGCAGAGTATGAAAATAGGCATTCTGTAGAACTAGCTCATTAAATGTGCAAGCTGTTTAAAAATACCTGTATTTCCCCCCCAGAAAATCCTTTCAGACTTACAATTCATAATGGCACAGAGAAATGTTTCTGCATACATTTAATTATACTGTTGCTTAGAATTTGGTGAAAGAACGGTTTATGAATTTGTGAGGATTCTTGTCCCCTCTATAAGGCCATGCCCTTCTTTACAGATGCCACGCTTCTTTACAGGAATCCTGTTTCATGGCCTTGTCCCTTTTGAAAACCCCATCTTTTCCATCACAGTAAAAGCGCTGCATCCTGGGTAAACAGCTTCGGCATATCAGCGAGCTGTACAATACGTCCCAGGTGTTTGAAAGCAAGTATGCCTATTTATTTAGTAGCTATAACATTCCGCCATGTAGTAGGACGTTGATTTTAAAAAGGCACACATGCGTGTGATTAACCTGGATTGAGTTCGCCACAATTGTTGATCGTTTCGCACAACGATTACATCTAAGCCCGCGTCGAGAATTGACCATACAACAACAAATCCAATAGCTCGGTTCACAATCCTGCGTTACCTCCAGCTCTTGCTCCTCGCTCTGTTCCAGCATCTTCCGGAAGCTCACCGGACTCTCAGCCATCACAGCCCCAGGCATTCTCCCGATAGTGTAAGCTGCAAGCAGCACACACTTCAACCGCCAATGTTGCGCTTCCGGCGCACGCTGTCACAAGGAGGAACTATCAGAGAAGCGTGCGTTCCAAGCCTCTCTAACCTCAGATGGGAAGGTAAATGTAATGACGTAGGTTTACTGCTATCACTTTCATTGGAAAACGAGAGGTAGCAACTAATAATAAAAATAACGGGTGGACTTTGGCTCATATGTCGCAGTCGCGATAAAAATATGCAATCGTGTTTACATATTATGATTGGTGTTAATAAATGTTACTATCTATTAAAGAGTTTTGTCATCTTCATGTACGAGAGCTTTCATTTTACCCACTCCAATATCTCTGGAATTATTTCCAATTCAATATGCCTCCTCTTAAGCTAGTATGTCAACTCTGTTTATTACCCTTCTCATTCGTACACGGTCGCAACACTGTGCGTTTTAAACGTTCTCTCCAATCTAACATGGCTGCCATTATGACGTTTCCCACCTCTGTTGGTTAACGGAAGAGAAGCTGTGTTGTGACGGGCTTGTCTGATCATCTCCGGACCCCAGCGGAATTTGACGCGGCTTCCATGACTTACATACACTTGCTAGGGCGGCGGGGGCCGCGCTGGGCGAATGGGCTGCGAGAACTACGTTTAGCTGTGGGCTGGAGGGCGCTGCTTATTGTGGCTCTGCATGCTCTCAGCCTGGTTGTGCTTGTACGATGGAGCGGTGCTTCGCGCAGTTTGGCACTACTGGCCTACGCGTCGCTCTCTGTTTTTGGACTGCTGGGTCTGCTAGGGGGTCTGGCTGGCCGCTGGGTCTCTCTTCGCCGCTCTCCGGTTCCGCCACCCGGTGGAACCCATTACTCCTTTGGCCTGGCTCCGCGGCTGGGAGTATTGACCGCATTCGCCTCTGCTGTGCTGGCGCAGCTGGGTTCCTTGCTAATCCTGAAAGAGAGTGGAGAACGGCTGCTTTCTCCGCCAGAGGAGCAACAGGTACACCCTGGTCTTCTGCCGCTGGGCGCCCTGCTAGGCCTACTCTGCAACCTGGGCAGCCGCCTTCTAGCTCCCAACCGCGCACTTGCATCTGTTTGCCAGCTGGCGGGCACAGGCTGGCTACAGGAACACGTTGCCGACTTGAGCCGTAGCCTCTGCGGAATTCTACCTGGCCTGGGCCCTCTGCTGCTTCCTCGAATCAACCCATTTCTTCTTTTGGACCTGGCAGGAGCCATGGCGCTACTGCTAGCCTATATGCTGCTGGACATGGCTGAAGGATACCAGGGGGCAGACGTGGCCGCCGCTGCAACAATCGCCATCATGACTTGTGCCACCATGCACCCTGTCAGTGTTTATAGTGGAAAGGTGCTGCTGCAGACCACGCCTCCCCATGCAGCAGGACAGCTTGATAAACTTCTTCGTGAGGTTTCCACCTTGGATGGTGTTCTGGAGCTACGCAACGAACACTTCTGGACACTGGGCTTCGATGGCATGGCTGGCTCCGTTCATGTTCGCATCCGACGCGATGCCAATGAGCAACTAGTGCTGGCCCACGTCGTGCATCGCCTGCATGCATTGGTTGGTACGCTAACCGTTCAGATCTTCAAGGACGACTGGGTCCGGCCTGTCTTGGCTCATGGTGCAACCCCCCCTAGCGTAATGAATCTGCCAGATCACTATGTTATTCCTATGCCAAAGATGGTCGACGATCTGAGCCCAGCAACTTCAACGCCGCTAAAACCTATTAGTCCTCCACCAGAGTTTGCTTTCAACACACCAGGGAAGAACATGAACCCTGTCATCCTCCCAAGTCCCCAAACTAGACCATACGGTCAAGGATTCAGTTATGGCTTTGCACAGCATGCTAGTGGATTTAATCCAAATTTTAGGACTGGTCTCCTTGGCGCACCCAATAGATTTGGGACAAACAATCCTGGGTTCTAGTATTATTTTCATACAGACTGCATCTATTTTCTTAATTGCTGGAATTGTTGCCTTTTCTCCCTCATGTTTACAAGTACGATTCATCATGTCTTGGCCTTCAGTTCTGATGTGATCCGCTTTTTAACGATAGGACATTCCAGCAATGGCTATGTATTTTCATAAAGGTTACACCAAGCAGTATCAAAATGTATTACCCCACCAACGATATTTTTATGTATTAATCAAAAGACTAATAATAACTGTGTTTACTTAGTAGTTGCTCCTTGTCATTTGGTTGGGATTTCAAAACAATACTTACTTGTATGTATTTCTAACCTTTGGGTTACTGTCGTGAATGTGGTTTGTAGGGACATATCCGAGTACAAGGTTGAATTCAAGTGCAGGTTTGCATTTTAATCACATTGGCTTCCAGTTTCCCAATACTCAAATATTGAATTGTTAGGGTCCTTGTCATTCTCATCATAACGTTCTTAGAACATCTTCTATCAGCAGTGGCCTGGAAACATATATGTCTCTAGAGTTGTCATTCAGTGCCCCAGGATATTTGTGATTCCTTCTCTAATATTCATTCCTGCTAGGTTCACTGGGTCAGACTTTAATTGACTTGCCATACCATTGTACACATAATTCTCGAAACTACAGAAAATTGATAACATTCTACACATGTAATTCTTTTTGTCTATAAATTAAAGATGATGTTCTTCCTTTGTAGAAACGTTATGTTTGTATCACTCCATCAGCAAATCGAAGAATCAGTAGGAAAATTGCTGCCAGACTCGCGTTCGGGGAGCCACGGTCCAGGTGGAGGCTGCGAGGCCTCAACCATGCAGTTGAATTTGTTTGACACTGATGGCCCAGTTTACAGTGCCATATTAGTACAAGCCCAGTAGAAGTACAAACCTTCTTGTGTTTGTCTTAAGTCAGAAGCTTTTTTGGGGAGGTAGTTTGAAGGCAATCAGAACTCAACCATCAATCCAACAGACCCAATAAAGAGAATGTCCTGCCCACTGCTTAACTTTGCAAAATAAGAAACCACTTTAATCACAGTTTTACTAAATACTATAAACTCTTCGTATACTGGTCAGTGTTTCTGGTAGCTATCCCCTGTAGGCACTTAACCCTTCTGGCTCCATCTGTATCCCTCCCAGCCATCCTCTCCTGGTTCTGGGTTCTTACCTGTTTCTAAGGGCAACCAAGATTAGCGTAAATTGAGCTCAGGTGCAGCTGAAACAGCCATAATTCAAATACCCTCTTATTTCAATTCTGGCCTATGAAGTTTTGTAGAGTTCTTTCAAGACCCTTTAGTCCGCCTTGCACTCAAAATCCCATCCCACATGCACTTGTGTGTGCCGCAGAAAAGAATCAGTCTTTGATGTAGTTTTTCATAGCCAGGCATTGTCCACTTTCATCTGTATGCGTGCCCAGCCTTCTATTGCCATTGCAGCACCAAGACCTTTAAATATGTTTAGGGGCGCGGGTGAGATTGCCTTGATGGTGTACTTTCTTTGTAACTTTTGCAGTATGGTTATCATTGGTCCTGAAGGGATATGATGATGCTGATCTGTAGGTAGATGCAATTCCTCCGCAATAGGTATGACAGGTCCTTCAGCACACCATCAGATGGCAGCCGCAATCTGACCTTCAGCACACTGGCAGTTGCCACACTGCTCAGGCCTTCATTGGCAGCTGCAGCCCTTAATGGGCCTTCTATGGTTCCGAAATTGCAACCCACACAGGGTTTTCGGCAATTGTGGTGTTGAGATTCCTGCAAGAAACTGCAGTGAGTGTGCGGTTGCCCACGGACACCAGGGTAATCCTTGGTTGCTCTTGAGCACTATGCGTCGTCTAGGTGCCCCACAGCCAGTGGGGATGTGCTGGATCTTGTTTTTTCTGAACACATGCCTTCTCAGTGTCCAATCTGGCTCTACCTCTATTGTGTGGCAGGCTTCTAGACACTTCATTGCAGATACTTAGGGCCATATGTATCACAATGTTTATTTGCGATCTCAAATAGCGTTTTTTTTTAAAATTGCAAATCGCTATTTGAGAATTGCAACACGCTATGTATGTAGGATTTGCAAATAATTTTGCGAATCCTACACATTCCTTAATTGCGAATCGCAAATTGCGATTTGCAATTAAGGAACACCTCCCCATTCATTCCTATTGGCCTATAGGAATGAATGGGAAGACATTCTCAATTTGGGATTCTCAATTAGAGAATCGCAAATTGAGAATGCAATTTCAAGGGTGCCAGGGTGTTAAAAGGACACCCTGTTGCCCTCTGGGCATGTATGTGCGCCACATGGCACTTTAAAAAATGCAAAAAAGGGAATTTTTCTAAGAAATCGCAAATTCCCACCAACTTGAAGTCGGTGGTAATTTGCTATTCTTTAAGGCCATATTGCACTTTTTCTGTGCCTCTTACAGTTCATTTAAGGAATCGCAATTTGCGATTCCGTAAATGCAATAGCAAAATAGGGAATCGCAAATTTTGTGATTCTTTATTTAGCGATACATACCATTAAGCCCAATTGCGATCGCAAACTCAGAAATTCTGCGAACTTCGCCATTTGCGATCTCAATTTGAATGATACATATGGCCCTCAGTTCTTCCAACAGGAAATCCAAACTTCAGGTTATGCCCCCTCACCTGTGGAAGACTGTCAGGCAGACGCTAGGCATGGTTGTACAGCAGCCCTTAAGTACTATGTGAAGCACACTGTTTCTTGGTCATATAAGACTTGGAACTGGAGCCAATGCGATGGCTTTGGGTATACACAACTTCCAGACAGCAGATGTGGATGTACTGTGTCGGACTGTAAAACCAGTTTAGGCCTGGTCTTTCAGCCTTCTCACTATAGGGTTGTCTCCATTCTGGAGCACCCACAGCAGAGCTACAAAGTAGTGTGAAGTTTCTGCTCTGGCTGTCATCCGCACAAATGAAGGAGTAATCCAATGTAGAGAAAAATGTCAGGGCTCAAGTTTGCAAAAAAGTCTGCAGTGCCTCCCTTTACCACAGCTATCCACCAAATAGCAGTGCTCAGAAAGGCTAATCGGCCACTCCTAGCTAACTAAAATCCTTGTTGTACATCAAAAGGAGCCCTGTTACCATTCCTCCTGAATGCTCTGTCTAGGTCTTGTCCATCCAGTTGCAGAAATGTAAGCAACACACATGCACTGTCTGGGAGTACAGTCCTCGCCCGCCATCATCTTCTCCAAGGTCAGTCCAGAGGCATCTAAAATTGATCACACTGGAGCCCATTACTCTGGATCACTCAAATTCCTTCTGTGTACTACAATGGGTATTGGTCAACACTCAAACACACACCCAAGATGCAAGCAGAAGGGACTGGGAAAGTGCATACAAGAGCAACTAACACAGGTGGGCTAATAGGCCATCACCCTAGTAATCCAGATAAAAAAGGCTTGTTACGCTTTGGATTCTTTAAAACACGGCATGTTGCATCACCACTCTATGCACTAAACCTACTAAAGGTATAGGTGTACTATTAACAAATAAGGGCATGCTTGGTAGCCCCCTGCAGGTAACAGGACAAGTCCAGGGCCTCATAGGTCAGGCCATTAGTATCCTTTGGTATGTATGTATATGTATATATATATATATATATATATATATATATATATATATATATATATATATATATATATAAAAAAAAATCAAAAACGAAGTCGCACACAGTCAGGCACTTGGAATGGAAAAATATTTGTATCTCATATGTGGCATTCCTGTCCCAACAGTTGCTAGGTATACATTTTGGTCTTGTTTAATTTGTGGTTAATTAGTTCACTTTTATTTCCTTTTATTTTAACGTGTGTCTCTTTTTGTATTTTGTCTTAGGTCTCTGTACATGATTTTGAGGTACTTAGCGTACATATCCTTTTTCTGTCTAGTTAATGTCTCTAAATTAGATGACATTGTGAACCGGAATCCTCAGGCCAGTGGTGGCATTGTGTCGTCTTTGTCTACTTAATTGCGCCCTCTGGGAAACTGTTTCTATTTAAATGAACCTGCTTGGAACAATTGTGTCTGAGGCACAGTACAAGATACCAAAGACATAGCATCAACACTAGACGTTCTTTCTCCTTTAAAAAAACAACACAGCCATTGCAAACCCACAACCTAGATTTAAAGCATTATTATTATTCTTTCATGTACTGAATGAAAAAATATGAAAATTCAATGCTATACATAGTGCATCATTTAGAGTGTTGGTCCTGCCATTGTCTTAGGTTTCAATTGTCCTTGTGTTTTGTTGTTTTATGGCGCTGCTTCATTATTTGCATCCTGCACCTGCTCTTGTACCGTGTTGGGTGTTGAGTCAGAATGCTCAGTATGGAATTCCTGTATGTATGTTATTATGGCTGGAACAACCAAGTTTGAGTCAATCTTTGACATGACTTTTATTTTCCACTTGTGTCCTCTATTCCTTTTTTGTACCTAGCACCTTGAATATGTACCATTTCTTGGGTTTTTTCAATTTCTCTTAATTTTGTCCTAGATCCATTAATCCTTGTAATAAGTGTAGGAGTGCTGCAATTGCTATTATCAAGCATCGTGATTCCTGTACTTTAATTTTTACAGTCACCTTTCTTAGAGTTGTTGGACTTTGTCATTTTTCTTGCGAAAATGTCCTTTAAAAATGAAGTAATAGAGTTAGTTGTTTTTTCTACCTTGGATTAGCTTTTGTTATCAACAATTGCATCTGTGTATTGCATATTGGCTATTAAAGTGTGCAGCGGTCCATTGAAATCAACACTCAGTTTCTCTCTCTATGCTTCTTGGAGTGTTTCCGTTGCCAAAATTGGTACAGTATCTTAGTTTTTCTCGCTATCGTTGCCCAGTAGTGTATTGCATATTGGCTATTAAAGTGTGCAGCGGTCCATTGAAATCAACACTCAGTTTCTCTCTCTATGCTTCTGGGGGTTTTTCGGTTGCCAAAATTGGTACAGTATCTTAGTTTTTCTCGCTATCGTTGCCCAGTAGTTTTGGTTTTTATCCCTTTGTCTACATAGTTGTCTAACCCTGGCGACTAACAAGGCCCTCTCAGTGTTCTTTGTTAGGCGTTTTCCCGGGTGTTCTTGGTGAATCATGTCTAGTAATTTGGCAACAATTGTCGGTGCGCCTAACCTCACCCCATGCAATAACCTTTTAGTATGCAGTTAAAGTGCTTTGATTTTCCAGTATGATCCCATAGGAAATTCAATGTTTTTTCTGTATTCTGTGTTCTTTCCATCATTGAACAGAATAATTGGTCGTTTGCCGTATTGTCCATCTATCCCTACTTGCGTATACTTGGTTCTTTTTCCTAGGTTGTCTCTGCAAACAACCACTGTTTCATTGTCCTTATGATGTTCTTCTTAGACGCTTGTGTCTTGTACTTGTAAGAAACTGTCTGCAAGTATGTTTTTTCATCCTGACATGGTTTCTAGTTGTACCAATAACCTTGCTGTCAATATGCCAGTGGCTCAAGCATTGGTCTGAATTTGTTCTCTTACTCTGAATAAATCTATTTAGAAATTCTGTTATATGTTCTTGGGGTGAAGCATCTCTACTTCAAAATGGGTTTAAAAGTAAGAGTTGCCCACTTATTTGTTATTGTATCTCTTTTTACTCGACCATACGCCCGTTCAGTTTCTGTTAACAATCTAAATCCTAAATCAGGCCCCAAAAAAATCATAAATATGTTACCAGACCTGCAGGTCTAGTGACTTAAATAATCTACTTGACCTAACTGTAATGCTCTTGACCCATAAAATAGTCTCAAATTATGTGATCCTGGGCAAATATTTTATTTCCCAGAGCCACCATTTTCGTATCGTATATCACATCACATAATAGAGCACTATCAAATATGCGAGTTCAGAAATCTCTTTTGTTTGATTTAATAGTTGAAATGTTTTCTACATATATGATACAAATCTAGCCACAGAAGGGTTACACGAGACCCCTGACTTGCCTCTTATTTCACTAACAGCATTGTCATCAAGGCAAGGGCAGGAATGTTTCTCAAATAATGTTTAAAAACTATCACTTATAATAAATATATAACTAACGCATAAAGTGTTAGCACAATGTGTTTTCCAGTGAGCAAAATTTTCATTGAAATGTCCCCAAAATGTCCCACTGAAATGCAGTTTTACTGATAAAATTATATAGCGAGCAAACAATAATGTTTGGAAATCTAGTTTCTGCAAATATTTATTATTTGGACATCACCAAGTAAGGTGTTAATAGTTTTGCTCCGATTTAAATCTTTGTTGCCATCACACTTCTGAATTACAAAAAAAAAATCTTACCCGATTCCGGACATATTTTGAAATGTTTGTTCTGTTAATTTACAGGATATATACATGTTGTGTGAGAAACACTGCAATTTCTACAGCCTTTTGTTTCACAAGAATTGTCAGACCGCTCACTTAACAAAATCCTCTACCTGCAGTAAATAACAATCTCCAGGATAAGAGGAGCAGAAATATGTAAAATCTTATGCAAAAAGACACAAGCTGACATTAGTCCTCTATCCTTGAACAGACACCGAATGTGCCAAGATAAATAGAAGATTTAAAGGCATCCTCCGTGCTCATTCACTTTCCGAATAAACAGAACACCTGTTACTTTCCAGCTGCATTTCACTCACTAGAACAGACCAGTAGGTCCTAAAAATAGCTCTACCTGATAAAATCTGACTCCCCATGGGGAGTGCATTTCTCTAGGCCTGGATAAAGCTAAGGTTTCTGCTCCAGCCCTTCTCTTCTGTGCCAGGATTGCACCAATACCATAGCCAATTGTATCTAGTATAAGTATGATGTGCTTGGTTGTACTATGCTTCTATGCATGCCATCAACCAAACTAAAGCATCTAAGTCCTGGTGTATCTGTGTGAATAGTATGTAGGAGATAAAACTGCCTATCCAAGTGAACCTCAACATGCACTGCTGGCTGAAAAACATTTCTGTTGGGCACATACTAAAGCCTGTGTACTGCAAATGTGGCCCTGAAATGCAAACCAACATAATAAAAAAAAATGTCAAACCCATCAGCTGTTGTGAGGAAGGAAATACACCAGACTACCAACCCAATTAAAAAAACCCTGATTGCAACTCAGCCTTCAAAAAGAAAATGAACACAGAAGATATTGATCTAGAAGAGTCACTGTTGGCATGATTGGTGACATCAGGAAACGTGGTTCATAAAGATATGCTGTCTGAAGTGGAGTGGTAGATTTGCATCAATTGTCCATGGGATGCTTGAAACATGGTTAAAGTGGAAATAGGGTGGGTAAAGAAGTGAACTACTGGTGGTCCTCTTATAGAGAGTATGTAACATGGAGAGGTAGCAGTCGGGTACAGTAAAAAGCTGAAGTGTACTATATGCTGGGGGGCTGCGATAGCTATAGGTAGAGCCTAGGTACTTCTGGAGCAATATTGGGCACTAGAGTGTGGAACTCTGCAGAGATACAGGAGTTGAAGTATGTGAGTTATTCCACTATTTGCAATGAGAGAACGTATTTTTCAATACCTGAATGTGTCTCATGTTTGCTTATCTCTAAAACAGTGAACTATAGAGGCCCGCCTGCAAACTAGGTATCACATGCATTAATAAAGGACTCTTGTGGCCAGGCAGACACAACTGAAGCTATTTGTTTGAGCCCACCCTTGAAGAAGCTCTTATACTGTCTGCTGAAATATGGGTGCTTGCTTAGATTCTACAATTTAACTTACTGTTTTTGAAATAATTATGGTAAGAGTGCAGGATTAGGTTGGATTCTCTGCAGTTTGAATATGAGAGGAAGAGGCCGATGTCTAGTTGTTATGTGCTTTGGTAGCACTAGTCAACAGAGCTGGCAAGGTGGCTTTTCAAATCTTCATTGTGGGGTGAAGTCATTGGATTGATGTTGTGCACTGGACATCAGTGAAAGCATGGTGATGGGTGGATGTTCTCTGTTGATGGCATAAACAGCGTCCCCATTCAGCACTCTGTGGATTTGAACATGCCCCTTTTATTTTTTCAAAAATAATAGTAAACGTTTTTCTTTTTCTAGAAATATCTTCTTTGTTCCACAATGTTTCATCACATTGGTGAGACTCCTCTCAGAGAAAAAAAAGATTCAACCATAAACCCCCCTTTTCTGAGAGGCCTCCATTGTCTACCTCTCGAGGTGCGAATCAAGTTAGGTTGTTTCACCTTCAAAGCTGTGCACTACAACATACCTACATACTTAGCCAACCTCCACACGCTATCTTAAGGAATAAAACTAGCTAGAAGCTAGTACTCTTTATCATTAGAAATACCTAAATTCAAGTCTTCTTTAACACTGAGGCAATCCTTTTCTGGAGCGGGACCCAGCTTCTGAAACGCCCTACCTCTTGACTTAATATGGGGCCACACTTCCTATCCTTCAGGCAAGGCCTTCAAATCTTACTTCTGCTGAAATTAAACCAGCTTCTTGCCACCCACCACAATTCCACTTCAACACTGCTCTCGTTTTTTCCTACTGTCATACCTGAAGAAACTACATCCCTTTTATTTAGCTGTTAAATGTTTTTGAGCTCCCCTTTTAGGTCGAGTAATTTATTACTCGAAACTATTGTGTTGAAACCAACTCTTAAAACCAAGGGCTTTGGGAGACGGATAACGCACAGTGCATGTGCCCGTGCACGCGCTTTTCTCCCGAGCCTCGGCATCACACTTCAAAGGAATTCCTTCCGCTCCTTATCTCCTCAGGCACTTAGCGTCTACGTGTCTCTCCCAGGCTCCTCAGAGTGCCATATGTCCTCGGGGCATCACACTTCTAACGTGAACGACCGTCTGCTCCTTGGAATGCTGGCATGGTTGCCCAGTGCTGCCTGATCTTCTTAAAAGGCAGCTTGTAACCCGAGCTGCCCTCTGCCTTTCCTTCTACCTTTCACCAGGCACACATACACACCACCAGCCATCAGTGCACGCTTTCACCAGGCACACACACACACACCACCAGCCATCAGTGCACGCATTCACCAGGCATACACACCACCGTCCGTCAGTGCACGCTTTCACCGGGCACACACACACACCACCAGCCATCGGTGCACGCTTTCACCAGGCATACATACCACCGGCCCTCAGTGCACACTCTCACCAGGCACAGAAACCATCAGCCATCAGTGCCCACATTCACCAGGCATACACACCACTGCCGTCAGTGCACGGTTTCACCAGGCACACACACACACCACCAGCCATCAGTGCACACTTTCACCAGGCATACACACCACCGGTTGTCAGTGCATGCTTTCACCAGGCACGAACCTACACCACCAGCCATCAGTCCACGCTTTCACAAGGCATACACACCACCGGCCGTCAGTGCACACTCTCACCAGGCGCACACACACACACACCACCAGCCATCAGTGCACGCTTTTACCAGGCGCACACACACACACAGCACCAGCCATCAGTGCACGCATTCACCAGGCATACACACCACCAGCCGTCAGTGCACTCTCTCACCAGGCACAAACACACACCACCAGCCATCAGTGCACGCATTCACCAGGCATACACACCACTGGCCGTCAGTGCACGCTTTCACCAGGCACACACCACCAGCCATGAGTGCACGCTTTCACCAGGCATACACACCACCGGCCCTCAGTGCACACTCTCACCAGGCACGGACACCATCAGCCATCAGTGCCTGCATTCACCAGGCACACACACCACCGCCGTCAGTGCACGCTTTCACCAGGCACACACACCACCAGCCGTCAGTGCACGCTTTTACCAGGCACACACCACCAGCTGTCAGTGCACGCTTTCACCAGAGACACACACTACCAGCCATCAGTGCACGCTTCCACCAGGCACACACACCACAAGCCGGACAGGCACACACACACCACCAGCCATTATTGCATGCTTTCAACCGGCACACACACACCACTAGCCATCAGTGCACGCTTTCACCAGGCATACACACCACTGGCCGTCAGTGCACACTTTCACCGGGCACAGACATCATCAGTCATCAGTGCACGCTTCCACCAGGCACAAACCACCAGCCATCAGTGCACGCTTTTACCAGGCGCACGCACACACACACCACCAGCCATCAGTGCACGCATTCACCAGGCATACACACCACCGGCCGTCAGTGCACTCTCTCACCAGACACACACACACACACACCACCAGCACTCAGTGCACACATTCACCTGGCATACACACCACCGGCCGTCAGTGCACGCTTTCACCAGGCACACAAACACACCACCAGCCATCAGTGCACGCTTTCACCAGGCATACACACCACCGGCCCTCAGTGCACACTCTCACCAGGCACAGACACCATCAGCCATCAGTGCCCGCATTCACCAGGCACACACACCACCGCCGTCAGTGCACGCTTTCACCAGGCCCACACACCACCAGCCGTCAGTGCACGCTTTTACCAGGTACACACCACCAGCTGTCAGTGCACGCTTTCACCAGAGACACACACTACCAGCCATCAGTGCACGCTTCCACACCACAAGCCGGACAGGCACACACACACCACCAGCCATCATTGCATGCTTTCAACCGGCACACACACACCACCAGTCATCAGTCCACGCTTTCACCAGGCATACACCACCAGCCGTCAGTGCATGCTTTCACCAGGCACACACACACACCACCAGCCATCAGTGCACGCTTTCACCAGGCATACACACCACCGGCCGTCAGTGCACACTCTCACCAGGCACACACACACACACCACCAGCCATCAGTGCACACTTTCACCAGGCACACACACACACCACCAGCCATCAGTGCACGCTTTCACCAGGCATACACACACACCACCAGCCATCAGTGCACGCTTTCACCAGGCATACACCCCACCGGCCGTCAGTGCACGCTTTCACCAGGCACACACACCACCGGCCGTCAGTGCACGCTTTCACCTGGCACACACACACACACACACACACACCCACACACACACACACACACACACACACACACACACACACACCACCAGCCATCAGTGCACGATTTCACCAGGCATACACACCACCGGCCGTCAGTGCACACTCTCACCAGGCACAGACACCATCAGTCATCAGTGCACGCATTCACTAGGCATACACACCACCGGCCGTCAGTGCACACTTTCATCAGGCACACACACACACCACCATCAGTGCACGCTTCCACCAGGCATACACACCAACAGCCCTAAGTGCACACTCTCACCAGGCACAGACGCCATCAGTGCACACATTCACCAGGCATACACACCACCGCCGTCAGTGCACGGTTTCACCAGGCACACACACACACCACCAGCCATCAGTGCACGCTTTCACCAGGCATACACACCACTGGCCGTCAGTGCACGCTTTCACCAGGCACACACACACACCACCAGCCATCAGTGCACGCTTTCACCAGGCATAAACACCACCGGGCGTCAGTGCACACTCTCAACAGGCACAGACGCCATCAGTCAACAGTGCACGCTTTCACTGGGCACAAACACTACCAGCCGTCCGTACGCGCTTCCACCAGGCACACACACCACCAAACGGCAGTGCACGCTTTCACCAGGCACACACACTACCAGCCGGCAGTGCACGCTTTCACCAGGCACACACACTACCAGCCGTCAGTGCATGCTTTCACCAGGCACACACACACACCACCAGCCATCAGTGCACGCTTTCACCAGGCATACACACCACCGGCAGTCAGTGCACACTCTCACCAGGCACACACACACACACCACCAGCCATCAGTGCACGCTTTTACCAGGCGCACACACACACACCACCAGCCATCAGTGCACGCATTCACCAGGCATACTCACCACCGGCCGTCAGTGCACTCTCTCACCAGGCACACACACACACCACCAGCCATCAGTGCACGCATTCACCAGGCATACACACCACCGGCCGTCAGTGCACGCTTTCACCAGGCACACACACACACCACCAGCCATCAGTGCATGCTTTCACCAGGCATACACACCACCGGCCGTCAGAGCACGCTTTCACTAGGCACACACACAAACACCACCAGTGCACGTTTTCACCAGGCATACACCTGGAGAGGTGTGGCTCACTGGTTAGAGGCGGCAGACCCGAGTGCAGAGAACGGCCCGGGACCAGGGTTCGATTCCCGACGCGGCAGGGTCTTGGACCAGGATCAGCGGACTGATAATTCTCGCATCGGTGCCTACTCTGACCAGGGAGCACACTCGGCAACTCTGGGCATTAGCTTGCCTCATCTCCACAACGGCCCCACACAAACGCCGGGGATGCCTGGTTTCACCTTGGAGACCCCCAGGAGGGACTATCTCACAGGGAAAGCCAGGACGGGTTCCCCAGCGGTCTATAGCGCTACGAGGCCTCCGGGTAGCAGTGCGCTTTACAAGACACAACAATTTACAATTTACAATTACACACCACCGTCCGTCAGTGCACACTCTCACCAGGCACAGACACCATCAGCCATCAGTGCACGCATTCACCAGGCATACACACCACCAGCCGTCAGTGCACGCTTTCACCAGGCACACACACACACCACCAGCCATCAGTGCACGCTTTCACCAGGCATACACACCACCGGCCCTCAGTGCACACTCTCACCAGGCACAGACACCATCAGTCATCCGTGCACGTTTTCACCGGGCATACACACCACCGCCGTCAATGCACGCTTTCACAGGGCACACACACCACCAGCCGTCAGTGCACGCTTCCACCAGGCACACACCACCAGCCGTCAGTGCACGCTTCCACCAGGCACACACCACCAAATGGCAGTGCACGCTTTCACCAGGCACACACACCACCAGCTGTCGGTACACGCTTTCACCAGGCACACACCACCAGCTGTCAGTGCCCGCTTTCACCAGAGACACACACCACCAGCCATCAGGGCACGCTTCCACCAGGCACACACACCACCAGCCGGCCAGGGACACACACACCACCAGCCATCATTGTATGCTTACAACAGGCACACACACAAACACCACCAGTGGACGCTTTCACCAGGCATACACACCACCGGCCATAAGTGCACACTTTCACCAGGCACACACACACACACACCACCAGCCATTAGTGCATGCTTTCAACCGGAACACACACACCACTAGCCATCAGTGCACGCTTTCACCAGGCATACACACCACTGGCCGTCAGTGCACACTTTCACCGGGCACAGACGTCATCAGTGCACGCTTCCACCAGCACAAACCACCACCCGTCAGTGCACGCTTTTACCAGGCGCACGCACACACACACCACCAGCCATCAGTGCACGCATTCACCAGGCATACACACCACCGGCCATCAGTGCACTCTCTCACCAGGCACACACACACACCACCAGCACTCAGTGCACGCTTTCACCAGGCACACAAACACACCACCAGCCATCAGTGCACGCTTTCACCAGGCACACACACCACCAGCCATCAGGGCACGCTTCCACCAGGCACACACACCACCAGCCGGCCAGGGACACGCACACCACCAGCCATCATTGTATGCTTTCAACAGGCACACACACACACACACCACCAGTGCACGCTTTCACCAGGCATACACACCACTGGCCATCAGTGCACTTTCACCAGGCACACACACACACCACCAGGCACACACACACACACACACACCACCAGCCATCAGTGCATGCTTTCACCAGGCATACACACCACCGGCAGTCAGTGCACGCTTTCACCAGGCACACACACACACACCACCAGCCTTCAGTGCACGCTTTCACCAGGCATACACACCACCGGCCGTCAGTTCACGCTTTCACCAGGCACACACCACCAGCCATCAGTGCACGCTTTCACCAGGCGTACACACCACCGGCCGTCAGTGCACACTCTCACCAGGCACAGACACCATCAGTCATCAGTGCACGCTTTCACCAGGTGCACACCACCAGCCGTCAGTGCACGCTTTCACCAGGCACACACACACACCGCCAGCCATCAGTGCACGCTTTCACCAGCATACACACCACCGGCTGTCAGTGCACGCTTTCACCAGGCACGCACGCACACACACACACCACCAGTCATCAGTGCACGCTTTCACCGGGCACAAACGCCACCAGCCGTCAGTGTAGGCTTTCACCAGGCACAAACGCCACCAGCCGTCAGTGCACGATTCCTCCAGGCACACACCACCAGATGTCAGTGCACGCTTTAAGCAGGCACACACACCACCAGCCGTCGGTGCGCGCTTTCACCAGGCACACACCACCAGCCATCAGTGCATGCTTCCACCAGGCACACACAGCACCAGCCGGCCAGGAACACACATAGCACCAGCTATGAGTGCATGCTTTCAAAAGGCACACACACACCACCAGTCGTCAGGGCACGCTTACACCAGGCACACACACACACACACACACACACACCGCCAGCCATCAGTGCATGGTTTCACCAGGCACACACACCACCAGCCGTCCGTGCACGCTTTCATCAGGCACACACACCACCAGACGACCAGGCCCACACACACCACCAGCAGTCAGTGCACACTTTCACCAGGCACACAACCACCAGCCATCAGTGCACCATTTCTACAGGCACACACACCACCAGCCATCAGTGCATACATCAATTGTTAACGCATCCACAATTAACCATTGTAGCAATCGCAGTGGCACACTTTACTTTTAAACATATTAATCTAAAGCGCAGCATGCCACCATTCCCTCACACTCAGCACCCTCACACACTCTGCAATGGAACATACACTCCAAATACCACTCAGTGCCACATAATTACACGCCACACAGTTACACTCTACTGAATACAACATACACTCCCCACACAATACCACTCAGTGCCACATAATTATATGCTTCATAATTACACTGCGCTCACCGCAACATACACTCCAAATTCCACTCAGTGCCACATAATTAAACACCACATAATTACACTCTACTGAATGCAACACACACTTCACACAATACCACTCAGTGCCACATAATTATATGCTACATAATTACACTGCACTCAATGCAACATACACTCCAAATTCCACTCAGTGCCACATAATTAAACACCACATAATTACACTCTACTGAATGCAACACACACTTCACACAATACCACTCAGTGCCACATAATTATATGCTACATAATTACACAGCACTCAATGCAACATACACTCCAAATACCTCTGTGTCACATAGTTATATGCAACATAATTACACTGCACACAATGCAACAGACACTCCAAATACCACTCAGTGCCACATAATTACACACCACATAATTACACTCTACTGAATACAACAAACACTCCACACAATACCACTCAGTGCCACATAATTATATGCTACATAATTAAACTGCACTCAACGCAACACACACTCCAAATACCACTCAGTGCCACATAATTACACGCCACATAATTACACTGCACTCAATGCAACAGACACTCTCCACACAATACCACTCAGTGCCACATAATTATATGCTACATAATTACACTGCACTCAATGCAACATACACTCCAAATTCCACTCAGTGCCACATAATTAAACGCCACATAATTACACTCTACTGAATGCAACACACACTCCACACAATACCACCCAGTGCCACATAATTATATGCTACATAATTACACTGCACTCAACGCAATATACACTCCAAATACCACTCAGTGCCACATAATTACACACCACATAATTACACTGCACTCAATGCAACATACACTCCAAATACCACTCAGTGCCACATAATTAAACTCCACATAATTGCTCTGCACTCAATGCAATGTACATTCCAAATACCACTCAGTGCCACATAATTACACGCCACATATTTACACTGCACTTAATGCAACATACACTCCAAATATCACTCAGTGCCACATAATTAAACACCACATAATTACACTCTACTGAATGCAACACACACTCCACACAATACCACTCAGTGCCACATAATTATATGCTACATAATTACACTGCACTCAATGCAACATACACTCCAAATTCCACTCAGTGCCACATAATTAAACACCACATAATTACACTCTACTGAATGCAACACACACTCCACACAATACCACTCAGAGCCACATAATTATATGCTACATAATTACACTGCACTCAACGCAATATACACTCCAAATACCACTCAGTGCCACATAATTACACACCACATAATTACACTGCACTCAATGCAACATACACTCCAAATACCACTCAGTGCCACATAATTTAACTCCACATAATTACTCTGCACTCAATGCAATGTACATTCCAAATACCACTCAGTGCCACATAATTACACGCCACATATTTACACTGCACTTAATGCAACATACACTCCACACAATACCACTCAGTGCCACATAATTATATGCTTCATAATTACACTGCGCTCAACGCAACATACACTCCAAATACCTCTGTGTCACATAATTACACGGCACACAATTACACTCTACTGAATACAATATACGCTGCCCATTTTACCACTCAGTGCCATATAATTACATGCCTCATACTTACACTCTACTCAATGCAACATAAATACACTTTATCTATCTGTCTATCTATCTATCACCCTTCTATCTTTCTCTCTATTGCCCTCCCTCTATCTATCTATCGCCCTCCCTCTATCTATCTATCGCCCTCCCTCTATCTATCTATCGATCTATCTATCGCACCCAGGACCTTTCCACTCAAGCAAGGATGTCATACTCCAGGGACTCTCTGTTACAACTGAACCAGCCCCTACAGGCCTCCTGCACCAATTCCCTTAAAGGTGAGAGCCGATGTACCCAATGTCTACATTGCCCATCTAGATCGAGCGAAGGGAAAGGGAGGAGGGATTGCTATTATCTATAAGGACCAATTTACATGTCGATTTCACGACAGTCCCCTATCGAATTGTGAAAATGTACATTTTAACATCCAACTATCTCCATGCAACTCCCTCTCTGGAGTCCTCATTTACCGCCCACCAGGGCCTCTGGGCCAATTCTGTAGTTCGCTGTTGGAATTTTCAACTATATTGTCTAGCACCTCATCTAACATGATAGTCCTAGGGGACCTTAATATACATTTCGACAACAGCGATGACAATACTGCATTAGAATTACTTGCAGACCTAGCGACTCTTCAGCTCCACCTTCAGAACAATGGTGTTCGGTATTATTGAAAGTGTTGCTATCGCGAAGCGTACACATGTGAATGTTCTCGGATGGAGGGAGGATCAGCAGTGAGGCTACGTCATACACAGTGATAACACTTATTACAGTCAAGCAATGCATGTCAAATGTGAATCTGAAAGTCTCACATATAACACACTAGTATAATGGTAAAGCCTGCCAACAGAGCGTACAGCAAAAGAAATCTACACATTGCTGTATACTGTTTGTCACATGTGATCTAGGATGTGCACTCTGCGCGTGGCTCCTGATACTTCTTAGAGCCACGAATACCCAGGCCGAAAGGGAGCACAATAATGCGCACACACACACACACAGCAGGGGCATTGTGTAACACATATTTGTTTTTTGATGTATCGTTTGAGATGCATGGCAATCACACGTGGAAGGCTAATGTACAGACCATGAATATTGATCAAGATGATCGTTTCATGTTGTGTGTAGTATAAGATATGTGTACACAGCAAAAAAACGTTTCAGAAAAGCTCTCTAAGCAGAAGAGATGTCTCTCATCAAACGTTGTATAGAGAATGAGTAAATGGGTGGGGTCGTCCAACTGTTACAATGGGAAATGTTATGAAGCAATGAAACGCTTTTTATTAAGGTCACATGGCAATCGCTCACTGAGCGTGCAAGGAGGCCGCGATTGACGCGATTTTGACAAAATATATTTCTCATAATATACGTTTATTACAGTTAGAAATATATAAATGTTTAAAATATGTTATATTATTGCTTGTTCTCATATATTGTTTAAAGTTATTTAGATATGCTTTTGAGACAAAAAAAAAAGGAATGGCGTACCTGGCACGACACTATGTCTGTGACGTAACACAGGGCCTGGTAGCGTGTACTTGTCGCATACGCAACACGCAGCGGGCGTGACCCCATACGTACATGACGTAACGTGTTGCTTGGTACTGTGTACCTGTCGGATACCAAAGGAGCAGCTGGGGTGACTTCATGCGTATATGATATTACGTGGGATGCGGTGCCACTAAGTCGTTGGATACGAAATGCGCATCATTTACAAGTTTAGCACAATGGGGAATAGGTGTGTCAGAGTTTAAATTAGAGCATCAGTATGTGCATCAGATTGTCACGTGGATGATGTCATGAGTGATGTTACTGACCATGTCATGAGTGATGCAATATATGACATCATCAGCAGTGCATTGCGGGTTCGCAAGTTATAGTTAGCTCAACTAACTATAACAGGCGAATTTCTCTGTTTTTATATGAGTCAAATGTCCAACTAACTATATCGTCCCTGAAACCAATGTTTTTTTAGTGAATATATATATATATATATATATATATATATACATATACACAATCACAATCTTCATTTACACAGACAATTCTGCAGCTGTAGTTGGAACTGAAAGGAGGTAGCTGCGCCTTCAAGGTAAGGTAATTGAGAGATCTGAAGAGGACGTGGTCCAAATAAGACACATCAAGTGACAAATTACAATATAAGACTGTAAAACATAAAAAAGAAACAGTGAAGAAAAATTGGAATTACTTGAGGCCTCTCAGTACCTTGGAATATCTCTTCAGAAAATATCTCATGGGAATAATATGTAGTGAAAGTCAAGCACACCGCAGGTTATGGGATTCTCTGTTTTATTAGATGCCTGGAAGATTGCTCAACAACCTTGCAAAAACAATGTATTTAAATGAGGCTCAACAGCACATTCTTTTATGGAAAAGAGATTGGGGGAATGGAGAAGAAAGTTACCTTTTGTGGGTAATCCGCAAAGGAAAAGTCTTTAAAAGAGTATTGCAGTGGCCTGAAAAGAGCTCAGCTACATTACTTGATGCAGAGTTGAGGTACCAAAATGCTGAAGATCACAAAAAATATTGTTGATGCGTATTGTTTTAGGCAATAAGAAAATGCATATGCTATCTTTTCCCACTCTATTGGAGTGTTGTGCAGAAACTAAATTGACTAAACATCATCCGTTTCAAAACCTTGATGAAAAATGAACTAAAATGTGCTGGAAGGATTTTTATTTATTACATGTGGGTACAGAAGAACCAGCTCCAGCAAGCAGTGAACTGGCAACTAAGTAATCAACGTCAGTAAACATGCATACAACAACAGTGGATAGAAGGTACATTTTTCAAAAAGATATTTTGCTGCTCCTTTCATTCAGCAATCATACCCATCGTCTGTCAACAATAAACAGGAAAAGAAGGTTATTTGAACCTTCTAAACCTAAGGATAACCAGGTTATTAAAAAAGGAAGATATTTGAGACAAAAATCAACTATCGCACCAACTATTCTATTCTTGAACCGGTTATGAGGACTAAAGGGGAAGGAAATCCCTTAGCACCAAGAAGAAGACATTGATGCACAACTACCTGAAAGGTTGCATTCCATCTCAGTGACCCGCTACAGGACACAGAAACCAGAAATCTCCAACAGTGAGGGTTGTCCAGATTATAACATGATACTCCTACTGCCTATATACCCATTTGGCAAGGATGTTTTGATGGGGGCAGAAACAGAAGTCAATGGTCACTTTGACACAAGGAACAACTGCTTGTCCTAGCACACTAGAGGTAACCCTTGGCATACGGGCACCCATTGCAAAAGGCTGTTGCTAGCATATTGGAAGTATTTTTTTTTTTTACAGAGTTTTATACAGCACGAACTTGACCCGAATCGGGTATCACAGCGCTTTACATAGCACCAGTTGCATTACATGAGGACACATTAATTTTTGTTAGGCACGGGGATATTAATTGATTTGCCCAGATTCACAGGATGTTCAGCGTCATTGCCGAGACTCGATCCCAGTTCAAGGGACGCCCTAGCCGTTAGGCCAACTCCTCTCCCCAATTTCTTGCTCTGTTACTCGATTCGGGTCAAGTTTGCGCTATATAAAACTCTGTAAAAAAAAAAAGAATTACTTCCAATATGCTAGCACCAGCCTTTTGCAATGGGTGCCCGTATCCCAAGGTTTACCTCTAGTGTGCAGCCAAACTAGATGCCATACGTGGGTTTCAGAGTCCCAGCAGCGACCACTTACAATCCCTAACGGACACCAACTGTCCGCACCATGCTCTCCAGCAATCCATGGCTGACATCGCTGGGGCCATTACTCGGATACAAGAACTGTCTATTCAGACAGGCTCCAGCGATGACAGCACAGAGTTGGCACAGATGCAGAGGACAATGGAGACCATGGAGCAGATGCAGGATGGAAGTATGGCTGCCATGGCTGAACACCAGCGAGATGTAGCTGGGATCTTTCATGCCTTGCAGATCCTCATCTTGCCATTGCTGCCACAGAGCCTGTACCAGATAACTGCTGAAGGAACCTCAACACACATATCTCTGCCCCCTGATGTGCTACTGGCACACAGTGATGTAGCCCCATCACCTTCGCACCCTGATGTGTCAGTGGCACACAGTGATGCAGCCATAACACCACCACACATACCTGACACAGAAGACTTATCAGAGGAGTAATATGAGGCGGGTAATGATTGTGGAAGGAAGGAGGTAGTAACATCCATCTCTGCCATATGGCCTGTCCCTGCCTGGTTTAGCCCTATGCATCATACCCTGGAACAACACTTCCCACTGTCCCCCGAAACACTCTGCGACATTCATCTGGACCCTGACATAGACTGCCATATCTGCTCTGGTTACCAATGACACAGCAATCCGGCTGCGGACTGAACTCTTCCTCTTCCAATTAACTTTTCATTCCCCCACCACTGGGTACCATGTAATGTGGGCTTGGCATGGCCATGTACTTCTCCAGCTCTGACACTCCACAGAATGTGAATAAAACATTCCAAATCACACAGATGTGTCATGTCTATGTTCACTCAAGTATAAAGGTATGGATGAATGTAGTGACATGGATTTCACAAAAGGTACACCCTGGAAAAATGATATCAATGCACATGTTTGAACCTGAGCCACATTGCCAATTAGATGACTGTGAAGGTGTGAACTAGCTGTGGCCTCATTGAACAAGAACAACAATCTCGCAACCCCCAACGTAGCCCCTCATCCATGTATTAAATAGGGCTGTGTGTAAAAATGTCAAATTCAGTAGCAGGACTGAAGTGGTGTACCCCATCACATGTGACAACAGAAAGTCTCTTTGCATACCTACTCCCACGCATCTGTGTGGACACAGCCTGTTTTGATGGATAACATTGATCCACATGGCAAGAAGATGGACACCATACTCACATTGCTGAAGATACGTAAGAGCACAGGTCTGCCAGAAACTATCCCAACCACAATGTCTGGCTCACAGAGGTAGAGCTGTCAATAGGGACTCACCCCCAATGTACAAGCGTCAGTCAGTCCCTCCCTGTATACGGACAATGCTCATTGAGGCACACGATTTGTCAATCTAATCAACACTCATCACAGTTGTAACCTAGTGCAGTTGCGTAGACTTTATTCACATGTACGTGTTAGTATGGGCAAGGCAAGGGCCACAACATACATACCAATGATTAAAACACTTACAGGCAGCATAGAAACATGTTGAGGTGCAAGAAATGGGGAGGCAAAAATGAACACAAATCAATACGGATGGCAATGAGCTCTGCACACCTTGCCTTGTGGATGAGTCATGTAATGTTTGACATCTGCTCATTACCCCTTGTCAGGGGACACAACTAACAGCCCATGGGATCTGCATAGTGCTGTACCACCAGACTGCGATGACTTTTTGCTCTGCTGAAAGTGAGCAGGTGAAAGGTCCAACAAGGTCACATGTCGTACTACATTGTCGTGTGTGTACTCTCCCCCCAGCAGTATGTCCGATTTGGGAATGTTGCCAAATGATGCTGTGCAGCTCCGCCCATGGGACTGCATCAACTTGCATAGGTGTGTGTCAACACACGTAGGTCCACGCACATGCATTCTGAGTCAAGGTGAAGGCAGACATGTCCACTGTTGTAGTGGGATATGTGACCATTCCTCCAAGATACACAAGGTGTGGGGACCGGTGCTGTGGGTGACAATCAGTTGTGGCTGCAGGAACATAGTTACTCGTCCATGAATACTAGCCCAGCTTCATGTACAATCAGTTCCAAGAGTATGTTGTTGTCGAGTTCAAGGAACACGAGGGAGAGCCAATCCATTAACTGGTCCAAACAGCTGTGCTCCTTACACGCTGTTTCACCCATCCGCAACACAGCCTACTATGGGAGCACCTCGATGTGGTCACTGTACACGATGACTTGAGCAATCTCCCATCCACAACTGCCAGCACATACTCCAAATATCAGGGCATCCCATGCACGGGTATCACGGTTACACTACTGTTCCTCGGCCAACAGGGGGTGCACACACAAGTCATAATCCAGTTCAGCTACCGTTGCATTGGATAGGCAGACCACCATGGGCCACTCAAATGTGCATGATCAACAGTGGAACCAGGGCTGAATGCAGGTGACGTATGCAAGACGGAAACTCAGACAATAACTGATGCGCAACACTGCCAGTAGTAGTGATCCCAACAGATGCAGCATTCGTGCACGGACCAGTTCCATGTGACAGGGGTTGTGCATGTGCCTTTGCATTTGTTGGTCTTGTAGCACCAGCATTCTTCTGACCGGTGACAGTTATGTGGATGATATGCCATAACTCGGAGCAATGAGTTGCATTTGTGTGCAACGTTTGGACGTATAAGTTGTTTTTTACTTATGTGTAAAGGGGATCCCATGTAGGTGTACCTCAAGCAGGGACAACTGTGTGTGGATTGTGGACACGTTGGTCTTTCATTAGTGCAGTTCGTGGTGTGGGAGTCGTCAAGATCTGGTATGGTATCTCTCGCAAGGGGTGCCAGCAGCATTCAAGACCAAGGTCGGAGGTTCAGATGTCCTTCCCCCTTGTGTATTGAGGCAAAGGAGCTTTCATACATAATGTTAGTCTGGCTACTGCTTGCATTTCTAAAATGTGATGTGGCCTGTGCGCTGCATTTGATGCCAGGCCTTAGACTTAGTGTGCACCAATAGCGATACACACGCAACAGTTGGCATGTATGAGCCAAGACCCCGATTGCCTTTGCGCTCCTTGTACAATCTCTTTCTTTCTTTCTCTTTCTCTCTCTCTCCCTCCCCTCTTTCTCTCTCTCCTTCTCTCTCTCTCTCTATTCCTCTCTCTCCTTCTCTCTCTCTCCCTCTCTCTCCCTCTCCCTCTCTCTCTCTCTCCCTCTCTCTCTCTCTCTTTCCCTCACTCACTCTCTCTTTCTTTCTCTTCCTCTCTCTCTCTCTCTCTCTCTCTCTCTCTCTCTCTCTCTCTTGATGAGTGCATGACACACCTTCTTATCTTGAATGTTGCCCTGCAGGCTGTGACTTACGGATTGTCCAGGGATGGCACGCCATGACTCTTCAAAATAGTTTTTTTGAGTCAAAATTGATTGTGATATTTTGTTTAAACTTTCAATGGTGAATGGATGATTCTCCTTTTTCATCAGTAGTTGATGTGCAATATCTTGGTCCGGGGGTGTGGGGGGTACCCGGTGTAGTGCCCCGGGGAGGTGTGGGCTCCTTGGGGAGTGGCAGTGGGTGTTGTGGCCCCTTGGGTGTCCGAGCTGCATGATCGTTGGCTCCATGGCAACTGTTGTTCTTCAGGATTGGTTCTGGGCTGGGCTCCCTTTTCTGGTGCAGGTAGTTGTCCGACTTTACACCAGGTCAGAGCAGGTGTTAAATTCCTGCTACTAACGTGCCTTATCACCTGTTTTGTGATTTATCGCAGATCTGGATTGTCGTTGAGAATGTTGTGACGTGGTGTTGTCGCAGCTTTTTGCACAGGAACGCCTACTCTGCATCTCATTAGCGTTAGTTGACGGGGTCATCTGTGGCAATGTTTTTTGCGGCTGCTATCACAGGTAAACTGGTGATATTGGCTATTACCACCAGTTTGTGAATGGGGCGATGATTTTATCACGACTTTGGCTTTGATAAAGTGCCGATAACTCAGCAATGTATGCTTGAGAATATGCCCCGTTAAGTATGGCGGATCCCGAGGCATATCCCATGAAGCAGTGGGAGTGACTAAACACCTACTTGAATCAGTTGTTCTCTGGTTTAATGAAGGGAGCTTTATATCCCTGCTGTTCAGAACCACATTTGTAGCACATGTGGAGGATTTTCAGAAGCGATGATGTCAAATACAGCAGGGAAGACCGACATCATGAAGACTGGCTGCTGACCTCCATCTTGGCATGGGGAAGCTCATCTCTTATGCTCATGAGTTCAGTCCTGTCATGTCACTACAGTAGAACCCAGGTTGCTGTTCCTGAAGAAGTTGCTTTCAAAGTGGGCCTGTTTTGGGCGAAGGCTATTTTCCATAACATTTTAAAGAAGTGACAGATTACAACTGAGAATTAATTTGCAAAATGTTGAAGGATCTGCAAGAGACTGTGTTAGCAGGAAAGGACCATGACGCCCTGTGTGTAAGCCCTTTTGTAGGTAGATTATGGTTTTTGACTTTGGTTTTTAATGACTTAGCTTAGTCTGTTTGATGATAAATAGCTAGTTTGGTAGCTGTGGTTATTGAGACCAAATGAAGACACAACTATTACTTATAAGGTGCTCTGGGAGATGTGGAAAAGGTTTTGGTAGGAAGCATAGAGAACATCCTGGCGTATAGCACTTCATTATGCTACTGTAATATTTCAAGAGATGCACATGAGTGTGGATCATTCAATGATATTTATTTTTCTTAGTAATAGGGACAATATTTACAGATATCAAATTGTGTCCTTTAATATCGCTTTAGAATAGTCTTTTTTTGTTCAAACGTTCTTTATTGAGTTTCGAAAGAATATATATATATATATATATATATATATATATATATGTATACATATGTATATATATATATATATATATATATGTATACATATGTATATATATATATATATATATATATATATATATATATATATATATATATATATATATATCGAAAAGAAGTCCTGAACCGCTGAATCACAGACGGCACCAAGCAGGTAACGACCTCTTCCCCAAGATTAAAAAAGCGCTCAATAACGGGCCATCCAACACAATGAAGTGCAAGCAGTCATATTTTATTCTGTGCAATTACGGGCAGCTGCCCTCCCTATATATATATATATACATCTCCACACCAATCCCGTCCCAAAAAGAACAGGTCCGACACATGCTTGGTGATTCAAGTTCATTTTTAATTAAAAAGAGGCTCTGTTGCTGAAATAGCGAAACGCTAGGGCAGACGCGTTTCAGCCTTGCGGCTTTCTTCAGTGCCCGCTTCACTATGGATGACATAACGCCATAGGGGCTCGTGTTTTCTAAAGTCCGAATGAACTTATCTGATTGTATTGTATTGTACGCGTATTCTACTCGTACGCGGTGGAAAAGGAAAAAAAACTAGAAGTTCGTTTTATTCCTAATTAGCTCCCGGGGTGGGGGCAAATCCCGGGGGCAATTTTTTTCTATACTGGGTGGCTTGGTAGTGTCCAACAGGAAGAAAAGAATGGAAAAAAAAGTAATGTCGAGGACAGTGATGCTCCTGCTTCCTGCGTTTTATCAGGTCAATAGACTGTTTCCCATAACACAAAAGTTTATTGCAATAAATGTATAGAATTTTAACTTGAACAAAATCAGGATGAATTTGTGTGCGTGACTGTTTGCTGAAAATGCTAGTGCAGCAGTTGATGTGCATGGTGCAGTAGCAGGTGGGTTGTCCTTCAACCTCTGTGTTGCAGCTCGAGCAAAGTTGTTGGGGTGTATGTTCTTTACGTGTCGCTCCATATTTGCTGTGCTAAAGGAGTATTTTTGAGATGGATCACCCCTTGAAAGAGTTTGGAAAATTTTACAGGTTACTTTTGGAGCATTAACCTTTTTTTGCCCTTCTGGAAAAGTAAAAAACTGCCAAATTAGATCTTCTTTCCTATTCTTTGGAGTTTCTTTAGGAATTAAATATTCTTTTGAAGAATGGCTGGAAGATGAGTCCATTGCGGGTAAAATGGTAAACTTCGTTCTATTTGACAAGATTCTCAGAAGAGATATTTCTTTTTAGAAAGTCAAAGTAGAATTTTTAAAATGGGACAGAAGTTTCAACAGTTGTAATAGGAAGTGTTATGAACCAATGAAATTTCTTCTTTTAAAGTCATATGGCTTTGCATAGTGTTACGCTGTTATTACGGTGTTCTTAGGATGCGAGTAAGCATTACTTTTCATCGCGATTGGTGTAATTGCTTTTAAAAGTAATGTAGGATTATTGGAACTTTAAAAAAAAAATTATAATTATCCTAGATAATGTGTTCTGTTAGTATGTTCAATAAATACATAAATATATGTTTTTAAACAATTAAAAATATTTTCTTCTTTGCGTACGGGGCGCCGTACATAACGTAACACGGAAGCTTTGATGCGACTCGTAACGTGAAAGCGTATTCATAGCGTATGCTGAGAATGATTAGCAGTACAAACTATGGTGCGATCACTCTCTCACTGTCAAATCAGAGTACAGGGCATGCTATGAGAATGGTTAGAAGTGGTCACTCATTGGAAATCCGATTCAGCTGTGCGGCTTATCCACGGTATCATAACGTTACTTTTAAGCCTGTTTAAGTTTGAGGTTTGCATGTAATACTATGCTACAGGCAAATATGGATGTTTAGGCAGCGCTTATCTCCATTAAGCTTGGTTATTATCATTTACATGTAGGTCTCTGAGGGAGGGGAAAAGAAGTCTATGTGAATGGCGAGGATTGCACAATAGCACCACATTACTCCTTAATTTGTAGACACATACAATTGCATGGCTCTTGTAATCAAGATGCGCCTAATTTGGTGTGAGCTTTGAAAGGCACTGCGACACCTGCTATCATACCTTCGTTCAGTTTACTGGAAACATGAGTTATTTAATTTGAAATAATGCAGATTGTTGTGCAATGTTACCAGGCATCGGTTACATGATTACGGTAACTGAGCGTGTGGTGTGCTAAAAAAAAGTTGTGTTTACTCCTCTGCATGGGAAGCTGGATGTTTCCATCTGGCCGTCGATTCCGACCTTGAAAGAAGAGGCAACCAAGTGAGCCATATAAGAGCGCTATTGTCTCAAAAAGAAGTCACTCTTACATCTGCTAGAGAAACATTTGTCCTTCAAGTAGTAAAAACCCGTCCAGAAGTGTATGCTTTATTAAATACAGACGTGCCTTTGTATTTTGGGGAGTTAATTCAGAGTATCTTTAATGCGTCCTTGACTACGGGGTTACCTTACTTTTTTAAAGTTAGAAGCAGTAGTCTTGTGAGTTCTTTTGAAACTATATTTGGTGTCTTTTCGGCATTTTTTCATTCGATTTTTTCCAGCATCTTTGGTGGATTCCTCTTAATAGTCGCATTAGTTGTCGGTGTGCTTCTATTCATTTGTTTACTTAAATATGGACGCACATCCTCCAGCACACAACAATATTTCTCGGCTGTTGCTGCTCCGCAACCAAATGCTTAGTTATTACGGAGCGCTGCCTCTGGCTACATTGAGTGCAGCTAATGGATTATCGTTTCGATTCTCCTTTTTCACATGCGTTCAACCTGTCTTCCATTGCCTGAGCTGCGATTTCGACTGGGCCCTGGATTTGTGTCTCTGCAGTACGGTGTCTCCCAATGCGGATTATGACCAGCTGATGAGCCCCTTAGTGGTTCATGACTTGCTCTGTTCTGGCGGCGGGATTATCGCCTTGGCAGAGATACATGGAATAATGGGACGTTGGAATGTTTTTGCTGCGGTGCATGACTTCTTGGCACACAGTTACATTGAAGATGACCCGAGTTTTCCTCCGATGGTGATAGAGGCTCCGGTCGTTGAGGAACATGCATGTTCATTCCCACTAGTGAATTGGATGGCTGAAATGTTTTCAGATGAGAACAATGGCTTCCTCTTGGAGGCTGTTGCTACATACTGTGCTTATACGCTGTTGGATTAAGACTCTTTGATTTTTCTACCTATTCTTTATTATTTAGTTACTGTTTTCTATCAAACAGTGAATAATTTTTTATGCAAATTTGAACTTGACTCTGCTTTTCAGGCTTGGACTCTGCGTTCCTAGTTCGCCCACGTTAATATCACATGGTTCTATCGAGGGAGGGTGTCTTCGGCTGAGCCTTGCACTCACACTGTGTTAAGTTAGCATGGGTTCATTAGAAGCTTAAACGCCATGGTTGCTTTCCTGCTCTGCTTTGCACATGACACGCAATTTTGATATTGTTCAGAGAAGGCTGAGTATTTTGTTTCACATGAGAATAATTTGTTATGCTACATTTCTAGACTGCCTCGCTAGTTTAGTCGGTATAGTGAGAGCCTGGAACATCAAGGTTATCTTGGATACTGTGTCTGTTATTCGGAATGATCCTTGCACGTTCAACCTATAACACATATGCAGGTCTGGCCACGTCTGATACTGGCGCGTTTAATAATGTATTGTGGATAAGCATGGGCGAATTTTGCGAATTCGCGAATTTGCGGATTTGCGAATTCGCGATACGCAAAATTCGTGAATTTGTGCGGATTTTTTGTTTTTTGCGTGTTCGCGGGGTTTTTTGCGTGTTCGCTGGGTTTTTTGCGTGTTCGCGGGGCTTTTTGCGTCTTCGCGAGCCGCTTGCATAGCGAAGTTACCTTGCAGTCGTTTATGGGAGAGGGAGAGAAATAGATAGATAGATAGATAGATAGATAGATAGATAGATAGATAGATAGATAGATAGATAGAGAGAGGAAGAGAGGGAAAGAGAGAGGGAGAGAGAGAACGAGAGAAAGAAAGAGAGGCTAGATCTCTGAAGGGCCAGACTCCTGAGTTGCCCCTACAGAACATACAGCTTTTTATTTTTTAGCAAAATGCATATGAAAATTGTGCTGTAAAGGTCTTTTTAGTTTAACCCCTCCTGACAACTCAAAATGGGTGTATTTGCCATCCTCTCCCTTCTTCCTGTTTTTTATATCTGTAAGTGCTTCCTGATGAGGTTTAATTCCTTGGACAGGTGCCTCGTTGCCTACTTGTAACTATTCTCCGACCCTGCTTCAAGGGTCAGAGCAGGGTCAGAGAATAGTTGCAAGTAGGCAACGAGGCGCCAGGAAACAATTAGCAGCAGGTGTCCAAGTTGAAGTTAATTTGTTTGTAACCCTTTTGTAAAAGGTTACAAAGAAATTAGGTTCAACTTTTGCACCTGCTGCTGTAACCCTTGCTTGGCTGAAAATTCGTCCCAGCTGATTCGCGGATTTTACCGCGATTTCGCGAGATTCGCGGATCGCGAAATCGCGGAAAATCCGCAAATTCGCCCGCGAAACGGATTTTACGCCCACCCTTAATTGTGGAAGCATAATTAGACACAGTTGGAGAACATTGGTATCCTGATAGTTTGTGCAGAAGTCAATGTGATCCACTACTGCTGAGTACCAGATTTATGGGACCGTCCATGTAATCCTATGAGACCTTCTGTAGTTATAAACTAACCTGGTAGGTAGGGAGGGTGAAATGTAGGTATATTTTAAACCTGTTTCCCGTTAGCAATATAAGATGCTTTCTCACTTTGTATTTTATGGAATAGTAACAATGCTGACAACTTTGTTTCTGATAATATGTTTGGTTATATTATCTAAGGTACTGTGCATGAGATTACGGCGTTAGAAATAAACATTTCAAACTTGCACGTGTCTTTATTTACTCCTTGTTTTGGACTGGTGTAAGACTATAACGAAACAGTGCTCTTTTCATCTACCTTACTTGAGGTAATCTAAGTCGCATGTTCGGGGTTGACTAGTCATTGGTGTTTTTGCTATAGGACGAAGAACCAATGAGTCACTGATTGCTAGTCTGGTAGGGGGTTTGGGTACTAAGGTGGGTTTTGGTACACCGTAATTCATTGAGGTCCTAAGTCTTTATGCACAGTTCTGTGTAGGAGCAGAATTCCTGCAACAGTAGTTACAACAAAAAGGCTCGATAAAGGGCCTTGAGTTTGAATCAGAATATGAAATTGAAGAATAATCGGTAACCCCAACCAAGAAAGGGAGCAAGTGTGCAAATTTACAATGTCTTCGGCGGGGGGACTTGTTACAATAAAAGTGTTCGATAAAGGCCTGCACTTTGAATAGGTATAAGAAATAGAAGAATAGTTGATAATCACAGCTAATGTACGCAGCAAGTAGTTGTGGGTATGTGTGGATGATGTGTTGATTGAGTGGAAGATGAAAAAGGTGAAAAATAAGAAAGGTTGGAGACACGCAAACTACCCACTGCCTTGTCAGTGAAGAGAATCTTTGATTTCCAGCTCATTACACAGATAGGGTGTTGGTTTCTACAGTGGGAGCAAGAGAAACGAGTAGCACATCTAAGGAAGCAAGCTAGTGCATAAAGTACACATGGTGTGCGGTAGTAAGGACGGAAGAAAGGAGGGAAGTGTGGAAATTACCCACTGCTATTGATGGGTAGTAGTTACGAAGAAGGCTGAATAAAGGGCCTTGACTTTGAATTTGAATTATAGAAGAATAATTGATAAGCCCAGCCAAGAAAGGCAGTAAGTAGGTGTGTGTATTTGTGAATGATGTGTTGATTGAGCGGAAAATGAATAAGGTGAAAAATTAGAGAGGCTACAGAGATGCAAACTTTCCATTTCTTTCTAAGGGAAGTGGGTGTTTAGTTTTCCAGTGCATATAAATATATATATATTACCTACTGGCGGTCGCCAGTAGGTATATATAGTTAGGACCCTGTTACCATAGGAAATCCCCAACATTCTATCTGGAATAACTTTGGCGCCGATTGAGGAATCTGCGTGTAATTTTCCTTAAAATTGCTTCGCTCTGCTCCGCTCCTTCCCTGAAAGTTTCGGGGGGATTCGTCAAGCAGGGGCCGAGAAAAAAGGGGGGTCCCAAAACGTGTTTTCCCCATGTTAATTTCCATAGGGACCTTTAGACACGGCTACAGCCCGAACGGCTGAACGGAATTACACCAAACTTGGCTAAATGGTAGGGACAGGTATGCAGTAGTGCCTTTTCTATATTTGGTGAAAATCCCTCCAGTGTAGTTGTTGAGAAAATTGAATTTGAGCAAATTATATATCTATATGCGCTCACCGTACGCGCACCGTAAGCGTACGGTACGCGCACCGTACGCGTACGTGTGCGTACCCTTATGTGCGCGAGCGAGTTTCTGATTGGCTGGCAGTCGACAGTCAACATTCCAAACTGTCCAAACCAGGAAGTGTTGGCCACCATCTTGTTTTTCAGGAGAACTGAGGCACAAGAGAGCCCAAAACAAGAGTGGAAAACACAAAAAGGGGGCAGGGTAGAGACCCCCCAACCCTCTAGCCCTTCTCAGGGGGTCCCAAAAGGACCCCCAAGGGCAAAAGAATGGTTGCAAACCATTTCTGTGGCTTACGAGTTATTTCTGGGATCGTTGACATGTACTGCAAAATTGCCAGTGGAATGTGCAATGGCCTTGTTATTCTCAGGGTTTCTTTTAGATTGCTCCAAATATGTGTCCTGTATCCCTCCTGTTCCATACTTCCCCATTAAAAATGCACTATATCACTATTAGGTTTATTACACCTTCACTGCGATGCTGTTAAGCTAGGATCTGTCTTCATAGCTTTTGTGGGGACCAATGCCAGTTGTGTGGGACATTGGAGTACCCAAACTTTAACCCAGCCTGACAATTTGTGTTAATAAATCATTCCAGTCCACATCTGTGTATTCAATTTGTAAAAGCTATGACCAGTAGTCTTTGTAATCCCTTGGTATTAGACAAGAGAATGAACTGTCAACTAGGAAACCGTATTGCCCAGAAACTCCATTTTGTATAAGACACATAATTGGAGATGTTTAACGATTGGTGATGTGTTTAAATCTAAAGGTTGTGGTCCGAGTACCTTCTGCAGGCACCATAGCAATTGACTGTATTTTGATAAGTGAACAGTAAGTCGAAATCCCTTTGCAATTCCCGAAATGTTTTGATTCATCCCTCAGTGAATAATTGATCTCCATGTTGTACACCTCCGTTCTCCCATTCCTCCCCGCACATGCGCATTTCTGGCAAGGAATGCCCGTGCGCATGTGCCTGCGCATGCGCAGATCACCCTGAGACAGCGAGGAAGAGGAGGAGGGCAGCCCGGGGACGTCGCAGTGAAGGTAAGTATTTTTTCTTTAACCTTTAATGTAGTTTTAATTATTTCGTAATAGCGGGGGTGGAGGCAGGGGCTGGTCAACTCTGCTCTGCTGCGGAGTGTGCAGAGATTTCCCTATTCCACTTTCCCCGCAGAATGCGGAGTAGGCAAATCTCTGCACACTCCGCGGGCGAAGTGGAGTTCTACACCCACGGTTAGGATGGATCAACTTCATTTTCCTAAACTTAATATCATATTGAAACCAAGTGAAGCCCTATGCATCAGTGACACCCGAACAATTGGGGAGCCACCGAGGGGAACTTCTCAGACAGGATCACTGAGTAAATAGAAAACTCTGTCACCCAGTTCTCAAGGAACCACTCCACCCATACCTTCCTTGGTTTGTGCTCCCCCTCTTTTCCTGCTCTACTGTTCCCTGGGAACACCCTGGTTATATTCGCCCTTCTGTATCTTCTCCTTTGTTTCAGCCAGCATGCTCCAATCAGTCGCTAAAGGTAGAGCCAATGCCGGCGATGTTAAGCTAAAGAGCATTGTGCTGAACGTAAGAGGGGCCTGGGATGCGGATATTACTGGGGGTGGGGCCAATGCATGTGGCACCAAACCTAAGAGCATGGGACTGCCCATAATAGGGCTTGTGACATGCTGAGTATCGCGGGGAGTGGTGGGCATCCACCCCTGATTGGACCCATATCTGAGGTGCAACACCCCCTAGTTGTCCTATGGGAGCAGGAGGAGCCTGACCACTTGGCTCTGCCACTGCTGTTCCCCCAACCTGTGCTGCCGGGGCCAAGTGAGTGATCATGACTGTGCTTAGAGATGGAGGAGAGGTGTGTTGCATGGGAGCACCCTCTAGTGGGTGTGCTACTGCAGTTGCCGGCCCTAACTGAGGAGCACACTTCCTCTGTGCCAAGGAAGAAAAGGACCCCAATGCTCTGCCCAACCGGTCCCCCACTTGTGCTGGGCTCGGTACCTTTGGGGACCTCGGTTTTACGACAAGCTGCTGGGGGCTGACCCACTCTCACCTGCAGGAATGGACTGCAATTTAATGCCCGTCCCAGCATGCAAGGGTTCCAGGGAGACGCTCTCTGTAGCATGTCAGGACCTTTTTGAAATGAAATGAAATTAAATAGGAGTATATGTAAAGCGCACAGCTAGGTCCGAAGTGGTGTCCCGGCGCTGGGGGCTGTCGGGAATATTAAGCAAGCTATTGCCCAGAGTCACATGGTGCTGGGCAAACCTGCTGCCGGCACAGGGAATCGAACCGTGAACCCCGTAGTCCGGAGTCAGGCACCCTGGCCGCTGCGCCACACCTCTGCTGCTTAGGAAGGGAAACAGTTGATTGTGGCTCCTTCTCAAGACCCTGAGACAACTTCTGCAGTGCCCACTCAATGTCATGCATCTTTACCGCCTTCCAGAGCTCACCTGGCGAACAAAACTCTTTCTGTGATCTGGGACATCCTTAGATGCAAGAACGCACTTTGGAACCATGGTAGGAGACGGACGTCCGCGTACTGTGAAAACGTGCAGAATTAGCTGCTGTTTCCAAGCAGGATACGTAAAACAGAGAGCAAAACAATGAGTTAACATTGATCGCCTCATCAGTTCCCACATCTTAGTACAGCAGCTGCTACCACCCCCCACCCCCTGCCTGCTTCCCCCCCAAATGGCAATGAAAAGATCTGTTGCAACACTTACCAAGTGATTAGAAGCACATTACTCCATTAGCCTGAGCAGTGTGAGCCAGGATAGCACAAGTAAGCACAGGTGAAGCAGCAGCCCAGGTAACCCAACTCGGCCAGTGAACCAAAGGAGCGATGTATTACCATTAACTACTATACTTATAGCTGAGCACATAGAACTATTGAAACACCAAGCACGGAACACTTAACCTATAGAGAAAGAGTCTAAGGCCTTGACCACTCGGCTGCGGTGACTTTGTACCTGTTTAAAATGAATGTTGTAGGCTCACAAATATGCGAGTTGTTAAAAGAGAATGGACGATGTAAGATTCATCAGTGAGTTTGGTCTAAATATTCAGCAGGACCCCACTGCCTAACACTGACGGTACCATGAGCCTTGTGGCGTCCCCAATGTCTTACCACGTAGCAAGTGAGGCTGCTGCAGCTCTCTTCCTTCCCCGAGATCCAAGAAAAAGTAAGCTACTTAGCAAACCATCTCCCCGGTCACCCACTTAAATTGTTAATACACCCTTGGTACACATGCGCTTACCCCAGAAACTGCTAATAGTGACTCCCAGCAGTTCCGGAGTACCCTCGGTAGCTGCTCACAGCACCACAGCACTAGCTGCTCATGTGGGACTGCTTTGGGGCCACAATGTAACCCTCTCGGGATGCATCCAAAACCTGTGTGAGCTGATTCTTGTATGCGGGCTGCATCCCTGCTGCTGACGTTAGGCCCTACACACAATGCACCTGCAAATTCTTTCACAGACTGCGCACCAAAACCAGTGACCTCCATCCGCGTCGGAGGTCAGAGAGGGCACGCAACGGCTCCCCGCTCAACTCGAGACCTGCATGCCTCACCGGGCGTTGGCAGCCACGCTTAACTCACTGAGCCAGTGGTTCCCAAACTGTGTGCCGTGGCTGCCTGGGGAGCCGTCAAACCTAGCGTCTGTTGGCTTCAGTTAAACTAATTAGAGTTAAACGCATGATGTCGATGATTTGTAAGTGACATGCCTAAAACTGCAAACGTAGTGCTTAATAGATGGCATGTCAAGGGAGATGACCTCCATATTTTACTGGATCCCCACATTCCAACACTCCCAAAGTAAGCGGAAGATGCCTGATTACTTTTGTTAGACTTGTTAATAGTTTCGTTTTTTTCCAAATGCATTTTACACCAATGCAAGTTATCAGGAAAATACAGTTGTCCTGTCTATTAAACACACTAAGTATTATTAAGTATTGGCATTTGTGCTTGAATCATGGGTACTTCCAGTAGACATTTCTTTCTGTATACACACATTTCCAGACAGGCTTGCTCTCTCCTTAAGCATAGGGAAGTAAAACACCATATACTGCATAATTCCAACATTTGGAAGCAAAAAAGAGCGACATTTTAAAAAAAAATTGGAGGAATTTATCTTACTTGCATTGATTTTGAGGCAATTTTAGGAAGCTGACAGCAAAAATAAAGCTGTATGTGGTTTAAAAATCATGAGTCAGCCTGCTGAGATTGGTGTGTTGGCACGTATGACATGGGTAGAAATGGAAGTGCATGCAAATATTCTTCAAGCGCACAAACACTGTGGCAATGGGGCCTACATGCATAGGGGTGCTATCCAGCACTGTAAGTGGGATAAAAAAAGTTTGAGAGGGTACTCTAAAAAGGGTTGGGCAAAGAAGTGTAACTAGGAATACTTTATTAGATGCGATGCCTTAGTAATACAAAAACCCCTGCGTATATGATTATAATACCTTCATCATCTTCAGTCCAATTATTTTCAGGGAGAAAAATGCAAGTACTCCCGAGGCACAGCTTACATCCACCCCACCCTCCCAAAAAAGTAACAGTGAGGAGCCATGGGCAAGGATCAATGGGTCAAGGGAGCCGTGGGTCAAGAAAGTTTGGGAACCACTGCACTGAGCAATAACTATGCCCCAAAATAACAGATACCGCTACCCGGGAGACTCACCCGTGCCTAGGGGCCGCTTGGGATCTCACAACCACAACCCGCAGTCATCCCAGAGACTCAACTACTCCAGGCGACTGCCCTTACAGAGAAAGCCACAAATCACATAGCGATGCATTCTGCTCGCTGGAGATACTCGCCACCCCAGTCAAGCTAACGAAAAAACAAACATGTTAACATGCATAACCACAAAGCGCTGGCATGGTTACACAGCAACCGATTCATGCTGCTCATTAGGGGTACCTCCCAACCCCATTCGAGCCATGAAAAACAGTATGCCAACTACTAGTGGCTACTCAGTGAGGCCTCCTCCCCATGCCCAAACTACAGACTGGCCGCCACCAACCTATTTCTCACGTTAATTGTACTGCAACTGTGCAATGATCCACTGGTCCTTGAGCCATAAAAATGATCATTGCCAGTCCACACTGTCCTGGACATGCTGGAGGAGATAAAGAGGGCGCCCCTGTGATCTTGCTGGCCTTATAAGGCCCCTGTGTGGCGTTACATTCCCCCTGATTACATCATTGCCAACACGCGTCCCCCCAGCTGAAAGTGGGGAGAACTACCCAACCCCTTGGGAGTCCTCATCACTAAGGCGGAAATACCTGGAGAGACCGTCTGCATTGGCGTGGTCCACTCCAGGCCGATGTTCCACCCGGAAGTCCATTCCCTGTAGGGAGATGGACCACCTCAACAGCTTGGGATTTTCCCCCTTCATTTGCATCAGCCAACGAAGGGGTCGGTGGTCAGTCTGAACCAGGAAGTGCGAGCTAAAGAGGTATGGCCGCAGCTTCTTGAGAGCCCACACCACCGCAAAAGCTTCCCTCTCAATGGCACTCCACTTCTGTTCCCGGGGAAGCAGTCTCCTGGATAAGAAGACTACAGGCTGATCCAGGCCCTCTTCATTTAGTTGCGATAACACTGCCCCAATGCCATGTTCTGATGCATCTGTTTGGACAATGAACTCCTTGGAGAAGTCTGGGGCCTTCAGGACCGGTGCCGCACACATCGCCTGCTTCAATTTCTCGAAAGCTTGCTGACAAGCTCCCATCCAAACTACCCGTCGAGGTTGTTTCTTGGAGGTGAGCTCTGTGAGGGGCGCTACAATAGTGCCATACCCCTTCACAAAGCGACGGTAGTAGCCTGTGAGCCCAGGAAAGCTCGGACCTCAGTCTGTGTCTTGGGGGGTTCCCAGGCCATGATTGCCTCAATCTTCGCCTGCAGGGGCTGCACAGTCCCTCTACCCACCAAGTGTCCAAGGTACACAACCGACCCCTGCCCAATCTGGTATTTGCTGGCCTTGATTGTCAATCCAGCTTGTCTCAGGGCCTGGAGAACTGCTTGCAAATGCTGCAGATGGTCCTCCCAACTGCTACTGAAGACAGCAATGTCATCCAAGTAAGCAGCAGAGAAACTCTCCATTCCAGAGAGGACCTGGTTCACCAGCCGCTGAAATGTGGCAGGGGCGTTCTTGAGCCCAAAGGGCATCACACAGAACTGGTAGTGTCCCTCAGGCGTGGAGAAGGCTGACCTTTCCCTTGCTCCATCTGTCAAGGAGATTTGCCAGTACCCTGAAGTGAGGTCAAAGGTACTCAGATATTGGGCAGCTCCTAGCCGGTCAATCAATTCATCCGCCCTAGGGATCGGATGAGCATCAGTCTTTATCACTGAATTCAGTCCTCGGTAATCCACACAGAACCTCAGTTCAGGTGTGGTGCCTGGTGGTGCGGCTTTTGGCACGAGCACCACCGGACTGGACCAAGGGCTGTTGGAAGGTTCAATAACTCCCAGCTCTAGCATCTTGGCAACCTCTCCATGGATGCTAGCCTTCACCTTGTCAGACAGGCGGTAGGTCTTTGACTTCACTGGTGGGCTGTCTCCTGTGTCCACGTCATGGGTACACAGGTGAGTACTTCCCGGGACAAGGGAGAACAACGAAGAGTACTGCTCCAGGTTCTGGCGGCAGTCCTCCCGTTGCTCAGGAGTTAGAGTAGGAGAGAGAATCACTCCCTCCACTGACCCATCCTTCTCTTGAGACGAAAAGAGATCTGGGAGAGGTCCGCTTTCCGCTTCCTCTTCCCCGTCAGTCACCATCATCAACATGACTTCGGGCCTCTCATGGTTGGGCTTGAGAAGGTTGGCATGCAGCACCCGTAGGGGCTGTCGAGGGGTCTTAAGGTCCACCAGGTATGTGGCCTTACCCTTCTTCTCCAACACCTCAAAGGGGCCTGTCCAGCGATCCTGGAGGGCGCTAAGCTCTCCAGGCTCCATCACCCACACTTTCTGTACAGGCTCCAATTCCACCTGGTGAGCATTGTGGTCATACCACTCCTTCATGACTGCCTGGCTGGCCTCCAAGTTGTCAGAAGCTTGCTTCCACAACTTCGCCATTTGGCTCCTGAAGGCCAGCATGTAGCTCACCACATCCTGGGGGGGTTTCCTGGGAGACTTCTCCCAACCATCCTTCACCAGGCTGAGAGGACCGCGTACAGGGTGCCCATACAGAAGTTCAAAGGGGCTGAAGCCCACTCCCTTCTGGGGCACTTCCCTGTAGGAAAAGAGCAAACAGGGTAGGAGGACGTCCCATTTCCTCCGCAGGCTTTCGGGCAGACTTCTGATCATGCCCTTCAAGGTCTTATTAAACCTCTCAACCAGTCCATTCGACTGGGGGTGATAAGGGGTGGTGAACCGGTAGGTCACTCCACACTCCTTCCACATTGCCCGCATGTAAGCTGACATGAAGTTGGTCCCCCTGTCAGACACAACTTCCTTGGGAAATCCCACTCGGGTAAAGATTCCCATTAGGGCTCTTGCCACTACAGGTGCAGTGACTGTCCTCAGAGGAATTGCCTCTGGGTACCGTGTGGCATGATCCACCAGAACCAGGATAAACCTGTGACCAGCTGTTGTTGGTGGATCTAAAGGCCCTACAATGTCGATGCCCACCCTCTCAAAGGGTGTGCTAACGACTGGTAGTGGTTCCAGGGGAGCCTTTAGCTTCACCCCTGTTTTCCCACTGGCCTGGCAGGTTACACATGTCCGACAGTAAGTGTTGGACGCCACTTTCATCTGAGGCCAGTAAAAGTGGAGGACAAGCCGTGCAAAGGTCTTGTCCTGGCCTAAGTGTCCTGCCAGGGGTATGGCATGAGCCAATTCCAAAAGAAAGGCTCTGTACTGTTGCGGGACTACCAAGGCCCTTGATGAACCAGGCAAGGGTACCTTGGGTTCACTGTAGAGGAGTCCATCCTCCCAGTAAATATGGTAGTGTCCCGTAACACCACCTGCTGCTTGGGCTTCAGCCTGTCGCCTCAGTCCCTCAAGGGTAGGGCACTCCCTCTGCCCCTTACAGAATTCCTCTCTGGTAGGACCTCCCTCCACATGCCACTCTGCAGGGATGGGTAAATCCTCCAGAGAGTCTACTTCCCCCTCCACGGACTCCTGGTCCACCACCGCAGGTGGCCGATCTGTCACATGGGGTGTGGAAGCCGGAGCAGGCTTTCTCTGTCTCCGGGTCTGTCCCTTCTTAGCAGCGGGTTGGGCCATTGTTCCAGGCTCCAACCCAGGCGAACTCCCTCTCTGGGCAGTCGCAGACCGTGTGCTTGCACAGGCCCAGTCAGGTGTACCCAGCATCGCAGAATGCGTCCGGTATTCCACCTCTCTCCAAGTGTTGTGTTCCATGTCATTCCCCAACAGACAATCGACTGGCACGGCAGGGCTTACGGCAACTCGAAGTGAACCTGCAACCCCCTCCCACTCAAAGGGAACCTCAGCCACTGGATAGTGGCCCAGTCTGCCGTCAGCCATCGCGGCGGGGTGGAGTACATTAGGAACAACCTGCTCTGGAGACACCAGCTGACTTCTCACCATAGTCATACTGGCTCCTGTATCTCTCAGAGCCTCCCCTCTCTGGCCATTGATGGTAACCCATTGCCCATACTTTGTAGTATTTGGGGGCACCTGGATCTTTGGAACCATCTCCCCCTCTCCCAGGGACACTAAGGTGACACCCGCCCACTCACCCCCCTTATCTAAGGGCAACTCCTCCCCGAGCGCAACACTAGCTACTCCCGGTGACTTTCCTCCGGTGGGAGGGGGTGGTCTCTTTGGGCATCTGACATCCCCCTTATAATGTCCAACACCACCACATTCGAAACAGTGGAGAACCCTTGGCTGCTGGCTTTGGCCAGGATTAGCGTTTCTGGGCGGGTTTGCCCTAGGGGTGAAACCTGCTCCCTTCCCTTGGAAGTTATTTTGGGGACCTTTAGAGAACTCTTTCTTTTTCTCTCCCCCCTCCTTCTTCTGGGGGGCGCCCTGTCCGGCTTTTTGAGATTCCCCTCCAGTCCCCTTGGAGGACACCCGGGTACTTGCCCAGATGTCCGCCTCCTCTGCAAGCTTCCGGGGATTGGTCAGCTTGCTGTCCACCAGGTGTTGGCGCAGCTCGGGAAAACATTTCTCGAGGAGGTGTTCTCTCAAAAATAGATCGTACAGCCCCTCATAATCTTTCACCTCACTGCCCTTGACCCAACCCTCTAAGGCCTTTCTGGCGTAGTCAAGGAAGTCCACCCAGTTCTGGGTGCTTAATTTGTGGCTCCCCCTGAACTTCTGTCGGTACCTTTCTGGGGTAAGCCCGAACTTCCTTAACAACGCCAGCTTCATGGTGGGGTAGTTAGTTTGTTCCTCTGGTTCCAGGGCCAGCAAGGTGTCCCGACCAGCAGGAGGCATGTACTTGTACAAACTACCCCCCCAGTGCTTCTCCTGCACCGCATGAACCCTCAGAGAAACCTCATAAGCAGCCAGCCACTTAGCTATATCGTCCCCCTGACTGAAGCTCGCTATCAGGTCTTTTGGTAAATAGGGTTTGGTCTCCCTGGCTGTCTCCTTTGGTTCGCTGCCACCATTCCTTTCAGGAGAGGACCCCCGTCGCAGGCTTTGGAGCTCCAGTTCCTTCAATCTAAACTCATGGAGCATCCTCCTCTCCTCCTTCTCCTGCTCCAACTTGGCCAACTCCCACCTCAACTGTCTTTTCTCCCTCCTATCGGTGAGCTCGGCTTCCGTTAAGCTTCCCCCAGAGGCGCTACTGCCCCTTCTGGAGTAGGACACTGGTCCTGGGAGTAAGTTTTCCCCCTCAGAGCGGAATAAACCTTCTATCCCCCCCACCGTGTCCTGGTCTGCCTCTTCATCCTCCTCCTTCTTTTCTTGGTGTGCCTCCACCCAAGCCCTAAGACTGGTCTGGAGCTCCCCCTTCCTGGCACCATGTTTGAAAAATACCCCCATTTGCTGGCAGAACATTTTCAACTGTGACACAGAATAGACCTCTAGGTTTTCCAAAGCGAACTCCATTTTGAGTCAGGCAAACCTAGATAACACACCAGAAATTGCAGAGTTGCAAGGGCAACCTAAAGCCACCTCCACCCACCACCAGGAACAAATTTGGAAAAATCAAAAAGACAAATTAGGAGGGCCGCAAGGAGAAAACTCCTGGTGTAGGTTTAGTGTATTACGTTGAATTACTATTGAGTAGCTGCAACCAAGTCAGTATCCCACCGCTAGGCACCAATCTGTTAGAACCTGGGGTAGCCTGGCCTAGGGCAAGACATTCATTTCAGAGGCACAGTGTAAAGGTTGCAGACCACCCAACAGTAAAACCACGCAATAGCACACAAAAAGAAAACGCTACACCAAAAATGTGGAAAAATAAGTACTGTTTTATAAAAATAATCTTTCTGTACTCCGGTTTCAAATTATACAGTGTAAGACATTTCAGTTCTTCTCAGAAATAACAATTATACCTTTTCAATTGCTAAGCAAATTATCAATTAGCTTCTTCAGTACATTACATTTAGATGTCAAAAGTTCCACTTTCAGAGATGTCAACCTGTTTCAATAATTATATATTAGTAAAACATTGAATCAGTCACCAGAATTATTATTCCACACTCAATCTGTGAATACTCCTGGGATGTGCAATTTAGACTTTAGTATTAATTAACTCTAGTTTCCACAAGGTACTCTTAATCTTCCTCCCACAGTTCCTCTCACCCTCCTAGCAACTAAGCAGATACTGTAAGGATTCAAACCTACAAGAATTCCACATGGGCATTAGCAGACCCTAAGAGGAACTGTTATCCTTCTTCTACTCAGCAGGCCCCACCTCCTATACACAACTGAGGGCAAAGATCAGCGTCAAAACTACTCCCACACTCTACACAACGGTGGGCAATGAGCAGAGCCAACACCACCCCCACACTCTACACAACTGTGGCCAATGGGCAGAGTCAACACTACTCCCACGTTCTCCTTACTGTAGCGTGGAGACGGTGTTCCCAGTCTCCATGCGTCGCTGCTGTTCTGGGGCTCCTCACAGTCCGAATTGCCGGTTTCACGACTCCACGCCCAGCGCGCTGCTGACTCGGCGCTGGCGTGAAGAAATGTTAATTTTCTACCCCGTTCCCGGTCCAGGGGCGTCTCTAGTGTTGGCGCTCAGCCCCCGCTCACACCCCCGAGGCTCCTTTCGTCGAGGCTGGACTGCGCAGGCAAGCGCTGGATTCCCTCACGCCTCCTCCGCCGGCTCCGCCTCACCACGCCCGGCGACTCCACCAGGCATGCGCGGAGGGAGAGTGTCTCCCGCCGGAGATCGCGCTGCGTTGGGGACGCCTCTCCTGGTCTCCGCCCACCCGGAAACAGTCCGGAGACTTCACCGATCGGCTCCTCACCTCAGGCTTCAATCTGTCACGGCGCCGCTCACCTCACGCCGGTAATGGCAGAACGGCCTGACAACTCGCCGCCTCTGCTCCCTCAGCACGCGCACACCGCCTCCCAAGCAGAGTGACTCCTCGTCCCACTACCGCCGCTGCCACAGGTAGGAAGAGGGGCTCGGTGGGGGTGTCGCGCAAGGGGGGTTCCCAGAAGTCAATCAGCAACCAATTACCAACAGAGCAAAAAGAGGGCACTAGGATTAGCCCCGCTTCGTTTGGGACCCTTTCTGCAACAGTTTCACTGGAATCCCTATGCTGGAACAGTCACTTTGGGATCCTTAAGCTGACACAGTCTCCTTGGGATCCTTATGCTGGCACAGTCTCTTTGGGATCCTTATGCTGGGCAGAGGACTACACTCTACAGTGCTGCAGTCTCCTTCTCCTGGTCACTTCCCTACTCTTCCAGTCAAGGGATTAGACAGGCGCCCAGGGTCTCCAGTAACCTTCAACAACGGGGTCAGGACAGATAACCCAGAGGGGAAAGTGAGGTGATTCAGTAAGGCAGCTTCCCTATCCACGAGGTCAACCCTAAGTCTAGCCTCTTCCCACCCTCAGCTACAGCCTGTCCTCCAGCTGACTCACTCTGGCAAGACAAAATGGCTGCCCCGCATTCCGCCTTATATAGGCTGACCCTCAGTGGTCCAGAATGGACCAGAAGGTTCTAGAACGCCCTATGCTAGGCTATGGCCAAATTCTGAGTGTGACAGTTAGGGCATTTGGTGGCCACCATTTTGTGTGGTTCCAACTTTCCTGTCAGAACAGGCCTCTGGGCCTGAGGTGAAAAATGATGAGGGGGAGAAAGAACACCTATCCCCCTGGCCAACACCTATAAAAAGTCAGTGGACAAAAATTATCAAGGGTATGAGGGGCAAAAAGGGGACAAAATAAATAATAAATAGGAGGGACTACGTCAAAAAAGCCAGACAGGTCTAACACAAGCCCACTAGGATTTTACTACTGGTGTCAATGGCCTCCAACCGGTGTCCCAACTAAGGTTCCCCGCCATGCGGGTGGCGTCAAAATATTTTCTGGTTGGTTCAAATTTGACATTTGATCAGAGTATTAGGGTGTTCGATGGGTGACTAGGTGCAGAGGCTTGCATTAACTGATGGACACTAGTTAGTATGCTAGAGGTAGCAGCGTGCATTTTCTGAACTTTATTCTCAGAATGGGAGGAAGGGCAAAGAATATTCCGCACTAGACTGAGGGATGTATCGTGTCCAAGAGTCAGCTGTTTGGCCCGCTATCCCTCCCTTGCGAGCCAGCTGGTCAAGGCATGCTGAAGGTATATAAGAAAATCTAAGTCCTGCAGCAAGGCAGAATTAGAGGATCCCTCAAAGGGGGCATCAGAGCTCTGTATATGGACTTTGGCCTGGAGTAATAGTTGCTAACATGTGGCTAGACGTGGGCGGTGAACTCTGCCCTGTTCGCGGAGTTTGCAGAGTTGTCTGCACTCCGCAGAGCACTTGGGAGTTTTTTCCTCGCTTGCGCTCACCAAAGTTAAGTTGGCGAGCACGAGCGAGGAAAATCCTACTACAGACCAACTCCTGGCGATGATGGCTGCGACCACTCGTGTTGAGAAACCTTCCGTTCATGTTGAGGAAGCTGCTGCTCGAGTAGAATATCTACTCGAGCAGCAGGAAAAATCTGCGTCCTCTTGCTTGGCTGGCGCATGGTTCAGTTCACACTGGAAACAAACACCTGGCACTAAAAATCAGCGTGAACGGCACAACCTAAAGCACTCCACTGCTTGCTGAACTCCACGTAGAGCGGCTGAGTTTTTTTGTCACTTATGCGGAACTCTTCAAACTCCACCCAGCCCTGCATTTGGCAGTCCCCAAATTATTTTGAGGCTTTTACCTAGATATACTTATAGGTGGAGACGATGTTCAGATCCAATGGGGCAGGTAGCTGCAAAAGTAAAACACACGTATGTGTGAGCTGAGCAGCATCAGCTAGGGTGTAGGGGTGGTTGGAACCTTAAGCCCATAACAAGCCAGGCTCGCAAATGGCTTCTGCCCTCCACCCTAGCTTTACCCAGAATGTAACATTATAGCCAGAGCTGCTGACTTTGGAACTGGGAACCAGGGTCGAGTCTCTGCATCAGCTTAGGTTTAGTTGCAGATTCGTACAAATTGAATCCAGAAAAGAGGATAAATCGCTGCTTACCGTGTAAATTGTGCGGTTTGAGAAAAATAAATTTTTTTCACCAAAACTCCCTTTCCTTCATTATTTCTTAATAAAGCAGTTTAAAATCTGTGAGTTCAGAAAACCATTTATACAAAACCTATTGTGTTTGCTGTTTACCATTGTGGGCCATGTACAGGGTTACCATGACAACTGTCTTGCCTCTTAGGTAACTAATGGCTCATGCTAAAAAACGATCACTTTGAATAAGTATTTGTAGGATACTGCTATAATGTTACGCAGTAATGTCAAAAGTTCCATATGTAAAAAAAAAATCATTTTCAAGAGGCGTTGTAATATTTTACGGGATAATTGTTATGATTTCGTAGCAAACATTTTCAGGGCTCGGCTTGTGAACGGGCTGGGCTCCAAGATCCGACCCAGACCCTTGCCTCGGCTCTTACTGTTTCCCCATCTCTACTTGCACTTACCACAAAAGCATTGACATATAGGAACCGTACTATACCCCATCCTGGTCAGTCAGTCTTTAGCGCTGTAAACATACTTTCCTCTGTAGTGTCATGCGTTACACCTGGTCACATTTGTACCTCATATTCTTGCTGCATTCCTAACTTGAGTGGCTTTGCACCACAACCATGCTTATGTGCATTTACGCTTGAATCTACTGCGTTTTACCCTTTATGATTCCCAACAAAAGCTTCTCCACATTCAATTTCTACACGAATGCAGTGACACTTTAAAGTTGAATTTGTCAGAAAAATTGACTAACCTCAGAATTATTCATCAACCACAGTCGACTTTCGATCTGTGTGAGGCTCATCAATATGATGATGTTGACATACTTTGAACCTGAGGAACTCATAGAGCGTCTGAAGGACCTTAACAGTATAGCGGGTAGAAAAATTGGGAAGTTTACATACAGCGAGCGCTTTTGTTTCTTTCTGAGGTAATATATATCCAGCAATATCTTGCGTGGTGTGTGCTGTTGGTTGTCATGGGGAGGGAGCATCTTTTTCTCCCCACGAGTTCTATGAATAAATACTTGGAAGGCTTGTTAAGTTAAGTTCCTGAATAAGTACTGCAGGCTGGAAGGTTGAAGGAAGTCTTCTTTTATTAAGTTTCCTTCACAGCATCAACCCAAGACAACAGCCTAGATCGAAAGGTTGGCGTAAAATCCAAAGAATTCACTAAAAACTCCCAAATAGTTGGAAAGATGCTTCAAGGTGAAGGAAAGTATCCCGATCGTCGCCAAATGTTAAGTTGGGTTCCTGAATAAGTAGCCCAGACTGGAAAGTTGAAGGAAGTCTTCCTTTATTAAGTTTCCTTCACAGCATCAACCCAAGACAACAGCCTAGATCGAAAGATTAGCGTAACTGCCAAACTCCGAATCCAGGTTACAGAATCCCCCCAAACATTCTAAATACAACAGAGACCTAGAGAGACTAGATAGAACAACATTATCTAAACCATAGAATATAACAAGGCTGCTATACTTTTCACCCAGTAGATGGCGCTTTTAGCCCACATAAAGAAATAGAAATACTTCGCTGCATTCTAGAACTGGTCATGTCTATCACAAGCCAATTTTCCTTTACTCTGTCAGACAATTAAATAGCTTTTTAAAAGAATGGTAATATTTTACGTCTGCGCATTGTATGTTTACTTTCCCACCAATTTCGAGTCCACGGGGGCCGAAAGGAAATATCCCTTGGTGCCAAGAAGCCTACTGCATAAACACATGCTTAGCAGGAGAAATCCGGTTTTCTTTTACACCTGCGCTGCTTTCAGAAGAAACTGCCACTGGATCTCCTCAGATTCCGCGATAAGGGTCTCTAGCCATATGAAATTAACGATAGTGAAGTAACTGGATACACAGACTTGAAGTAGAAGTAATTTATTCGGAAGAGGAGCAGCTTAAACAACCACCAAGTTGGGAATGCCAGGAGATCTGAGCAACTCCCACATACAGAATATATTTATTTATTTAGCGATTTATAGAGCGCCTGGTGACCCGGAGGCATCCCTGCGCTGTGAAATTATTGGAGACCGGAGGGGAGGGGGAGAGGTACTATTTGGGGAAAAGGAAAGTTTTCAGTCTTTTACGGAAGAGGAGGTAACAGGACTCCAGACGCAGGCTGCGGGGGAGTGAGTTCCATCCTGAGGACGCTTTTACCGAAAAGCGTCGACCACCGGTGCGTACCTTCCTGAATCTAGGGACAGTGGCCAAGCGTTCGTTGTCCGAGCGCAGGAGTCTGGGGGCTTTGTAGGGGGTGACCATATCTTTCAGGACAGCGGGGCCAACACCGTTGATGAGTTTATGGGCAGTGCACAGAGCCTTGAATTCTACCCTCTGACGCACAGGAAGCCAGTGTAGGGCCTTGAGGGTAGGTCTGGCCGAGGCTCTGGGGGGGAGGCTCATAATGAGCCGCGCCGCCGCATTTTGGGTGCGTTGGAGTTTAGCTAAGGTGGATTCAGGGGCCCTGAGGTAGACGGCGTTGCTGTAGTCTAGCCGGGCAAGAATGAGACCTTGAACCAGTAGTTTCCTTGATAAGGGAGGAAGAAGTGGAAGGATCTTGCGGATGGATCGCATGAGCCCAAAACAGATTCCTGCTGTTTTGGCTGCCTGGGTCTTCATGGTCAGCTCAGGTTCCAGCCAGACTCCCAGTGTCTTGATTTCTTTTTTCGGGGTTGGCACCTCACCGAAAACGTCTGGCCAGACCGAAGGGGGGATGGTTGTCCATTTCTTGCCCATGAGCATTATTTCAGTTTTCGCTCCGTTGAGCTTCAGAGAGGACTCGCTCATCCAGTTGTGAATGTCCTGGAGGCAGTTCAATAGGTTATCTGGGTGGTTGTCAAGGTGAGATAGTGAGACGACCAGTTGCGTGTCGTCCGCATAGCTCACTATTTTTATCCCGTAAGGGGCAACGACATCCTCAAGGGGGGCCATGTAAACATTAAACAGGGTGGGACTAAGCGAAGACCCCTGGGGGACTCCACTTGAGAGTGGAAGAGGGGCAGAGTGTGAGTTGCCGTCCCAAACCTGGAATGAGCGGCCTGATAGAAAAGAGTCTATCCAAGCGAGCGCAGTGCCCGCGATTCCTGCCCTGGCCAGCCGATGGAGAAGGACACGGTGGTCCACCGTATCAAAGGCTGGGCTGAGGTCCAGGAGGATCACCGCCACTGACCCCCCTGAATCCAGAATGCACCTTGCCTCCTCGATGACAGTGAGGAGTGCGGTGTCTGTGCCATGGCCGGGGCGGAATCCAGTTTGGGACCGACGCAGGAGATTGTTGGCTTCGAGGTACTGGGAAAGTTGCACATTAACCAATTTCTCAGCCATCTTGCTAATGCATGGGAGAAGCGAGATCGGTCTGTAGTTGGCCATGTCCGCGGGGTCCAGTTGAGGTTTTTTGAGAAGAGCCTTGACAACAGCGCTCTTCCAGTGCGGAGGAACAGAGCCTTGCGAAAGAGAGATGTTAATTAGTTCCATGATAGTGGGAGCTATGCTAGGGGACACAGTTTTTAAGAATCTCACAGGGGCCGGGTCAAGAGGAGAGCCGCTTTTCATCTTGGCCAGTGTTGAAACTACTTCGTCTAGAGATATTGCTCTAAATGTGGACAGCTGGGGATGTAAGCTGTTACCCATAGGATTAGTGGCCGCCTCTTTGTCCGTGTGGTTGGATGGACTAGGAGGTGGGAGGGAGGCTAGTATCCGGGCAATTTTGGAATCGAAGTAGGTTGCCAGTTCGTTACTTCTGTCCGGTGGGGGTGGGTGCGAAGAAGATGGCCCTGGTATTATAAGCAGTTCTTTGGCGATGAGGTAAGATTCTCTAGCCGAGTTGGTAGAGTTTTGTATTCTGGCGTCATAGTAGGCGGCTTTAGCAAGCTTCAAGGTGGATTTATAAATTCTCACCGACCTGCGGTAGGCGTCCTTACTGGCACGGAGCCAGTCCTTTCTCCACAGTCTCTCTGCTTTTTTGCACTATTTGCGGAGAGATCTGAGTTCAGGGCTGTACCAAGGGGCAGAGCCAATTTTCCTGTTTTTCTCCTCACGAGTTTTTATAGGGAGGATGGAGTCGAGGGAGGTGGAAATCCACTCCCTGAACTGTTTGTCGGCAGTGGCCGGGTCATCCGGAAGACTAGGGGTTGTTGAGTTTAGGGCTCTGGTCCAGTCCTCCGCCGAGAGTCTGGCCCATGCCCTGTCCCTGGTATAGGTAGCTGGTTTTTGGGGTTTCCTGAATGACCCTGGTAAGTGGATAGTGACCAAGAAGTGGTCCGTCCACGGGAGGGGGAAGGATAGAACGTAGATCAGAGCATAACAATTCCTATGATGCAAACCTATGATGCAATCTAAAAGGGATACTACAGATAGCACATGGGGAGAAATCTTGTCCGAAAACTCGTTGGACTTAGCTTTTTGACAACATTCGACCTGAGGAGACGTGACAGGCATTCGACAAGGAGACCCGGTGGTTGAGGCAACTGGGAGCCAAGCTGAGAGGCTAACTTTTGTAGTGTTGTGGACCTGCAATCACGACACCGACACGTGCTTCATATTTCAGTGGCTTTATTCTGACCTTCCTTTTCCTTGCCCCAACTCTAACTAAACTTTTTCCCTGCCTTGTCCCCTCCTCTTCCGTCCATCGCTCTCCTCCCACCTCATGGGCTGGTCCTAATGCCCAGCCCATTTCACAACATTACATCTTCCCCCTTCTTAAACAATTTGACATATATATTTATTTATTTTTGACATTTATAGAGCGCGCTGTTACCAAACGGTGTCCTGGCGCTGTAATGATAGCTCCCCTAGCTAAGCCTCCTGTTTATTTTGTAAATAACCACGTTTTCAAACTTCTGTGAAAGCTCATCAGGTCCGTGGACAATCGGAGGGCCACCGGGAGGGCATTCAAGGCCAGGGCGGCCCCTCGAATGAAACTTCTGACCCCCCAGCACACTTTCCTAATGCGTGGGGTCTTAATCAGCCCAAGAGCGGCTGACCTGAGGAGTCTACCTGGTCTGCACCAGTGGAAATGTTGCCGAAAAAAAAGTGGGCCAATTCCATGGACTGCCTTAAAGACAATGCACATGGTTTTAAATAGGATCCGCTTCCGCACTGGTAGCCAATGTAGCTTCACCAGTTCCTGCGAAATGGAGGCAAACTTAGGTAGGCCTGTAAGAAGGCGGGCTGCAGCATTCTGCAGTATCTGTAGCTTGTTGAGCAATCCTTGCTGGGCTTCAAGGAGTAGGCTATTACAGTAGTCGAGTCGTGACAGCACAAGGGCCGTCACCACCGTTTTTTTGCAGTCAACTGGTAGGAAAGGGAGGACCTTCCGAAGGATTTTCAGCGTCCAGTGGATGGATGAGGATAGGGTGTTTACATGAGGTCTGAAAGAGAGTCTATCATCTATCATGACCCCCAAGTTCTTAACCTTGCTAACCGGGATGGGGGGGGGGGGTCCCCATCTCTTCCAGAAGTTGACTGTGGAGCCAAACAATATCACTTCGGTTTTGGCCGATGTTAGACCCGGCTTCCTGGGCACCAGGGCACTCAGGGGTAACTGCGCTCCAATCGCATCAAATGGAGTGTTCCCTCACTGATGTCCTGGGGCCTCAGTACTAAGGGACCCAAAACTGGATAACCAAGTACTCCTCTCCAGCACTTGACTCTCTCAGGGTAGCGAGACAGAGCAGTCCAAGGCTTACTCAAGGAGGTGAGGTGGGGTTAGACATTCAGAATACAGTGTAAACCGTACTACCAGCTGATAAACTCAATGTCCAGTCAGTGCTTTACTTTTTATAAAAGAAAAGTACTTTAATACACATAAGATAATTATTCTACACATAAAACTAGGATAAACAGTGAAAACCAGAAGTCTCTACAACCCTCTGGGGCAGAGTTCTGACCCCAAACGTTATTATAGCGCCTAGACGCCAAGCACTATAAAAACACAGTTAACATGAAAACACACAGTAAGCATTGCATATTACAGATCATGTTACACAGGGCTGTTCTCATTCACTAGAGCCTTGATACCAAACTTTGTATTGAAAGGCTATAGTTTCAGCATATGATGTGAAGTCAAATGTTCGTGATCAGCCCCATAACCCCCCTCCCAAAGCAACAGAAGTGCCCTCCCATTGTGAGTGAGGACACCGCTCTAGAGGTGTCAGGGATCTGATCAGAGGTGCTGGATGTCTTGGCACAGTTTACTGGAGTCCCACTAGTCACTGGCTAGCTGTAGGAGGGTAGTGGCTGGGCAGAGTGCCAGTTCACCCTGATACCCTCAGAGTTCACAAAAAGAAAGGTGGGGGCCTGCTTCACTGGCCTCTATTCCCAGTTACTGCTTGTACAGGCTCCCACAGCGCAAGGGAGGAGCCTAGAGGGGATTTGAGCTCACCTTCAAGGACTAGAATCAAGCTTCCTCCTCTCTGGCTCTCGTCATGTGCTGCAAGCTTCTTTCCACCAGCCTCTGTGATGTGCTGTAAGCTTCCTTTCCACACTGGGTGATGTGCCGCAAGCTTCCTTTCCACACCTTGGGCAGCTGTCTGTAATTTCCTTGGTCCAAAGCGAACAACGCTCCTCCAAGCCTCACAGAAACCAGCTGGTCCTTTTAAAGTTGCTGATGCCTTCCTTCCAGACCGCAGTGAACAGCCTTATCTCCTGTCTTCACACTGCGGGGTCGCAGCTGGTTACCGTCAGAGAGCTCTCATGTGGCCCCCTCCTCAGTCACAGACCAGTCTTGAATGACAGCTGACCACTCAGGCCAGACTTTTATCACCTCTGATTGATAGGCTAATCCAATCAGAGGGTCTGCTACTCTTTGCATTTAGAATACACCTCCAATCACAGACCATTCACCGCGTGTTCAGTGTATGGGTAAAGTATGTACCAGGTCCTGTTCTGGTATCAGGCTGGGCAACCCTCTAGAGAGGAATTTTAATTAACTCCAGCCCAGGAGGCCCTGACCAGTGGGGGAGGATTCTCTCCACAAAGTTAGTGTAGCTAAACCCAGATAAGAGCAGAGTGTCTACCCCAGCCCACCAGGCCTTTCTAAGGAAATAGGGAGGGGCACGGGGGGAGCTGGGATGTCCAGCAGAACAGCTCGCATTCCTCACACTGGCTCAAATCACCATTCTTCCCCTGTACACCCACGGGCTCTCAAACACACATCAGTCAGACAAAGACAACAGGCTCACAGGCATGGCAAACTGCACAGACTTGGTCAGGAGGGTGCCTAGGAACTCACCCCTCCTGACTATAGATTTATTGCTGCCACCACTGTCAGTCTACCACAGCCTTAATAGAGAGGGCAGTAGCCACTCTCTGAAAAATAGGGGTGCATTAGGTATACCCCCTCGACCTCGGAGCCAAACTCTAGGGTCTCAATCCATGTAAACAGGGAGACCCTCAGTGGACATGTATGATTGTCATGCTCACTGAGGTAGGATCTAGAAACTATACAGTAGCTTTTGAGTGACTTGCCTGGAGATTAGCATAAGGCAGGGGAAGCACTCTCTCCAGAGACATGCAGGAGACTTCCCGTCCCAACAGCCGAGTTGAGCTTTAGGCAGTTCCTGGCCATCCATGTGCTCACTGCTGTCATGCATTCCTGAAACTTACCGGCCACGTCATCCTCTCTCCCTGGAAGCAGAGACACCACAATCTGTGTGTCATCTGCATAAGATGTTAGTTCAAACCCATAGGAGCGGATAACCGGGGCCAAGGAAGATACGTAGATATTAAACAGGGTGGGGCTAAGCGAGGATCCCTGAGGAACCCCGCAAGGTGGTTGGAAAGGTTTTGACTCAAATTCCCCCAGTGCCACCACCTGGACCCTGTTGGTCAGGAAGGCTCTCAAGATGTGTAAGGCGTTCCCCTGCACCCCGCATTTTTCCAAACGGTCCACCAAGATGGTATGGTGGACCGTATCAAAGGCTGCAGAAAAGTCCAGCATAACTAAGGCCGCACGACCTCCTGAATCCATCACTCTCCTGATTTCTTCCGTCGATTTAATCAGGGCGGATTCCGTACTATGGCCAGGTCTAACCCCATGCTGCGAAATGTCGAGACCTTGAGTGGTTCCTAGGAATGCACTGAGCTTGGTGTTTATAGCTCTCTCTATGAGTTTAGCCGGCAGTGGTAATCTCACGATCGGCCAATAGTTGTTGGGGTCGGCGATGTCCAGATTTGGTTTTTTTAATAGAGGTCTAATCAAGACCAGTTTCCAGCTAAATGGAAAATCCCCTGCCTCGAATAGCTGGTTAAATAACTTGGCTAGAATATCGGCTATCGGAGCCGCTGCCTGCTTTGCCACAGTTGCCGGACAGGGATCATGAGGCGAGCCAGACTTTATGCTCAGCAGTTGCTTCCTGATCTCTTCTCCACTGACTGGGGCAAACGAAAGCAGTTTGGTCTCCTGTATGTTTGCTATTAGGGTCCTGGACCTGGATTCATGCAGGCTCTGCCTAACTTGGACTTCCATGGATACAAAAATGTTCTCAACCTTGCTCATGAAGAACTGAGCAAGGTTCTCACAGAGTTCCAGGCTGGGGGGCGTGGCCACTGGCTTGGGCATTGCCAAGCTTGCAACCGTGTGAAGAAGCTCCTTGGATGAGCTCCTGGCCCCAAGAATGCGATCCGTGAAGTAGGATTGTTTGAGTTGTCTAATCCTCTCTTTATAGGTCCCCTGGCTAGATCTGTATTTCTTTTTTTCCGCCTCACTATAGTTTTTACGCCAGGCCCGTTCAAGCATTTTACACTAGAGTTTTAGCTCCCTGAGTTCCTCTGAAAACCAGGGGGCTGACGGGACGGTGCGGGAAGGCCCCAACTTTTTGGTGGAGCTAGAATAGTGCAGGCCTGATCAATCCAATTGGAGTATGTAGCTGCCGCTTTGTCAGCCTCTACCGGCATGGCGACCAGAGAGGCCACCAGCATCTCTTCCAGGGTGGTCCCCACTATCTTATTCCAGGCTCTACAGGTCCTGGCTTCCTTCTTGTCCTGTCTCGCCCTCTGCGGTGTTGTGGCTAGGATGCTAAACCGAACCACAGCATGGTCTGACCAAGTGACAGGCTCTGTTTGTAGGAACTTCAATTCTGGGTGATTTGTATAAATACCATCCAAGGTGTAACCAATAAAAACTTGAGGTAACCAGGTATAGAATCAGGCGCACAGCTTAAATGTAGGCTGAAGTAATATTACAAATACACGGGGTGCTACTAAGCAAGATGAGAAAGGTTACCCCACTTTCCCACACACCCAAAGATAACTCTGGGTACAACAAGTCAAACAGTTTCTCACTGAGCACTCTTAATATTAGTAATTGTTGGAAAACTGTAATAGTCCTGTAGTACAATCTCTATATCCAATTATCAGTAAAGTTCACGTCCTTCAAGGATCTTTATCGAAGTAGGGTCCAGTCAATTTAGTCGTGTAGTATATAGACACCGGGGAACAATGTTCAATCCTGGTATTATTTCAAGATTTATTGATAGCTCTCCCTTCAAGAAAATTATCTCTTTCCTCAGCAGCCAACACGTGTTTCGTCATGCATTGTTTTCATGCCTCAATGACTTAATCAGGGCTGCAACCCAAGAAAAAGTTATTAGGAATTATCAATTTTAAACGCTCTTCCATAAATTAAAACACCACCTTTAATCGTCAGAAAATAAGGTAAGAAGAAATAATACACACCCTTGTGAAAGTTATAGTCCCAAAGTAGTGAAATACTAGTCAAAAAGAGACCGAAACTAACGTGCACCCCACGGTGTCTGTAAGGGGACCATAGAGCCCATAAAGAAATATTTACAACAGGTAAAAGTTACCTATGCTGAATTTACTTGTGCGATAAAATAAATATGGTCACTGAACAGTAAATACAAGCAGATTCTGAAATAAAAGGAAAGCCGCTTTCAAATATACCCTTACATAAATCTGTATAAGCCAAGCTATAATCCTAAAACAATTATATACTCACTCAACAAAGTCTCATCAAATGGTTTTCTTAATATCCAGTATACTAGGTGACTTTATGCATCAATAGTACTCCTGTTTTCCAGTATTATTTCTAAAGGGTAATATCATTGGATCTCTGTAATTACAAAGTGCAAGAACGTCGACTTTAACAATGTCTAAAAAAAACGAGTGAACTGAAAATCCTGCCACCAACTCAACTCACCTCCTATTGTAATTAAGATCATCCACACAATAGTCCTCAATTCCCAACGTGGGCAATAAAACTCCTTAAAGTGCCGTCCTGGGCAACATTGCAATATATTCCTGAATGGGTTAGAAATACGAGTACGTGTTCCACTGTCGAAGAAGTCAAGAAAAACGAGCATAGAATTAGTAAAATGTATATATCTCTGACAAAGTCTCACTAAGGAGATAGAATAAGTAAATCTTGTCTAGTTTTTTCTTACCGGTAGCGGGTACGCCTGCTCTGAAGTCAATTCGCGATCTGGCGTGCTCCACAGGCGCCATGTTATCTAAATAAATACACGCTGTACGAGATGGGTTTGGCCGCCATCTTGTAATGGGAAATGTTCCCTTACTCACGCTAGCTATATTAAATAAAGACTATAATGCCACCTTACTGGTGTATCATTGCAACGTAATTATATACAAGCCAAGTAAATATAATATTAACAATATACAGAATCTCCTTACAAGAACAAAATATTCACCACGTAGTATCGAAGTGACCTCATCGTTGGTCACAGATTATAGATTGATATGAGGATGACACTTCTGTCTGAAATAGAATATCATAAATAGAAGTAAATAACTAAATAGAAGTTGTAGGCAGTCAATAGGTACTAAAAATAATTTACTTATCAAGCACTACATTCAAGTTCATAAGGGTCTCGAACCCGCGTACTGCGGTATCGTAATCCAGGCATTAAGGCGTGACGCCACTCACTGGGATATCCTCATCATTACCAAAACTAAAAATAAAAGGAATCAACTATTGAACATTAGGAGTCATAATTTGCTAAATCTGCATATGTAAAATTGCCAATCAAAATTAACCTGTTAATTAATATTCTCTAAGTACATGATTGTGTTCCTGAGCTCCCAATTATCGTAAGTTATAGTCACTTCTGCCATACGTAATTTGAGTAAAGGATCTACAGCGTCGTGAAAGTGTGCGTGTATTTCAATTCAATAATGAAATATGATATCCTTGTCCGGAAACCCGATTGTGTGCCAACCTTTCATCATGAGTTAAGTTACCTTTAATTGGTGTATTCCAGGATTAATTTCCAGCTCACCCATCCTGGGTGACCTGGAAATTAATCAGAGCCAGGCATCAGCTAGTGGTCTTAAAATTAAATCGAAATGGACCCCCCAATTATCTGCTGGGAATGTTGTAGATGCATTTTACAAGCCTGTAATTGCAGGCATTGACAAATTGATAAAGCAGGAGAGAGGCAGAATGAATACACCAATTAAAGGTAACTTAACTCATGATGAAAGGTTGGCTCTCACAACTTTAACAACACAACCTGATCTTAATATACGTATGGCCGATAAAGGTGGCAACATCGTTTTGATGAATAGACAGGATTATAACGACGAAATCCTGTCACAACTTCAAGATCCTAGATATTATGAGAAGGTTACTTTGAATCCCTTACTTGTTACTACTGAGATGATCAACTCCAGACTTAAGGACTGGTATGACCGTGCTTTACTTGACCATGATGAATATTTATACCTTTGCGTTGAGTTCCCTAGGGCCCCATGTTTGTACAGTTTACCCAAAATACATAAGAACCGTCAGAAACCACCGGGTAGGCCCATCATATCGGGTATTGGTGGACCTACAGAGAAATTGTCCCATTTTGTCGATTTGTATCTTGGACCGTTTGTTCATAATCTTCCATCACATATAGAAGATGCTAAACATATACTAAATATTATGAATGATGTTACATGGGAAACGGATATGATTTTAGCTACATTGGTTGTAGTTTCCCTGTATTCCAATATTGATCATAATTTAGGCATGCAAGCTATGGAGAGTTTTCTGAACCAGAGACCAGTGGAGTACCTTGAACACACTGCTAGGATTATGGATATGACCAAGATAGTTTTGCAAAACAACTTTTTCTTATTTGAAGATACCTGGTACAGACAGAAACATGGGACTGCGATGGGTTCCAGATTCGCTCCGTCCTTTGTGAACCTCTTCATGGGGTGCTTCGAGGCGGAGTGGATCTGGGGCCCTAAAGGCAGATACTGGATTGATCATATTTATTATTGGGGACTTTATATTGACGACTGTCTGTTAATTTGGAGAGGGACCCCGGAGGAACTTAAGACATTTTTTGACTTTTTAAATACAAATGAAGTGAACATGTCATTTACCACACATTTTGATACTCAACATCTTACCTTTTTGGACATCAAACTATTTGTAGAGAGTAATACTTTATGTAGTCGCATGTTTTGCAAAGAAACTAGCTGTAATGCACTGTTATGTGCAGATAGTTGCCACCCTAGGATTCAAATTAATTCAATTCCATTCGGAGAGATGTTGAGAGCCCGGAGGAATTGTTCTAACGAAATTGACTTTGTAACCAATCTACAGGATATGACCAGTAGATTCAAAAATAGAGGCTATGAAGAGAGAATTATTGGTCAGGCTTATAACAGAGCCTGCAAACTTAAAAGAGAGGATACCCTTAAGCCTAAGATGAGGAACGCTTCAGTGACGCAACTTCAGAAAATCAGAATAGTCACCAATTTTGGTACAGGTAGCCATAAACTTTTTGCGATTCTAAATAAGTATTGGCACCTCTTGAAAACTGACAATGATATTTCTCCATTTCTAACAGACCAACCTAGTCTGACATTTAGGAAGGGTACTACAATAGCTAACATTGTTAGTCCTAGTTATCCTAAACCTATTCAGAAGAGGAGTTGGCTGGGTACACGCCCGTTGGGCTTTTATCACTGTGGGAATTGTAGCTCTTGTCGTTGGGCTACTAAGAAAATTCAAACCTTTGAATACAATGATACTGGTGTTTTTAAAATCAACACGTTTATTAACTGTGAAACGACATTTGTTGTTTATGTAATAGCATGCACATGTGGTAAAATTTATGTCGGAAGTACAGTTAGACGACTAAAAGATCGTATGGTTGAACACTTTCGTGCTCTAAAAAATGGGGATACTAGGTACCCGATTTCTTCTCACGCAATCCAAAATGACAACGATACAGTTAACCACAGATTTACATATCATGGGTTTGAACATGTAACTATGGATTGTAGAGGAGGTAACAGAATCCTCAAACTGCGACGCAAGGAGGCTAGATGGATAATGGTTTTGCGTGCAGTTGAGAAGGGTTTGAACTTGGACTCCGAACTTCAATATTTTTAAGGAGACTGATGTGATTTTTATTAAGTGTTAAACCTCTATCTGGATTACTCATTGTGAACACGAAATATGTATGACTTGAACTGTATATAGGTCCCCAATTACATTGTATATGATGTTTTTTCTGAAATTTTCATAGTCTCTTTTAATAATGACCGTTTACTGAACTATATTATTGTTAATAGAGTCTACTAAAGAAGGTATGCCTTTTTCCTTTTCTCTCTTTCCTTGCCCCTCTGCCTATTCATTTTTAACTTTTATTTTCATTTCTTTAACTGGTATAGCTCCGAAATATCAGGAAGCCGTCTTTTCATTCTTTTAACTTTGGGACCCTTCGCGTATAAATTGCAGATATAGATGTTTTTCTTTTGGACCAGAGATGTAACAGTTGATTTGAGCGCACACATCGGGTTTCCGGACAAAGATATATTTCATCGTTGAATTGAAATACACGCACACTTTCACAACGCTGTAGATCCTTTAATCAAATTACGTATGGCAGAAGTGACTATAACTTACGATAATTGGGAGCTCAGGAACACAATAATGTACTTAGAGAATATTAATTAACAGGTTAATTTTGATTGGCAATTTTACGTATGTAGATTTAGCAAATTATGACTCCTTATGTTCAATAGTTGATTCCTTTTATTTTTAGTTTTGGTAATAATGAGGATATCCTGGTGAGTGGCGTCACGCCTTAATGCCTGGACTACGATACCACAGTACGCGGGTTCGAGACCCTTATGGACTTGAATGTAGTGCTTGATAAGTAAATTATTTTTAGTACCTATTGACTGCCTACAACTTCTAATTAGGTATTTAGTTCTATTTATGATATTCTATTTCAGACAGAAGTCTCATCCTCATATCAATCTATAATCTGTGACCAACGATGAGGTCACTTCGATACTACGTAGTGAATATTTAATTCTTGTAAGGAGATTCTGTATAATTTTAATATTATATTTACTTGGCTTGTATATAATTACGTTGCAATGATACAATAGTAAGGTGGCATGATAGTCTTTATTTAATATAGCTAGCGCGAGTAAGGGAACATTTCCCATTACAAGATGGCGGCCAAACCCATCTCGTACAGCGTGTATTTATTTAGATAGCATGGCGCCTGTGGTGCACGCCAGATCGCGAATTGACTTCAGAGCAGGCGTACCCGCTACCGGTAAGGGAAACCTAGACAAGATTTACTTATTCTGTCTCCTTAGTGAGACTTTGTCAGAGATATAGACATTTTACTAATTCTATGCTCGTTTTTCTTGACTTCTTCGACAGTGGAACACGTACTCGTGTTTCTTACTGATTCAAGAATATATTGCAATGTTGCCCGGGGCGGCACTTTAAGGAGTTGTATTGTCCACGTTGGGAATTGAGGACTATTATGTGGATGATCTTAATTAAAATAGGTTGGTGAGTTGTGCTGGTGGTGGTATTTTCAGTTCACTCATGATTTTTAGACATTGTTAAAGTCGACATTCTTGCACTTTGTAATTACAGAGATCCAATGATCTTACACTTTGGAAATAATCCTGAAAACAGGAGTACTATTGACGCATAAAGTCACCTAGTATACTGGCTATAAGAAAACCATTTGATGAGACTTTGTCGAGTGAGTATATAATTGGCTTAGGATTATAGCTTGGCTTATACAGATTTATGTAAGGGTATATTTGAAAGCGGCTTTCCTTTTATTTCAGAATCTGATTTTACTTAATGTTCAGTGACCATATTTATTTTATGGCACAAGGAACATCAGCATAGGTAACTTTTACCTGTTGTAAATATTTCTTTATGGGCTCTATGGTCCCCTCTATGGTGCACGTTAGTTTTAGTCTCTTTTTGACTAGTATTTCACTACTTTGGGACTATACCTTTCACAAGGGTTCCATCCGAGCACATCGTTTACTCAGGTAATGACCTTTTTCAGCTAAGGACAGCCCCATGCAGCACCTGCCCACGATACCATCCTGAACATATCCTTCAAATAGCTATTGCCACCTGCCCTATCTGCGCCATTCAGCTACCGTTAATGAACTGCAATATGTGTACCCATTCAGACCTTACTCATAAAATTAGAAATATAATCATCGCACTCATTAATGCCAGATCGCTGGCTAAGCACAGACAGGAAATTCACGATCTCATTCTTGACAATAAAATAGATGTGTTATTTGCAACGGAAACCCAGACGGATGCTGAATCAGGTCCTGATTTGGTGCTTGCCACACCATTGGGATATACGGCACAGCAACACGATAAACAGGGAAAGAAAGGAGGAGGATTAGCAGTCATCACCCGTAATAGCTTCATAGTTAGAACATTCCCGAATTCGTCCAAATGCTGTGAAGCACTTCAATTTGCTATCAATGTGACACCTTCATACAATCTAAAGGGAGTACTCATTTACAGACCACCGGGTTCTCGTACCGCATTTCTGGCTAACCTTAATTTGCTAATCGAATCTCTAGTGACCGAGGACTCTTTCATAGTGCTAGGAGACTTGAATTTTCATTTAGATAAGCAGGAGGATGCTGACTCCCAAGCACTAAGGGGAGACCTGGAAAGTTTGGGGTTGGCTCAATTGGTTAACGCTCCGACACATGAGGCCGGTCACACGCTGGACGGCATTTTTACTAACATTCAAGGTATCACAGTCCAGGATATTTTACCCCTAACCTGGTCCGATCACTTTCTCATTCTCTGTGCTCTTCCTACCACTGCCATGCCCCCATCTAAACAGGCCTATCTCAGTCATGAGCCATTTAAGGTATGGAAGGACATAGACAATGTAGCCCTTAACGAGCTGTTGCTCATGTCCCGCCCGGCCTTACCCATGGATTCGAACCTAGCTACCACACAATTTTTAGACTGGATAGGAAATGCTATGAAGCTATCAGTTCCAGTAAAGACCACCTCCAGAAACAGAAAAGTGCCCTCCGCCCCCTGGTTCACAGAAGAACTTAGGAGACATAAGAAAGAATGTCGTAAACAAGAAAGATACTGGCGTAAGTCTTACGACCAAGTCAGTAAAACACGCTACAAGGAGACACAGCTCATCTATAAAAAACTGATTATAGAAACCAAAAAGAAATACTTTGGAGAGCAAATTGATTCTGCTAAAAACTCTAGCAAACAGCTATTCGAAGTAATGAAACAGCTGGCTGGGAAGCTCACAGACACAGTTCCCACTCCATCGCAGACTCTCTGTGACTCCTTGGCCAACTTCTTTTTCACTAAAGTTAACGACATCTATTCAGAGTTTGCGACTAATAACACAGCGTTCCCGATACCACAAATCAACTCTTCTCCCTGCTCACTAGCTCAATTCAAAGAAGTGGAGGAGGAACAAATTTGGGATATCATGGTGTCTATCAAAACCGGATCGGCTCTGGACCCATGTCCTCCTAGGGTCTATTTGCCGGTGATTGACACTATTAGTACAGCCATGACACAAGTATGTAATGTAATCCTTGGGTCAGGGATATACCCAGATAGGTTAAAGAACACCCTATTAAAGCCACTCCTCAAAAAACCATCTCTAGATAAGGAGTTTCTGAAAAACTACAGGCCTATAGCCAGTCTCCCCTTTTTAGCCAAAGTGCTTGAAAAGATTATGAACATTCAGCTGGCAGAATATCTTGAGCAAAATAAGCTGTTGGATGACACGCAGTTTGGGTTTAGAAAGCTCCATGGTACGGAGACTGCTCTCATCAAAGCAGCAGGCGACATAAGAACTATTAAAGACCATGGAGGGACAGCTATCCTTATAATGTTGGACTTATCGGCCGCCTTCGACACGGTCAATCATTCCATCCTGATTGACCGTGTCGGAAGCCTGGGAATCCGTGCCAGCGCTAGGGAGCTGTTAACCTCGTTTTTGTCCAGAAGAACACAGGCAGTCACGCTGGGATCTTTTAAATCGCCGGAGCTTACCTTACCTTGTGGAGTACCTCAAGGCTCATCGCTAAGTCCAACACTGTTTAATATCTATGTGTTGGACTTAGCGAGAGTTATTAAATCCTACCAGATGAGCCTTACTTCCTACGCTGATGATACTCAGCTGGTGCTTGCTATCAGCAATGATGGGGAACAGGTAGCTGCACGGTTTCAAGAAGGTATGATGGCTATCAAAGACTGGATGCAGGCCAACTGTTTAAGGTTGAACTCTGAGAAAACGGAGGTAGTCCTTTTTGGAAAGATGGCCCCACAATGGTCTTCTGTGTGGTGGCCTCCATCCTTAGGAGCTCTATCAATTTCTTCCAATAAGGTCAGAAATTTGGGCATAGTCTTTGACGAGAAGCTAAACTTTGTAGCACATGCCAATCAGACAGTGGCAAATGCTCATCATAAACTCAAAATTATAAGGAAAATCATTCCATTTCTCTCAGATAGCGCGGGAAAAACAGTGGAGAGCACATTGGTTCTCATATCTCTTGATTACTGCAATGGCTTATTTGCCAACGCACAATCCCGGGTAATCTCTAAGCTGCAAATGATTCAAAACGCGGCAGCTAGACTACTCTCCAAAACCCCTAAATTTAAATCAGTTAGTCAAGTAATCAAAAGTTACCACTGGCTTTCAATAAAAAACCGTATTAAATTCAAGACACTCTGTCTAACGTTCAAAGCTATTCACAACCAAGGCCCAAGGTTTCTGCAAGAACAGCTTACCACCTATCGCCCGTCACGACAATTAAGATCAATGGTACTGCATCAATTAGCAGTACCACGCACCAGGACGGTCACTTGGGGAGACAGGCGCTTTACGGTGTCTGCAGCCAGACTCTGGAACTCGCTCCCGCTGTCCATTCGAGCAGTTCAATCTCTCCTCCAGTTTAGGAAGTTGGTGAAGACATGGTTATTCCATCAGTAATTGCAGCCTTTATGACCACGCGCCATTCCCCTCATAGATCTTATGTAGTACTCTCAGAGCCAAGACGCACACGGGCATACGTATGCGCTTTATAAATTGTATTAATAAATAAATAAATAAATAAGGGTGTGTATTATTTCTTCTTACCTTATTTTCTGACGATTTAAGGTGGTGTTTTAATTTATGGAAGAGCGTTTAAAATTGATAATTCCTAATAACTTCTTCTTGGGTTGCAGACCTGATGAAGTCATTGAGGTATGAAAACAATGCATGACAAAACACGTGTTGGCTGCTGAGGAAAGAAATAATTTTCTTGAAGGGAGAACTATCAAAACATCTTGAAATAATACCAGGATTGGTCATTGCGCCCCGGTGTCCTTATACTACACGACTAAATCGAGTGGACCCTACTTCGATAAAGATCCTTGAAGGACGTGAACTTTACTGATAATTGGACATAGAGATTGTACTACAGGACAATCACAGTTTACCAACAATTACTAATATTAAGAGTGCTCAGTGAGAAACTGTTTGACCATCCAAGGTGTGGCCGGCCGTATGAGTAGAGCCTGTAACCACCTGTGCTAGACCTACCCCCTCCATTAACTCTGCTAGGGCCATTGTATCGCCGTCCAGATTATTTTCTAAATGAAAATTAAAATCCCCCAGGACAGTGTAGCCCTTTGCACACAGCGCTTCTTCTAAGAAGTTACCCGCTGTACCCAGAAACTGTGACTTGGTGCCGGGCGGTCTGTATAACAGACAGCCCCTAAAGGATTGGTGTATATGTATCCGTGCATGTCAGGGTATATAATAATAGACAACATTATATTTACAGGTCTTCGATCAACCGAACAGGTCTTCCATGAGTTCGCTGAGCTGGGAGTTTACTTCTTGAGCCGCCCGATCCCTTTCATCAGGGGGCATGAAGGGTTGATGTTTGCTTGCTGACGCAGAGGCCTCGCCTTGGACTACACTGCGCGATGCGGTTAATGTTTCTCTGACAGGGGGTGTGCACTTCTGAAAATGCGTTACATTCCTTGTGATTCTCTTGTCTTCCGATTCAGCTTTGATCATGGTCCCTTTTTGTTTCGTCACCATTAGGGGGCAGGTATGGTATCGACAGTCCGTTCTTGTCATACCAGCAGCCAGTCTCCTTCCTGGATGGATGGCTGTGCGGCTTTCCTTTGTCGGTCGGCATAGTATTTCATCTTCTCTTTTTTCAGTCTATCTCTTGTTGCTAGTTCTTCATGCTCAGAGTCTTGAGACAGGCCACTGGCATCGTCTTCCCAAACCGGTATTCTTGTGCGCACAGTGCGACCCAGCATTAGTGTTGCCGGACATTGACCTGTGGTAGTATGGGGCGTGGTTCGATAGGCTCTTAATACCTCATTTAAAGACACTTGCACATCCTTTTTCGACAGTTCTGCCTGCTAGATGGTCTTCTTTAAAGTGGCCATGAATCTTTCCACCATTCCATTGGCCTGTGGCAACAAGGGAGTAATCTTCCGATGTCTGAAGCTTTGGTGATTGGTAAAAGCAGCAAATTCTTGTCCATTGAATGGTGGGCCATTAGCTGTTTTCACTACCTTCGGTATGCCCCATGCTGCGAAAACCTCATCCAGTACAGGTATTATCAACATCGCTCTGGTTGAAGCTATGAGCTGGGCAATTGGGAAACGTGAATATTCGTCCATTATGACCAGGATATACTTGCCAGATTGTAACGGGCCAAAGAAGTCTGCTGCAACGTGATGCTACACACCATCCGGCAATTCAGACATTTGGAGCGGCGCAGGCGGATCCTCCCGACTCACTAGCTGACACTGTGGGCAATTCTTCATTGTAACTTCAACCATCTGATCGAGTGTCGGGAACCAGACTTGCTCCCGCAATGCCCTCTTCGTGGCAACAATGCCTCTGTACCCTTCATGCGCTAGGTTGATGACTCCTTGGCATAGTTGTTTTGGGATGATGATTAGTTTGTCCCTGAATATGAGACCATCCGCTGTGATGGATAATTCATCCTTCACTTGTCTGAAAGAGGACAGCTCGTGCTTGTCGATTTGTTCATTCGGTTCGCATTCCTCCAGTTGTCTCCAGCTGTTGGTATGAATGCGATGCTTTATGTTTCTTAGTGTGGCATCTTCATTGGTAGCGTCAATGATGGCTTCCAAAGGTCCTGCTGGTGGTCTGGCTTGAACTACCACAAGATGAATGTACTCCTCAGCTACTGAGGAATTAGATGCTTTGCTTCTCACCTCCAGACACTCCAATATGGCGGATACCGGTTTGGGTTGGAGTGTCTTTTTTCAAATCTTTTTGATACTTTGCCTATATCAGAGAACTATATTGTAGGCTCTGTAAATGACATTGCCTTATATTCATTAATGGTGTGTGACTATATTTGGTAATTTCGTCAACAACTCTCATGTTTAAAATGAACTATTAAACATTTGATGGTGACGTTACAATCTTTGTGCCCAAAATTATATACAGGATTTTCTATGTAAATACAAATCATCTATGCTTTCACATAGAAAGAACATAGTCACTAACCCTTTAGTCATCACGTATTGGATCCTGTTCCAAAATGGCGCTCAATACAGACACAGTGTTGTTGGCGCATCTCGTATACGTTGCGCCTTTGGACCATGTGATTTGCTGGTAGCCTTGGGTCAGGTGACTACAGGAAGGCGCGCGGGTTATGGTGTTTAAAAACTGACGATTTGGTGAGTTTATACATCACGGCGTCCTTGCGGTGTAACGAGCATGGTGGCCGCATGAGAGAACTCAGAAGAAATACACGGTAAGCTCGCAGAAATGCAGGCGTTTTCGAGCTTTGGCCTTTAGCAGGGACTCTTTCATACTGATCGGTAGCCTCACTTGGGGTCGTATCTTTATGGTCCTGACCTAGGTCATAAGTACCTGGCCGCATTACACTTAGGAGATTATACTTATGTTATAATCTGAGGGACCCTAATTTGCCTTTTTATAAAAAAAACCCTCCCAATGAGATGAGAAATATCGTGTGCATTACGCTATTATTTTGAAACTACGCTCTTTTTCGGGGGAAAAAAAAGCATGTTTGTTGTTCAGGTTTTCGACCGTCCATGTACCCATGTGATAATAACAGAGTGTATAAAAATAAGAGGGACCTGGTGGGATTAGGCAGGAGTAGTCGAGTATCCCAATGGTCCCGACCTTAAGCATGGACCTTTAGCACCATTAGATTTATGAGACGAGTGTTTGCATGCACGACATAAACAAAGGGATACTATCCTGGCGTTGACTCTGGTATGGGTAGATAAATAGATGGTAAATTACGCCCCTTGTTTTTCCATATATAAAACAAATTGCGCTTCTTCTTTGTAATGTATACAATTTGGTCAGGTTATCATCCGTTTATGCACCACTATATTAATACCATAATGTACGAGATTAGGAGGGACCTAGAGGGCCCAGATAGGCTTACTCAAATATAATATTGTTACTCTTAATGAATATGCAGTCATAAAAGGTTAACTTATGTCAGCCAATATACAGGGAGCTACAAAGATAGTACTCAACTTAAAACTCCTTGTTGCCCCCACCTAGGTTGATGTTGGGAACTCAGCGATGATGATTCAGGAATAATAATCTACAGGACAATACCAATGAAGATATACTTGTTAAACTGAAAGGTTAGTCTGTATAAAATAATGAATACCGTGCCAATAGAATTAGGATTAAAGATCTGTTCAATATTTAAAGCGACGTATGTCGGAAACCTGCGGTGCTCTTTGTTAAGGTACCTATGATGCCAGCTGGTTTCATGTAACTTTTCATAAGCTGCAGATATTGATAGTGAGGTCATCTTATTTCTGCCCTCTCTTTAGGCATCTGGCCACGAGATTGTGGAAGTTTAGCTACTGACATCTCATGCTATATGCTTTGAGAATGCTTAGAGGGTGAGAATCCCTCTCAATTCCTTGGGTCTTGTACCTTTTTATTACAAGGTTTCTTCTTTGGGTATTAAACATAAAAGAATTTCCCCAGACATTAGTTTTAATTCACCAGAATCTGGAATCATTGTGTGAAAACTTTCTCTTCACACCCTTGGTGATTGTAGCACGTTTGTGGTATGTGTATTCTCCATGAGATCATTAAATATGTATATAATTATGTTTGATTGTTTTTATTTTTTGAAATAGTATGGGTACATGATGTTGTATTTGTAATTGCAGATACCCTGTATCCACAATTTAAGGAGGTATACTTTTGTCTGTTGGTCCTGAGGAAGGTGGTACAAGCCCACCGACACGCGCGTCGACCTGGCGTGAAGAGTAACCAACTTTACCTGTACAACCTCAGATACAGAGAAAAGAGATTGTCCTGACTGCTTAGTGAAGTGCTTGTAGATGAATGTATGTGTTGTGTATGTTTGATGATAGGTGTGTGGTTATGAGGGTATCTTTGATCTTTTTATGAGAGGAAAAACAAAAAAAAATGTTTTTTGTACACCAAATTTGTTATATATGTATTTGAAGAATAGATTTTTAGCTAATGCAACTGAAAAGAATAATGTAATGAAAATTCAAAAAAAGAAATATATATAAAAAATATGAAAAGTAATTTTGATATGTGTTGGAAAAAAAAGAATAAAATATCAAATATAAGTTGAACAATGTCGATTGATAAATAAGGTTGAGGCCACGAGGGAATTTTTTGTATTGTTGTTGCCATTGTCCCCTCTTTTCCCTGGCCATAAGTGAGTAATAGAGGGGCCCGAATTTATGCTGCTGCATTCACTGTTTTTGAACTGTGGGATTATACTTGTTTGTAATATAGGAAGGATTTCCTTGTGTTTGTCGATTGTTTGATCTCTTGGAGTTACATGTGCACCTGCGTGCTCTCATTGAGGAGTAAGATACAATATAGATATCTTTGAAACAGCATAGGCCATTACTTAGCTGTACTTTATAAAAAATCTTCTTGTTTCCTGATTTAGAGTATTGTTGCCTCTTTCCCTGTATTTGGTAATAGATATACCTCCTATACGTTATACTCAAGATTTATTAGACTCCCTTTATTCCATTAGACCAACATGGAGGGTTTACAAACATTTGGTTTTACAGATGAGGAGTTTAGTTCCCTATTGGGACAGGTGGTTGATAGTACAAGTACTGTAACAAGATCATTGGGAGACAATAGTGAATGGCAAAATCTTCTCAATTTAAAGAAAAAAATGAAACGTATTGAATCCCACGCCTTTTATATGCTGGAATGCCTCAAGGTGGGCGTAATTCCATCAGGCCTTAGGGTTAGAAATGCCCCTGCATTATTCATTGAAATTCGTAAGTTCCTGGAGCGGTGGTCACTGATTTCAAACCGCTGCTCCAGGGACTGGATGATGTTGATTATTGAAACCGCTAAAGATATTATGACGGCCTTAAGCCAAGAAATTTTGGCCTTGGAAGAAAAACTTCAATCTTCTAATGCAGTAGATGAGGAAAAAAATAAACTTGAGAAGATACAATCTGATATGAAAGACTTTGATACTTATTTAACAAATAAAAAGACTGAAAAACTAAAAAATTATGTCCGCTGGTTTACAAAGGAGAAAAACTACCCGTATTTAAACCCAAATTATTATCAGGGTGGGAATCAAGGTAACTATACTCCCCACTATGACAAAAGTCATAGAAGGAATTATACCAACTTTTCTGATACAGGTTCCTCTGACTCGGAAACAGATAATTACCAAGACTCTGGTAGGGAACGGTACAACTCTAGACCCTTCAGAGGTAGACAAATGCACCAGAATGTACAAAATATGTTTTTTTATCACGAGGCCCGTACAGAGGGAAAAATGTACATTGGCAACAAGACAGAGGTGGGATGCAAATGATGAGCCCACAACCTTATCAACAATCAGCAATACTGGTGGTAGAGTCTGATTTCAATCAGACCACTAGAGGGTGCAAAGACATATTACCAATTTACAATTTGTCATCTAAGACTCTTAGCAATGAGGAATCCACACTACTAAGCCAGGGCCTATCATTTGTTCCCTGCACTTCGCTCAATAAATTCAAACTTCATGAAGACCTCTTTGCCTTCTTTAGAAAGGTCAGATTAAAGAAGTTCTTCGAAGGCAGAGTTATGGAACAAGCAAGTGATAATTTATCTGGGTGCAAACCCCCTCAGTCTTTACACCTACATTAGATATGGTAGGTCCTGAAGTGCAAATTTTTGAGCGAAAAGTGATACAGGACATTACACGCCTGCTGACAGGTACTAATAAGTTGTGCTTTAATTTGTCAAAAAATGAAAATCTAGCCCTAAGAAACATTGATACTAATACCAATCTGATAATTAAACCCTGTGACAAAGGCGGGGGTATCGCCATTTTTGATAAATCAAAATACAATGAGAAAATGTTGAAAATGTTGGAGGTCAAGGAACACGATAGGCCAGCTCATCCTAAAGAACTACAGAAACTTAATGCTACGATAAAAGAAATTACACAGATAGCATTCCAAGAAGGTTACATATGTGATGAGGGATATAGTTTTCTAAACAAGGCAAGTCCGGTAGTCCCGGCATTGTAGGGTCTACCCAAGACCAATAAGAATGAACGTGAACCACTTATGCGTCCCATCATCTCGACGATAGGCTCAAGCACGGAGCCATTGTCAAAATATGTGGATACATTTCTATGTCCCCTGACACAGAAGTACGAGTCCTTTATTCGGGACACAGGGGACATGATCACAAAGACGGAGGGCACTGCATTCAATCCAACTAGAGACATCTTAGTAACGCTTGACATTGAGGCGTTGTACACCAACATTCCCCAATGTCAAGCGTTACAAGCGGTCGCCTCCTTATTGCAAAGACACCCAAATAATAGGCCTGACCTGTTCAAACTACAATGTTTGGAGATTGTCCTCCTCAATAATTTCTTTGAGTATCTCCTTGTTTAAACAGATCAAGGGTACAAGTATGGGGCATCTTGCGCCCCAAGTGTAGCAAATGCATACATGGGGGAGTGGGAACTAAAGAACATATACAATGAACCAGCCCCATTTTTTGAAAATGTTTTTTTTGTGGCGTAGATTTATAGATGAGATTTTTTTTTGTGTGGCGAGGTTAGACGAGTCTTCTGGAAGACTTTATATCATGGTTAAATTCGAGTGACCCGAACCTTAGATTTACTTCGAATTATAACAGTGAGAAAGTTGAGTTCCTTGATATAGAAATCAATGGTAGGAATGGTGCTTTAGAAGTTAGTTTATTTCGGAAACCTACAGCCAAAAACACCATCCTACAATTTGGAAGCTTCCACCCACATCGCCAGAAAGACTCAATCCCCTTCAGTGAATTCCTTAGGATACGCCGCAATTGTACCAATTTGTCTGAGTACCAACGACATGGTGAAGCATTAAAAGAAAGATTGACCAGAAGAGGCTATCCCCACCGTCTGATACGTCAGGCATTCAAGAGAGCCAAATATTATGACCGGGACGCCCTCCTCAGTGGCACAAAACGTAAACCATCTGAAAGAATCACATGCGTGATTAATCATTCGTCCCTTAATTATAAGATCAAAAACATTATAAATAAGAATTGGAGAATCCTGGACACTGAGGAGGATGGAATGTCACTGCCGAAACCCCTGATTGCGTACAGATGCAATAGAAATCTAAGAGATCGTCTGGTACATACCAGAAACCAAACTAAATCAGGGTTAGTTCAGACTTCTGTCACTGGTCTTCCTGTAATACAAGGCAACCATAAATGTGGGGCATGCCATGCATGTGTAGCTGCTTGGTAACAGACTCAGTTACTTACAATAATGTGAAAGTCAATCTGAAGTCCCTTACCAATTGTAGAAGCAATAATATCATCTATGTGATCTTTTGTCCATGTGGTTTCGCGTATGTCGGTGAGACTGGACGAGAATTTCGGTCAAGATTCAGTGAGCACAAATCTGCTGTGAGAACACAGAAAATCACAGCACCAATGGTACAACACTGTCTTGACAAGGACCACAGTGAATTAGATCTGAAATGGTGCATTCTGGAAAGAGTCCACTCAAAATTAGGACAATCGATGGAAAGCATCCGTAAAAAAAGTGAAAGTTTTTGGATTTTTCATTTTGGCACTGTTCGTAAGGGGCTAAACGAAAACATAGCATGGTATGTCACTAGAAATACATGAGGGAACTATGTTGGCTGTTCATGACGGATGGTAGACGCTAAACCCCCCCTGCCCCCCTTACAATGTTGTATCTCCTATTTAGCAGAAGTGGTTAGTGCAGGTCCTAACTAGGATTAATAATAGTAGTACTATTGGAATGTTTATGGTGTGCATCTAAAAGTGGTGTTCTATTTTTCCCCTTTTGATAATTATAAGAATTAGAGAGAGTAGTATTTTGACACTAATAAAGAGAACAATGTTCCCTGTAACAGGTTACAACTTGACATAGTCGGTAGATGTGTATTCGCAACAACAGTAGACTACTCACCTCCAGACACTCCAATATGGCGGATGCCGGTTTGGGTTGGAGTGTCTTTTTTCAAATCTTTTTGATACTTTGCCTATATCAGAAAACTATATTGTAGGCTCTGTAAATGACATTGCCTTATATTCATTAATGGTGTGTGACTATATTTGATAAATTTCGTCGACAACTCTCATGTTTAAAATGAACTAATAAACATTTGATGTTGACGTTACAATCTTTGTGCCCAAAATTATGTACAGGATTTCCTATGTAAATACAAATCATCTATGCTTTCACATAGAAAGAACATAGTCACTAACCCTTTAGTCATCACGTATTGGAACCTGTTCCAAAATGACGCTCGTTACAGACACAGTGTTGTTGGCGCGACTCGAATACGTTGCGCCTTTGGACCATGTGATTTGCTGGTAGCCTTGGGTCAGGTGACTACGGGAAGGCGCGCGGGTTATGGTGTTTAAAAACTGATGATTTGGCGAGTTTATACATCACGGCGTCCTCGCGGTGTAACGAGCATGGCGACCGCATGAGAGAACTCGGAAGAAATACACGGTAAACTCGCAGAAATGCAGGCGTTTTAGAGCTTTGGCCTTTAGCAGGGACTCTTTCATACTGATCGTTAGCCTCACTTGGGATTGCATCTTTATGGTCCTGACCTAGGTCATACGTACCTGTCCGCATTATACTTAGGAGACTATACTTATGTTATAATCTGAGGGACCCTAATTTGCCTTTTTAGAAAAAAAATCCTCCCAATGAGATGAGAAATATCGGGTGCATTACGCTATTATTTTGAAACTACGCTCTTTTTCGGGGGGAAAAAAAAGCATGTTTGTTGTTCTGGTTTTCGACCGTCCATGTACCCATGTGATAATAACAGAGTGTATATAAATAGGATGGACCTGGTGGGATTAGGCAGGAGTAGTCGAGTATTCCAATGGTCCCGACCTTAAGCATGGACGTTTAGCACCATTAGATTTATGAGACGAGTGTTAGAGCGCACAACATAAACAAAGGGATACTATCCTGGTGTTGACTCTGGTACGGGTAGATAAATAGATGGTAAATTACGCCCCTTGTTTTTCCATATATAAAACAAATTACGCTTCTTCTTTATAATGTATACAATTTGGTCAGGTTATCGTCCGTTTATGCACCACTAGATTAATACCATAATGTACGAGATTAGGAGCGACCTAGAGGGCCCAGATAGGCTTACTCAAATATAATATTGTTACTCTTAATAAATATGCAGTCATAACAGGTTAACTTATGTCATCTGATATACAGGGAGTTACAAAGGTAGTACTCAACCTAAAACTCCTTGTTGCCCCCACCTAGGTTGATGTTGGGAATTCAGCGATGATGATTCAGGAATAATAATCTACAGGACAATACCAATGAAGATATACTTGTTAAACTGAAAGGTTAATCTGTATAAAATAATGAATACTGTGCCAATAGAATTAGGACTAAAGACCTGTTCAATATTTAAGCCTTAATATATGCATATTCCTTACTGCAAAGTGTTAATGGAACCTACGCTATTGATTATTTGAACACACCATTCAAGCGACGTATGTCGGAAACCTGCGGTGCTCTTTGTTAAGGTACCTATGATGCCAGCTGGTTTCATGTGCATTATCATAAGCTGCAGATATTGATAGTGAGGTCATCTAATTTCTGCCCTCTCTTTAGGCATCTCGCCACGAGATTGTGGAAGTTTAGCTACTGACATCTCATGCTATATGCTTTGAGAATGCTTAGAGGGTGAAAATGCCTCTCAATTCCTTGGGTCTTGTACCTTTTTATTACAAGGTTTCTTCTTTGGGTATTAAACATAAAAGAATTTCCCCAGACATTAGTTTTAATTCACCAGAATCTGGAATCATTGTGTAAAAACCTTTCTCTTCACACCCTTGATTATTGTAGCACGTTGGTGGTATGCGTATTCTCCATGAGATCATTAAATATGTATATAATTATGTTTGATTGTTTTTATTTTTTGAAATAGTATGGGTACATGATGTTGTATTTGTAGTTGCAGATACCCTGTATCCACACTTTAAGGAGGCATACTTTTGTCTGTTGGTCCTGAGGAAGGTGGTACAAGCCCACCGAAACGCTTGTCGACCTGGCGTGAAGAGTAACCAACTTTACATGTACAACCTCAGATACAGAGAAAAGAGATTCTCCTTACTGCTTAGTGAAGTGCTTATAGATGAATGTATGTGTAGTGTATGTTTGATGATAGGTGTGTGGTTATGAGGGTATCTTTGATCTTTTTATGAGAGGAAAAACACACAAAAAATGTTTTTTGTACACCAAATTTGTTGTATATGTATTTGAAGAATAGATTTTTAGCTAATGCAACTGAAAAGAATAATGTAATGAAAATTCAAAAAAAGAAATATATATAAAAATATGAAAAGTAATTTTGATATGTGTTGGAAAAAAATTAATAAAATATCAAATATAATTTGAATTATTTAGCGTACCCGTGTTAATTAGAAATGATCTTCTGCAAATACTTGAACAATGTCGATTGATAAATAAGGTTGAGGCCACGAGGGAATTTTTTTGTATTGTTGTTGCCATTGTCCCCTCTTTTCCCTGGCCATAAGTGAGTAAAGAGGGGGTCCAGAATTTATGCTGCACGATTCCTTTAAACACAAGGAGAAGCAGTTGGGGAAATGTGATGGTCATTGTATTGTGGCCATCTTGCCTTGCTGTACCTGAAACACTTGAGCATTTTCTCTTTTACTGTCCGTCCTCTGCTGACTATAGAAGAACCTGGATAGCTCCTGTTTGTAGTGTGCTTTCTATTGGGTGTCATTCGGAAGCTATAAGGATTTTTAAATCCGATACCACGCGTTGTCTAGTGTTTTCCATCTCAAGATTCCTGCTATTTGCATGGTGGAGGAGGCTAAAATGTGTAATCTAGCTCATGAAAATGACTGTGTTTACATAGCCTTAATTTATCTAATTGGATGACTGTGTTTTATATGAATTTTAAACCTGTTTTAAGATGGATAATTTGATAACTTTTTAATGTACATTACTCGTGTTTTGATGTGTTGTGTATTTATGATGTCAATGATCATATTTTCCTTGATCGAATAAAACATATATATATATATATATATATATATATATATATATATATATATATATATATATGCTTACTGTCCACGGCTCTTTCACGGCGGAACCTCCCACAGTCTGGTGGCGCGTTTACGGCTGGCAGAGCCCCGCCAGTCAATTACTTTTCCATAAATATCCAAGTTAGACGCGCACTCAGAGGTAAAGTGTACACAGTGTCGCTTTATTTGCTGTTACGCGTTTCGGAAGCCAAAACTCCCTTGCTCAAGGGGACCCGAGGAGGTGCGCTTTTTTCCGTCACAGGACTTTTACTTTCAAAATCACATGAACTGCTGAGACATTTCCGCGCTGCACTATGTTGTGAATATCCCCCCATGCAGCACTTACCTGGGAACTTTCAGAGGTATCCTGGGTGTTGGAGTTCACGCACATTCTGTGGACTGACTACAAGTGAGCAGATGACATCAGGGAGGCGGGGCGGACCCTCTACCAATAAGAGAGAGGCAGAATTCAGTCCGTGTGTTTGAAAGCTACCTGGAGACTTGGGCGCTGATGAAGGCTGATCCTAAAGCCGAAATGCATTCGCCAAATCCGAAATAAAGTGTGCCTCCAAAGTGTTCCCCTGCGTGGTCTCTGCTCATTCGGAAGAAGGAGTTTTTGTGCATGTTTATCGTGTCAGCCAGCGACACGTAACAGAGACCCCTGCCTCGCAAGCTGGTTCCTGACACTACTGGCTCTGCTGCCTCTGCAGCTGTTTGTTTTCCGAGTTATTGGAAGGTCAGGAACCCACCATGGACTTTGGGGAAGAATGAAGGTAGTAGCGTGGTTGTACAGTCGCGCATTGGGGGACATGCACAGTCAGAGTCTCCCCTACCAAATGGAATCCCGAGGTCTACGGGGAGGCAGTTTGGGGACCCGAGGAGGTGCGCTTTTTTCCGTCACAGGACTTTTACTTTCAAAATCACATGAACTGCTGAGACATTTCCGCGCTGCACTATGTTGTGAATATCCCCCCATGCAGCACTTACCTGGGAACTTTCAGAGGTATCCTGGGTGTTGGAGTTCACGCACATTCTGTGGACTGACTACAAGTGAGCAGATGACATCAGGGAGGCGGGGCGGACCCTCTACCAATAAGAGAGAGGCAGAATTCAGTCCGTGTGTTTGAAAGCTACCTGGAGACTTGGGCGCTGATGAAGGCTGATCCTAAAGCCGAAATGCATTCGCCAAATCCGAAATAAAGTGTGCCTCCAAAGTGTTCCCCTGCGTGGTCTCTGCTCATTCGGAAGAAGGAGTTTTTGTGCATATATATATATATATATATATATATATATATATATATATATATATATATATATATATATATATATATATATATATATATATGCTTACTGTCCACGGCTCTTTCACGGCGGAACCTCCCACAGTCTGGTGGCGCGTTTACGGCTGGCAGAGCCCCGCCAGTCAATTACTTTTCCATAAATATCCAAGTTAGACGCGCACTCAGAGGTAAAGTGTACACAGTGTCGCTTTATTTGCTGTTACGCGTTTCGGAAGCCAAAACTCCCTTGCTCAAGGGAGTTTTGGCTTCCGAAACGCGTAACAGCAAATAAAGCGACACTGTGTACACTTTACCTCTGAGTGCGCGTCTAACTTGGATATTTATGGAAATATATATATATATATATATATATATATATATATATATATATATATATATACATACATATACATACAATCAAAAGAGCTTGCCTGGAGTGAGGGAGCCACAAGCAGGGAATTTAAATCTTGCCACTTTATTTTGTGATGAACATGGAGAAAGAACAGCTTCCTTCCTCACACAGATAATGTCCAGCCCTGACGCGTTTCATGCTTGGCAGCACTTTTTCATAGGCGTGAGGACTTGCTGTGGATGAAACAGGACCTTCTTCCCAGCACTCTTTTGTAGTTAGGAATCCCCGCCTCAGTGGGCGTGGCCATGACTATGGCCCAATGGTCCTCGTAGTCTTGGTGTCTTCCTCAAGTGAGTTTGCCTGTTTCATTCCATGGTGCAAAAATTAAAAATCCCCAGTGGGTTGCGAGGTCAGTGCCACTGTTCTAACACCTTGATTACTTGCATCCCAGGCTCTCCACTGCTCCTCACGCTGACTCAGCATGTGGCGCTTCAGCTCGGGCTGCACACTGCAGCTGGGCTCTTTCCTCGCTGCTCAGGCAAAAGCCGCTAAACATATACATACATATACATATATATACATTACCTACTGGTGGTCGCCAGTAGGTAGTTAAAGTTAGGATCTACTTTCCATAGGAAATCCGCAACATTCTATTGGGAATAACTTTGGCGCCGGTGGACGAATCTTCGCGAATTTCTCAAAGTTCGTGGCCTGCTCCGCTCCGCTCCTTCCCTTAATATGTGGGGGGGATTCATCAAGCGGGGGCCGAGATAAAAGGGGGGTCCCAAAACGTGTTTTCTCCATGTTAATTTCCATAGGGCGGTCGAACTCACTTTTAGCCCGAACGGCTCAATGGATTTCCACCAAACTTGGCAAAATTGTAGGGACTGGTACCCCGATGTGCCTTTGCTATGTCTCAAGATATATGCTCCAGTGGTTTTTACGAAAATTAACTTTGAAAAAATATATATTGGGCTACATTGGGCTATATATTTGTTAGAGCCCAATGTAGCCCAATGTAGCCCAAAGATGGCCACCAGAGACAAAAAAAAACAAATGTAGCCCAAATATCAGCCAGATGTAGCCCAGCAATTTGCTATTAAAAAACCTATGAAATTCACTGAAAAAACCATAGGTTTCACACACGTTATAGTTAGGAATTAGCATTTAAAAAACCTTTGAAATTCACTGAAAAAACCATAGGTTTCACACTAGTTATAGTTAGGAATTAGCATTTTAAAAACCTACCACGTTATAGTTAGTTGGACTCACTATAACTTGTGCGCCTGCAATGCACTGCTGATGACGTCACATATTACATCACTCATGACATGGTCAGTGACATCACTCATGACATCACTGATGACACCATCCTTGTGACAGAGTGACAGACCTCCTTTCAGTGTAATGTAACCCTTGAAACACATATTCAAAAATAGAAACTAAAATTTTCAAAAAAATAGAGATACCCATACCAGTTTCAACAACCAATTCAGTAATACCACCATCTATATACACATCCACTCATTCACCAACAGTTCTATATAGTCACTCATACATATATTCACTCATCATATGTAGTGAAACACCTATTCATCCTGTTACACACCGACAGTCATCCAAAAGTTACTCACACACATAATCACACTTGGAAATAAACTATTGATCATCCATTTATTTGCATATACAGCTATACACACACTACCACCTTACTTCTAAGGAAACTTACACATACTTACTCTCTTAAACAGTCATTATAGAAACACATACTTATTTAAACAGGAACTCTTACAATCTCTCACTCTCACATAAACTCACTTATATACATCAATACTCACATATACTAGATTAAAACATATGTAGTTACTCATTAAGACACTAGTGAGACAGTCATTCACTCACTAACACACACAAATACACACTCATCCACCCATACAGTCCTGCACATATGCTGTCTTTAAAACACATACAAACAGTGAGTCAGTCATTGATGCATCTATGTGCTAAGTAATACCCCCACCAAACCATACAGACACTCATACTGATACTAAAAAATATAAAACAACAAAAAAGAATAAAAAAAACAGTGACACCATCCTTGTGACCGAGTGACAGACCTCCTTTCAGTGTAATGTAACCCTTGAAACACATATTCAAAAATAGAAACAAAAATATAAAACATATTGATTTTTCCAAAAGACACACATTCCCTGGATGGTGTCATCAGTGATGTCATGAGTGATGTCACTGACCATGTCATGAGTGATGTAATATGTGACGCCATCAGCAGTGCATTGCTGGCGCGCAAGTTATAGTGAGTCCAACTAACTATAACGTGGGAATTTCAATGGTTTTATGTCAGTAAAATTTCCAGCTAACTATAACTGGTGTGAAACCTATGGTTTTTTCAGTGAATTTAATAGGTTTTTTAAATGCTAATTCCTAACTATAACTAGTGTGAAACCTATGGTTTTTTCAGTGAATATATATATATATATATATATATATATATATATACATATATTATATATATATTTGATATATTACCTACTGGCGATAGCCAGTAGGTATATATAGTTAGGATTTTTTCCCTATGGGATTTCTGAAAATTCTATGTCTAATAACTTTGGCGTTTGTGGACGGAATTGGCTGAAATTTTCAGGAAAATGGCACATTTTGTTTCTGAGCAGCCCCTGAAAATTTGGGGGGGGTTCTTCAAGGGGGGGCCGAGAAAAAAGGGGGGTCCCAAAACACGTTTTTCCCATTCATTTTTCCATAGGGCGGTTGGACTCACTTTTAGCCCGAACGGCTGAATGGATTTGCACGAAACTTGGCAAAATTGTAGGGACTGTTAGCCCGATGTGCCTTTGCTAGGTCTCAATATATGTGCTTCAGTGAATTTTGAGAAATTAACGTTTTAAACAAGATATATATCTGTAACAGCGCTCCGGGCAGCGCTCCGGTTCGCGTACTTTTCGCGTATCGGAACTTTGCAATGCGAAGCTGATTGGCTCTCTGGTGTCTGTCAACATTCTAAACAGTCCGGAGCGGCCGCCATCTTGTCTCTCGGTAGGATCGAGAGACAAGAGTAGGCCAAAACAAAGGGGGAAATAAAGGAAAGGGGGCAAGGTAGACCCCTTCTGACCCCCTAGGATTGATGAGGGGGATATTATAGAGCCACGCGGGGCAAAAAATTTTTTTTTTTTAAATTCCGATTTTTTCGCCGTAGAGACGCGTCCCGGTACGCGAACCGGGCAGCTAACCGGGCAGCTAACCGGCAGCGTAACGGGAGTCTGAGGAGTAGCTGATTGGCTGTCAACATTGTAAACAGTCCGGAGCGGCCGCCATCTTGTCTCTCGGTAGGATCGAGAGACAAGAGGAGGCCAAAACAAAGGGGGAAATGAAGGAAAGGGGGCAAGGTAGACCCCTTCTGACCCCCTAGGATTGATGAGGGGGATATTATAGAGCCACGCGGGGCAAAAAAAAAATTTAAAAAAAATTCAGATTTTTTCGCCGTAGAGACGCGTCCCGGTACGCGAACCGGGCAGCTAACCGGGCAGCTAACCGGGCAGCTAACCGGCAGCGTAACGGGAGTCTGAGGAGTAGCTGATTGGCTGTTAACATTGTAAACAGTCTGGAGATCGAGAGACAAGAGGTGGAAAAAAAAAAGGTGTAAATGAAGGAAAGGGGTAAGGTGAACCCCTAGGATTGATGAGGGGGCTATTAAAGTTGCCCGCGGGGCAAAAGAAAAAAATATTGCGATTTTTCGCGGTAGAGGTGCTTTCCCGTACGTTAACCGGGCAGCTAACTGGCAGCGTAATGGGAGTCCGACATATTGTGTTTTTGGAACGTTTGTGATATGTGCACGTGTGGATTTTGTCTAATTAAGGTAAAAAAAATATATATATATCTTTAAGCGTGCTCTGGCGCGCTTACGTTACGGGTTTGGTTTGCGCTGCAGAGACGATACGTCACGGTTATGCGATGCATCATGAGGTGTCTCACGGGCTACGTGATACGTCACGTAATAAAGAATATATTTTACAGCTATAGATATTAGCTTTTAAAAAACCAATGAAATTCACAGAAAAAACCATAGGTTATAGACCATATATAGTTAGGAATTTGCATTTACAAAACCTTGAAAATTCACTGAAAAAACCATAGGTTATAGACCATATATAGTTAGGGATTAGCATTTACAAAACCTTATTTTACTCGCACAAAACCATTGAAATTCCATATATAGTTAGTTGCACTAACTATATATCGCGCACCCGCAATCCATTGCTAATGATGTCACATATTACATCATTCATGACATGGTCAGTGACATCACTGATGACATCACTGATGACATCTCAAATGACATCACTGATGACATCACTGATGACATCTCAAATGACTTCACTGATGACATCACTGATGACAACACCCAGTGACTGTATGTTTCTGTAAAGTTAAAATATGTCTTACATATTGAAGAATGAGTGGATGTATAAGTGTCTGGATGAAGGATTTAGTAGGTGCATGACTGACTGTATGAGTGAGTGATTAAATGTGTCTCACTGAGTGCATGGGTTAGTGACTAAACTGTCTTAATTTGGCAATCATTATATATGTTGTTCTGTAAACTGCTGCATGTTTAAATCAGTAGCTATATGAGTAACTATATGGGTTATTGAATGGTTGCTCAAGTATTTGTATGGGAGACTGAGTATGTGTGTGGGTGGCTGGGAGGTGTATGACTCTGTGCATAGATGTGTGAGCAGTTGATTAACTAAATGTATGGGTTCAAAAGTGCATGTGGAAACAGCTGTATGGGCGGTCGACTGACTGCATGAGTGTATTGGTGAGTGAATGGATATCTCAGTGCTACATGTCAAAGTAAGTACATATGTAAAACACAGTCCATGTGAGAGTTGACATATATAAATAACTGAACATAAGAGCTAGTGAATGTGAGAGTGGCTGTATCAATCATTGTGAACTTGTATCAGGGATTGTATAAGAGAGTAAATATGTGTTAGTATATGTTTGAATAAGTAAGGTGTGTATAACTGTATAGTTGAGGAAATGGAGGTGTGATTAATCTTTTGCATGACTGAGTAGGTGTGTGAGTAACTCCATGGATAAGTGACAGTCTGTGAGTGTCTGTTTATACTGATTGTATCTAAGGTTATATTAGAGTCTGAAGATGTTCATAGTATTATCACATAAATGATATCATCAGTGATGTGATCAGTAATGTCAAATGAGATGTCAGTGATGTCATCAGTGATGTCATTTGAGATGTCATCAGTGATGTCATCAGTGATGTCACTGACCATGTCATGAATGATGTAATATGTGACATCATTAGCAATGGATTGCGGGTGCGCGATATATAGTTAGTGCAACTAACTATATATGGAATTTCAATGGTTTTGTGCGAGTAAAATAAGGTTTTGTAAATGCTAATCCCTAACTATATATGGTCTATAACCTATGGTTTTTTCAGTGAATTTTCAAGGTTTTGTAAATGCAAATTCCTAACTATATATGGTCTATAACCTATGGTTTTTTCAGTGAATATATATATACATATATATATCTATCTATATATATATATATATATCTATATATATATATATATATATATATATATATATAGATATATATATATATATAGAGATATAGAGATATATATATACACATAAACCTGTAATATGGAAATAATATATATATATATATATATATACATTTTTTTAATTAATTAAAATTAATATTTATTTAAAGACAGTTTATACTGCATTAAATATAAAAGTAGGCAAATTTTGGATAGCGTAGGGGATAAAATTACTGTTCCACTACAGAAAATGCAACAGTAGGAAAAGTGTTGGATAGCGGAGGGGAATAATTTACTATTCCCACTCCAGTGAGTGCAACAGTAGGGATAGTGTTGGATAGCGGGTGGGTAAAAATTACTATTATCAGGTGGGGGGTGATGTGGCCGCGGCATGGTACGTCGAGGATCAGTCGTGCCGAGGCGTTCTGGATGCGTTGTAGTAGTTTGATGAGCTTGGTCGAGGCTCCGGCATAGAGGGCGTTTCCGTAGTCGAGTCTGCTGCTGACGAGGGCCTGGGTGACTGTCTTTTTTGTATCTGTCGGGGTCCTTCTGTAGATCTTACGAAGCATGCGGAGAGTGTTGAAGCAGGAGGAGGAGACGGGATTGACTTACTTGGTGATTGAGAGTGCTGAGTCGAGGATGATTCCCAGGTTGCATGCGTGGTCGGTGGGTGTCGGGCTGCCCCTTGTGCGGTCGGCCAACAGGAGTCGTCCCAGGATGAAAGGTTGGAGCCGAGGATGAGGGCCTCCGTCTTGTCCGAGTTCAGCTTCAGACGGCTGGTCTTCATCAAGTCGGCGACAGATTTCATTCCTTCATGGGGGTTGGCTTGGCAGTGATGGGGTCCTTGGTGAGGGAGAGGATCAGCTGAGTGTCATCTGCGTAGGATATTATGTTGAGGTCGTGCTGTCGGGCTACATGTGCGAGCGGGGCCATGTAAATGTTGAACAGCATCGGGCTGAGGGAGGATCCCTGGGGTACACCACAGATTATCTCGGAGGCTTTGGAATGGAATGGGGGGAGGCGGACGCTCTGGGTTCTGCTGGAGAGGAAGGAGGTGGTCCAATCCAGAGCCTTGTCTTGGATCCCTGCGGCGTGGAGGCATGAGCGTAGTGTGCAGTGGCAGACGGTGTTGAAGGCGGCAGAGAGGTCTAGGAGGATGAGTGCTGCAGTCTGGCCGTTGTCCAGCAGGGTCCTGATGTCATCGGTGGCGGCAATGAGGACAGTCTTGGTGCTGTGGTTGCTTCCGAACCCTGACTGGGAAGGGTCCAGGATTCTGTTTTCTTCGAGGTATCGGGTTAGCTTTCTGTTGATGGTTTTCTCGATGACCTTGGCCTGGAAGGGTAGCAGAGAGATGGGCCAGAAGTTCTTGACGTCTCTTGGGTCTGCCTTTGATTTTTTTAATAGGACGTTGATCTCAGCATGTTTCCAGATCTCTGGGAAGGTCGCGGTCTCGAGGGAGAGATTGATGACGTTGCGCAGGTGGGGTACGATGGAGCTGCTTGCTCTGTTGAAGACGTGGTGCGGGAATAGGTCTGACGGAGAACCGGAGTGGATTGTGCGCATGGTCTTGATGGTGTCATCGATGCTCACGCTGGCCCAGGCTAGCAGGGGGTCATGATCGATGGTGTGCGGAGGGTCTGTTGTGTTGCAGTCTGTTGGGGCTGTCTGGGTGTTGAAGCTGTCGTGGATGTCTGCTATTTTGCGGTGGAAGAAGGTGGCGAGGGAGTGTAGTGACCGGATATTTTGTCATATTTTCGAGTGATGGTGACTTTAGTCTACTACCATCCCAGTATAGTGGATAGATCCCTATCTTCAGCCTATTCTTAGGATTAGCCTATTGACTTTGGCATAAGCATATGTCCTTTCATCATTTTAGAGCCTAAAGGCCTATATTAGAGGGTAGATCCTTTATTCCTGATACTATATTACATATTGGTAGGGTTTGTTTATGTATTTAGATGGAGCTATGCGTCTCTTTCATCATTTTCGGGCCTACAAGGCCCAAGCGAGAGAGACTCCATTTTCTTTCCTGCCTCGGCTGTTCGAGGCGCTTGTACATCAAGAGTGATGTTTTAGTTATGAGCTGTTGATCACTGGAGAGGAACCGGTCAGAGCTGGCCCTTATCGGAGGAATGTAAGCAGAGCTCCGGTTTTAGACGAAACAACAGTTGGCCACTGTGGGAGCGTTGGGAGCCCGGAGCCTAGTACAGGAATCTGGTGGGCGGCAGGTTACTGTCTGGAAATTTCCATGAACGAGGAGCTCTTTATATTATCAAGGTGTAGAGAGGAGAGGCAGGCAGAAGGCAGTCGACAGTTGCAGATGACAGTTGGAGTTTGGAGCAATCAAAGGCTGATGATCTTTTGGAGAGACTGAAGTTACATCGTGAGTCAGTCTATTAGAGCAGTTGGAGATAGTTAAACAACGGAGTTAGAATAATCAGAGTGAAGAAGTTAGTTGAACAGATGGTTTTCAGAGCGGCTCAAACTATATCATTAGATTGAAGTTTGGAGGTGAAGACAGTTCGTGAGAGGGAGTACCACAGTGCGACCAGTACGGCAATTTCAGTCCTCTGCAGTGTCATGGAAACAGTGGCTATTGCTGGTGTGTGGATAAGGATGGAAGAGAGATACAAGGAACGAGGAAAGAGCCTGGAATGACTCCTGCATGTATACCCACTATTGCACCTCCCACTACGAAACCAGAGCCACGTACTGATGTGACGCCTCCTGCAGAAGGCACGTTCCTCCTCTATGCCCAGGGGCAGCAGATTGGTGTCCTGCCTTTGAATGGCACACGCCTTAACAAAGCAACTGCAAAGACACTGCTCTCCCTACATGGTTCCATAGTTGTGGGCACTGATTACGACTGCAAGGCGAGAATGGTTTATTGGACAGATGTTGCAGGTCGCACAATCAACAGAGCCAGTTTAGAAGCAGGAGCTGAACCGGAAACTATCATTAGCACAGGACTGATGAGCCCAGAAGGGATTGCCATTGACCACCATCGCAGAACCATGTTTTGGACCGACAGTGGCCTTGATCGAATTGAGAGTGCGGAACTTGATGGCTCTGGATGCAAAGTCCTGTTTGACACTGACCTTGTAAATCCTCGCGCCATCACTGTGGACTCTGTTAGGGGCAATCTGTACTGGACTGACTGGAACCGAGAAGCTCCTAAGATTGAAACCTCCTTTGTAGATGGTTCAAACAGAAGGGTTTTGGTGAATGTAGACATTGGACTTCCCAATGGTTTAACCTATGACCCCTTTTCGAAACAACTCTGTTGGGCAGATGCAGGAACAAAGAATTTGGAGTGTATGTTACCGAATGGAACAGGAAGGAGAGTCGTGATAAGTAACCTGAACTATCCCTTCAGTATTGTTTGTTACGCAAATCACGTATATCACACTGACTGGAGACGGGATGGTGTTATATCTGTGAACAGAGACAGTGGTGTTGTTACTGAAGAATATCTACCAGAACAGCGATCGCATCTATATGGACTTACTGCAGTTCACCCATATTGTCCCTCAGGAAGGAAGTAAATATCATCTGTAAATTTTACCAAAAACAAACTAGGTGAAATACAGGTCTTTGTCCTGCACGACCCCAATCCAAAGGTCAGCAAAGAAGTGAAGACCTCAACAAAAGCCCTAGAAAATTATTGAGCCCTAATGACTTACTTTTACGAAACATAAAATATAATTTTGTAAACATTTTTTTACCTCAATTTTATACTACTGTATTTTTTTAAGAAATGTGCAGCCATTAATTATGATCAGTTGGCACACTTTAACAGTGATATAACAATCTTTTTGGCATTATTTCAATAAAACGGTTAGGGTTTAAAGATGATCTTCTTCTTTTTCGTAAAAAACTGAAGACCCTTTTGTTCAATTAAATTCCCTGCACTGTTTGTTCCGTTTTTGGGCCTTATGCTTGTTTTCTTTCCTTTATCTATCTCTGGTGCCGGGAAACCCATTGAGGGTAGCTGCGCGCAATATAAGTTCAAATAAATAAATAAATAAGAGAGAGAGCAGAGCTGAGACACAGAGACGAAGAAGACGAGAGAGAGAGAGAGACGGGTTCCAGTGCTTTGAAGGAGCATAGCGGTGCAGACGTGTATCCGTGGGTGCAGAGTAGAATCTGGGATGAGCCAAGGCACAGATGAGAGAGGGACCCAGATGACAGCTAGAACTGGACTCTGTAATTATGAGGTGAAGTCTGTCCTGCTATTATAGTGCATTTATGCTAATTCTTTCCTTTACTTTTCAGGCTATGCTTAGATTGTTAGGTAGTATTGTGACTTTATAATATAATGTTTTCTTTGTATGCTATTGTGTAATAAAGGGACCCCAGTTTGTAACGAACACATACTTAATTATTGTTTTCTTATGACTGAACTAACAGCCTAGTATCGTATGGAAGGATGGGTGATTCCCTTCCTACAGGTAACTGATGCGGGAGATTGATGTGAGTTTTATGTTAAGGAATAATTCTTAAGTGTAACAATTTGGCAGTTCTTGTGTGAGAGGATCGGCTCTTCTATCTTTCACATGAGGGATAATAATTCATATAAGATAGACCCCCAGTAAGTATTAGTCATAAAGAAACTTTCCCAATAGAGATAGAGAGAGGAAGGTATTAATAGGACAGTGAGATCGCTCAAGATAGGGCGTTAGTGAGAACACCAATTTGGATTGGTGTGTAATGAGATTGCTCAAGATAGGGCATTAGTGAGAGCACCAATTGGGGATGGTGTGTAATGAGATCGCTCAAGATAGGGCGTTAATGAGAACACCAATTGTGGATGGTGTGGTAAAGTTGTCATATAGCTAATTCTTTTCTATATACTGTGTTAAGTTAGCATGAGCTTATTAAATGTTTAAATGCCATTTTTCCTTTCTGCTTCATTTTGCACACAACACATAATTGTTGTTTTAGCTTTCAAGCCAGAAGAGCTTCGTGATTTACTTGAGAAATAATATGTTATTGCTCTGATATCAGTTTTGCTTGGTACACTGTCTGCACAGTGAGTGCTGAAGGCTCCAAGGATAACTCGACACAATGTTGTTGTGAGGTCTGATCTTCGCACTTCTATAGACATAACACACATGCTGCTGCCAAAATCTGGCTCTAAGCGGGTTTTATATTGTTGTGCTGAACACATGCAGAGAGCTGGTGGAAGATGATGTGATCCTCTGCCACTGAGATTTTGAGTTATGGGCCTGCCCTGCTAAAACCTAAATGAGACCTTCATAGATATAAAATACTATGCTAAATAGGGAGGGTGAGAATTAGGTGTTGTTAATTCCTATTCAGTTCAGCATCTTAGTATGCTGTCACCATTCGCCTTTTATGGACTAATAACTATGCTGATAACTTTGTTGCTTATAATATGTTTGCTAGTATTGTACAAGATACTGCGTTTGAGAACCCTGCATTAGTAAATAAATATTTCAAATATGCATGTGTCCTCATTTACTCCACGTTCTGGTTTGCAATGATTATATAACGAAAGAGTGTTCATGTGTTCCACGATACCTGAGGTAATCTAAGTTCATGTTCTGGTCTGTCTAAGCATTGGGAGTTTGTTATGACCAATGAGACACTGTAGCTAGCTCGGTAAGGGGATTTTGGGTACTGAGGTGAGTTTTGGGCCATCCTAATTCACTGAGGTTCCAGGTCTCTATGCACAGCTCTGTAGGAGAACGGAATTCCCGCCACAAAGTGAGCTGCTCTCCACCATGAGAAGGAGGGTAGAATAGTCCGGGCCAGACTGTCGCTGGGCTATAAGGTAAGATCATCGGATGGGACATGGAATTCCATAGTTATTAGTGACTATTCTTAGTAACCCCTTAGATCTAGCAGTATTTTTGATGATATAAGCATGTATATTGCGAGTGCCCCATTCCCGGGTAAGTATTCAGGAATTATTGTAAATAGGGTCCGGGAAGCGAGGGTGTTACGTTTTGGCCGGGTTGGTTGTATCTAGGTGAGTGGGTGATCCTTGGTCTGAGAATCCGGTCATTACATTTGGCGTCACGAACCGTTTACGAAAGCCTTGTAGCGCGTTTTGTTTTTATCTTGTTGGTTTGCGCTAAGCGTGTGCGGAGGTTCTTTTTGTATATTTTTGAATATTTTTGTTTATTTTTGTACATATTTCTATTCTTGTTACAATGTTTTTGAGAAAGTCAAAATCTACTCTTAAATTGCTTATTGAAATTCCCGGATGGGAATCGAATCCTTATGAGGCGCTAGCTCATGAATGGGCTGATTGTACTGGTTTGAGTGAGAGCTGGACTTCTTGTCTGGAAACAGCGGATCCGGCTCAGGTGATTTGCTTGCTTACAGAAAGCACTGATTGTGAAGGGCGAGGAGCTTCCTATATTAGGACGGAGAGGTTGGATTTTATTGTATGCGTACAGGCTTGTACATGAGAAGTTTGTGAAGTTGCAACGTCAATGCAAAGACTTTGAAGAACAGTTTGTTGAAGTGCAGAATGCTTGTACTCTTTTGAGATGTCAGAATAAATTGCTTGCCGACAAACTTGATACATACCAGACTATTGCAGAAAGAGCTGCAGTTCGTATTGCTAAATACAAATACAGACATCGACGTGGGCGAGTCAGTAAAAGGAAAGTGCGTTTAGTTGTGGCGAAAGCAGGGCTCGATTGGAACCCAGATGAGTGGGATGGTAATATCTGGGACTCAAATGAGTCTGGCTGCTCGGCTGAGGAGAATGAGGCGTGAATCTTCTCGTACTGAACGTGACTGTAAATCGTGTGCTTCTTGTAAATCTAACGATCAGTGTAAATGTGATGATCGTGCGGAGGTTTCTGCACATCCTGTCTTTCGGAGAAAATTACAACAGGCTCCTGGCAATCCCAATGGGATTCCTTTAGATAGTTTGGAAGATTTTACACAACAGGAAGTTAGTGACACTTTCGATCGATTTCGACAACGGCCTGGTGAGGCCTTTCTTACATGGATGGTGCGTCTTTTTGAGTTGGGTGCTGCTGGCATCATGTTGGGTATGGGTGATGCACTGAAGTTCTGTTCTTTGAGTTCCGATTCTACTGTGCAAGATCATTTTCGGAATTATAATGTTAATGGACAGATTAGTTTGCTTCAATTAGCAACGGAGGGTTGTAATCACAACTATCCTACTGAATCTGATTGGCCTTTGAGTGATAAGCCGTGGTGTACTTTAAGAGACGCCTCGCAGAGACTGAAAGAGGAGGTTATGAAAACTGCGATTTTTCTGAGCACGTCTGACAGATTGATGGATGGCTTATTAACTTCTTCTGTGCGGAATAGAATTATTCGATCCACCCCTGTTGCCTACAAGCAAGTTATGATGACATTGTTGATTAACCAGACTGGCAGTCCTTTGTCTCTTGTGCTTGAGGCTGTGCGTCAACTTGGTGAATTGGGTGAGTGGCTTAAACCAGACAGACAATCTAGACCCGAGGGTCGTACTGGTGGTAATTATCGATTTACTTGACGTGACATGTTTCTTGCCTTGTTGGCTGATGGTGTGAAGAAAGAAGATATTGATGGTGAGCCGAATAATTGATTGTGGGACATGTTCCGCAAATGTGGCTTGGATAAAAAGGAAGGTGCTAGGCGAGTACGTAAACAGGATTATGATCATTATCAGTCTGATGACAGTGCTGACGATACAAACCGTGATACATCTGACAGGCATGGCAGGAGATGGAATGAGAGAGATCTGTCTCCCTATTGTGCACAAGAGAGAGAGGAAAAGGGGGAGAAAGAGAGGGGGAGAGATGAGCGTTTTGAAAGCAGACATAGAGAGGAGAGGGATGAGTCTCCTGAACTGAGAATGAGAGATAGACGACACAGATTTTCTGAACGAAATTCACAATACTTTGTGGATGATAAAAATCCATTTCGTGAGGGGAATAAGTATGAACGAGAAGTGACACTACCTAAAAGATTTGAAAGTCTCTATCCTGATTTGACTTGGGCGATGGAACGCAATAAAAAGGACTAGGAAATAGGTCAAGCTCCGGTACGCAATTGGGCTCACAGAGATTACAGACCCTATGTAGATATTGAAATTTTTTGGAGAGGTCGTAACATACAGAGGGCCCGAGTATTGGTAGATACAGGAGCGGAGGCCACATTAATGTATGGGAACCCAAAGAAATTTAAAGGACAATTTTTCACAATTACTGGATTGGGTGGTAAAGAAACTCCCGCAGTGTAAGCTAATGTTGAAATGAAAATAGGTAGAATTCCCCGAAAATAATATTCTGTACTAGTGGTACCCCTTCTTGAATACATAATTGGAATCGATATACTAAAAGGTATGACATTGTATTTGGATGACGGATGTTATCGATTTGAAGACAGGAATTCTATATCATCAAAGTCCGTGAGAGTTGGTAGTTTAAGAATTCCTCCTGTAAAAATTCCCCAAGCTACAAAAGTAATTTCCCAGAAACAGTATTGCATTCCAGGTGGGCATGAAGAGATCAGTGCTACAATTCAGGATTTAGTGGATGCAGGAGTTATAACTCCGGTTACTTCTGCTTGGAATAATTCTGTATGGCCGGTGCGCAAAAGTGAAAATTCTTGGCGCATGACAGTTGATTATCGCAAATTAAACAAATATACCCCTCCTTTGACTGTTGCAGTACCTAACATTATTACTTTAATTGAGAGAATTCAAAAACATTCAGGAACTTGGTATGCTTCCATTGATATTGCTAATGCCTTCTTTTCCATCCCGATTGCCCCTGAGTGTCAAGAACAGTTCAGTTTTACATGGAATGGACGTCAAATGACGTTCAGAAGTCTTCCCCAGGGCTATGTGCATAGTCCTACGATCTGTAATCGGCTGGTGGCAGAACATTTATCTGAAATACCGATGAGTTCACAAATACAGGTGTGTCATTACATTGATGATATTTTGATTCAGGGTGAAACACAGGAACAAGTTCAGACCCAATTAGATTTAATCGTAACTCATTTGCAAAGTAAAGGTTGGGAAATGAATCCAGACAAACTGCAAGGTCCAGCACAAAATGTAAACTTTTTAGGCATTAATTGGCATGAAGGGAATAGAGAAGTGATTCCACAAGTAAAACAGAAAATTGCAGAATTTGCAGTTTCACAAAACAGAAAGGAAGCACAGAGATGTATTGGTTTATTTGGCTTTTGGCGTTAACATATCCACATTTGAGTCAGATATTAGCCTCTTTGTACAAAGTGACCCGTAAAAAGAATGCATTTGAATGGAATAAACCGCAGCAAGATGGTTGATTTGGCGAAAGAAGAATGCTTTGGATTTGTGGCCCGTGCGTGATTGGGATGTGGATTTGAATGTGTCTGTGCAAGGCCCTTATGCAAATTGGAGTTTGTGGCAAAAACAAGGTAGAACAAAAGTACCTTTAGGTTTCTGGACTAAGAAGTTACCTGATGCCGGTGAGCGTTATACACCCTTTGAGAAACAGTTACTTGCATGCTATTGGGCTCTGGTGGATACCCAGCAACTGACTTTGGGACATGATGTGAGTTTGAGGTCTGAAATTCCTATTATGCAATGGGTTTTGAGTTCACCAAAAACTCATAGGATTGGACACGCTCAAGAAGCAAGTGTGATTAAATGGAAATGGTATATACAAGACAGGGCACGTGTAGGACCGAAAGGTGTTGCGACGTTACATGAGCAAATGGCGCTGGTGCCGTTAGGAGAGGCAGAAAGTGATTGCTCCGTACCTATAGTACAGGAATCCCCTGTTAAGTGGGGTAAACCATTTGATGATTTGTCCGTGGAGGACAGAAAATATGTGTGGTTTACGGATGGTTCAGCGAGGTATATTGGAGAGGAGAGGCATTGGAAAGCAGTATCCTACAATCCGATCACACAGAAATTGCTAAGTACCACAGGTGAAGGAAAGAATAGTCAATTTGCCGAACTATATGCTGTTTATCAAGTTCTGAAACAAGAATTGCCTGGTACATGTCACATTTTTACTGATTCTTGGTCCACTGCTAATGGTTTAGCGGTTTGGTTACCCACATGGTATTCCCATAACTGGACACTGCATTCTAAGGAGCTTTGGGGTAAGCATTTATGGCAAGAGATTTGGGAACTACTTCCTCAGAGTAACGTAACAGTTTTTCATGTTGATGCACATACAGATGTAGATTCCCTTGATAAACTTTTTCACCAAATTGCAGATGAGAAATCTAACATTTCTGAGGCAATGGCAGACAAATCAGATTTTGATTTGGCGGGATTGGCAAAATGGGCCCACCAGAAGTCAGGAAATTTTGGAGAAAGAATCACTAGCAGGTGGGCGGCTGATCGAGGAATCTATATTCCTCTCAATTTAATTAAAGACTTTATACTTCATTATGTAAGCATTCTAGACAGAGAGAAGTGCCTCAAATTGTAAAGGGCCAATTGAATCGAGGAAAATCCCCTGCACAGATTTGGCAAATAGATTATATAGGTCCTCTTTCCATGAGTAAGAATTGTCAATATGTTTGTACAGTTGTAGACACTTTCAGTGGTCTTTTAGTGGCCTTTCCCTGTAAGAGAGCTACTCAAATAAATACTATTAAAACGTTAGAGCTAATTATATTGTACTATGGTGTTCCACTTCAAATACAATCTGACAATGCATCCCATTTTAAAGGCAGACTAGTGCAGGAATTTTGTGCAGAGAACAACATTGAATGGGTGTTTCATATACCTTATTACCCACAGGCAGCAGGCCTTGTGGAGAGAATGAATGGTTTGCTGAAAGATCAACTACGTAGGTTATCAAATGACAACTATAAGAACTGGAGAGATCATTTGTTTGATGCATTATTAATTTTGAACAATCGTCCTTATTTGAATTCTGCTTCCCCATTAATGCGTTTATTTCCTCCAGCTATTGATGTCAAACCCAACACTGTGGAAAGTACAGTGATGTATTGGGAAATTTCCCGTGGAGCTTTAGCTCCATGCAGAGCGACCCCAGGTTCTGCAGGCCTAGACCTGCATTCTATAAATAGCATTACCCTGAAAAAAGAAGACATTACTATTGTGGAGACCGATATTGGTGTCCAAATACCTGCTGGAAGTTTTGGATTATTTGCCCCGAGATCTGGCTTGGCTTTAAAAGGTGTCCAGGTGCTCGGAGGTGTCATTGACAGTGATTATCAAGGAGAGATTAAAGTGATTTTATTAAACAGTGGTGATTCTGATTTACTGATACACCAAGCAGACCGAGTTGCTCAATTGCTAATTATGCCCGTTTTAGTGGTGAGATTCAAAAAGGTACTGCCCCAACACTGTTATCTGTACGAGGAAAAAAGGGTTTTGGCTCCACTGACAATCCCGGAGCAAGAGTGTGGGTTCAGTCACCTAAAAATCCCCCTGAACAGGCTGAAATAATTGCAACCGGTCAGGATAATACGGTCATAGTCATGAACCAGGGCAAGATAGATGGGAAGCTGTCCCAGCTGATAAATGTTATTTCCGAGAATTAATAATACCTGTATTTGATCCCGTTCCCCTAGACCATCGCTTGGACTGATGCTGTCGGAAGTGTCGTCGTTGGACTCCTTTTGGCTTGCTGCGCCGAGAGATGGGAGAGCCCCCAGGACTGGAATAATTCCTTGGACCGAAGACATCGTTCTTCTGCGTCGTGGGATTCGTTGTCTAATTTCTGGACGTCTCTAGCCCGGAGACTAACTAACTCTAATCACTTCTGTTTGACCCCTATGCATTCAGTGACTGATATTCTAGCGACCTGCTTGGTTGCCGTCCCAACTTCCATGGAGACACTAGCCCATATTTTTAATTTATCGAATGCTCATCCCAATGTGATTTTTTGTGATTTTGCGGCCTATGATTACTGTGCTCTATGTACGGTTTTGCCTGATTTAGAGCCCCCTTTGAATTCCCAAATAATGACTTACAATATTACCGAGGGTGATCTTAGTTTTTTCATGACCTGTGATCCTAAATTCATAGGCAAGTGCATTCAATTGACACAGAAAAATGTTATTTCATTTACTACCCATGTAATAATTTTATGTTTTGAAAGACCATCTAAATCATGTACTTCTGTTGGAAATAATATGACTTGTAGGCGTCTTGTAGTTACTCCTAGTCACTATCATATGGTATTATTACCTTCTGGATGGTTATTTTCATGTGGCAATTCATTTTGGCCCTATATTCCTACTAATATTACTGGAGGTCCTCGTGCTATTACTAGATTAAGTTTATTAATGTTTTCTTCACATCCTGATATTATTTCCCGAACTATACGTGATGCCCCGTCTTTGAAAGCCAATTGTGATTCCTCATTACATTTATTTTCTCCATCTGAGTATCTTAGTTTAGCATTTTCTATTTTAGGTGTTCCTGCATTATCTCTATACAATGCTAAATCAATCGGAAAATTGGCTTGCTGGATGGTCAAATCTATTAATCATACTTCCATTGTTTTATCTGACCTTTTATTAGACGCTCAAGGCGGGCGTAGAGCCATTTTACAAAATAGAGCTACAATTGATTACCTTTTGCTCAAACATGGTCATGGCTGCTCAGACTTTGAGGGCCTTTGTTGTTTTAATCTGTCGGACCATTCCAGATCCATCCAGTCCCACATTGATAAACTTCATGAATTAACTGAAGAAGTTAGGCAACATATAGATCAAGGGTGGTTTGTTTGGCTTTTCAATTGGTTGCCTGATTTGCACTCCTTACGTTAAGCGTTGGGGGGTGTTTTGATTGCTGTTTCTATTTTAGTTGCACTTTGTTGTTGCATTCAATGTGTCTCTTCTTTGATTCAAATTTTTAAACCACACACTATGTCTAGGTCTTATTATTCTTCATCAGATTTTCGATCAGTTTGACAGATGTTAGTAGACGAAAGTCAAGGGTGAAGTGTAGTGACCGGATATTTTGTCATATTTTCGAGTGATGGTGACTTTAGTCTACTACCATCCTAGTATAGTGGATAGATCCCTATCTTCAGCCTATTCTTAGGATTAGTTAACAAAAGAGAGAAGACCCTACTTGTTCCAGGGAACAGGGTACTACAGACAATCAAAGTCAATAGAAATTTAGCTGGACTTACTTTTGGAAATTAATTTTGTATCCTAAATGACATTTAACTATGACACAAGCATAATATTTAAAAGAATTTTTTTGCCACAAACTAAGATGTAACGTTTACACGCTTTCTTTATTTAAGAAAATCTTTTTCCTCACTTGACAGGGTGTTTTCCTTAACATAAGGAACCCAAAGACAATTAAAATTTCAGAGAAAACAGTTTTCCTGAAAGACAATTATTATAAACCTTTCTTAATATACAATAAAAATGAATAAAACATTCATCAATACAGAAAAGCTATTACAGTGTGCATGAAGAACATATATCACAAAATAATTACATATAACTAGATAAAAAAAACAGACAAGTAGACCCCTTATTTTCAATGGAACAACAGATGTTGGTCCCAGATAATCAGATCTAATAGCCTTTATGTTATTCGTGTGAGCCTTCCAATGTCCAAGATTGGCGTATTAATGGAAACCACTCGGCTTTACTTGGATTCTATGAACATTATGCGTCAACGCGTTTCAGTGTTTAAGCCTTGGATATGGTTACACCTTCCTCAGGACAGAATTAATTGGGGTCATCAACACCAAGTTGGTGGAATCCTTCTAAATATTAGAAAAATATCAGTCAATACATGTTTTTGTGTCTTCTTTCCAATTGCATAACATGTTTTTCAAAGAACACAACACCTTTTTCATGTATCTGTAGTGCAATGGCTTTTCTCAGGGTTGACTGTACTCAGTGTACTCTCTCTACACATGTCTTGAATATAGTCAACATATACATTCCCATTATCTTGCTTACACACATTGCATTTCTAATTACTCTGCGGTTAATTATATATATTCTCTCACCACGCAGAGTAACATTCTAATACCGTTACATTTTAGATGTTAGCTTCCTTTCATTTGGGGGTACTGACATGTAAGTAACCTCTACTAACATTTATATTAGATCTCGCATTATCGGGGTCCTTAATGGGGAAATATATACTGTTATGTCCGGTTGAATGCTCATCGTTCCCTCATCTCACTGGGTATGATTAAAATGGTATCCTTATAGGAGCTGGGGAAGGCAAGAGTTGCACTTTAGATTCAATAACTATAGTTTGCACTCGAGTTGTACTTGGAGGGGATATTCTCCTTACCTTTTGTACTCTGTATATGATCTTTTTCTTTGCAGTTCTCATATACTGTACTGCTTCCCTCAAAACTTCGTAGTATTTATACGTGTAGGATTTTGGTACAGGATTCTATAGTGGAGACAAAGTGATGGGTTCAAAATTGTGTCTCGCTGTTCTTTTCTAGCCTGTTTTTATTTCTAATACTAACTACACGCTTTCTTACCCATTCGCCTTGTATCTATTACGTTCACCGCGATAACACCTTGGGTATCAACTTTCAGGTTTGTTGTTCGGCCCTTGGACATTGGAAGGCTCAAACGAATAACATAAAGGCTATTGGATCTGATTATCCGGGACCAACATCTGTTGTTCCATTGAAAATAAGGGGTTTACTTGTCTGTTTTTTTTATCTAGTTATATGTAATTATTTTGTGATATATGTTCTTCATGCACACTGTAATAGCTTTTCTGTATTGATGAATGTTTTATTAATTTTTATTGTATATTAAGAAAGGTTTATATTAATTGTCTTTCAGGAAAACTGTTTTCTCTGAAATTTTAATTGTCTTTGGGTTCCTTATGTTAAGGTAAGTAAGTCCAGGGAAATTTCCATTGACTTTGATATTCTTAGGATTAGCCTATTGACTTTGGCATAAGCATATGTCCTTTCATCATTTTAGAGCCTAAAGGCCTATATTAGAGGGTAGATCCTTTATCCCTGATACTATATTACATATTGGTAGGGTTTCTTTATGTATTTAGATGGTCCATCCCTGGCCTCAGGTGCCCCTTCGCTGCTGCTCGCGATTTTCGCCCGTTTTCTCCCGCTTTTGCCCTCTGTGCCCAGCTGTCAGTGTCCTGTATTTCTACTGTTATTACTGTTTAGTGCTTCTTTTTTGTAAGTAGAATTATTGCGCCTTGTTTTTTGTCACTGTTTCCCCCTGTGTGATCCCCCCTCCGCTCCCCACTTCCCGCCGCTGCTCCCTCGCGGCCCCGCCCCTTTCATTTCCATCAACCCCATTGGCCCCCCCGTTCCCGCCTCCCAGCTGCTCCTCCTTCCCACTTGGCCTTAAATGGTCCCCGTGCGGCGTAGGCGAGTGTGACCTGTTCCAGGACACCCCCACGCCGCACGGCCCACCAGCTGTAGGCGCGGCTCTCCCCTAGCGCCACAGGTCCATCCCTGGCCTCAGGTGCCCCCTCACTGCTGCTCGCGATTTTCGCCCGTTTTCTCCCACGTTTGCCCTCTGTGCCCAGCTGTCAGTGTCCTGTATTTCTACTGTTATTACTGTTTAGTGCTTCTTTTTTGTAAGTAGAATTATTGCGCCTTGTTTTTTGTCACGGTTTCCCCCTGTGTGATCCCCCCTCCGCTCCCCGCGTCCCGCCGCTGCTCCCTCGTGGCCCTGCCCCTTTCATTTCCGTCAACCCCATTGGCCCCCCGCTCCAGCCTCCCAGCTGCTCCTCCCTCCCACTTCGCCTTAAATGGAACCAGCACGTACGCGCAGCGGTCACGCGCAGCGGGCCTGCCGATTGTGCGCCGAAGGCACGTCAAAGGGAAGCCCGTCTGCGCCCGTCCGCACCTGGACCGCGCCCAGTGCCAGGACCCCTGACCCCCGATGACGCCAGACCACATGACAGACCTACGGCGCCGCCACCCTCCTCGCACTCAACGCCGGCCGAACCTCCGCCTGCCACCAAGCCACCCCGAAACGCACCCATGGACCCTTCACCTGCCAAGCCTGCAAATTCTCCTGCCCCCGGACCTGCACCACACCCGACAAGCCGAGCACCAACAACCACCACCTCAAGTGCATCCTGCTCAACACCCGCTCCATCCACAGACACGCCGTCGAACTCTGGAACCTGCTCGACACAACTTCACCAGACGTCGCCTTCCTCACAGAAACCTGGATGAACGCCTCCTCAGCGCCTGACATCGCCATAGCCATCACGGACGGGTACAAGATCACCCGGAAGGACCGCGTCAACCAGACTGGAGGAGGCATTGCCATCGTACACAAGAACACCATCCGCATCACGACCAACACCGACGACACCTTCACCGCCGCCGAACAACTCCACTTCCAGATACACACCGACCCCAAGTCCACCCTCAGAGGCACCCTCATGTACAGACCCCCGGGACCACGCACCCAATTCAGCGAAGACATCGCCGACTTCATCAGCCCGCAAGCCCTCCCCTCCGCCGACTACATCCTCCTAGGGGACCTCAACTTCCACCTGGAGAACAACAAGGACCGCAACACCACCACCCTACTGGACAACCTCGCTAACCTCGGACTCAAGCAACTGGTGAACACCCCCACCCACTACGCCGGCCACACGCTTGACCCCTTCTTCTCCTCCAGCAAGCACATCTCCTTCACCCACTCCACCGGACTCCATTGGACTGACCACAGTTGCATCCACTTCAGCTTCAGAAGAACCACGACCCACCACTACCCACAACAGGGTCCGCGCAGGAGCTGGAGCAAGATCACCGCCAAGCAGCTCACCACCTCCCTCCGCAAGAACCCTCCTGCCAGCACAACGGACCCCAACGAAGCAGCCAGCAAACTCACACAGTGACTCACCAACTGCGTAGACAACCTCGCACCACTGAAGGATCCTCCCAGCAGACCCGGCAGCAAGAAAGCCCCCTGGTTCACGACGAACTTAAGATCTCAGAGAAGAACTGTCGCACCCTCGAGAAAGCCTGGAGCCACGACCAGACCACGGACAACATGACGGCCCTCAAGCACGCCACCCGCAAACACCACCAGCTGATCCGCACCACCAAGAAGACAGCATTCAAAGAACGACTGGACAACAACGCCCACAACAGCAAGGAACTCTTCAGCATCGTCAAAGAGTTCTCCAACCCAGCGCCGGAAACAACAACATCACTCCCTCGCAAGACCTCTGCGACTCACTCGCCTCGTTCTTCCACCGCAAGATCGCCGACATACACAACAGCTTCGGCGCACCAACCACGCACCCAACCACCGAACCAACGCCCCCCACCACCACCCTCTGCGCCTGGACCCCGATCAACGCCGAAGACACCACCCGCACGATGAACGCCATCCACTCCGGATCACCAACCGACCCATACCCCCACAACGTCTTCAACAAGGCCGACTCCATCATCGCACCCCAAATCCGGGACATCATCAACACCTCCTTCAACACCGCCACCTTCCCGGAGACCAGGAAGCACGCCAAGCTCAGCACCCCCTGAAGAAACCAACAGTGGACCCCACCGACCTCAAGAACTACCGCCCCATCTCGCTCCTCCCTTTTCCTGCCAAAGTCATCGAAAAGACCGTCAACAGACAGCTTGCCGCCTTCCTCGAGACGAACGGATCCCTCGACCCTTCACAGTCCGGTTTCCGAGCCAACCACAGCACCGAGACCGCCCTCATCGCAGCCACTGACGACATCAGATCCCTGCTCGACAACTGGGAAACAGCGGCCCTCATCCTCCTGGACCTCTCTGCGGCGTTCGACACTGTCTGCCACCGCACCCTAGTACAGCGCCTCAGCAACATCGGAATCCAAGAGAAGGCACTGGAGTGGATCATCTCGTTCCTCGCCGGAGGAACCCAGAGAGTCCGCCTCCCCCGTTCAGATCCAAGGCCACCGAAGTCATCTGCGGTGTACCACAAGGGTCATCCCTCAGCCCAACCCTCTTCAACGTCTACATGAGCCCTCTCGCAGCCATCGCACGCAAACACAACCTCAACATCATCTCCTATGCCGACGACACCCAGCTAATCCTCTCCCTCACCAACGACCCCGCCACCGCCAGAACCAGCCTACACGAAGGTATGAAAGACGTCGCCGAATGGATGACGAACAGCCGCCTGAAACTGAACTCAGGACAAGACGGAAGTCCTCATCCTGGGATCATCGCCCTCCGCCTGGGACGACTCCTGGTGGCCCCCTACCCTGGGCACCACCCCCAAACCAACGGACCATGCATGCAACCTGGGCTTCATCCTGGACTCCTCCCTCTCCATGACCAGACAAGTCAACGCCGTCTCGTCATCATGCTTCAACACCCTGCGCATGCTCCGTAAGATCTTCCGATGGATTCCCACCGAAACCAGGAAGACGGTCACCCAGGCACTCATCACCAGCCGACTGGACTACGGAAACACCCTCTACGCCGGAACCACAGCCAAACTACAGAAAAGACTCCAGCGCATCCAGAACGCCTCCGCACGACTCGTTCTGGACATCCCCCGACACAGCCACATCTCCGGCTACCTGAGAGACCTGCAATCGCTCCCTTCAGCAAGAGGATCACGTTCAGGCTCCTCACCGACGCACACAAGGCCCTCCACGACCTGGGCCCCAAGTACCTCAACAACTGCCTGACCTTCTACGCGCCCACCCGCCAGCTACGATCGACCAGCCTCGCCCTTGCCACCGTACCACGCATCCGCAAAGTCACCGCCGGGGGAAGATCCTTCTCCTACCTGGCAGCCAAGACATGGAACTCCCTCCCGATCCACCTCCGGCTGACCCAGGATCATCTCTCCTTTAGGAAGCTCCTCAAGACCTGGCTCTTCGAGCAGTAACAAACCCCTCCCCCCCAGCGCCTTGAGACCCTTCCGGGTGAGTAGCGCGCTATACAAATGTCCATGAATAATTGATTGATTGATTGACATTTGCTTTCAGCGTACATCATGAGTCCATACAACATCTTCTTGAAAAATTCTCTGAAGTCTTTAAAGGCATCGGACGGTTCAAAGGAAAGGAGGTTGCATGTTGACCCCAGGGTCCAACCCGTTGCCCTACGTCACTGAAGAATAGCACTCCACCTACGGCCACAGGACAAGCAAGAATTAAAGAAACTGGATGACGCTGGGATCATTGAGAGAATCACTGGTCCCACGCCGTGGGTGTCTCCCATCGTGGTCACGCGGAAACCAAAGCAGCCTGGCGCAGTGCGAATCTGTGTTGACATGCGCCTCCCAAATGCCGCAATCAAACGTGAGCACCACATTACCCCAACAATTGATGATCTCATTGGAGAAATTGCCGGAGCCTGCTGGTTCTCCAAACTCGACTTATGGTCAGGATACCACCAACTGGCACTTGACGAAGCGTTGCAAAACATAACCACATTTTCAACTCATGTGGGGTTACGGCGCTACACTTGCCTGAGTTTCGGAGTATCCAGCGCCGCGGAGGTATTCCAGACGTCATACAAGAACTGATTATGGACATCCAGGGGGTAATTAATGTAAGTGACAACATCATGGTCCACGCCAAATCGTTACTTGAGCACAATGCCCGACTCACGCAAGTGCTGCGGCGGCTCCGAGATGCTGGTCTCACGTTGCATAGAGAGAAATGCGAATTCCTAAAGAAGAAGCTCCAATTTTTTGGGTACACCTTCTCCACGGAGGGAGTCAACCCGGATCCAGAGAAGGTGTGGGACATCAAAAATGCTACTGCCCCTGCCAGCGTAATGGAAGTTTGCAGCTTTTTAGGCATGATAAACTACTGCGGAAGATTCATCAAAGACCGCTGCCGCTGTGAGAGCTAACCAAGGAATCTGTTCCCTGGAAGTGTGGTCCGATTCAAGACAAAGCGTTCAACGACATTAAAGGTGCCCTCTCGGAAGCAACAACTCTGGCCTTCTTTGACCCTGGGAGAATGACCCACATTGCCGTTGATGCAGGCCCGATGCGCCTAGGGGCTGTGCTCCTGCAGAGACAACGTCAAGAGGAAGACTGGGCCCCCGTGGCGTTTGCAAGCAGGTCCCTCACAGAGACTGAGCAGCGTTATTCTCAAATAGAGAAGGAGGCCATTGCCATCCACTGCGGGTGTCACCATTTCCACTTATATGTCTACGGAAAGCCGTTTGTGGTCACAACAGATCACCAGCCTCTTGTAGCCCTATTCGCAGGGACCTCCACGAAGCCTCTGCCAAGAATCGAAAAGTGGATGCTACAACTCCAAGGCTATAATTGTAGAGTAGAATACCAACCAGGATCCCACCATCCGGCGGACTACTTGTCCCGACACCCCCGAGCAGCCACTGACAAAGAGATGGAGGACGCTGCTGACACTGAAGAATATGTTAAATGCATAACAGCCCGGTCCTGTCCAATTCCCCTGTCCATTCAAGATTTATCCGAAGCCACCGCTAAGGATGAGTGCCTACAAAGAGCCAAGCTGATCTTGCAAAATGGAAACTGGCATAAGGCCAAAGAGGAATGGAAAATTCTAACAATTCCAGCTCAGTGGATCATGGAAAGCCTACACCATGTGAAAGATGAACTCACGGAAAATCCAACAGGTTGTTTCTTAAGAGGGCATTGTTTGGTCATCCACACATCATTAACAGACCAATGTGTGCAATTGGCCCATGAAGGGCATCAAGGCATGGTAAAAACAAAATCACGACTCCGCACCAAGGTATGGTTTCCATTAATGGATGAGTTGGTGGAGAATGTCGTCCGATCATGCTCAGCATGTCAGGTCACTGGAGACCTGCCTCATCCTGCTCCAGTCATCACCGAGACTCGGCCCCGGGTGCCGTGGTCCTGTGTCAGCATAGATTTTGGCAGTCTGCCTGATGGTCGTCACACCTTGGTGGCCATCGATGACTATTCCAAGTATCCTGAAGTGGAAGTCGTGACATCTCCCAATGCTGCTGAAGTGATACCCAAGATAGAGAATATCATGGCCACCCATGGCTTGATGCAGGAATTGCGCACTGATAATGGGCATCCCTTTCAGGGACAAGAATTGGCTGCCTATCTCATGGCCCTTGGCATCCGACACAGCCGAATCACTCCACGCTGGCCTCAAGCCAATGGTGAGGCAGAGCGATCCATGAGGACTCTTAACAAATTAATCCGAATTGCACATGACAAGAAGCAATCCATAGAGCTGGCCATCTTTACATTTCTTCGCAGCTATCGAAAGACACCCCATACCACCACGGGGGTAGCTCCGCCCACTTACTGATGGGGCGAGTAGTCACAGACTCCATACCTCATCATCCCAGATGGCGACCGCAGGACCCCGATGACCTTCGGATTGATGCTCGTCGGAGAAAGGCCTATGTCCACGTAAGTCACAGACGGAATGCGCAAGAAAGCCGGCTCCAAGTAGGGGACCTTGTACTGCTTAAGAATCGTCACTCTACTGGTAAATTCCAACTGCCGTATGAAAAAGTGCAGTGGACTGTGACAGATATTAAAGGAACCAGAATCATCACAACTAGAGGGAGGGAGACCGTGACCCGCAACGTGTCTCATTTCAAGAAGTTTCACCCGGAGCTGTTCGCATCACCTTCCACCATGTCAGAAACTGAGGCCCATTGCCGTGGGTCTATGGAACGTGTCCCTATGGAGGAAGAGTGCGACACTGGTGACCTGGATGACTCCTGGCCTAGAGACACCTGCGGTGCGGACAGTGAGGGCCCTCCCGCTCTGCTCAAGGATCACCATTGTGAGGTGATTCCGGAGACTGACGCGATTTCAGCCTCGATCGAGGTCAGTCTCAGTATCAGCTGCGGAGAAATCCTGAACCGTCATCGAGACTGAAGGACTATATCACGTAAGACTGTTCCATATATGTTGTTGGGTTTTGATAAATAACTGCGCCCAAGGTGGGCTAGAGTTGCGTTATGAAAAGTTTCAACCTGTTGCCCTTGAAGTTTATTGCTGTGTTGTTTTGATCCGTGTTGGGGAGGAATGTAATGTCGCGACTCGTGATGACACCGTCACGTCGCGACGTAAGGGTCATGTGACCCGTGGTTGATAAAAGTACTGGGACGCGCTCAAGTCGGCCTGTTGGCGACGGAGGCGATACCCACTGGTTAACAAGCAATACTGGCTCCTGTCGTCTTTAAGGCACAAGTGGTTCCCCAAAGTAATCATCAAGGTGTCCCTCGAGTGTTGTGGCTTGCCATCCGTCCAACACAACAAGACCCACAGACAAGCCCAATACATCAGTAGCTTCGCTGTAACGCCTTAGGAGACCCTCGCAAAGGCCAGGGGAATCTCTTAGACCCACAGCACCAAGGCCCCAGAAACTCACACAGACCCTCAAAAGACCCACACTTTGTCCGTGATAGACAATAAGTAGCCATAGCACTGGCCATCATATGGACATCTCATAACTGCTCAATGTTGTGTCCTGCTGGCCACAGTCTAGTGTTTCTGCCAGCCACTCCCCCGAGGACTGTCCAAAATACACACCCCTCCCTCACCCATCCAACACGGGCGTCACCAGTCAGGTGACTCCGCAAATAAAAGAGTCCGAGTGCATGTGCTCTGGGCTAGTTATCCAGTACAACATTCCGGTGTCTGTGTCGTCCCTCCTACACTCTGTGGGCCTAGGGCCCAGAACTTAACGCTCAACAGCCAACTCCTCATTCAAATAACCCCAGGCAAAGTGCAGCATGTTACCATAAATTTACAGGGCTCAACAGATCTCACGTATGCCAAAGTACCACAGCAGACCCTTCGTTAGCCACAAAGTAACCCTCACAGACTATCAGAAAATGTACTTTACATTACTTTTTTAGTTTTATGTAGCTCAGACGTGCCCCAGGGGTATTATATCGATTAGCACGAACACCAGATTATATTACCAGGGTTCAAATTCGTTTTTTATGGCCGGGAAGATTAAGAGGTTTTTGCTCATTATCACGGGATGTTAAACCGACGCCGGAAGTCGAACCTGGTTCCATTCCCAAATCGGCAGTTCTGTATGGTTACTGCGGTAAGAGGTAGTGCAGAAACGAGATTTTGTGTATTACTGAGCGAGACTTATTCAGTAAAAATAAAAATAAATGAAAAAATATGAACGCGAAACGGAGCTTTTTAGTTAGTCAACAGTATGCTTGCTGCCTACTCAAATGTATGAATGTTGTGTTACCTTTTAATGTCCACTGGAGGGCGCCACGGTATTGTTACACTTTTCAAACGCTGTAGGTTTCTTTCAGTGTTTAGTAAAGTACAATGCACAAGAGTACAAATGCTAGTTGTGACTACAATATGCAAACTGATTAGATTAAAACATGATATTAGTAATGAGGCAAAGAGGGCATTCAGAAAGTGTACAAGTGCAATTACTGAGGGGCATGTTTATCACTCTTTTACGCAGCACAACGCAAGAAGTCACCTTGCTGTGCTGAGTGAAAGTGAAAGGGCGGGAATGCACCGTATTAAACTTTATACAGTGCATTTCTTTCCTTTTCTAGCACTGGCACACTTTTGGCTGCCTGGTGCCAACGCAGGTAAGATTGAATCACGTTGCAAGGACGCCTGCGTTGCGTGCAGTATTGTTTTTGTGCCGAAAGGAACACCTTCCTGCACAAAAACAATCCTAAGAGACATTTTCCTCGAGGAGAAATATAGATATTTCACAGATTCCGTCGTCTACTACTAACAGTAAATCTGGGAATGTGTCAAAATCCATTGAACACCTCCATGGGGCTGAGTAACGCAAGGCAAGGATTTGTGCTGCCTTGCGCAATCTAGATTTATCAAGCCATGCTGGGCCACACGAGGCTGTGCGGCGTGATAAATCTCACTTAGGTTTTGTCTAGTAGCAGAGCCATGATACATCTGGACCTGAGTGCGGTGTTGAAGGTCAAAAGCGCAGAATAAGCAAAGCCAATAGATCTGTGATTAATGTGCTAATGCATGCAACGTTAACCCGTTAGAGCGAGACACACTTGAGGGAAGCCAGCAGCAGTGGGTATAGGGCTTTAGGTGGGCCAGGCCCTGTCGTTCCTGATCAGTGCTTTAAATGGAGAAAAATGAGAGCAGGTACTCACACTCCTGAACAGTGGACTATAGGTGGAGCTGAGGGCACGTATTCGGTGGGGATGAGAAGACAAGCATTTAATTAATTAATCTTCTTTCTCAGTCCTCCCGTTCTCTTTTTTCATAATCATATTAATTCTTTCTGTCCTCTCTCCTATGCCTCCTTGGGCCAGATGTAGGAGACCAAATACCGGCCGGTAACGGACGATTTCGGCCGTTACCGACCGGTATTTGGGTTTAGTAATGTAGGGGGCCTTTGATTTACAGAATCAGTAAATTTACCGATTTTGTAAATTTACAGAATCGGTAAAATACTGAATCGGTAAATTTACCGATTCTGTAAATCAATATGTAGGTGGCACAGTAAACAGTGCCACAGGCCCTTAAGAATTCGTTATTTACCACCCAATACTATTGGGTGGTAAATAACGAATTCCTGTGTACATTCACATCTGTGCATTTACACCTGTGCCCTTAGGGCATGTATGTGTGCCACATGGCACACAAGCCTGAATCAGGGGTGCAACAGGGTGTCAAAGTGACACCCTGTCCCTCTTGACAATTCAGTAATTTTACCAAATCGGTATTTACCGATTTGGTAATTGCCATTGGTTCCTATGGGCCTCAAGGCCCATAGGAATCAATGGCAATCACCGAATCGGTAAATACCGATTTGGTAAAATTACCAAATGCTACCGATTCGGTAATTAATTCGGTAAAAATACCTACATAGCATTTACCGATTTGTAAATACCGAATCAGTAAAATTCGGTATTTACGAATCGGTAAATACTAATTACCTACATCGGGCCCCTAATGTCTTTTCCCTTAGCCACTCCTTTATCTCCCAGTTCTATATTTTTCCTTTTTGGTCTTTTACCCCTCTTTATATTTCTCTGCACTCCTGTTCTCCACCTCGTTATTTTTCCTCTTCTCTATCACTTATTTCCTTTTCTCCCTGATTCTCTCCTCACTCCTTCCCATTTCACTGTAGTTTTGCCCTTCTTTCGTCTTTTATTGCCTTATCTTTACTCCTCAACGAACTTCCTTAGCTCTCGTCATTTCTTAGTTTTACTATTTTTCATTATGCACTACTCCTTTTCCCTTCCATTTCACTTCATTACACTCCAGACTCTTTCAACAGTTTCTTGTTTCTCTTCTTCCTATCAATAGCTTTCCTCATCTCCCCCCCCCCCCCCCCCCCCCTTAGCAGGCACGTGCTCCCTCCATGAGAATTGCATTCAGTCTCCAGGGCCAAAACTTCCAGGGCCTCAGTTATGAAAAGTGATGCATCACTGTGTGAAAACAGTGATGCGTCACTTTTCATTGCGCCCTCCTTGCAACATGCGGAATGAGTCATATTTACAGTAAATGTAAATGTATTGCGATTTATAGAGCGCACGTATCACCCGAAGGTATCAAGGCGCTTGCTTAGGGAACCCGTCCTGGTATTCCCCTGTGAGATACCCCGGCAGGGTATCCGCAAGGTGAAAGCCCGGCATCCCACCGCGAGGGGCCGTTGTGGAGATTAAGCAAGCTATTGCCCAGAGTCGCAGAGTGTGAACCCGTGAATCGAGTAGGCACCGGAGCGAGAATTGTCGAGTCCATGGACATTTTAGGACTCAAGACCCTGCGGAGCCGGGAATTGAACCCTGGTCCCAGGCTAACCTCTGCTTCCAGGTCTGCCTCCTCTAACCAGTTAGCCACACTTCTCCACATTAGACGCATCATGTCGCAAGGAGTTACAGATATGTCAGTATTTCTGACGTATCTGTACGCGCAAAAATGACACATTTCTGGAGTGTCTCACTCCACCAATGGGTCATTTCACATGGAAAAGTTCCATGTTAAATATGCCTGCTTCAGTCTGACGCCTGCCATGAGTCAGGCGTAAGATATAGACGCATTTGCGTCCTGGAAGTGATGCTGTAAAATCTCATAGATTTCACTGCGTCTCTTCTACGAGGCTTACTTGCGTCAGAACGCCCACCCTGCATACATTATACCTGGTGCAGGTATAATGTGGTGCAGGGGTTTACAAAGTGACGCATCTACCTAGATGCGTCACTTTGCAAATATGATGCAACATGGCGCATTTTTTTACCCTGCTGGTGCGACACAAAAAGTGACGCATCGGTGGAGCAAAAGTGACGCAAGGGCTCATAAATAAGTCCCCCAGTTTGGAATTACCTCTACATTCCTCGTTCCAGTCATTGAGGTTTGTCCCCACCCCAAGGCAAAAAAAAAAAACAGGCATTGCTGACCCCTAACCACACCCACCCCGATGAGAGCCTTTTGGGGTAGCTTGCCCTCATCACTTCCTGTATTTGTTTCCTGGCAAGGACTGGGGCAAGGAAGACTGAGGTTCCAGTGTGGCTGGCTTCTCCAGCGTTTAAAACAGGGGGCCTCGTTTACGAGACTCCTTGTGCCATCGGAACGTCACTTTTTGTGACGTTCCGTGGCGCAGAAGCCTGCGTGATATTTATCAGGCAGCACAAAGCCACTTTTTTTGGCTTAATGCTGCCTGATAAATATCATTCCCATTAACACAGTTTCAAGGGGATTGTTATATGGTCCCTATAGGCTTGACGGATGCTTATTTCCATGTGCCACTGGCAGTAATGCATCAGAAATACCTTTGGTTTTGCATATACAACAGCCATTGCCATTTTTGGGTACTGCTCTTTGATCTTTGCTCAGCCCCTAGAGTGTTCACAAAATTGTTGGCACCATTGGTGGCGTCTGTGCAGCTCCAGGGGATTTCATTTGACCCATATTTAGATGACTGGTTAGTTCATGCCAGTCACATGCTTTGGTGTTGCAAGCATTACAAGATACCATTCTTATGCTAAAACGCCATAGATTTATCTTGAATCTTCCAAAATTCCCTATGATTGCAGAAAAAGATCACTAATCTTTATAGGGGCAAGGTTCCGAACTGACTAGGACAAGGTATTTCTTCCAATAGAACAAATGGTGCAACTCCAAAATGAGTTGAATACTCTTTTTCGTGAGAAAAAAACTCTGGATGTAGATTCTTGGCCATATGGCTTCCTAGGGCAAGATTGCATCGCCATCCTCTGTTATGGCACCAGAACAAGCAGCAAGAAATGTGGAATTTGGAAACAGGTATACCTTTTACTCCACAAATTGAGGAGAGTCTGCAACTGTGACTGAAGCCACAGAACCTACTAATTGGAGGTCCAATGCATCCTCCTTAACCAAGGGTCCTGACACCAGGACAGGTTGTGGAGCAGCCCTGCATAAACATGCAGTGCAAGGAAGATGGAATCGGATGGAAGCTGCCAGATTCTCAAATTGGAGAGAGCTAACAGTAGTGTTTCAAGCTCTTCTCAAGTTCCAACCTTTTCTCGAAAAGTGCAATGTCTTGGAAAGATCCGACAATACAGTAAATGTGGCTTATCTAAATCACCGGGGCAGCACACATTCACATTCTCTCAACAAGGTAGCATGCACTGTGGGATTTTGGGTGGAAGAACATCTTCTGTCAATTTCACTGATTCATATAGAAGAGGAGAACAATGTCGAGCTGGATCACTTTAAGGAGAGTGTTTTCTTCTTCCCAGAACCTTCAACTCTCAAGTAAGATTTTTCAGAAGATCTGTGTGAGGTTCGGCGTTCCGTATCTGGACCTCTTTACCTCCAAGATAGACCATCTACTTCCCAAGTTTTGCTCCAGGTTCACAGAAGAGGGTGCCTCTGGAGTGGATGCCTTTTTTATATGGTCGCCAAAAAATCTTCTCTATACTTTTCCTCAGTTTCCTAAAATTCTGAAGTTGTTGTTGAACATTCTGAAGGAAAAGTTGAATGTGATCCTGGTGGTTCCTTTCTGGCCTCGCGGAGTGTGGTTTCCTCTCCTGAAGGGTATGGCTCTGTATCCTCCTTGGATTCTTCCAGTGTGCCTTCTGCTGCAGAGGGTAGGGAACACTGGTGACCTTATCAAGATCACCCTCCAGGTGCTGAGGTTCAGAGGCTAAAGCTTGTGCAGAGAGTTCTTTCCCCAAAAGTGGTTTCCGCCAGCCATTGGTCTATCTTTCATTTTTGGTGTATATCTCATGATATTTCTGCAATGTATTGTGACCTGTCTTCTATTCTGGGACTCTTGGTGGAAGAGTTTCACAAAGGCATCTCCTTAGCAACCCTTAAACTACAGTGGTTCTCAATTAAGGCTTTTCGGCGGATGGCCTTTCTTTTTCTCATTAGAGTCTCTTGTTTCTGGGCTATTCAGAAGCTTTTCTATTTCTAAGACTTTGTCTCAGAATATGCCCCTTCTTGGGGTCTTCCACAGGTTTTGAAATGTCTACACCATCCTTTTGAACCTTTAGACTAAGTGGATTTGCAATTCCTCTCTCTCAAGGTATCTTTCCTTGTGGCCATTACATCTGCATGTCGTTTAGGTGAAGTTTCACCAATTCAACAATTGCGTTGGCTTATTCAAGCCAAAGACTTCAGTGACCCAGTAGAGTTCAATGTCACTCTGACAGGGGAATGGTGGCCTCTTGGGTGGAGTTTCAAGGGGTTATATTGGAGGAGATATAGAGAGCTGGAACTTGGGCATGTGAAAGCACATTTATTAAGCACCACTGATTGCAGAACATGAGCCCTGAAGGGGAACCGGTTTAGTGTTGGGGTCTTGCAATCAACGAAAGATACATTAATTTTTTGTGTTTTCTTTTATATGTTAATTCTCGTTGTTCTTAATTTATTTCATGTGCTTCATGAATCTCCTTAAATCATTGAGAGTAGCATCATATCACAGTGTTTTTATGTTTACATTTCATGGTGTGGGTTGCTGCACACATATGTAAATAAAATGAGTGTGGGGTCAAAATGGCGTTTTGTTGTCAAAGGCCTTTTAAGCTTTGGTACACCTTATCAAATGATGACTGGGATGAGGACGATTAACTTAACGGGAATTGCCTGATTACTGACCAGTAACCTTCATTACTCTTAGTCCTACTCATCCTCGTCCCAGTCAACACATACCCTACCCGTGTCAGGCTTTTGACATGGGTTAGTATTACAGAAAGTGCTGAGGGCATGCAAGCAGGTGTGCAAGTGGGTGTGGCTAGTGGCTCGCATTTCTTGTTTTTGTTTCCTGTGTGATGATTGGGACGAGGAGAAGTAGGAGTAAGAGTGATAAAGTTTACTAGCAAATAGTCAGGCCATTAAAACAGGGCACTGACACACCAGTCCCATCCATCGCAGCCCTTCTGCCTCTAATAATGCATATTCAGGATCTATTTCCCTGGCCTCATAAGCAGCACTCCTGATCAGGCACCACGAAGTACACAAACAGCACTGTAATATCAGCAGATCGACAGGCTGTTCTGACAACCTAATTTGCCTACTGCTCACACTCCACTCAGATAATTTTGTGCGCATAGATGTAGTAGAGCAAACCACTTCAGAACTGTCATGCAGGCCGAGGATTCAGAATGGTAAGTGCAACACAGCTTTCTTAACAGGACATGCACTGGTGCTCAGCTGTAGTAAAGGCGCACATGTACGCTTCACTCTGGCGGCGTCATCAGTGGTAGTTGAGCAGCACCTGTGCCACTCAATATACCAACTCCACTGAACCAGCCAAGGAGAAGTTTTGGTGCTGAAACTGAGAATATTATTAAGTGCCAGTTGAAGGTCCAGGTTTTAGAACCTAGCGGCGCCAGGGAAAACGCCTGATGCCTTCGAGTTCCCCTGCCTTGGCAAACAGAGACACGGGACGCTTCTTGATGACGTCAAAGACCAAAGTTTATTGGCTGCAACCAGGAACAGAGATCTACGAAGCACAACACGGTGGTTCGCTAGAGACTGCACACATTCAGGAGCGGAGCATGGTCTTTTATGCCAAAAATCACATTCCAAAGGTGGCATCGGTTACACACAAACTAGCCAATCACATGGTGACATTTCAAACATATTGCATGACGACAATCCCCCTTGTCCAGCCCACCAGAAATGACCAAGCACATTCCAATTTCTTGTTCGATCAGGCCGGAGCAGAAACAGATTGGAAGCAAGATAGAAAGGTGAGTGCAGTGTACTGTAAACTTCGGCACGTCCTGCTCTTTGATCTTTATCTGACCAGCTGTTTAACAAGGAACTGGCTCAGCGAGGTCAGCCTCGGGCAAGGGAGTCAGTTTGGCCAGGTCATTCAGCAGTCAGCTAAGGTGTACGTGTCCCAAGGACTCGTTCGGCCGTAGTCATCGGCCTATGTGAGGGCAACCACACAAAATGGCTGCCCTTCACAAAATGGAACCCGAAGGTTCAAATGAAATCCCTGAATACATAGTGTTCTCATTGATCGATTAATGCGAAAACACTCGTACATACCGCACTCGTGATTTGCGGTCCGCTGACACCAAAATCGTCTATTTCCGACGACCTTTATTGAACGGGTTCGGAACCACCGAACCTCAGACCCTCAAACTACGGAACTACACAGTACGCAGTACCGGAGAGTACCGGCCCATTAAAAGCACTGGTCCTTTTCAACAGAACTTGAGAAACATCCCTTTCCGGACCTTTTCTTCTAGATTCTGCTAAGCTGCTTCTTATGAAAGGAAATTCTAGTGGAACCAAGAAATGAAGGAGCAGACAGATACCCGGTATTGTCAAATGCGTTCTCAGCCTATTCAGTTGCACTCATCTCAGTGGCTGCAATGAACAGGGAATTGTGCCCCAGTGTTGTACAGTACTCCCTTGCACAAAGCAATTTTGTAAACAGCTATGCAGCCCATCTTGTTCGCTAAGGTATTTTACAGACCTAACGGAAGAACAAAGCAGTCACTATATAAATAAGTCAATCCTCTTATTTATTTTCTCATCACTTCAAATCTGCCTTTTCTGCATGATGAATTAGTGCTTTTTCCTAGACCCTATTTTTACTGGTTTTTGAAATCTGGGCACCTTGTCTCTTCTAAATAGGAATAAAGTGCATGAGCTCCCCCTTTAAACATGGTTATTTTGGCTTACTCCTGATATATATTTAACTTGTCAATAAGTACCTGGTATATGGTGTAGGAAATATACCCTGGGCGTGTTAGTTAAAGGCCTCCTATGGAGGTAGCCTAAATACCTGCTGTCAAACTGTCACTATAACCTTTTTTGACAGCCGGGAAATCCTGATTTTGAAATATTAAGAAGTCACCTGTATGTATTCCTTTTCACCCTTAAGGTAGGGTGCATGATATTTAAAAGTAAAACGTGCAACATTAAAGTTGGCATGTTCCTCCAGTGATTAAGCCCCAAAACCTATTTTTACTAGCAGGATTTAGTTGACTCCTAATAATATAACATTACAGAGTATGAACTTCAATCTGTAACTTTTGACAGGAAATGGCTAAAAAAGCAATTAAATGAAGACTTTTCATCTCTATTAAAAGTCCAATTCATTATTAGATTTTTAATAAATATTTAGGATAAGTAACTTTTAGAATGTTACCTTTTCCTTGCCTGTAGCTCCTGGAAACTAATTTGCATTAGCCTGCAAGCAACTGCCCAGCAAGTGCTTGACCTTAAAGGGGTGTTCCCAGAGTAGAACATTGGCTTAGGTTTGGTGGCAGGATGAACTGGGTATGGGGTATTTTATCCAAATTAGCTGAAAACGGAATATTGGAGTGGACCCAGGACCCTCATTAACTTGACAAGCACAGAGGTGAAGCCTGCTCATTGATAGTTTAGTATGAGGAGAGACCAGAAGAAGGTTAAGCCTTTGCCTCCAAGACTCACACTAGCCAGGCTGAGTCCAAATCCAGTGGGAAAGAAGCTATCCCCAGAACTTGTTTGTAGTGTACACAGGGAAGGGAAATGATTGTTTCCCTAGCTACTCCTCGGGCTGCACACAACAGCTCTGCACAAGGGATAAAAAGTATCCCATCTCGGATTTTAGGAGTGAGTAGTACTGTTGGGACATTTGCTGTGGGACAAACAGGACCAGCTGAACAGGGGGTAGGGTTTCACCTGGGAACGTTTTACTCATTGATTAGGGTGTGCCCAGGTGTCATGCTCGCCCACTAGCTGGTGCCAACCATTAATAAGGCTCTTCAAGGTGCCTCCCCCAGGACACTTTCTGGACCTGTGGAAGCTCAGAATAGGGCTGGACCAGCTGTGACCTGAGAGGAGCCCCTAACTAACTAGACCTGCTCCCTCTTGTAACCGGGACAAAGAAGTGGATTCAAATGTTCAATTGGCTGACCTCCTGTGTGGCTACAGGAACACAACAAGCTCCAAGTGGTGCTTTCCTGCCGTGACCAGTTGAACAGTACCAACTGGACCTCCACTGGACATGGCTGAAGCCCCCTGCTGGAGTGAGTCCTTGACCCTAAGCCTTGTCTAGAGGTCCTGTCAGCTTTAGAAGTGACACTTTAAAGCTTCTCCAGAAACCCTGAAAAAGGGGAACTTACAAAATGTTTAGATTTCCTAAATGTCTGAAGCCATCAGGGGGATCTTGCTGTAAAGTGCCCAGTTTCAATGCACCTTCCCCAGATATAGCCTCAGGCTTCACCCACTGGCAGATTTTGAGCTCTGTAAATAAATACTTTGGGTTTGATTTAAATATCGGTGGACAGGTCTCTCAGTCACAATGGTGACAGATATCCCTTCGACCAAAATATAAATCCCAATCCATCCTATGGGATTTCTATTTCGGCTGGCGGGATATCCGTCACTGTTGTGACGGAGTAACCCATCCGCTGATATCTAAATCAGGCTCTAAGTCAGAAAGCACAATCTTTGACTGGGACAAACCTGCTTGGTGTTGACCCATGCTCTCTTGCAGTTGTCCTGATATCACTTTTAGGTCCCAGTCTATTGCTTCTACTGACTATTACTAGCAGGTTGCTATTTTTACTCATAACTTTAAAAATGTATATGTCCGTTTCCCCCTTACTAGATGTTTGTCATTTTGTTTTCCTTTTGTTCATTAAACTCTGCTCTATTTTTCTTATTCGGTTTGGGATTTTTATTGTTTGCTATTTTGACTTTATTACTGTTTTGGTACTGCAAAAATTATTTACACATTGCCCCAAGTTAAGCACATCTGCAGTGTGCTAAGCTTCCAGGGGATTGAGCTCAATTTAATATAGTGACTTTGTGTTTCACCCTGACAAGTTAGTGTCATTTTTCCTTGAGGTGGGGAACTGCCCTGCCAAAAAAAAGAATCCACTTTCTTACTGTCTGTTTTGTTTAATTTCCACTTCAACCTGAAATGCAATGGTTGTTTTTTTAGGTTTACATACTGTCACAGTTACAAATTAATGTTTGATACATTCGACTATTCACTCGAAAAAAACAGGCCTGTGTTGATAGTGTACATTAGGCAGCTGGTCATTATGTTTTCCCTGTAAGTTTTGATGCAGGACATATGTGAATACATGTGCATTGCAGTCAAATAATGCATAGCATGTTTTCCTATTTGTTTTATCTAACAAGTTGCTTTATAATGCTTTGAAAATAAAGCTGTGTTTTGAAAGCTTTTCCCTTTGTCATTCAGTCGTTTAACTTTTGTTGAACACCTTTTACAGTTATAACTGAAGTGAGGCACAGGCATAGGCGCATTATCATACGGGACTGTACAAGGGCCCCAGAGAGGGGAATGCAAAGAAATTAATTTATGATGTTTTGTTTAAATGTGCCACGTCTTGTCCCAGACAATATAACTACATGCCTGCTAAAGCCATGAGATGATATATTTGTAAAGAAATCCTTCATGAGGTTCTATGGATCTCACAAGTGGAGGGGTAAGTGCACACCCAACAGGTAAGAGCATAAGGTGAGAGATTAATATGCCACTGGGCTGAGCCAAGGAGTGATTGACAAAGCTTCAAGCCAACGGCTGAAAAAGGTTGGTCGAAGAAAACCAATTGTTGATAGATATCGCCCTCTCTGTATTTTGTTAACAATGGGTCTGTAAAAACCCACACCTTAAAAGACAAACTGGAATTCAACCAGTCGCCAAGCAAGGGTGTCCTGATGAAAATGGACTCCTTGCCCAATCATTGCAAAGTAAAATATAGCCATAATTTGGGGAGTGTGGGACTCTAATTCTCCTGGGTCAGAGCTTTCCCCTGCTGTACTATGGATGGCGACTTCCCAGAATCCACTCGTGAAATAACTAATCCTCCAAGAGTAGGATTTGAACCACAGTCCGGGGAGTTGAGGGGGCGTGAGAGGGCTAGCAATTTATGAAGAAAACCTAAATTCGAAGGCGCAGAGTTTCACCAGGTCATTTGTGTCTGCTAAAGGAAGCCACAGCTTTTAAGCCAAGCTCACTTTCCATGCCGGGAATTTTCAGACTAGATCATAGTGAGTTAAAATCAAAACTTTAAACCTCAAAGTGCCATGCGCTTTTTCCTCAGAGTCAGATGATTAATTCCTTTAAAATCTGCAAAATGTGGATATTATTATTATTTTTAATCTTTACGAAAAATGTAACATTTCTCGGGGAAACCTCTGAAATCTTCAGACATGATGGTTTAATTTTAAGATCAAAGGCCAAAACAAAGTACGTCAAAATATATTTAATGGCTTTATGAGCAGCCTTCGTGAATGGTTATACAAGATGATAATTGAAATCTATGTCCTACTGAGAAACATCTCTGCCCATTTCTAAATCTGTGATCCTGTTATTCTTACCCTTTGTGTATTCTGAAGTGCGGGTCTATGTATCCTTCAATATCTTGCATCCTCTCGCCCCTCCCCCCCTCCCTTCCTATCTGTTGCTTTTGAAGACTTTCACGCTGCCTAGAAAATCAAGCAGGTATCTCCAAAAAGTTCAGAAAATGTCCAAATCTGTGGGAAATTTTCAACATTTAAAAATATTCAAGAAATATCTAAACATTTTGAAAATCTAAAAGTACCAAGAAAAACATGTTCTCTTTAGAAATTCTTTGCTGCAGATTTACAGAGACGGCGGGCCATTTGTCAATTATGCTAAATTGCTCTAAGGAATAAATCCAAAAGAAGAGGTTGTATTTTTAGGTGGAACACCACCCCCAGAGTCACTGTATGAGTTCTGTGGGGGAGGGCAGAAAGAATTTGGGCAGCCTATAGTATCCAGCATCATAAAATCAGTTTCACTGAAAAGGTAGTATGTATGGAACACCCCGAGCAGAAGTGAGGTACAACATGCAAAATTCTAAATGGGTAGTTATTTTGTTTATGGTTAACCATGAATAATGTGGTTGCTTTTCACTGGTGGGGCTCTGAGATAGGCAAATAGGCAACACATGTCACATATCGTGCCCTTAATTCATGGCTACAACCATTGCATGTCTCAGTTCAATTCTTTTATTCGATTAACCGTTTTGTCAATCATAAAAAGTACATCATAGTTAAACAATACATCATAAAATCACAATTGTTATTGATACATTTTAGGAATACAGTTTTTGTTCATTTACAGCACTAGTACTGATAATCAGGCAAAATTCATTTCCAGAGTTTTACGAATGGCTATACAAGTTTTCAAGAACACAGCTAAATTCTTTGCCACATATTGCGAATCGAGCTGTTGCAAGGCTCATGCAACATGCAAAATTCTAAATGGGTAGTTATTTTGTTTATGGTTAACCATGAATAATGTGGTTGCTTTTCACTGGTGGGGCTCTGAGATAGGCAAATAGGCAACACATGTCACATATCGTGCCCTTAATTCACGGCTACACCCATTGCATGTCATTTCTGCAACTCATCCCTATGACCCTGTGACCATCCCTCTGCCACCCATATTAAAAAAACATACCTTGCATCCTGATGCCCCCCAAGACCAGCCTCATCATTAAGCCTCCCTAGACCTATTCCCAAATATACATAAATGTGCACCTGTTGCCCCGCCACTTTAGCCGACCACCCTTAGGAGCCCATTAGGATGGCAGGCGGATTGCCCCCGCCAGGCTGGCAGTAGTCACTGCTGGCCTGGCGGGTGTGGTGGTGGTGGGTGTGGTGGATGTGGTGGTGGATGTGGCTGTGGCGGTGGATGTGGCAGTGGATGTGGATGTGGCGGTGGATGTGGTGGTGGATTTGATGGTGGATGTGATGGTGGAAGTGGTGGTGGATGTGGTGGTGCATGTGGAGGTGGATTTGGAGGTGATGGTGGATGGATGCACACATGGATGGATGCAAATGTGAATGGGTGGGTGAATGGATGCATGGATACGTTTATAGTTGATAGGTGTATACTTGGATGAATATATGGTTGGATGGGCGTGCCTGCATGCGAGGGTGGATGGGTAGGAGTGGCAGCACACGGAGATGGATAAAAGTGTGACTGAGTGGATTTATAGAAGTCACAGGCTTGGCTGACTTCTCGACCGGTCTTGTCAGCCGTGTTCGGTGTGCAGGCTGCAGGTCTAGACCTTGAGCGCTTCAGTACAGTACCGAGCAAAAGCTGTGACGTATAAGTCAGGCTCAGTGGAGTATTGAAATTGGGGGTGGGCGGTAGCCGGTGCTGGTGTTAAGGTCACGCAAGTGAGCTCGTAGGAGTGAGTCTGGTACCTCGTGTGAGTGACAAAGGAGTGAACGTGTCCTCCGAGGTGTGAGACTACTTATTAAAGTGCGATGCTATGCGGAGCCGCGCCGGCCACGGTGGTCTCCTATGTTATGGTCTTTCGAATGGGGGTGGGAGAGTGTGGGGCGTGGGGGGCTGCACAGGTACCCCTTGGAGAAGGCAGCCAGCATTGTACACCCATGTACCTGCCCGCATGGAGCTTACACAGCTGTACAAACCGCCTCTTGTTGGTTGTCTCAGGGGGCCTGGGGGCGGAGGAGGCGCAGTGTGGGCAGCTGTGACTGCTGAAAGAGTGCAGACTCACTTGGAACAGCAAGACATACAGGTCCGGGTTTCCAGCACCCAGATCCTGGGCTCCTGATCCTCGAAATCTAGTGCTGGCAAAGCAGATGGACACCTCCATGTGGCCTCCACATGGTTTCTCATGGGAAGTGATACCTACACACCACAAAAGACAGCACCAACCCTAACGAAAACGAGTTAAAAATAAAAATAAAAAACAAGACGGAGGGCATTGCTGTGGGGTGGGGGAGGAGAAATGCGACACGGCGGGCAGGGGAAAGACAGCACCAACCCTAACGAAAACGAGTTAAAAAAATAAATAAAAAAACAAGACGGAGGGCATTGCTGTGCGGAGGGGGGAGGAGAAATGCGACAAGGCGGCCAGGGGAAAGACAGCACCAACTCTAACGAAAACGAGTTAAAAAAATAATTTAAAAAACAAGACGGAGGGCATTGCTGTGGGGAGGGGGGAGGAGAAATGCGACACGGCGGGCAGGGGAGGGGGCGGAGCGGGGAGAGCGGCGATGAGGGTGTGAAGCAGCAGGGGCCTTTGAAGTGAAGCTAAGCTTGACTTCAAAGGTGTGGGTGCGGCTGACAGAAAGGAAAGCACAAACCTTCATGACATAGGTAAATCCAAAATATAATCACTGAGGCAACAGAGCCACTTTACCAAGGACAATACAACAACTATGTACAACCAGTAGTTACAACTCTGGTAAATGCCTCATAATACTTGTGACCAGACAAATGCTTCTGCCTCAATCATGTATTACACTGAAAAAACATTGCCACCTCGTGCCTGCTGTGTGCCTCTTTGTGGAACACGAAAGTCAACACACTATGCACCATCCCTCTGTCCAAACTACTACTGTGCTCTAGTAAATAGCACAAGAACATCACTTGCAATGCATCACGGACAGCGGGCAGGATGCCTCAATGAGTTAAATGCTCCCCGCTGATGAGTGCGCTACCTGAAGATCATGAGTTTGAATCCTGCTATGGCAGAGTCCGCCTTCCATTGATCTGCAGGTCAGTGAATGAAATGCTTTTGTATTTGGTAATCGTAACGACTTTTATTTACAGAGTTTAGAAATAGCAGATCTTCGACGTGAAGCGCTACACATTAACTAAGTGATTAAAAGAAAATCAAAGTAGAGCTCAAAGGTACACCCCTGCTATCTCAGTTAAGGCACTATAACCCTAAACACCACTGACACCGAATCACAGCCACAACGGAAAGCATACCTAGGAAACACATTCCCATATGACAACATACCACCCTGTGGTCAGATGGGCAACGGTCCCTGGGGACATCGCACAGATGATGTTTCATCAAATGTATAGTTGTTTCTTCACATCTTTATTGTATGCATTGTATGTGCAAACAGTCCTTGTTCGTAAAGACTTCTCTTTTTTTTTCACTCTGCATGTCATAACCTCGTTTCAAACAACACATTCGGAATCGAGAAAGTTTAACATTTGTGGATCGACCAAAATATACCCGAGTATAAGGCTTGAATTATCGTATAGGATTGTAGCACAGGGTGGACGAGGCACTCATGGGCCGTCTAATGGTGGTGGAATGAAGTCTAGATACAGCCTCTAAAAGAGGACGCCATGTTGCAGTGCTTAAGGATGGATAGTACAGAAATGGAGCAGAATAGACTGTATGAATAAAGTGCGATATCTAGGAGATAGAACTCACACACGCAAAAATAATATTTCTCAAAGGGAGGACTGTTGTCAAGTTTATTGACCAATTTTTTTTATGCCATGAACAGCTACCAACAAACTCGCTATTTTCTTGCATAGCCTTTACTCCAGAAAAGACAGGTTATACATAGCGCACAAGTGCCCAGAGGATGGAAAGATTCTGATCATTACCATGGGCAAGTGATTATCCGATGCAAAGACGGAGGGCATTGCTGTGGGGAGGGCGGAGGAGAAATGCGACACGGCGGGCAGGGGAGGGGCGGAGCAGGGAGAGAGGCAATGAGGGTGTGAAGCAGCAGGGGCCTTTGAAGTGAAAAAGGTGTGGGAGGAGTGCGGCTGAGGGAACAGATGGCGATTTGATGATGTGCACGCGCATTTTAGGTCAATGCGCTTGCGCATTGACCTAAAAGCACACGGGCACAGCACCAAATCGCCCAGTTGGGTAAAGTCTGTTTAAGACGCTATAGTCTCACTCTGCTCAATGCGTATGCGCATTGAGAGGCGAGGCCTAAAAACTAGGCCTGAGTGAAATTTCAATTACACCAGCTCAAATTGCATAATTTTGAGCATTTTGTGTATGTCTTGTTACGCAAATTTCCACCATTATTTCAAGTCATGTAAGTATGCAAAATTACACTCACAAACATCACAACTATGAGAAATTGAGCAGGCATTTTTTTCACTATTTATGTTTTGGGCACTATTTTTGTTAACAGATCTCTTGTGTCCAAAATGGGCACAAAAATGTATTTCATACAATCATGTAGCGCTAAATGAACGATTGATATATTGTGTAATTATATGTAGTTCCACATTATTTTCCCAAATTTCACAGGTTTAAGTGAAAAAAACTATGCAAATGTAACACACCATTTAAAAAGCACATCATTCCATATAACATCAGCAACAACAGGGCATGCATATCTACTAGCTACACAGTGGAATCACCTAAAACTTTATTATGTGTGCCAAGAACCTTGAAGTCACCATCTTCAAACATTTCCTTCACTGCAACTATAGCTGCAGAATACTTATGCTTAGTTCCAACCACATGCTATGCAGAGAAATCCATTTAGAACACATTCAGAAAGCTGGGCCATGCCTAAATGTTACTGTGGTAGCATTAAAAAAAATAGCAAACTCTACCCAGTGCTTTTGTTGAGAGCAAATGTTAGGAATACTTGCTTTTCGTGCTGCTTCTGTTGTAGATATAGGAGAGCCTTCAATAATCAATTTCCCCTGGACCAAAGGGTGATTTTTCAATATAGGTGTCTGCACTACAGTGAGCATTTTCTCAGTAGAGTAAAGCAATCCTCAACAGAAGAGTACAGATGTGATCAGTACATGGTGGGAGTTGTCTGTCCCTCAATGTAAACTACATATGTGTAGCCTAAGGTACTGGGAATAACACTAATAACTATGGGCATCTTTAGGATGGCAGGCGGACTCCTGTCCGCCTGCCACCCTGGCGGTGCCGGGACCGTCCACCAGTGGTGCTGCCGTCCCGCACCATCAATTAGGATGCCACCACCACCGTGGCGGTGGCAACCCGCATTGACAACATTGTGGCGGGCCGTGCTCACAGCACCACCCGCCACAATGTTATGAATGGCTGTTGTGCATTGGCATGCACAACGTGACAGGCACCACTCAGTACCTGTGTTGGGCCTGGCCTTGTGGCGTGGTTCCCCCCGTTCCTCAGCACCCCGTTAGCCTAGCTCTGCACCCAGACCCCCTGGTCGTCCTGTCCATGTCCACCCAAACGCTGACGACCAGCCCCGGCATGCCCCCGTACTCCTTCCCGGCCCTACGCGCCAGAACCTGCAAAGCCCCACAGGCCCACTGGCAGCCATTTTCCCTTCCCGAGATCCCTGACTCCCTGGGCCTAGCATGACCTCAGCCCCAGCGAAACTTAGGCTCCAGACGCGCCAGCCCCAGCTGGGAGGGTGAGGGCTCCCCGAGTGAGATAAGACAGGGAGTTTCGATTGCACCTCCGGCCTCCCCTGGGAGCCGGTTTCGATCGCACCTCTGGCCTCCCTGAGTGCTGGCTCCAGACCCTGCTGGGCATCTGGGAATTCCCGGACGCATCTTCAAAGAGATCAAAGGGCCTACCGCCGGACCTCACCAACGACCAGCCCCCAAGGCCTAAGGCCTGCGGGGGTCCCGGACATCAAAGGGCCACTGGACTATATCAAGGCCCGCCCAAGAACTAGCGGGCAGTTGTATCCTGGACAAGAGAGCCCTGCTGATCTGATCGCGGCTTACCCTTGGGGAAAACTGAACTTTGGAACTCTTCGAGCCCTGCTGACGCTGTCACGGCTCATCCTCGTAACTACGGAACTGGAACATCGGTGCCCTGCTGACCTCGTCGCGGCTCTATCTTGAACCTTAAAGATCTTCATCGAACCTCCTGAGCCCTGCTGACGTGGTGGCGGCTCCTCAAGAACTATCCTCCGGATCGAGCCCTGCTGACTTCGTCGCGGCTCGAGGAGTAATCTAATCTGGCTGGACCATCAACGCTACCAACACGAACTGAGTCGACCTGAAGTGAGTAGGACATCCAGTTCGACTATCATCTCCCGTATCCCCCCGGCTTGAGGATTGAGAGCTGTGCGTAGGGTACGCTTCGTACTGGCCAAAAGACTAAGACTGTCCCGCTTCCCTTTTACCCGAATCTCTGAGACTTTACGATCCCTCGATCGCTTGTAAATAAGAGTGCTGATTCCTTTTTCTGTTCATAAAGAACTTGTTACTGAAAACCTACGGTGTGGTGTCCGTTCGTAAGTGTGGTGTGATCTCAGTGTGTACGATTCAATACTCGAAGTTCTCCCTGGTGAGGACCTCTCGTTAAGACTCGGCATTATTGGCAGGAGAGGTGGGTCACGGAGCAGTCGGGTGTACATAGCCTGGCCTCTGGGACCGCCCCTTCTAACAACCTTCCACCTTGTCCATGCCAATAATGGGGGGTACCATAGGTACTCCCCCAGTGTATCCCAAGCACCCCCCCCGTCCCTCGGGGGGGGAGGGGCCCCCATAGCAAAAACGGCATGCCTTTCCATGGGAGAGTCTCTCCCATGGAAAGGCATGAAATATGCCACATCTTAATATGGATGGCGGTGTATTGCAGACACCGCCACCATATTGTGTCCCTTTTCCGCCAGGTCGGGATTTCGAGTGCGGGAAAAGTGGCGGATGGTCTTTCCGTCCGCCGTGGTGCCCCACGCCATACTAATATGGCAGGGGATAACCAGGGACTAATGGCAGGCGGTGAGCACCGCCGGCCCGGCGCTGGCGATCCACCCGCCATCATAATGGGGCCTCTGTTTTTTTATTATTTCGAGTCTGTAAATATTTATTGTCTAACCAGTATATTTGCAGCCCATGTAGGATAGCTCTGTGTATTTTCATCCAGTGTTTTTCTGAAAATGTGGGAATCATTAATTCGTACCAGGGCTTTCATCGCTCAGAGTAATGTTGCAAGCCAGTTGTACCAAATTTCAGAAATTCCACAAAAGTATTGTCAATTTCTCAGTGTGTTTGGAGATTGTAAAGTTGCATACTTCTGGAGGAGGTCAGGTGCAAAGCATTTACCCCGAATGGATAATTCATAAGCAAGAAAAATTACATACAGATTATCAATTTTAGATTCCTTACAGTTAATTTTATACCTGTACTGGGCTAAAAAAGTTATTACTCTTTCTACTGTAGCCAGGTGTTCAGTCAAGTCATAGTCGATAATGTATATATCAAAATAGGATAGCCCCTTAGGATCTTTTCTTGTAAGATCTACATGATTCTTGTTGAAAAAAGAGCAGGGCCTTTCTTATGCACCATAGGCAATATCGGTAACTACAAAAAATATAGAATTCAAAATATCGAATTACCATAATATCGAAGTAAAAATATAGAATGGACAAAATATCGAATGGACAGAATATTGTGGTGAAACATATCGAATTGAAGGTAAGTAATTTAATATCGATTTTTAAAATATAGAAAGTCAAAATACCGAAGTATATAATATAGGTATTAAAATATATCGAATTATTAATAATATCGATATTTTTAAAGTGTTTTTTATGTTAGTATATGTGTGAAAAGTGTATATTATTTTAGTAATTTATTTTATGGATTGAAATTTATGTTATTTAATTTTTGTGCAATTTAATTCTGTAGCGGGTTGTGGGTTCATAGGGGAATAGGGTGGGAAGTAATTGAATTATATTACATTAAATATTCTTTTTTAGAAATCACTAATTTTTTAAAATTTAATTTAGCATTTTAGTTCTGTAGCGGGTTGTGGGTTTATAGGGGAATAGGATGGGAAGTAATTTAATTGTAATTAATTCAATATTTTATTTATTTATTGGTATTTATTTTGAATTTATTGTTACTTAATTTTTTATTGGTAATTCGTTTTTATTACTTGATTAATTGATAATTATGTTAATTTTATTAATTTATTTTCTGTAGAGGGTTGTGGGTTTATAGGGGAATAGGGTGGAAAGTAATTTAATTGTAATTTATTAAATATTTTTATTTATTTATTAGTATTTATTTTGAATTTATTGTTAATTAATTTTTAATTGGTAATTAAATTTTATTAATTGATTAATTGATAATTATGTTAATTATATTAATTTATTTTATGTAGCGGGTTGTGGGTTTATAGGGGAATAGGGTGGAAAGTAATTTAATTGTAATTTATTAAATATTTATTTATTGGCATTTATTTTGAATTTATTGTTAATTGATTTTGAATTGGTAATTACATTTTATTAATTGATTAATTGATAATTATGTTAATTTTATTCATTTATTTTCTGTAGCGGGTTGTGGGTTTATAGGGGAATAGTGTGGGAAGTAATTTAATTGTAATTAATTACATATTAAAAATACTTTTTGTGTATTGATAAATGTTTACTGTTAATTAATTATTAATTGGTATTATTTTTATTAATTAGTATTTGTTATTGAAAACTAATTCGTTGTTAATTAATTATGAATAGGTTATTAATTTTTTAATAACTAATATTTTTTGTATGTGTAATTATTTAATTATTACATAATATTAAATTGGTAATTTATTTTAATTCATGTTTTATTGGTATTGATATTTAATGTATTTTTATTAATATATTAAATCATTACTTTCCCTACTGTTAAACTCACTGGAGTGGGAATAGTAATTTATACCCCTACGCTATACAACGCTTTCCCTATTGTTGCACTCTCTGGAGTGGTTATAGTAATTTTTACCCCTACGCTATCCAACGCTTTCCCTACTGTTGCACTCTCTGGAGTGGGAATAGTAATTTTTACCCCTACGCTATCCAATGCTTTCCCTACTGTTGCACTCTCTGGAGTGGGAATAGTAAATTTTACCCCTACGCTATCCAATGCTTTCCTTACTTGCACTCTCTGGAGAGGGAATAGTAATTTTTACCCTCCCGCTCCGCTATCCAGCGCTTTCCCTACTGTTGCACTCTCTGGAGTGGGAATAGTAATGTTTACCGCTACGCTATCCAACGCTTTCCCTACTGTTGCACTCTCTGGAGTGGGAATAGTAATTTTTACCCTCCCGCTATCCAACGCTTTCCCTACTGTTGCACTCACTGGAGTGCGAATAGTAATTTTTACCCCTACGCTATCCAACACTTTCCCTACTGTTGCACTCACTGGAGTGGTGATAGTAAATTTTACCCTCCCACTCCTTCAGTAAAAATATTGTATATGTTTTATTAATATTACGTTAATACATAAAAAAATTGTATGCATTAAAATTGTATGCATTAAAAAATTGTATGTTCATTTTTTTATTTAAATTAATTATGTAATAATTTTAAGGTTATTTAAGTATTTTAAGTATGTTTAAGTTAATTATATTTATCATTTCAATAATTTTAAATTACTTTTAAGACATCTAAAAACAATCGATATTTTGACTATAATTTTTTTTACGAAATTTTTTATTACATATTTTTGTACTTACCTGTTTGTAGTTAGGGCTTCGATAGTTTTGCATTCTATATTTTTCTTCGATATTTTGGCCATTCTATATTTGTGTATTCGATATTATGTCAGTGATCCGCAATATCATATAGGTGTACTGGAAACCACCAAACTAAAAAGCGATTAGATAATGAAATGCAGGTGCTATGTTTTGGCTAAAGAATCAATTGGAAATGTCCAAATTTTTTTCATTTTTTTCTTATTAAATTAATCATTAGTACAGTACTATGAGCAATTTGTACAGTATGTGTGCGTGTATGTGCATTTACATTTCTATAATCTAAAACTATTCTGTATGAATTAGCAGACTTCAAAACCAAAAAAAAGATGTTCATTGTGGAACTACAAGGCATTGATTCTGTAACTGATCTAAATAGATTTTATATCAAGTTTAGGCTCTGGTTTCAAAGGATGTTGAGCCTACATCTGGGTCTTGCTCCAAAAGTGAACTACATGTGGAATACATTATATGTCCCATCCTGTTTGGTGTCTATTCAATGGAGGAGCCTGTATCAGAGACCATTCACATGCACATTGTTTACAGAGTTCTTCAGTCACTGAGGAAAATGTTTGCATTAGTGCCTCCTCATCTTGAGATGCATCCTTCACAAGAACTAGAGGCGAGTCATATTCTGCATGAATGATGTCAGAAGCATCCAATAAATGAGGCCAGAATATAGGTTTTATGTTGCTCTGATGGTCATCCCTTAATCTGTATTTCTACATCACAAACCATGCCTGGAGGGTTTAAATGTCCATCCAGAATCTCAACCTGTATGTATTCTTTAGCTGGAGTCCCCACTAGCTGCTTTTTGAGATTCTGGCAAATAACTGTCACTTCTTCTGCTCTGACCAGAAGCATAACAGAAGCATAACCGCCTAAGTGCTGTTCCACAGGAGTAATCCTAGTTTGCAAGGCATGTTTATTAAGGTAAGTCTTTGAGTCCAAACCTTTCTCGTCTTTTTTTACACTAACGTCAGCTTCACGCCCTGATTTACTTTTCTGTTTGACGTACTCATCATTTTTGCGATACTCGGGACATCCTCTTCTTTCTGCCCTTTTACTGTCTTATCTTATCTTATCTTAAGTGACATTTATAGAGCGCACTGACACCATAAGTTTCCTGACGCTGTCCCCAGAGTCCCCAGAGTTCTGAAAAGAACAGGAACAATGGTTATCATGTACTAGCTTTTCAATTTTGTTATAGTCCCTTAGATTATATCCACCCCTTCTGGACTCCTGGATTGTGGGAGATCCAGTCCTTGTTTGTGTTTTTGCTTTCTGCATTTTCTTAATGTCCTGTGCAGCTTTCTCCTTGATGGAACACTCATTCTCATTTTTTGATTTGAGATGTGGTTTAATGGCCCACAGACCGAATGTATCATGCACACAGATATGTAAACTTCTGAAATAATTTTTCAAAGTGCCGATCCTGAAGGGAAACTGCTGCCAACTGCTGGTATGCTGCCAGAACCGCAGTTTCTGTACAAACATTACTCAGAACTGTCAAAGAAACTATCTCAAATTACCCCATTTCCCTCAATAAAGAGCAGGTAGTCTAAATAAATACTCGAAAATATGCTGCTTCTCGAGTTGGTTTTGCTGCCGCTCGTGTAGATTTTCTACTCTTCCTGCAGTTTTCTCATCGTAAACAGTTGTGAATGCCCGCCACTGCCTGCATTAGGAAAATCTCACTGTGTGCCCTCCTAGTACACGAAAATCACACTAGGACATCAATTTTCATGGCTAGTGTGTAGTGGCAAAAATTCCACCTACTCTGACGACGGAGCAGAATTCATCCCACACTCTTACAGAAAACATGCAAACAAACACACTCTTACTCGCACTCTCGCCCTCTTACTCATACACATCGTCTATCACATTCACTCTTTCCCCGCACCCTGTCTCACCTACTCATTCTCATTTCCACTCACTGTTACTCACACACAAGCATACTCATACTCACTAGTTGTCACTCTCACTCACACGCACTCACTTTCTCACACTCACTGACTCTGAGCAGCAGGGGCAACTGTACCTGCTGCACCTTTAATAGCTACACCCTTGACCCATGCCTACACCCTTTCACAATCACCAATAGTCCTTCTAATGCACTCACACCTCTTCATTCACTCCGTCGCAGTTGTTTTGACTTATTCATACATTCTCTCAAACTCAGATTCTCACTTTAATTCTCATTGATACTCTCAAACACACTCATGCACATGCACTCTCAATACATCTCATTCACTTTCAGTAACTCACAAACATACTCATAAACACATACAGACACTCCTTCACTCACTCGCTCACACTCGTTTTCACTTATTCATACATTCTCTCAAACTCAGATTCTCACTTTACCTCTCATTGACACTTTCAAACACACTCATGCACTCTCACTCCATCTCATTCACTTTCAGTAACTCACAAGCATACTCACAAACACACAGACACATGCACAGAGAAATGACATATTTTACTTACCTTGCTTCATTTGCTGGCAAGTTGGAGGCTCCATGGCAGCAGCAGAACAGGAATATGGTTCTGGACATTAGAACCAGAGACAAGTGTAATGTTTTATTCTGCCTGCAGAATTGGCAGAATTTGGCAACTCTGCGTAACTCTTGTGAAGCAGAGTTCCAGTCAAATTCCGGCAATCAGCACCTGTCAGAATTTTTTACTGTGAGGCACTAGAAGTGCTAGATTTTGCATACCCTAGTGCTTTTTAGGTCTCTGCCTGCGTAGGCTGCGCTTGCGCAGTCTCGCTGGCGAGAAATTTTGTTTTTCAGTTTGGGGGCTTGAACCCACCCCTCTTCTCCATTGGCTGGCTTCCTAAACGGAGGCCAGCCATCGGAGGAGAGGGGCGTCACTCCGTTCAAGCCCGGATTCGGGGGTGTGTTTTTTAGCTTCTTTCTGTTTTCTTTCTCTCCTCTTCCCATTGGCTGGAATTTTACCTTCCAGCCAATGGGAATAGGAGAGAAAGAAAACACGCCCCCGAATCCCAAAAGGAGGCTGCGTTTCTCCTAGGCATTTCTGCATCGCCTCGGAGAAATGTGGTGGTGTTCAGGGACACCCTTCCTCTGCAAGGAGAGTTCACTGTGGCACACACACTCAGCTGTGATGGGGACTGTATCTCACAGCCCTCCCCGCTGCTCCGATGGCTCTTAGCACACGCTGGCACTGGCGCTCTGTATGGCAGCGTGTGTAGAGGGTTCCTATGATCCGGTGAGCTGGAGTCTCTTTCCTGACTATCGGGTCCCGACGACCATCTTGATGCTCCTGAACTGCATCAACACATCACAACACATCGCTGAGGTCCAGCCTGGGGGAGGCATTCGGTTCTGTCACTCACCCTCTACAACGTTAAGCCATTTGGCCCCGTTCTTCCTTTTCCGGCTGCACCCGGACCCTCTTTTGTTTCCGTTGCACTTCAATGCTATTTTCACCAGCCCGACTACACGAGCCGTTACTGAAGTGGCCCCGTCGTGTGTCTTGGGTGCCAGTGGTGGGTAGCGGTCGAGATGAGATGACAGTGGCTCAAAGAGCAGGATTGGTGTCAGGATCTGCAAAAAGGAAGGGGGTTCCCAAGGGGATACAACGTAGAGGGCAGGTAGGGAGAGAAAAACTATGTAAGAAAGAAAGGACCCTGCCGTGGATAGAAGGGCCCTAGACTAGGGTCCCGATTACTTAAAATACCTTTATGGACCAGAGAGCAATGCCAAGTTAGACAATTACAACATTTGTATAGCACCCATTTTTCTCTTTATTTTTCCTTTTTTATCATTTAGTTCACACAATAGTGTAGTCAATTAAATCTTTAGTACATAGACAGATTAAACATACAAAATAACAATTCATAAAAAATTCATAATTCACTGTGAAGTCCCACACATAACCACACATACCTCATCAATCCTCAATCAAGACACAGTCATACAACATCATTCATATTTCATTGCTCTAGTTTAAAACCAAATCATGGTACACAAATGCCTGAATAGAAGGTCAGGTGGAAATACACTTTAAATACAGGGGGGCTAGATCAGATGGAGAAAGGGGCGATCCATCAGATGACAAAGGATCACTGTCTTCAAAACAAAGCCCCTGGTCCAGACAGCATCCCGCCAGACTTGTTCCTAAGCTCGGTGGAATTATGGGCCCCTCTAATGACAAGAGTCATTAACACAGCAATTCGTTATGGTTTGCCGCCATCCTGGTCAACGGGCATCATTGTCCCTATTTTCAACAAGCATTGGAAATGCAATAGGTCTCGCAGTAGTAAAGTTTGAGCTATAGGTGTTATTTATTTTTTTGTTTTTTATTTATGTGTTGTTTTTTCTAAATAGCTAAATTAATAGCTTTCTTCTTTACAAAGCCAATAGTTATAATTTTTGGACCACTTATCAAAGTGAGGGTGAGGGGTTGAGGGTGAGTGAGGGTGAGGGGTTGAGAGTGAGTGAGGGTGAGGATGAGGGTGAGTGAGGGTGAGGGATTGAGGGTGAGGGGTTGAGGGTGAGTGAGGGTGAGGGTGAGTGAGGGTGAGTGAGGGTGAGGGTGAGTGAGGGTGAGGGGTTGAGGGTGAGTGAGGGTGAGGGTGAGTGAGGATGAGGTGTTGAGGGTGGGTGAGGGTGAGTGAGGGTGAGGGTGAGTGAGGGTGAGGGTGAGTGAGGGTGAGGGTGAGTGAGGGTGAGGGGTTGAGGGTGAGTGAGGGTGAGGGGTTGAGGGTGAGTGAGGGTGAGGGGTTGAGGGTGAGTGAGGGTGAGGGGTTGAGGGTGAGTGAGGGTGAGGGGTTGAGGGTGGGTGAGGGTGAGTGAGGGTGAGGGTGAGGGGTTGAGGGTGAGTGAGGATGAGTGAGAGTGAGGGGTTGAGGGTGAGGGTTTGAGGGTGAGTGAGGGTGAGGGGTTGAGGGTGAGGGGTTGAGGGTGAGTGAGAGTGAGGGTGAGTGAGGGTGAGTGAGGGTGGGGGGTTGAGGGTGAGTGAGGGTGAGGGTGAGTGAGGGTGAGTGAGGGTGAGAGGTTGAGGGTGAGTGAGGGTGAGTGAGGGTGAGGGGTTGAGGGTGAGTGAGGGTGAGTGAGGGTGAGGGGTTGAGGGTGAGTGAGAGTGAGTGAGGGTGAGGGGTTGAGGGTGAGGGGTTGAGGGTGAGTGAGGGTGAGGGGTTGAGGGTGAGTGAGGGTGAGGGTGAGTGAGGGTGAGTGAGGGTGAGTGAGGGTGAGGGGTTGAGGGTGAGTGAGGGTGAGGGTGAGTGAGGATGAGGTGTTGAGGGTGGGTGAGGGTGAGTGAGGGTGAGGGTGAGTGAGGGTGAGGGTGAGTGAGGGTGAGGGTGAGTGAGGGTGAGGGGTTGAGGGTGAGTGAGGGTGAGGGGTTGAGGGTGAGTGAGGGTGAGGGGTTGAGGGTGAGTGAGGGTGAGGGGTTGAGGGTGAGTGAGGGTGTGGGGTTGAGGGTGGGTGAGGGTGAGTGAGGGTGAGGGTGAGGGGTTGAGGGTGAGTGAGGATGAGTGAGAGTGAGGGGTTGAGGGTGAGGGTTTGAGGGTGAGTGAGGGTGAGGGGTTGAGGGTGAGGGGTTGAGGGTGAGTGAGAGTGAGGGTGAGTGAGGGTGAGTGAGGGTGGGGGGTTGAGGGTGAGTGAGGGTGAGGGTGAGTGAGGGTGAGTGAGGGTGAGAGGTTGAGGGTGAGTGAGGGTGAGTGAGGGGTTGAGGGTGAGTGAGGGTGAGTGAGGGTGAGGGGTTGAGGGTGAGTGAGAGTGAGTGAGGGTGAGGGGTTGAGGGTGAGGGGTTGAGGGTGAGTGAGGGTGAGGGGTTGAGGGTGAGTGAGGGTGAGGGTGAGTGAGGGTGAGGGTGAGTGAGGGTGAGGGGTTGAGGGTGAGTGAGGGTGAGGGTGAGTGAGGATGAGGTGTTGAGGGTGGGTGAGGGTGAGTGAGGGTGAGGGTGAGTGAGGGTGAGGGGTTGAGGGTGAGTGAGGGTGGGTGAGGGTGAGGGATTGAGGGTGAGGGGTTGAGGGTGAGGGGTTGAGGGTGAGTGAGGGTGAGGGGTTGAGGGTGAGTGAGGGTGAGGGGTTGAGGGTGAGTGAGGGTGAGAAAACATGATCAATAGTGATTAACATGCCCTGCTGTGGGTGTGAAGTGGGCGTGTCGCGATATTAGGACTGTGAGAGTAGGATGCTGACCTGTGAAAGGAGAACTATCCAATTGGGATTGGGGCAAGGCAAGCAAAATTGCAATGCCCACGATAGGTGCTACCACGGGCGCGTCGGTTCTGGCATCCAGAGGAACCGGTCAAATGAGCTGGGGAGGAACGAATGGAAAGTATTGAGCACACATATAATGCACGTGAGCTCTGTTGGCACTAGGATGGGGCGTAAAAGATTGTCCTTACCAGCACAGTGATGTGAAATCATGACATGAGCAGGATGGGGTCCGGGAAAACGGTCGGTTCATATGCGGCTGGTGGGATAGAGCGGGTCATGAATTAATTTATGAAGGTGAAGAAAAAGTGGGGTTGTTAGGCTAAGGTAGCCGCATACTGCAATTAGTTTTACCTAATCAAGCTTAATTCTGTGGCGTCGAAGTGCAGTAGCCACATGGTTTTCAGAGCCAAGGGGAGGCAACAACTGCTGTGAGTGGCTCCATCCTGCAACACAGGTCATAAAGCAACCAAAAGGTGGCAGAATCGCAGGAACAGAAACGTGGGTCGAAAGCTGAAGCGGTGTGCGGCTCTCGGCTGAAACTGCAGTACTTCCGACCAGTGTGCGTGTGAGAGCGCTAGTAAAAGCCCGGAAGCGGGCGTGGCCATGCTTATGTAATTAGGGGAAACAGCTCGTTTCCCAGATTGGAAAGATTGGGGGACATCTTGAGGAGGGAAAAGGATTTATCCATGATGAAGAGAAGGGTAGAAATATCATTAGTAGGGAGAGAGACAAAAGTAGGGAAAAGGCAGAACCTGACGAAATGTACAAAATATATGTGTGATATGCTATATCAACAATTGAAATTAAACAGTAATAATATTGAGACAGTATCCATAAGGTATGTCATTTGTATATAGTTACAATGGCTGGTTCCGTAGTGTTTATAGCCATATTAAGACAGTTAATTACAAGAGTTGTCAGGAGTCGGTAAGTTAGTACTTTAAAAGCTCAACTAACAGGCCTAAAAATAAACAAGAAAAGCGAGTAAAAGCAAGAACAGGGAGCGTTGCGAGTGGCATACAAGACGGAGGGAAGAGAGGGGAGGGGGAGGAGAAATGCGACACGGCGGGAAGGGGAGGGCGCGGAGCGGGTAAAATAAACAAGACGGAGGGGAGAGGGGAGGAGAAATGCGACACGGCGGGAAGGGGAGGGGGCGGAGCGGGTAAACAAAGACGGACGTGCACGCGCTTTTAAGCTCAATGCGCATGCGCATTGAGCTTAAAAGTCACGGGCACTGCAAGGAATCGCCAAGATTCCTTGCAGTGTAGATAAAGAGTAGATAAGTCCCAATACTCTCGCCTTGCTCGATGCGCATGCGCATCGACAGGCGAGACCTAAAAAGGGCAGCAGAGACGACCCCCAATGCTATCGCCCAATCTCCCTGATTGACGTATCCGCCAAAATTTTAGGGAGGGGGATACTAAATCGGCTGTCAGAATGGACAGAGGCAAATAACATAATCTCAGACACCCAGTACGGTTTCAGGATGGGCCGGTCTACGAGCGACCAATGCCTGAACCTTTACATGTTAGCAGCCAAATACACGAAAGCCAGTAACGAATCAATTTATATGTGGTTCATGGACCTGGCTGCTGCTTTTGACCATGTAAATAGGGACAAGCTCTGGGGCATGATGACCAGAATGGGGATAGAGATCTGCCTCATTAACATTTTAAGAGAATTGCATAGCAGTACTTCAGCGCAGTTTAGGTATAACATTGAGGGTGGATGTACTGATTCCTTTCCTTGTAATAGTGGGGTACGCCAAGGTTGCATTTTGGCGCCGTTTCTGTTCTCCCTTTATATTAATAATTTGGAGCAGTATCTCCTACAGCTGAGAACCGATTGCCCACGAGTAGGGACCCGTCATGTTCCTGTGTTACTTTACGCAGATGACGCGGTCCTTCTCGGACGTACACCAAGGAATCTACAGATTTTAATTGATGGTTTTATACTTGTTATGGCCTCATTAGACCTGTCTGTTAACTTGAATAAATCCTATGTTTTAGCCATCGGCAACAAACCCTGTAATAAATGTACATTCACAATAGGGAGCCACAAGATAGAGAAAGTTAAATCATTCTCGTATCTGGGCATACTATTTGACGGTGCATTCAAATTTAATCGCTTGGTGGAGGAACGCTGTCACAAGATGAATGTCACAAACGGGGCAATTGCAGGATATGGGCGAAGGTTGGGGAGATGGTGCCCTGAACAGGTTTTGAATCTGTATAACTCTATGTGTTGCTCTAAGGTCATCTATGGGGCAGAGGTGTGGGGCTTTGTGAACATTTGTCAACTGCAGCGGGAAGAGAATAAACATCTACGCTCCGTCCTGAAAGCCCCACAGAGCCTAGCTGCATCAATTACACACAGGGAGTTGGGGATACCTTATCTTGAAGACCTGGTGAAGGTTAGGCCCATCTTAGCTTGGTTAAAAATCTGGGTAAACCCAGATGCAACTTTAAGTAGGGAAATTATGAATGATTGTCTGGGAAGAGATAAATGGATGCGAATCCCGTTGCTCAGTTATGTTAAGACTGCATTGGAAATCTTGGGCCTTGGGAATTTATTCTCCGATCCAGCAGCAATTACCCCACAGCATAAAAGGACTGTAAAAAAAGCGTTTCTGGCACACAGGGCCATACAGAGAACAGGGCAAGAAAGGGCTAAAACCACAGTGTGTGCCTACAACCTAGTAAAGATTAAAGAAGGAATGGAACCTTACTTATACTTGATATATAATGCTCAGGACAGGTTTTTAATGAACCGTTTTAGGCTCAATCTTTTACCGTATTTATTGGCATCACCATTAGGGTACTCATCTACAATTGAGCAGCAGGGAACCTGCGGCTGCGGCAATAGGTCTCCGCAGGATTCCCTTCATTTTGTATTGTTATGTTCTTTTCATTCTGAGCCCAGGCCTAGATTCCTGGTTGACATTTTAAAACAAGATAATATAAAAAGTGCTCAAAAAGCTTTGATTTTTCTACAACAAGCGACTGATCCCCTTACATTGTGCTGCATTATTAATTTTATTAAAGTAGCGGTACGTCTGAGAGCTACTAGAGGGGCGGAATTGTGAGGTTTTATTGATTCCTGTTAAAGGCTAGTTATGTCTCTTTTAATATTGTTATTTGTCTGTATTAACATTGGGATTCATGTAAATTTAATTGTTTAAAAAAAAAAATGGGGAAAAGTTGGGGGGGAATGTACTTTGTATGTTTGTACTTTTATGGTGATTTTTAATCATCGAATAAAGAATCCTGACTGACTGACTGACACTGTCTTCAACACTATAGACGCCTACGCGCGTTTCGGTGAAGCGGCCAGGTCAGGCCACACCTTCATCAGGGCCAGTGGGTACCGTGGGAAGGGGGGACAACACTAAGAAAAAAGGGGTCTTGATCTCGATACCAAGAGGTGCTGTGTTATGTAGGTTAGGATTCACTACACTTCTTAGTCACTTAGGATCATTTATAGGTAGGCCCGAGGGGATTTAGGTCGGTCTTCCACAGGTCGAATACACTCCTGGGGTATTCACTTGTTTGTATCACAGGCGGCTGGGCTTTTACGGATAGGGGGGATCAGTCTCAAAATTTATAGGCAGATCAGAGGCAGTACGGTCATCTCGAGATAGCGATTTCTGTTTGTGTAACTGAAGGCGAAGGGTCCTCAGGACTCAGGTCCAGCGAAGTTCTTTGCCCTGATTGATAAGAAGGAGTCCGTCTCTTATTTCTCTGTGTCTAACGCGATTGTTTCTCTCAGTTTAGATGTCCTGATAGGGGTGCGATATCCAACTGCGTTTAAGGATTGGGGTCTCCGTATGTTGCTCCGATCTCACAAAGCCGTCAAGCCGTGCCGCCGCCTCGTTCAAGGAAGCCGGGTGAAGGTGTGGCCTGACCTGGCCGCTTCACCGAAACGCGTGTAGGCGTCTATAGTGTTGAAGACAGTGATCCTTTGTCATCGGTTGGATCGGCCCTTTCTCCATCTGATCTAGCCCCCCTGTATTTAAAGTGTATTCCCACCTGACCTTCTATTCAGGCATTTGTGTACCATGATTTGGTTTTTAACTAGAGCAATGAAATATGAATGATGTTGTATGACTGTGTCTTGATTGAGGATTGATGAGGTATGTGTGGTTATGTATGGGACTTCACAGTGAATTACGAATTTTTTATGAATTGTTATTTTGAATGATTAATCTGTCTCTGTACTAAAGATTTAATTAACTACACTATTGTGTGAACTAAATGATAAAAAAGGAAAAAATAAAGAGAAAAATGGAGTCTATACAGATATTGTAATTGTCTAACTTGGCATTGCTCTCTGGTCCATAAAGGTATTTTAAGTAACGGGACCCTAGTCTAGGGCCCTTCTATCCACGGCAGGGTCCTTTCTTTCTTACATTGGTGTCAGGATCTGCCTTTGACACAATTTCACTGGGTGCTAGGGGCTTGGCGGTGTGGGGAGTGTGTGCTCTCATTCGTGTGTGTGGCAGGCTTCGGGGGTAGGGGGCCCGTTCCCTGGCTGGTGTTCCTGCGTATGTGTCGACCGGGGGTGTTTGGCCTGCTGCCTGGGCCGAGGAGGGTTGTGGGGATCCAGGGTGGTCCTAGGGTGTGCGTGGTTTGGCGGTGGCGGGCTCGGGTACGGCCTTCAGAGAGGGTGGCGGGGTGGGAGGGCCGGCTTTCCGGTGTGCGGTGGGTATGTTTGCGGCGCTGCGGGGGGGTGTGGGCGACATGCAGCCTAGGCGTGCAGGGGGTTTGGGGTATTGGAGGTGGGATTAGTTAATCGCGGGGGCGGAGAGGGCATGTTTAGTTTCTTTTATCTGTTTTGTCGATTGCTACACTGCGGCCTTGCTTACGGCCTATTTGTGCTGGCTCTGACTGTGCTTCTGAAGTGCAGGGTTAGGTCTTTCTTGGGAGTGATGGTTCATAGATGCGCCTCCGCCCTTCCAGGAGCTTAGAGCTCTCTCACCTCAGGTGTGTGCTGGTGTGTTATTGTTTATTCAAAGTATGTCAGGCTGTGCGAGGCACGTCATGGCGCTCACCTGTAAAATATACATTCTTTGGCTCCACGTCTGGCTGGAAGTATGAAGTGCTAAATGTGTGATCTTGATGAAACCAGATCTTGTGAGTGGGAAGTCCCAGAGGTACTTGACCAATCACACCTCAATTGATCAAGCTACCTTGAATCCACCACTGCCAAATAGGGGGAGCGTGATGGGGCTGGCCCTTCTTTGACTTCTTCCCCCGCCGCTGTGTACAGCCAATTCTTCCCCCAGACCTAGGGATGCCCATCAATGTGCCCCCAGGTTCACAAGAAAATAAAAAACATGGCCACTTGGTTCATAATTCCCAGTAGAGTACCATTGTCATGGGTCATTTTTATGTCCAGACACCTATGAGTGATGGAGCACCGTATGAAACACACGCGTAAACCGATGGACGCGGGCTCTGGCGGATTAGCTGACCTCACTTTGCATTCTGGTTCTAAGGCTGGCCTTTAGAAAGGCTAGACTACAACAATGTAATGGATGTGAGAAGACTACGATTGTAACATCTGCCTTCACCCGAAGCCCTTGTTACAGGTAACGCATTGGCCTAGGGTACTGCTTCGGATGTACCATGGGACGATCTGTGGGACCCTGTACTGCTGCGCCTGTACTGGATGACCCTGTATGCAACCATAATTCCAGTTACAAGAGCAGTCCCGGTGCATGTTAGAATCTCACTGCGGTGGCAATGCATTACATAGAAAGAAATATTGTGTGGGGGCGGCAGCGATAGGTCCTTCAGCCTGCGGGGGGGAATAGTCTATGTAAACAATTTCTAATTATCAGAATGGATTTTTTCAGGGGTTTACTTTTGGGGCTGCTGGACCGAACTAGTGAATTAAAATGGCCTGGGTTCTCAAACTGCCGCTTGCAGATGAAGTCATCGTGTCAGGATTGGTACAGGACTTCGGTGCCAGCCTCTCCGGGATTGGCCAAGAGTTGGGAGCTGGAGCCTATAGCATGAGGTATCAGTTTACAAAATGTGCCAATTTTCTTTGGTATTGGTAGCACTTTTGTGTACATAACTGTTAACGTAAAAACATCTTCCGATGCCATTATCTCACCCGTGTCTGTGGTGAAATATTATATGGCGCGCAGTTGTCTGTTTTGTGCCATTCAATTATATACTTCTCTTTTCGGATTGAGGATCATTATTGTAAAGTTGGCAGTAAGAGCAATGAGGAAGGGAGAGACTGGCAAATCGATGGTTACAATGGAGTTAATTTAAAAAGCTTTTATCTTGTTTAAGTTGCATCTACGCCTGGATCAAGACAGAGCAAGTGATTGTGATTCATTAAGGTGTCATGTACTTGCACAAGTTTGTTTTATGTATTGTTTTGTAACTGTATTTATATAGTGCCTACTACCCCTGACAAGGTGAGTTTGGGTGAATGGAGTCAGTGGATGAATGGAGTTGAGTGGTGGCTGGGTGGATGGTTTCAGTGGGTGGATGAAGTGTGTGTGGCTGTGTGTGTGTCTGTGGCTCTGTGTATGTGTGTGTGTGGCTCTGTGTGTGTGTGTGTGTGTGGCTGTGTGTGTGTGTGTGGCTCTGTGTGTGTGTGGCTCTGTGTGTGTGGCTTTGTGTGTGTGTGTGTGTGTGGCTCTGTGTGTATGTGGCTCTGTGTGTGTACGGCTCTGTGTGGGTAGCTTTTTTGTAGGTGGCTCTATTTGTGGTTGGCTCTGTGTGTGTAGGTGGCTCTGTGTGGGTGGCTCTGTATGTGTGTGTGGGTGGCTATGTGTGGGCGCAAATGCAATAGGTTTCCCATTTGCGAGCGATTAGGCTATTTGCATTGTAAATGACAATGCCATTTATTTATGTTTTAAAAACAAAAACATAAATAAAAATAATGTCATGAGCAATGCCAATAGCTCTAACTTTAACAATGCTGAGACCATTGCATTGTAAATGCTTGATTCTAAAGCAGGCAGTCGCGTGTTGCGGTTGCTGTGAGAAGGCCGCATCTTGAGTAGATTTGCTGCAGCTCGAGTAAATTTTCACCTCAAGCAGCAGCAAAATCAAGTCGAATGGCCGTGCACTCTTGCTCACAGAATGGTGCCGTTCTCACTGATTTTTCATTTCTGCTCATGCTACTGGCACTAAATTGTAGCGCGAATAGCTTCAACATGCATATTTTCCGCCCGTTGGTGGAACTCCGTGGAAGCTTGCTGATTTTTTATGTTACTCCACGGATTTCCACAGACTGAAACTCCATGAGTTCCGTCCCCCCTGATTAGAAACAGCAAGCCATGATTCCCAATAAGGTGCAAAACAAAGACGCAAGGCCACATTTAAAAGGGGAAAGGCCAACCTCAATCCCTCTTCCAGCTTCTTGATATGACTGGAAGCACATCCCTATAAGAATTGACAGTGCTTGGGATCCCACCCTTGCTGCACTTTGTGTCTTCTTAGTGGCTTCAGGGAGGCACTGATATGCACAAAGGCAGCCACATGTTCACAGATTTGTTGTGCTGCATGAGGCATGTGCAGTATGTCTGCTGAATAAAATAGAGTGTGCCTGTGTGAGGGGATCACTGTTAAATTGCGTCCCTCTTATGCACAATCCTCACATCAATCTACAGAGTGCTGTGTTCTAATATAACACACTGTCTCTGGATCGTGCCACAGTCATCCTACCCCTCCTGTCATCAGGAGCCCGGAGATGAGGCCGAGAGGGCTGACCTGCGCACTAGCAGTGTTGATTAACACACGAAGGTTGTGTTTTCATGAGCCTTGTTCAGTTAAACTATTAGCAACAGTGGCAATGGGTAGTAAGTGGTGCATCACTGAAGGCAGGGCTGTGCTTTGAAGCCCCTGATATGGAGCCGCTACTGGAAGGAGGTACCCAATATTACATAATACTAGGGTGACCAGAATTTTAAAGCCAAAAACCGGGACACTTCACAGAAATAGGATAAGGACTACAATTTGATGTCAAGCGATGAGAGCGCTCCTCAGCAGAGAATTACAGAACAGGCAGTAAGAACATACATAAAAAAAAAATGTAATCCAGTAGCTTGCCTGTTAATTAGATTGCTTTCTTGAAACAACTGCTAACTATCCCTGCTTTGTAAAACATTAAAAAAACACCTCCCAGCGTTTTTAATCGACCCTCTCTAAAAACCGGGACGTTAGCTACATTTCTTGAAATTTGCTGGGACAACTGGTTAAAAACCGGGACCGTCCTGGCAAAATGGGGACGCCTGGTCACCGTACATAATACATCCCTAATAATTGTAACTTGGCTTCTTGTGTGTATCATGCAAAATTACTCAAGAATCTAGAAAATGTTTGCCCCCATATTGGGTGTCAAATGATGCATTTTGTAGGTTGTTCTAGAATTATCGAGTTTGGTTTTCTAGACCCTCTCGCATGAAGAACTCAGTAAGGGTGCCAACACGAGACACAAAACCTGTTGGAGTGCATCCGCCCCACAACTCACTGAGCAATATTCTAGTGAGATGTGCTTCTGGTAACAAACAATTACATGAGACATTACAGGGATAGTGACTTCAACCACAAACCCACTTTCATGAATGATTTTTTTTTTTTTTTGGAAGCCTTTATTAGATGTTAAAGCAGTATACACTACACACAGCCTTCGCCTACAACCTGAGATTTCAGGCCGGCAGCCACGCAAAGATAGGGGGAGGGAGGGTAAAGGTAGGCACATACTGAACACAACATGGCAGGATGGTTAGACACAGCATGTCGCCTACAACCCTTTAGGGCCGGCCGCATGAGAAATGAAGCACAGTCCGGTAGAGCCTAAAACATAGCAGTAGGAGAAGGCAGACACTATACAAGGAGAATGCAAATGAGGCTTCTTTTGTCATTTTTCCCCCAAAAACATAGAACTGGGAACAATCCCACCCGTTATGTACCACCATACCTTGTATGTGGATCAGAGGATGTAGGAGTGGGGCACCACAGAATACAGAAAAAGAATACAGAGGTGGTCTCCGCCAGAATAAGTGTGGTCCTCACCCTGGGAATGCCATTGGCTAACACGGGATAGGAGGGGAAGAGAGGAGGAGGGGGGGAAGGGGGGAGGTGAGGGAGGGACATCACATCTCTAAGTCTGCGATTTCAGTAGATTGCCAAGGTCATGTGTGCAATGGTAACATGGTGGTGTCGCGAGTAACAGGGCGCCGCATTGGTAGAGGTCAGGCTGCGGAGCTGGGCATTGAGTATAGGAGGACTATCTATGAAGAGGAGGCATAGGAGTACCGTGGGACAAGGAGGGGGCGGGGAATGGGACAAGGCGCAGAGTAAAGGCAGGCTTGGACTCCGTAACGCACTCCCAGGAGGGTGGAAAGCAGGGGAGAGGGCGGTGCAGGAGAAATACGGTAGGGGCAAGGAGCAGGCCAGGGACAGGGGAAAGGGGAAGAGCGCTTCAAGTATCAGGTTGGTCTTCGCTCTGGTGTCGGAGCAGATAGGCAGTGAGGGGCCCCCATATATCCTTGGGGCGTGATTTGTGCGGTAAGAGTTCAGAATACTTGTGTAGGTGATCTTGCCAGGTAGACATCGTATGGAGCCAGACCTTGAATTTGGGAGCTCGTCCTCTGCCCCATCTACATGCAACCTGGCGTTTAGCCAACAGAAGGCCTAATGCAAAAAAATGTTTGTGTGCTTTCAGGGCCGGGACCGGGTGCCCCAGCAAGGCAGTTTTTGGACAGGGCTCCATACCGATCCCAACCATATCAGATAAAGCTCTAAAAATGGCACGCCAATATTCCGCCACTGCAGGGCAGGTCCACGCCAGATGGAAGAAGTCAGCCCCTCCCGCTCCGCAACGGAGGCAACGGTCGGTATTTCGGAGGCCAAGACGGAACAGTTTGGAAGGAGTGAAATAAGAGTGGTGCAAGAATTTAAAGTGGATTAAGCGCAAGCGGGTATTACCGGTTACTGCGGTGGTGTGCGTGCAGCTTTCCTCCCACTGGTCGTCAGAGAGCGGTGCATCAAGGTCCCCGTCCCACTCGCTGCGGGCCTTGATCGGGGGAGGCGATGGGGCAGGCTGAGCATGTTTATAAAGCGTGCTTAGGGGTTTCGGTTTGTAAAAGCGAATGTAAGGGGGGGAGGGTTTCCGGCTCTTCAGGAAAGTTCGGGAGGACTGCTTTGACATTCTGTCTTAAACGGACATAAAGGAATGTGTCCATGACCGTGGGGGGGGTTTCCCCAAAAAACTGTGCCGAGGAGCGGAACTGCCCTTGGAGGAAGAGATCCCCCCAGGTATGAATCGCTAGCTTCTTGAGGAACTTGCGCCCTATCTCCTCACTGGCTATGCTCAGTCTGGGGTCGTGAGCTAGGGGCATGCATGGTGAGTATAGAAAGGTAACCTCCATATGAGCCGCAATACGACGCCAGGCCTGGACAGTGCAGTCCACTGTAGTAGGGTCCTGGTCCGTCGCTCTCGAGTCGGTATAAAGGTAACCTGATGGTTGAACGGGACGCATATAACCATCCTCCACCGCTAGATGGGCCATAAAGGGAGGGGGATGTAGCCAGTATGCCACGAAGTGAGCCTGGGCACAGTCATAGTACCTCTGAAAGTTAGGAACATCAAACCCGCCTTGGTGATAGGGTAACTTCAGCGTCTTTAAACTGATCCTAGCCTGTTTGCCGCCCCATATCAGTCTCGACAGTTGGGAATCAAGGGCACGAAAGAAGTGGGAGCCTGGGCTATAAGGTATATTGATGAATAGGTAGAGCAACTTAGGAAGGACAACCATTTTTATAAGGGAAATGCGTCCTGCCATCGAGAGTGGGAGATGGATCCATTTGGTAATGTTGTCAGTGATTTTGTCCAGAGCAGTGCCATAGTTAGCCCTAATGAGGGCCTCGGGATTACGGGAGACCACTACACCGAGGTACTTGAGTTCCTCGGATTCCCATATCAGAGGATAGTCCAGAGGGAATCGTGTGGTCTTATCAGTTAAGGGGAAGAGGGCAGACTTTGCCCAGTTAATCTGAACTCCCGAGATAGCACCGAACTTAGTTATTTCCCGTAGTAGGGGGTTAAGGTTGTCTCGTGGCTTGTTTATATAGAGGGTGATGTCATCGGCATATAATGCGACTAGGAGCTGCCGTTCCGGGTATATCAGAGAGTGGTGGTTATGATGCTGTCGGAGTTTGGCAGCAAGCGGCTCAATGGCTATCGCGAATAGGACGGGGGACAGGGGGCAGCCTTGTCTGGTGCCTCTATGGATGGGAAAGGAGGCAGATCGTGCTCCATTGAGGAGGACGGAAGCGCGCAGCTCACCGTACAGCAACTTAATCCAGTCGAGGAAGATGTAAGGGATCCCCATGCGTTCAAGGAGGGCAAATAGGTAATCCCACTCAAGGGAGTCGAACGCCTTGGTGGCATCGAGAAATACCGCCGCAGCCTCGCATCTGGGGTTAATGTCTTGTAGGACGGCCTGAAGGGTGCATAAATTATGGGAGGTCGCCCTATTGGGAACAAAACCCGCCTGGTCAGGAAGGACCAGACGCTCCATTAGCAGGTTGAGGCGGGGTGATAGTACCTTCGCTAGGATTTTGACATCCGTATTAAGTAGGGAGAGGGGCCTATAGGAGTCGCAGTGTTCCGGAGGCTTGCCTGGCTTCAATAAGGAAGTGATGAGTGCTTCACGCATGGACGAGGGCAAAAGGCCACCCTCAAGGGAGGCATAATAAACCTGCTGGAGTATAGGGGCAAGGATATGAATATATGCTTTGTAGAAATCGACCGGCAGGCCATCGGAACCCGGCGCTTTGCCTGACTTCATGGACATGAATGCGTCCTTAATTTCATCCACTTCGAGTATGTGGTGTAGGAATTTTTGTTGGGAAGGGCTAAGCCAGGCTATAGCAGTATCATCTAGGTAGGGACTCAGGTCAATAGGAACCGATCTATGAGAGGTGTAGAGAGAGGAATAATGTTTGGTAAGAATGCGGAGTTGCTCAGGCAGATCCCGTTGCGGAGTTTGGTGCTCATCCAACAGAGTGGTGACATAGCCATTGTACCTAGGGGGGCGTACAGCAGAGGCAAGTGCCCTACCGGGCCTATCTCCCTCCCCAAAGACCCGCGCTGTATGTTGCTTGCCGAGGAATCTGCACTCCCTATCCGCCGCCTCGGTATATTAGTTCAGTTTTTCACGAAGGAGAGCATTATTAAGAATGGCCCGGGCTCGTTCGCACTAGTGCGCTCAAGCTCTCGCAATTCGGATTCGAGTTTGCGAAGTTCCCCCCGTATGGATTTGAGTACACCACCCCCTTTAGAGATACACCACCCATGGACAGTGACCTTGAAGGCCTTCCACACCACAGTGAGGTCAGATACCGACCCTACATTCCGGTCGAAAAAATCTTGAATGTCTTGGTCAAGGTCAGCCCTGAAAGCGGAATCAGTAAGATGTGAGGGGTTGAGGCGCCAGCTGAGATACGGGGAGGTCTCAAGGGGGATGCGCAGTGAAATGAGGACCGGGGAATGGTCGGAGAATGTCCTTGAGAGGTGTATGGCTTTGGTCAGCCAGGGGGAAAGGCCCGATGACAAGAACACATAGTCTAAACGCGCCCATGTGGAGCGTATTGCCGAGTGGTGAGTGCCCTGCTTAAGGGATGGGTGCAGGTGTCGCCAAGAATCAATGAGGGAGTGATCGGTAAGCAAGGAAGAGAGGACGCGTTGAGTATGAGAGTAGTGCGCCGTTTGTGGGTGAGAGCGGTCCATGCACGGCCTGATGACGGCATTAAAGTCGCCGCCTAGTATCACATGACCTATACCTAGGGTCTGAATTTTACCCCATAATGTGAGCAGCGATGAGGTGTCATCGACGTTGGGGCCATAGTAGCAGGCAAAAAGGACCGAATGGGAGTGTAGAGTCCCCCAGACCATGCAGTATCTCCCCCCTGGGTCCGTCCCCGCAGGAACAAACCTCAAACCCCGCCTGACCAAGATCGTAACACCCCTGGCATAATTAGAGTAGGAGGAAAAAACCCTGCAGGAAGCCCAACGAGATGCAAAGTGAGAGGTGTTATCAGACAACGGATGTGTTTCTCGGAGCATAGCAATTGAGACCCCCTGGCTGTCCAGATATCCCAAGATTTGTCTCTTCTTTCTGGGGTTATTCAGTCCCCTAACATTCCATGACACCAGCTGGAATTGGAGCGCAGGCGGCTCAGACTCTACGTCACCCATTCATACAGATGCAGCATCTTGTAGCATAAAATCACACAGTTTAGGACCAAAGCATTTTCAACTTCAAACATAGCACACACTTCTCGCAGACAGCCCCCCCACGGACCACCCAGGGACAACAAATCCAAAATTACTAGGTCATTAGTAGTGGAACAAAACCCATTCCCACCCACACCGGCAACCCCAACTGGCCGGGAATTCAGACCCCACCCAGTTTCCCAAAACTCATACCAAGTACTCCCTAAACAGAGTAGAACACAAATACCACCTCCCAGGAGGGAGGAGAGTCTCAGGGGTTCGCCCATAGGGGGGGCCGGAACTAGGGGCCCCAGACGTACCGAACCACCTCCTTACTTACACCCACTAACCACAGGGAACCTGTCGTCTAGCGTGGGGCGGAGTTGGGTGACCGAGCGCATATGAGAGTCTCAATCAGTTCTGCCCCGAATGGAGCTAACAACAGGACAAAGCACACAAAACTTAGTGTGTCCAAATCAATATAGCGCGCCCATGTCATGACAGAAAAGGAGGACCATACCATCTCAGAGTCTCTCAGTCCTGTTGCGACAGTGGTGATCGCGACCTAGATCTGCGCAGTGCAGCACCATCATCATCCCGCTCCGCTCTGCAGCTCTTAAGGAAGTCCTCCACCTGATGGGGATTTTGAAAGAGATGGGTTTTACCTCGGAAAGCCACTTTCAATCTGGCGGGGTAGAGCATAGCATAGGGAATCTCCTGCGCCTGGAGCTTCTTTTTAACCATTGCCTATTTACGTCTTGCTTCCTGAACAGTAGAGGTGAAATCCGGGAAGAAGGACAGGGTGGTATTGCAGTAGTTTACAGTTCCCACCTCCCTCGCTCGTCGCAACACAGAGTCTCTGTCCCTATAATTCAGGAAGCGCACAATGATGGGGCGCGGAGTTGCTCCAGGAGGCGGGCGAGCTGCCAGGGATCTGTGGGCCCGCTCAACAATGAAATGTGACGAGAAGGATTCCCCACCAAAGAGTTCGACGAGCATGTTCTCCACGAAGGTCTCCATTTTATCAGTGTTGGAGGTTTCCGCAAGGCCCAGGATACGGACATTATTGCGCCGAGACCGCGCTTCCAAGTCCTCGTTCTTATCAGTGATGAGTTTGAACAGCCTATCCATTTGAGTGACCTGCTTACTTGTTGAGGTGGCGCCATCCTACAGGACGGAAATTCTATCCACCGTTTCCTTAATGCGGGTGTCGTGCTGCTCAAGCTTGGAGACGACGCTGTCCATGCGAGTGTTGATGTTGTCTATCTTGGCGTCGATCGTGGAGAGGCTCTGCTTCAGACCCAGCAACAGCATCTTCCAGTCTTCATCCGGAGGCTCCTGGGAGGTCGGACCCCCCTTCAGGCTCCGGAATCAATTTGGGAGTCTTTTTGGATTCAAAAGGTATCTTGGACTGCCTGGCGTCGTTGCGACCCATGACACATCTGGGCGCCCGTGTTGATGGAGGGGAGACGGACGCCAGGTCGCAAGGAGGCCCGGGGCGAAAGCGCAGACAGTGCCCCACCGGCCAAGAGCTCGCTGGCAGAGGAGAGGTGTCTTGCGAGGAGGCCACAGGAAGACAGCCAGATGATACCGCCACAGGAAGGCGGCAAGGAATTCAGCACCAATGGGCTGGCGGCACCGCAGACCGACGTCCCACGCAGTGTCCCCGTTCAGGCAGACAGTTCAGCAAATTAATCAGTGCGCTGGCTCCAAAGGTAAGGACGCAGGCACTAAGGCAATAGTTAGTGCAGCCTCAGCGGGGGGGGAGGGGGAGGGAGGGTAGGAAGAGAGGGCAGAGCACCGGGTTGTAAATGGGGCTGTAGGTTCTGTTGGCCCCTCTGGAGAGCAGCAGGTGTGGCAAGGCAGGTAAATAGGGGGGGAAGGGGGATGTGGAGGGAGGAGCTGCTCTAGGGCCGAGTATGTAGAGCAGGAGAGTCCAGGGTTGCCCAGCAGGATCGTAGCAGCTAGGTACAATTCAGTAAGGTCCCAGTAAGGCGCAGGTACAGGTTGCACAGGCAGCGTGGGTAATCCGGCCTGGAGAAGGGAGCACCAGGCAGCAGGAGCAGACAGACAGCTCCACAGAAGAAGAGCGAAGAGGCCGCCCCCGCAGCGCTACCCCCCGGACCTCCACGACCCTGCAGGGGATGGTCCGAGAAGATGACGGGGGGGGGGTCCGAGCGCCACGAGCGTAGCAGAGTGATGCAGGGTCCAACCGGGCTGGCAGGAGAGCGGAGGGGCGGGCCGGGCAGGCAGCGGCGGCTCTCACCTACTGGACCGATGCCTCCCCAGGCGTCCGAGGCAGTCGCGATTGACCCGCCGTCTAATGTTCCGCCGCAGGATGGATGCAAGAGCCGCGCCGGCCGCGCCACAGGGTCCCAGGCTGTCTCTGCAGAGGGGGAGCCACTCCGGAGGATCACAGCAGCAGCTCCGCGGGCCGGTCGGAAAGGAGCAGGCAGCCGGTCCCGCCCCTATGGAGGTAAGCGGGACTAGCACAGGAGTCTCAGGTGCTGGCAGTCTGTGCCCCCGGGGGGGGAGAGCGAAGAGGCCGCTGTCGCAGCCTAGCTGTTCCGGGCCGCCCCAACCCCGCAGGAGATAGGGCAAAATGGGGGATCCAAGCGCCAAAGAAGCAGCGCAGCGCTGCTGAGTCTAGTACAGGCCGCGGGGGGGGGGGGGGCAGGCCACGACAAGCGAAGCCCAAAGGAAGTGGGTAGCTCTCACCTGCAAGGGTCGGAGCCCCCCCCCCAGACTTTGGAAGCAGTCCAACGCTGTCCGCGGGCTAGCGCACCTCCACAGGAAGGATCTCAGGCCTCGTAGACCAGGCCGCAAAGCACCGGGCTGTCCTGACAGAGGGAGGCCGACACGGAGGGCAGCCACAACAGCACCAGGAGCCGCCCAAGCCGAAACAGGCCGCCGATCACGACCAGGAGCAGTTGGTCAGGGCAAGTTAGGTACCGCCCACAGCACATCGAGAGGCAGGCAATGGGGCTTAGTAGCATCGGAGGAGAGACAACAGGATCACTGTAGGATGTGATGAAACGTTCAGTCGGTCGGGAGCCTCACATCAGTGCGGCCATCTTGGTCTGGCGCCACCTAGCTCCCCCCACTTTCATTAATGATTAACACATTCATAAACACGAGAAAGTGAGGTATCTATTTTAAAGATTTATTTTAAAATCAAAGACTTAACCTAGTACAGGATATGAATGGAAACCAAAATAAAGACAAATAAAATGGCAGCAGGAATGTTTACTTAGAGCGAGAATAGATAAACCACTCCACTGTGATTGATGTTATACATTTACAGTTATTCTACCCCCATTCTGATACTTCTAAGCACTTAGCTAATTCTAGCTCAACAGAAAATAAAAACCTATTTTTCCTGTAAGGGATGGTTCACACCTTCATATCTGTTTTAGCAATAAGCTTGTGTTCAATAAAAGAGGAAGCCTGCTATTCTTTTTTGTATTCTAGCACTGATACGTTCAGTAGTTCAGGCCAACAGTCTTTCTTCCCAGTAGATTGCAGTTGGAATCAGCAATATTACTCTAAATAAGTGTTCCGTTTTCGCCTGGTTGAAAATTCCCCTCTAAATCTCACTCTTTGTGCTCCGCTTTTATAATATTATTTCATTTCGGTTGAAACTCTTAGAATAAACAGCTATCAGAAAGAGGCATAAAGCCCTTTAACTTATTTCCATTCTGCAAGACCGTTCTTTTGAACAACAATGACCAAGACATGCAGTTATCAACTTTCTCGAAATTCTTCACTATAACATGCAATGTAAAACAGAACAGTCAGCACTTAGGTTAAATACTCGGAATATATTAAAGCAACCCTTAATTATCACATTGCAGAGCACAGTCATATAAAGTAAATGTGCGATATGTTATTCGATTGATTAATTAGCACATGTAACTCAAGAAGGTGAAACCCAGAAGGGAAAAAGTAACATATTCATGACATAGAATATATTTACTTGCACAGATAACAATATGAAGAAGTTATTCATTTTTGTAGAATCAATTTACTTCAGTTATATAAAGTCACTTGTGGTCCCTGCAGTTGATTGTAGTCACACAGAAAGGAGCAAACTGATGGTGCTGTTATGCTCTCCTCCCATGCACCTTGATGGATAGCAATACAAGGAAGCTCGTGAGATATGAGTAGGTGCTCTTAAACCTCAGTGAGCCTTCTGGTAGCCCATGAAATAGCAATGCAAGGTATTTTTATACAAAACATATGGACGGAGGATGTCATTTCTTTGCCTAATTCGACTTCGAATGGAAATGTTTACTGTTACATAAGAATAATATTATTTATCAATTCTATAGCTCACATTGAACTACAATGTCAATGTTCTAAATTATGTTTTTAAAGCCACAACGTCCTGACGAGTCTATGTATTCATTTTATGGCGAAAACATATCGACATGTAGTCATGCCTTCCTTTTGTGAAAAAAATACTTCTAATGGTGGACATCAAAAATGAAAATAATAGAATGAATTCCAGTTAATTAAAACTGCCTCAAATCACAAATGAATACAGCTGTCCTCAGACGTTGCGCTTCAAAACCAAATATGGGAGCTATTTAAATTGCGCATTAATGAAGAGTGGATACATTATAGTGAACATATGATACATATGTCATAATGAAAAATTTACAGGTAAGGTGGGAGAGAAATAGTTATGGAAAAGTAAAAAATATTGAAAACAAAATGTATGAGAGGTGATGAAGGGGCATGTGTTGCTATCATCATGGTAGATAAAGAAAGTAAATGAATCCATATCGGTCAGAGAACGTGATCTTTGTTAATTTTCTCTCAGCTTGGGTCTGCAGAGACCGATGACTGACAAGGGGGCGGTGTTTTGTTGAGACAGAGTGTCGGCGGTCCTCTCCTCCCCCCTCAAGTCTGTGGAGACCTAAAGAGAGGTGGGTGAAGGTGAGTAAGACCATCAACCACCACTTTGGTCAGGTTACGTGACAGTAGAAACATTTCTTTCCCACTACAGTTAGGTCAAAACAGTGCATAACCAGATTCATAATACAGTATCCAGGTTAGTGACTCTCTGCGTGTGAACCATACACAAATGGTCATGGTTACTAAGGGTGCAGCGGGTGCAATGGCACCAGGGCCCGTTGACCTAAGGGGACACTGAACCCTTATTGTTGTATTTTACTATTCCACTAGTGGTCTGGGTTCCCATTTTCTTGCTTGCATGGATCCCGTAACACCCTTGCTCTCCCACTACATACATAATAAATTAGTAAATAGGTGCAATCAGACACCCGGGAGACACAGAAGAACAAGAATAAAGAGAGTGCTAAGGGAAAAGTTGGAGACCACCTATGGTTTGTGTACCAAAAGATGCAGTGAAAATCCAGGCCCCCTCCCTCATACACAGGTCTTCCCCATCCTCACAACTGTACCTTTAGTCCTTACCTGGGTCTTTTCATTTATAGTTTACACGAAATGTTAAACATTTTATAATAAAAGCTTATTGGATGCCTGCAACTATCCACCACCCAAATGAAAAAGCAATAAAACAGCCAAAAGTTCATCAAAACATATTGTTTCCAGTGAGGCCTTATCCACACAAGGAATCAGCTCTGGGCGGGTCCCTGTTACTCCTTTGTCCATCCGCAGGAACAGGACGAGGCCGCAATTACTCACTGCGCTGAGTAATTACATCTGTGTATCAGGAAAGGGAAGCGGTCACTAATTTACTTTTATAAGGTAACTTCCCTAGGCTTGATGGGCTTCCGGCCTCGTGCCGGCCTCCCGGAAGCGGGTGCTGGCTGCGTCCATCCCTTGGGGCTTGTACATGAGTTTCTGCAGAACCAGATGCCCGCGTGCCAGCAGACGGCCCAAGAAAGACCAATAAAAAATGTTTCATGCACAAGACGTATATATATGTCCTGTGGTGTGGGGAACTGCCCAAGGTGTTTCTGCCATGTCGGTAGGGCCTGTGGAAGAGCAGTAGCACATAATGCTAGTTTTTGACAGCAATACATACCATGTGTGCAGAAACGAACGCGAAAAAAATGCCGGCCACAGAATGGAAGATTATTGATGGATAGAACCTGTCAGCCTTTCGAGGCTGCAATGAGCGCTCTCTGCAGGGTTAGACTTGGACATAAAATAGGCCCGGGCACCAAAATAAAAGTGCTCTCGTTAGTGACTTAGCTTAGAAAAGTGGCCCATGTTTGCAAATTGGAGCAGGTTTGAACTTGTAAAGACACGCTGTCTTTTGCGAGCTATTGAAGAGTGCATGGATTTGAGCTGCTGCAGACAGTATTTCTTTTTAATGTCGAATATATCAGCAGCAAAAGTCGTCCCATCAGATAATAAAACAGGTCCACGCCACAAACAGCCAAAGGAAACTGGCCCACACACACGAACTTGTAAGACCAGACCATCGGGCACTGCCCATTGTCCTTTAGACCAGTCCCAAACTGTCTCTCTGCCAGGTGGTTCCATTATGAAAGGAAGCCAGATCTCCAAATAATGTACTGAGACTACGAAGGTATGTTTGTGTTCTGCCAAACAAAATAAGAAAACGATCCAATCTGATGCACAGTCAAAAGAGCACTATTCACTCAGCCTTTCACACACCACACCCTCCATTTGCAGAGGTGGTTTTGAGTTTTACACCCTAGAATCCATGCACATTCGAATGTTTTAGTGATGTTCTAGCTTCAATAAATTCAGACAAAGCTTAGAATATCGTCTTAATCTAAATAAAGTGTCAAACAAAGAAAGACCAAAAAAAGATGCAGCGTTAATACTCCTGTTGGCCGTCAAGAACTCAGGGGATTACTTGAAATGTGAGACGAGTACAGCCCGGGTCAAAAAGTGTACAGTTTAGTATGTAAAAGCCAGTGGGCAGAAACTGAGATTAGATTACTTGTCAAATTTAAGAATGTCCCCTATATAGCACGAGGCTGCTCGTTGGAGTCAGACTTGTGCTATGAAAAAAAGGGTTTTGTTAAAGTATACACACATGAATTCTGTTTGGTTGGTATGGCTTGTGCGTACGGTCCACTAGGCCTTCTTATTTACTGCACTGCTGGTAGAGTGCTTCCCCTGGTATTTGCAGTGCTTAATTTGCACTCAACACCGTCCGAATCCTTGGATGCTACCGAGCCTCCCCGAGACGAACCCACGGACCCTTCAGCTGCCACGCCTGCAAGTTCACCTGCATCCGGATCTGCCCCGCACCAGCACCCGCCATGCCGAACACCAAAAGCAACCACCTGAAGTACATCCTCCTCAACAGCCGCTCCGTCCACAGACATGCCATCGAACTCTGGAACCTCCTCGACACCACAGCTCCTGACGTCGCCTTCCTCATGGAAACCGGTATGAACGACTCCTCAGCGCCCGACATCGCCATCGCCATCCCAGAGGGCTACAAGATCACCCGAAGAGACCGCGACAACCAGACTGGAGGAGGCATCGCCATCATCTACAGGGACACCATCCGCATCAAGACCAACACCGACGACACCCTGAAAACCGCCGAACACCTGCACTTCCAGATCCACACGGACCCCAAAACCACCCTCAGAGGCACCCTGATCTACTGACCCCCGGGACCACGCACACAATTCAGCGAGGACATCGCCGACTTCATCAGCCCGCACGCCCTCCCCTCCGCTGACTACATCCTCCTGGGGGACATCAACTTCCACCTGGAGAACAACAACGACAGAAACACCACCACCCTGCTCGACAACCTCGCCAACCTCGGTCTCAAGCAGCTGGTGTCCACCCCCACCCACCTCGCCGGACACACACTCGACGCCGTCTTCTCATCCAGCAAAGACATCGCCTTCAGCCACGCCACCGGACTCCACTGGACGGACCACAGCTGCGTCCACTTCACCTTCAACAGAATGACGATCCACCACCACCAGCAACAGGTTGCTCGAAGAAGCTTGAACAAGATCACAGCCGACCAGCTCGCCGCTTCCCTGAGCCAGCACCCTCCCCCCAGCTCAGCGAACCCCAGCCAGGCCGCCGACAACCTCACGAAGTGGATCAGCAACTGCGCGGACGAGCTCGCTCCACTGAGGACCCCGCCCAGCAGACCCGGCAGCAAGAAGGCCCCATGGTTCACCGACGAACTCAAGAGCTCCAAGAAGAACTGCTGAGCTCTCGAGAAAGCCTGGAGAAGGGAACCAACACCGGACAACATGACCGCCCTCAAGTTACCACCCGGAAGCACCACTAACTGATCCGCGCCACCAAGAATACTGCATTCAAGGACCGGCTGGACAACAATGCACACAACTGCAAGGAACTCTTCAACATCGTGAAAGAGCTCTCCAACCCCAACGCCGGAAACAACGACATCACCCCATCGCAAGACCTCTGCAACTCCCTCGCCTCCTACTTCCACAACACCATCGCGGACATACACAACAGCTTCAGCACTCAACCGACGCACGCCACGACCGAACCACCGCCCCCCACCACCACCCTCCGCGCCTGGACTCCGATCAGCACGGAAGACACCGTCCGCATGATGAACTCCATCCACTCCGGATCTCCAACCGACCCCTGCCCTCACCACGTCTTCAACAAGGCCGACGCTGTCATCGCACCCCACCTGCGGTACATCATCAACACCTCCTTCGACACCGGCACCTTCCCGGAGAGCTGGAAGTACGCCGAACTCAGCGCCCCACTCAAGAAACCTACAGCAGACCCCACCGATCTCAAGAATTACCGCCCCATCTCGCTCCTGCCGTTTCCAGCCAAAGTCATCGAGAAGACCGTCAACAAACAGCTGGCTGCCTTCCTCGAGACAAATGGATCCCTCGACCGCTCACAGTCTGGCTTCCGAGCCAACCACAGCACCGAGACCGCCCTCATCGCTGCCACCGATGACATCCGAGCCCTGATGGACAACGGAGAAACAGCGGCCCTCATCCTCCTAGACCTCTCCGCGGCATTCGACACTGTCTGCCACCGCACCCTAGTGCAGCGCCTCAGCAACGTCGGAATCCAGGAGAAGGCACTGGAATGGATCATCTCCTTCCTCGACGGAAGAACACAGAGAGTCCGTCTACCACCGTACAAGTCAGAGGCCACCGAAGTCATCTGCGGCGTCCCTCAAGGATCCTCGCTGAGCCCCACCCTCTTCAACGTCTACATGAGCCCCCTCGCGGCCATTGCACGCCAACACAACCTCAACATCATCTCCTACGCTGACGACACCCAGCTGATCCTCTCCCTGACCAACGACCCCGCCGCCGCCAGAGCCAACCTTCACGAAGGGATGAAAAACGTAGCCGAGTGGATGACGACCAGCCGCCTGAAACTGAACTCAGACAAGACGGAAGTCCTCATCCTGGGCTCCTCGCCCTCCGCCTGGGACGACTCCTGGTGGCCCCCCGCCCTGGGCACCGCACCCAAACCGACAGACCCCGCACGCAACCTGGGCTTCATCCTGGACTCCTCCCTCTCCATGACCAGACAAGTCAACGCCGTCTCCTCGTCGTGCTTCAACATCCTGCGCATGCTACGGAAGATCTTCCGGTGGATCCCCACCGAGACCAGGAAGACGGTCACCCAGGCCCTCGTCACCAGCCGAGTGGACTACGGCAACGCCCTCTACACCGGAACCACCGCCAAGCTCCAGAAGAGACTCCAGCGGATTCAGAACACCTCAGCCAGACTCATCCTCGACATCCCACGTCACAGCCACATCTCCGGACATCTGAGAAACCTGCATTGGCTCCCCGTCAACAAAAGAATCACCTTCCGTCTCCTCACCCACGCACACAAAGCCCTACACGATCAAGGCCCGAGCTACCTCAACAACCGCATCAACTTCTACGCTCCCAAACGCCATCTTCGATCAGCCAGTCACGCCCTCGCCGCCGTCCCCCGCATCCGAAGAACGACAACAGGAGGAAGGTCCTTCTCCTACCTGGCCGCCAAGACCTGGAACTCCCTCCCGACCGACCTGCACCTGACCCAAGACCACCTCTCCTTCAGGAAGAAGCTCAAGACCTGGCTGTTCGAGCAGTAGCAGCACCCCCCCCCCCCCCCCCACCCCCCAAGCGCCTTGAGACCCTCCGGGTAAGTAGTGCGCTCTACAAATGTCTTGATTGATTGATTGATTGATTGAATTTGTACACAATTATTGCTTGGGCCTTTCTCAGGAGCCCACTGGAATCACTAATTTTCCCGGTGCCACGCTGCCCAGGAAGGTACCAACGCAACTACTAACAATCGCCATCCTACAAGTGTGACAATTCACACTATCCCCGACCCCCATAGATATTAGAAAGGCTTGGGTGGCGGGGATAAATAATCTTTAATGTTTATTGAATTATTAAACAGTATTTTGTACTCATCTCAAAACTAGACAGGCAACGATGCCACGTGTAGTGTCTGTGTTGGGAATGAAGTGCTGGTGCCGAGCACCGGAAACCATGGCTCAAATTAAGCACTTAATCTTTGCATAGAAAATCGTTCAGTCAAAAAGAACTTTAAGAAGATGCCTTCCACACTCTGTGTTGTTCCCCATTTTGACCGTTTTGGCACTTGCAGGGCTTAAAACCCTGCAAGTGTCAACTCTTAGGTTTCACAGCTGGCTGTGCTGCGGGAGGTGTGAGCCTGGGAGACAAGTGCAGACTTCAGAGCGAGCGTTGTTGGATGTGGCGTGAGCCACATGGCACCAAACACCGACAGCCGACCAGAATCCCTTCCTGGGGTTTATCTCACTGCCTTTTCCGTCTACGCGTGTTTACACCCCTTAAAGATAGAGCAACAGACGGTCACGAGTGTGATTAAAAATAACAAGCAGATTTATTTTCAGGTAACACAGACTACAGCCTCAGAATGCAGTGTCATATCTCGGACTACTCAGTTGTCACAGGGTCAGAGAGCTAAGCTGTCTCCAAAATTACACACCTTTTTATTTTTTGAGACTCTAGAAAGCAGAGCTTTCTCTCCAGTTTCAGAATTCTTACAGGATCAGTGGCCCTAATTCTCCGATTAACCAGATTTCAGATTTTGCAGGTTCATGACTCAGTCAGCAGGGCTGTCTACCTGGTTGCCCATGTCCCAGCATGTGTTGGCTATCTATTGCCAAGTGTTGTCTACCTCTAGGATTGCCGTTTCCAGTGGTTATATAGATTGTAAAACCTGGAACTTCCGATTGCGCAGCTAGCCCTCAGATTATTACAATTTCCGACAGCGGACCCTTCCCAGCATTCCAGGTCCAGGCCGATGACAGCAGAGCTGCCGCTCCCGTGCCGTTTCCTAGCATAGACAGCAAAGCTTTCATCTCTGCTCAAAATGTAGTGTTTCCCGAGGCGCTGCACTCCTGAACCAAGCTGGTTGAAAGGGCAGTGTGTTTTCAAAGACTCAGAAGAAGAATGGGGCGCCCCTCGCCCCCCTCTCTTGCCGCTCGCCGTCCCCTCAGTGCAAATTCTGAATCCAATCCGTCAGTTTGTCAGCACATTAATCATCCGAGGAGCGCCCGAGGTCTACTGCTGAAATCGGACCACTTAAGCGCAGTTAGATCCGTGCGCTCCCCTGCGTGGAAGCGTCCCATCAGGAGGATTCTTCCAACTGCTTCTCAGGAGCCTCGTTGCCCTATCGCCAGTGACCCCTATTTCGCATCCAGCTAGAGTGGCCTGCATTGCGCCTCACTGTGAAATTCTCTTTCAAATGCTAAAACACGCACCAGGACCGGAACCGTGTGAGGGGATGTAGCAAGGATGCCATGGGCTCGAATGCAAGCTAGGCACAGTAGCGCGCCCTGATCGGTGGTAAAGGCCTCATTGCACATGACTCTGTAGGCCCCTCACACCTCTGTGCCCATCTGCAATAATGATATCTAGGCCTCTCGTTGTGACAGCCTGATGCTTCTGAAAGGCTGGTGGACTGGGGAAGAGTTCATAACATCAGGTAAGCACGTGTAAAAGGTTGGCGAAAATATGGTGGTAAGCTGAAAGTGTACCAAGTGAGCAATATCTTTCGCCTCAAAAGACCTAGGGAGAGGTGTGGCGCCGCGGCCAGGGCGACTGACGCTGGAATCTGGGGATCACGGTTCGATCCCCAGAGCTGCCACCATGTGACTCTGGGCAATAGCTTGCTTAATCTTCCTGACGGCCCCCAGCGCCTAGAGACCCTAACTGGTGAATGTGGATTATTATTATTACCTACTTGCTTCCATTTTGTGGTTTCTGAGACCTAATTTAAAAAATGTGGCAACAAGATCTGCAAAGTTTACCAATTAGGAAGGGTGCTTAAGATTTTAAGTTGTCACTTGTGGCACTGTGCACTATCAATCAAGCAGCGGTTTGTTAAGCGCGCTACTCACCCGTGAGGGTCTCAAGGCGCTGGGGGGGAGGGGGGGGAGCGGCTTCGGGTCAGTTGAAGAGCCAGGTCTTGAGGTCCTTCCTGAGCGGTTGAGGGTCAGGGAGCGTCTGATGTTCACAGGGAGATTGTTCCAGTTCTTGGCTGCGATGTAGGAGAAGGCTCTCCCGCCGGTTCTGTGTCTGCGGATGCGGGGACCTCTGCCAGGGTGAGGTCGGAGGAGCTGATGTTCCTCTTGGGTACGTGGAAGGATACTCTGTCGTTGAGGTATTTTGGTCCGATGTTGCTGAGGGATTTGTAGGTGTGGGTGAGTAGTTTGAAGGTGATCCTCTTCTCGACTGGGAGCCAGTGGAGGCCTCGTAGGTGTTGGGTCATGTGCTCGTGACGTGGTGTCCCGAGGACGAGTCTGGCTGAGGCGTTCTGGATTGTTTGGAGTTTGTGTAGAAGAGTTCGGTTTACTCCGGCGTAGAGGCCGTTGCCGTTGTCCAGTCTGCTGGTTATGAGTGCGTGGGTGACAGTCTTTCTTGTTTCGGGGGGTTCCATTTAAAGGTCTTACGGAGGATGCAATGGCAGTTGAAACTGGTGGATGCAACGGTGTTGATCTGGCGGTTCATAGAGACAGAGGAGTCACGGATGATTCAGAGGTTCCTAGCGTGGTATGTCGGGGTTGGTGGGTTACCGAGCGCGGAGGGCCACCAGGTATTGTCCCAGGCGGAGGTGCAGGGTCGGAGGAGGAGGACCTCAGTCTTCTCTGAGTTGAGCTTCAAGCATCTATCCATCCAGTCTGCCACGTTCTTCATTCCTTCCTGGAAGCAGAGTCTGGTGTCTTCGGGATTCTTCATGAGTGAGAGGATGAGCTGGGTGTCGTCAGCATAGGATACGATGCTGAGACCGCGCTGTCTGATGATGGCAGCGAGGGGGGCCATGAACCTGTTGAAGAGAGTCGGGCTGAGCGATGATCCTTGGGGAACTCCACAGTTGATGTAAGTGGGCTCTGAGAGAAAGGGGGGGAGTCTGATCCTCTGCGTTCTGCTGGAGAGGAAGGATTGGATCTAGTCGTGGGCAGCTCCTTGTATCCCAGCGTTGTGGAGTCTGTCTGCGAGTGTGCGATGTGAGACGTGTCGAAGGTAGCGGAGAGGTCTAGAAGGATGAGGGCCGCAGTGTGTCCCTGGTCAAGTAGCATGCGGATGTCGTCAGTGGCGGCAAGCAGGGCTGTCTCAGTGCTTTGGTTGCTGTGGAAGCCAGACTGGGAGGTGTCTAGGATGGAGTTCTCATCGATGAAGGTGGTCAGCTGGGCGTTCATGATATACTCAGTGACTTTGGCTGCGAAGGGAAGGAACGAGATGGGTCGGTAGTTTTTCAGGTCCGTTGGGTCGGCTGTGGCTACTTGAGGAGGGGTTTCACCTCTGCCCGTTTCCAGTCGTCGGGCAGGTGCCTGATCTGTCTTAGTTTGTGTGCGATGGCAGTGGTGGCCTTGTGGAAGATGTGGGCTGGGCAGGGGTCCGTTGGGGCTCCTGAGTGAGTTTTCCTCATGGTCACAGTGATGTGTTCGACGGTAGCGGGGTCCCAGGACGTGATGGTTGGCTTATCGGTGGCAGTAGGTAGGAGGGTGTTATCCAGCGCTTGTTCACTGAAGATATCGTTTAGGGCTTTGTTCTTCAGATGGAAGTATGAGCTGAGCTTTTCGCAGAGTTCCTGGGAGGGCGTGACATCCATAGCCTCGCAGGTGGGTTTTGCGAACTGCTGAATGACGTTGAACAGTTCCTTGACGTTAGTCGCATTGGTCTGGACTTTGTCTCTTATGAAGGTCCATTTGGTGTCTCTTTTGCACTCGTGGTATTCCTTCCAGGCGCTCTTGTGGTTGTTCCGTGCTTCTGTGGTTTTCTGGTTTTGCCAGTTTTTTTCTAGGCATCTTCAGGAGCGTCTCGCTTCTTGTAGTTCAGTGGTGAACCAGGCGGCCTTCAGGGGGCGTTGTTTGGTAGGGTAGTGGAGGGGTGCCAGCTTGTCCGCGCAGCGTGAGACCCAGCGGTAGAATTCCCTGGCTGTTGGTGTCTGTCGTGGCGCTGGAGGGGGGGGTCTTGGAGGAGGGTGGTGAAGTGTTCCTCAGTGACATTGCTCCAGTTCTGCCGTGGGGGGCGCAGTGCGGGTTTGGGTGCGATGGTTGTGTTGAAGGTGAAATGGACGCAGTGGTGGTCCATTCAGGCGGGCTGGGTGGTGTGGCTGAACCAGATGTTTGATCCTCCCGTGAAGATGGGGTCGCGGGTGTAACCCGTTCTGTGAGTGGGCGTGTTGATGAGCTGCTTCAGTCCTAGGTTGGCGAGGTTGTCAAGCAGAGTGGTGGAGTCGGGTCGTTGCTGTTGTCGAGGTGAAAGTTCAGGTTCCCGAGTAGAACGTAGTCCGTGGAGGTGATGGCGTGGGGTGCGGCAAGCTCTGTGATGGTGGTTGCGGGCCGGGTACGATGTCTTGGCGGTTTGTAGATGAGGGTGTCGCGTAGCATGGTCCTGGGGCTGGTCTGGATCTGGAAGTGGAGGTGATCTGTGTTGGAGTGGGGGTCGCTTGTGCTGGGTGTGGCGAGTCGGAGTTGGTCCTTGTGTGCGATGGCGAGTCCTCCTGAGGTTTTGTAATTCTCGAGTCTGACTCCATTTTGTTTTGTGCCACCATTTTGTGTTGCCCTCACGTAGGCCTGTGAAGGTAGCCTGGTGAATAAAGTAGCCTGGCCTTCTTAGTTCATGTATACATTAACTAAGTTTGTCGCTCCCCCAGCGCTCCTCTCGCAAAATCGGAAGCCTCCTCCTCGCTGCCTGCATTGACTGCCCTGATACCTGCTGCCTGCCGCCCTGTCACAGCGCATAGCTGATTTAACTGCGATTGGTATCGTTTTTGATCGCATTGCTTGTTATTAATTAACGCATTAAGGTTGAGCGCCTGCCATCGTCTATGCTCGCATTGCTTAATAGTATTTCACTGTTCATAGCGGCTGATGTAACTGTGGTTGAAGCGTCTTTTTGGGAACTTAGTATCTGTATTCATTGAGTGTAGCTCCGGCTGTGCCCCAGTTTCGTTTTATCACCGGGCGGCCATTTCAGATTGTTTGTATTTTTCCCGTGTCTCCTCCCAGACCCCTCCTCCCAGCTGACCCTCCCACACACTGTTCCACTACACTCGCCCCGTCCTCTCTTTCCCTGTGACCGTCTGGATTCCCTCCATTACGGTCGCTCCCCCAGGGCTCCTCTCGCAAAATCGGAAGCCTCCTCCTCGCTGCCTGCATTGACTGCCCTGATACCTGCTGCCTGCCGCCCTGTCACAGCGCATAGCTGATTTAACTGCGATTGGTATCGTTTTTGATCGCATTGCTTGTTATTAATTAACGCATTAAGGTTGAGCGCCTGCCATCGTCTATGCTCGCATTGCTTAATAGTATTTCACTGTTCATAGCGGCTGATGTAACTGTGGTTGAAGCGTCTTTTTGGGAACTTAGTATCTGTATTCATTGAGTGTAGCCCCGGCTGTGCCCCAGTTTCGTTTTATCACCGGGCGTCCATTTCAGATTGTTTGTATTTTTCCCGTGTCTCCTCCCAGACCCCGCCTCCCAGCTGACCCTCCCACACACTGTTCCACTACACTCGCCCCGTCCTCTCTTTCCCTGTGACCGTCTGGATTCCCTCCATTACGGTCGCTCCCCCAGCGCTCCTCTCGCAAAATCGGAAGCCTCCTCCTCGCTGCCTGCATTGACTGCCCTGATACCTGCTGCCTGCCGCCCTGTCACAGCGCATAGCTGATTTAACTGCGATTGGTATCGTTTTTGATCGCATTGCTTGTTATTAATTAACGCATTAAGGTTGAGCGCCTGCCATCGTCTATGCTCGCATTGCTTAATAGTATTTCACTGTTCATAGCGGCTGATGTAACTGTGGTTGAAACGTCTTTTTGGGAACTTAGTATCTGTATTCATTGAGTGTAGCTCCGGCTGTGCCCCAGTTTCGTTTTATCACCGGGCGGCCATTTCAGATTGTTTGTATTTTTCCCGTGTCTCCTCCCAGACCCCGCCTCCCAGCTGACCCTCCCACGCTCCGCCCCCTCCGAATTTCATTTATGCCTGATGTCCCAACGTGCAGCGTCCACTCGCTGCGGCCGCGCCGAAGGTGCGCCAAAGGTAAGCCTGTCTACGCCCGTCCGCGCCTGGACCGCGCCCAGCGCCAGACCCCCTGGTCCTCGTAATGCCCACCCCTCCCGCATTACTTACGATGCCACCACCCTCCTAGCCCTTAACGCCGGCCGTTCCCCCAACTGCATCCAAGCCGCTCCTGGACACACCCATGGACCCTTCTCTTGCAACTCCTGCAAGTTCGACGGCACCAAGAACAACTCCTCATCTACGAATCCACAACAGATATCCGACCCCAACCACCTACAATGCATCCTGCTCAACACCCGCTCGGTCCACAGGCACGCCATCGACCTCTGGAATCTACTAGACACCATCTCTCCGGACGTCGCCTTCCTAACAGAAACATGGATGAACGCCACATCAGCCCCAGACATCACCATTGCCATCCCGGAAGGCTATAAGATCATTCGCAAGGACCGTACCGGCCAAACAGGAGGAGGCATCGCTATCGTCCATAAGAAATCCATCCGCATCTCAACCAGCTCAGACGTCAATCTCGCCAACACTGAACACCTTCACTTCCAGATCCACATCGACCCCAAGACCACACTCAGAGGCACCCTCCTTTACAGACCACCAGGACCCCGCGCACAATTTAGTGAAGACATCACGGACTTCATCACTCCACACGCGCTCCCCTCCAAGGATTACATCCTTTTGGGAGACCTCAACTTTCACCTTGAGAAGAACAACAACCGCAACACCACCACCCTTTTGGACAACCTCGCCAACCTCAGACTTAAACAACTTGTCACTACCCCCACCCACATCGCAGGTCACACACTCGACCCTATCTTCACCTCCAGCAAACATGTCTCCTTCAGCCACACCACAGCTCTCCTTTGGACTGACCACAGCTGCGTTCACTTTACCTACAACAAGTCCACATCCAACAACCACCCCCAACCCACTCTGCGAAGAAACTGGAACAAAATCACCATCGACCAGATCTCCTCATCGTTTCTTCAAAACCCCCCCGCCCACTCCTCAAACCCCGACCAAGCAGCCACCAACCTCACCCAATGGTTATCCAACAGCGCCGACATCCTAGCACCACTGAAAAAATGACAAATCAAACTAGGCAGCAAGAAGGCCTCCTGGTTCAACGACGATCTTAAGAAATCCAAGAAACTCTGTCGCTCCCTTGAGAAGGCCTGGAAAAAAGACCCAACCACCAGCACCAAGGACGCCTTCAAAAACGCCACCCGCATACACCACCAACTGATCCGGAATGCCAAGAAAGCCGCTTTCAAGGACCGACTAGATAGCAACGCCCACAACAGCAAGGAATTATTCAACATCGTCAAGGAATTTACCAACCCCTCAGCCAACTCCAACGACATCACCCCCTCTCAAGCCCTCTGCGACTCCCTAGCCTCATTCTTCCACAACAAAATTGCAGACATCCACAACAGCTTCGACAACCGACCCGAAGTCCAACCCACCCAACCCTCTGCAGGACCCCCACCCCCCTTGAACATCCTCAATGACTGGAACCCAATCTCGACTGAGGACACCATCCGTCTGATGAACTCTATCCACTCAGGATCCCCCACAGACCCATGCCCTCACCACATCTTTAACAAAGCAGACTCCATTATAGCACCGCACCTCCGAGACGTCATCAACTGCTCCCTCAACTCCGCAACCTTCCCGGAAAGCTGGAAACATGCCGAACTCAGCGCCCTCCTGAAGAAACCCACAGCTGACCCCACCGAACTCAAAAACTACCGCCCTATCTCACTCCTTCCATTCCCGGCCAAAGTCATCGAGAAAGCGGTCAACAACCAGCTCGCCGCCTTCCTCGAAACCAACAAATCCCTTGACTCCTCACAGTCCGGCTTCTGAGCCAAGCACAGCACTGAAACCGCCCTCATCGCAGCAACAGACGACATTCGAACTCTACTGGACAATGGAGACACAGTCGCCCTCATCCTCCTCGACCTCTCCGCAGCCTTCGACACGGTCTGTCATAGCACCCTTTTACAGCGCCTCAGAAACATCGGAATCCAAGGAAAAGCACTGGAATGGATCACCTCGTTCCTCACCGGAAGAACCCAGAGAGTCCGCCTTCCACCATCCAAGTCAGAGGCCACTGAAGTCATCTGCGGCGTACCACAAGGATCTTCACTCAGCCCCACCCTCTTCAACGTATACATGAGCCCCCTCGCGGTCATTGCACGCCAACACAACCTCAACATCATCTCCTACGCCGATGACACTCAACTGATCCTATCACTCACCAGAGACCCTAACACTGCCAAAACCAACCTGCATGAAGGAATGAAAGAAGTAGCCGAATGGATGAAGCACAGCCGTCTGAAACTGAACTCAGACAAAACAGAAGTCCTCATCCTAGGCACCTCCCCCTCTGCCTGGGATGACTCTTGGTGGCCAGAGGCCCTTGGAAAAGCACCCATCCCGACGGACCACGCACAGAACCTGGGCATCATCCTGGATTCCTCACTCTCAATGAACAGACAAGTCAACGCCGTTTCTTCATCTTGCTTTAACATTCTTCGCATGCTCAAAAAAACATTTCGCTGGATCCCCACCGAAACTAGAAAAACGGTCACCCACGCACTGGTCACGAGCCGACTGGACTACGGAAACACCCTCTACGCCGGTACCACCGCAAAACTCCAGAAAAAACTCCAACGCATCCAGAACGCTTCAGCCAGGCTCATATTAGACATCCCGCGTAAAGAACACATCTCTGGTCACCTGAAAAACCTCCACTGGCTCCCCATCAATAAGAGGATTACTTTCCGCCTCCTAACCCACGCACACAAAGCACTCTACAAAATCGGACCCGAATGCCTCAACATACGACTGTCCTTCTACACCCCCTCCCGCCAGCTACGATCCTCCAACCAAGCCCTTGCCACTGTACCTCGCATCAACAAAACCACCATGGGAGGTAGATCCTTCTCCTACCTGGCAGCTAAAACCTGGAACTCACTTCCCACTCACCTTCGCCTTACTCAGAACCACCTAGCATTCAGAAAGCAACTTAAAACGTGGATATTTGACAAGTAATTCCCCACCCTTCTTCAAGCGCCTTGAGACCCTCTGGGTATGTAGCGCGCTATATAAATCTATTGACTTGACTTGACTCCGAAATGAACTGTAAGAAACTGACCTCTTCACCTGAAACTGACCTCGCAAAGCCAATTTCCCTGATCGATCTTTGTCTGAGATTGCCAATCAATGTTCAGGACATGTTAACTTTTAGTTTCCTTGCACATGCCTTATCTTGTTCAGCATCTGTTACCGTTTCTTTTTTATGTTTCTTCATTACATGGGTTATGCTTTCAATTATAGGTTTGTCCGGTTTGTGGAGATTGAATTTTGGACATTCCTAATAATTAACTTTTGGGTTGGGATACTGTAAATTGAGTTTTTGTTATGGGACACTTTGTTTGAAAATGTACCTTATTGGCTAGAATTTTGTGCAGTGGGTGTACATTTATAATGTGAATATTGGGTATAAAATGAGACGTCTCGCCTTAGTAAAATGAGCAGTCTCCTGAGAATTTACACCATGATGTATTTCTAGGATCACTATTACTAGCTGCAGCTAATAAACTTGGTCTCTGATGCCATCCAGAAGTATTCCGTGTCTCTGTATACCAAGACAGGTGAACTTGAAGATCTTAGGCGTGCCCCTGACGCCGCTGGGTTAAACCCCGGTTCTTCACTCCTCCTGGGCGGAGCGGACGGTCCATTCTCTGGATCTTGTAGCCGTCAAGGATGGCTGTGGCGATTTTGGGGCCGAAGGAGGCTTTGGTCCAGGTTTCCGTGAAGAAGGCCACATCGGGCAAGAGGGTGTCGATCAGGTCTCAAATGTCGATGGTGTGTCGGTGCAGGGAGCGCACGTTGAGAAGGATGCAATGCAAGTCAGGGTTTCGGCGGTGCGAGCATCAGGCGGCCCTTCGTCGGCTGCGGGAGCCTTGTCGATGGTGATGGATCTTCGGCAGTGTCTGCACGAAAACTGCCCATGGTTCGTGATCAGCAAGGCTCTTATGGAGTCGGTGTGTCTTCCATGATTGAGAGCGTGGAGGGTGGCTGAGTCGTAGTGATGGGGTCCAGGTGAACCAGGGTTTCTGGTGCTGGTCGCATTCGGGTCACGGACGGGTGCAGCCGGGCTTGCCTTTGGTGCACCTGCTGCATGCGTCCGCTTCGAGACCACACAGCGGTCGCTATATGAAGGGGAGAGGGGGGCGGGAGCAGAGGCAGGGAGGTTGGAGCGGCTGAGTCGGGGGCGGGACCACAGGGTCAGCAGCGGCGGGAAACAGAGGGGAAAGGAAACAACTACGGTCAGTACAGCGGGGGCAAAACAACAATAAAGCAGTCAGCAAATGAAAAGAAATGTGAGAATAACAGTGAGCAAAAGCGGAATACTGAGGAAATACCGGAAGGTGCCTGAAGCTAACCTGAGGCGCAGGGATGGGCTGCTGGCTTGAACCCTGCTCAGGAGAGGGGCTTGGTGCTGGCACTGTCGGCAGGGCAGTCAGGCGTAGCTGCTGGGGAGAGTGCTGGCCTTGGCCCAGAGGTCAAGGATCCACGCATGCTCCCCCGCAGCAGTCGCAATATGAAGGGGAAGGGGGCGGGGCAGAGGCAATGAGGCGGGAGTGGCTGAGTCAGGGAGTTGGGGCCGCAGGGGCAGCAGCAGAGGGAAACAGAGGGGAAAGGAAAAAACTATGGACAGAACAGCGGGGGCAAAACAACACTAAAGCAGTCAGCAAATGAAAAAAAATGTGAAAATAACAGTGAGCAAAAGCGGAACACTGTCCTCATCATACAGTAATATAGACATTTATTTTGAAGTTTTATAAAGCGCTGCATATCATCTTGCAAAAAATTCAAAGCACGGAGCTATACAGAATATATAGCCTATATTTATAAAATTGATGGGGGTGTCCCAGTAGAATATTTTTTTGTATGACGCTGTAGTGATTACGAAGTACTTTTATATGGTATGCGTATGCTCAATCAGTGCTCAAGTGTCATAGGTGAGTTTAAAAAGTCATAAATGAGGAAAGCCCCTTGATAATCTAAGGTAAACGTGACTTAGCACTGAAGCAACATTTAGAGAAAGTTTTTAAATTGCTTTAAGAATCTGTCTCACCTAACAAATTAAGGATTGCTCACCTACATGGGCTTTGTAATGAGAAATTTATTCACGTGCTATGTTCACGCAGGATGATAATTTCTTGGTCAGATTTCTCCCTCAAAGTAATTCAAACCAATCCGCCAACTGTGGAGCAATTCATATAGCAGCTCAGCAGTGCTTAATTTGTAAAAAAAAAAAAAAAAGATGAGTGCCGGGGCCTTCGCCAGGAGGCCACTGCAGTTTGCACCACACACGGCTACTGTAATTATACAACTGGTAACCATCACAGTGCTACACGTGTGACAATTCAGACTGTTAGAGGCCGCCAACGCTTTAAGAATGGCTTGGGTGGAAGGTATTAGTTGTTTTTAATGTATACTGAATTAGCAAACTACTTTTTTTCTGCGCACCTTTATTGCACAAACAGCGCCACCATGTGGCAGCTGTTGTTAGTGCAGGTTTCGGCAATTAAGTGCCAATGCCTAGCACTGGAAACCACGGCTCAAATTAAGCACTTCATCTCAAAAGGATCAGGAACGTTGTTATAATGCTATTTAAAGCAGCCTGTTCAATATTTTTGGCGAAAGCTAAACTTTCTTTAAGTGGTAAAGCTCCGATAGCCTAAATATCCCTTTGGATCGCGTCAATTAATGTGTCTTGAATTATGGCCATACTGATTTCTGTGTTTATCTAGTGTACAAAGTATTCTAGCTATAGGGAGCTCAATAGAAGTTACTCTTTTGCAGAAGACTCCATATATTCAAAGTTATATTTCCAAACATTCTCCTAAAAAGTTTTGGGGCATATTACCAAGAAATAGCGATAATATGCCCTATCGAATTCCCATGGAAGCCCAGGTTAACGCCAGAACCTGGGCTTCTATGGGAATTCACAAGGGCATATTATCAAGCCCATTATCGCCGCTTTAGCAGCAGTTTCCTGCCGATAAAAGCGGCTATAATGTATCCCCCTTTCTTGATAATATGGCCCTTGGTTTCCAAAAATTATGAATCTGACTCATTGTAGCAAATAACCCAAGTGAATTAACATCAGAGTAGGTGAAAAGCAATTAGTGCACTTACTCGAAGAAAAGGGTCCCATCAGAACACCTATAACACATACAATTACGGGGGACCCTAGGGCTAGTTTAATGACCATGCTCTGGGTACATGCCCTACCGAACATTCACTACAACAAGGGTACCAGAGGGTCAAAGTCTTAACAAGGAATATTTGGATAATGGTTGAGAATTGTTACCACTAGCTATACCACAACTCTTCTTTGTGAAATAGACGTGAGCCAAACTAGTGTATGGTCTCTAACACCGATTAGTCACCACTCGGAACCGCCCTTCATCATTTGGGGTTCTGAGGACCAACACACCACATGGTCTGATCTCTATCAGGAAAGGGCCTAATAGATAATAAACGGTCCCTCCTGTAGGCAGGGTGGGGTCACCTTTTGTCAAAAGTATTTGGCATTGGAAGCTGTACCCAATTAAATTTAATTTTTTGCTTCCTAAACCAATTTTACTCACTTTATCCTAACTCTTTGGTATCACATTTTCTCTGCACTGCACTTTTTCAATTTACCCCGTCAGCCACATCACTCTCATACAACCAAATACTTTTGACAAAAGGTGACCCCACCCTGCCTACAGGAGGGACCGTTTATTATCTATTAGGCCCTTTCCTGATAGAGATCAGACCATGTGGTGTGCTGGTCCTCAGTACCCCAAATGATGAAGGGCGGTTCCGAGTGGTGACTGATGGGTGTTAGAGACCATACACTAGTTTGGCTCACGTCTATTTCACAAAGAAGAGTTGTGGTATAGCTAGTGGTAATAATTCTCAACCATTATCCAAATATTCCTTGTTAAGACTTTGACCCTCTGGTACCCTTGTTGCAGTGAATGTTCGGTAGGGCATGTACCCAGAGCATGGTCATTAAACTAGCCCTAGGGTCCCCAGTAATTGTATGTGTTATAGTTGTATTTGAGCAGTCGCTGGACTGTGGACCCGCAATATTCTCTGTACGGATCTTAATAGACCATACGTAATCCACCTCCAATTGGGTGGGTCTGTCCGCTTTTTGAGTGTTAACACACAGCATCATTCTGGGAATTTTTTTGCCCATTCGCTCTAACAAACTCCTTCCACTATATAACTATGGCTGAGAACCATGGCCTTTCATTTGACGATGAGGACCTCCAGCCAGCTTTAGCCGACTTTCCCGATTTATTGGGCGTTACACCTTTAGTGGTTGCGACCAGTGAAGAGGAATGGGGCAAGCTCCTGGGCCTCAAAAAATCCATGACCAGAACGGCATTACACGGTACCATCATGGCCCAATATTTACGCAGTAACTGTGCCCCTACAGGGCTTATTGTCACTAATGCCCCTAGGTTATTTCTTAAAGATAAGGAATTTCTGAAGAGCTGGGCATTGATCGCTTGGCGTTGTACAAGAGATTGGTTGATCCTGATTATTAAGACCTCAAAACTGGCAGCAGATGCCATTCTTGTTGAAATTCAAATCACTGAGTCTAAAATCAAAGCCACTCTTTCTAATAAGGTCTTCCAAAAGAATAAGGATGAGTCTGATAAAAGCAACAGTGACTATAAAGAACATACTCTATTTACCAAGATGGAGAAGTTCAGGAAGGACCTGGACAAATTTAAATTTGACCGAGTCTACCCATATACTAGCGAGTCATATACTCCACCCGTTTTTAATTCAAACAATCGCAAAACTAGTTCAAGTTATGGTACCTCTGATTCAGACGGCAACACCTCTGGGAGTGACTCTGGTAGCGACAACCAAACAAGACATGGCAGAGGCCATGGAAAGAAGAACTTTAATCAGTCCTGGAGGGGGAACCAACATAATCAAGGACAACAACAATGGTGGCCACCTAATCCCTGGCAATATGGAGGCCCCGGTTTTTTTCCTAACCAACAAGGTCCTTTCCATCCATCGATGGGCCCCTTCCCACCCAATTACCCACCTAATTTTCCTACTAACTTCAACGGACAGCCTTTTTTAGGACATGGCCACGGCAGATCACGGGGCAGAAGGAGAGGTCATCCTCAAGCACAACCCCAAGCACAACCCCAAGTACAATTCAGCTCCCCAACAACATCGAGCTCGACCAGGAACCTATGGAGCACGGTGGCCAAGAACAAGGAACAGAGCCACACGGAGGGGGCATCGTAATTAATCTGAGTAAACACATCTTGACTCATACTGAACAGGCAGCCCTGAACAGAGGCCTAGGTTTTGTTCCGACACATCGGGACGAACACTTTGAGACTCGCCTGGAATTGGCTAGATTCATCAGGAAAGTAAGACTACATTTCTTTTTCACTGATAAACAGGGATCAGAACAAGATGATAAGGTGACCAACACAGGCCTAAAACTAAAGTCTAAGTTTAATCCACCTACTCATCTCATGCCGGCCCATGTATTAGCCTTTGAACAGGCTATTGAACGTGATGTCGAGGAGATGTACAGACAGGATAATAGAACATTCTGCAACCTTCCCAAAGCCGAGCATCAGGCTCTAAAATCATTATCTGCAGATAAGTCCATAATCATCAAACCGGCTGACAAGGGCGGGGCCACCGTCCTCCTTGACATAGAGACCTATCGAGCCGAATGCCTGCGACAACTGAGCGACACAAGGTTATACCGCCTTCTGGATCATGATCCGACAATGGAATTACAAAGAACAATTCGAAATATGACGGAAGAGGCTCTAGCCGAAGGATGGGTGACTGAGTCTGAGGCAATTTTCTTAAACACAGAACATCCAGTGACACCTTATTTTTATATTTTACCGAAGGTGCACAAGGAACAACGCCCGCCGCCTGGAAGACCGATTATCTCGGGCATCGGTTCGATTTTAGAACCACTGTCGACATTTGTAGACTACTTCTTACGTCCAATGGTCCAAATGATGCCTACGTACTTAAAAGACACTACCAACGTCTTACGTCTACTGCCCAACCTGGACTTTGATGCCACGACCGATCTTTTGGTCTCATTTGATGTGGAGGCCTTATATACCTCCATACCTCAGGATGAAACCCTGGAAGTCATCCACTCCTTGCTTGATACCAATGAGATGGACACCATCTCTCCGGTTCATTTTATCATGGCCTGTGCCACTTTGACTTTGAAGAAAAATTTCTTCAAGTTCGAGGGAAACACGTACTTACAGGTGTCAGGCACTAGCATGGGGAGCGTTTATGCTCCCAGCCTGGCAAACCTATATGTACATTCCTTCGAGCAACAACACATCCTGAATGAGTCCAACCCATACTTTGACCAGATAAAAACCTGGAAACGATATATCGACGATATATTGGTGGTGTGGCGAGGTTCAAGATCTAGTTGCCAGGATTTTCTTGGATGGTTGAACAGCAGAAATGCTTTTTTGCATTTCACCATAGAGATTGGTGGAGACAGTTTGGCTTTCCTCTACCTTTTGATCAAGGCTACCACTGATGGGTTACAGTCAGAACTGTATAGGAAGCCCATGTCTAGAACTTCCCTCCTGATGTACGACAGTCATCATCCTAAGTCGTTACGGGACAACTTGCCCTTTGGGCAATTTTTACGGGTACAAAGAAATTGCTCTACTGGTCCGGCCTTTGAAGCACATTCAGCCGCTCTTAAGAATCAGCTTGTGGAGAGGAAATATCCCCCCCGTCTGGTACGCCGCACTATGAAACGTGCGAGTAACAATAATCGAGCAGCACTACTGGAACCTTCGACTCCAAAGGAACCCTTGGAAAGGCTCACATTTGTACATACTTTTGGTACACTATCTAACAACATCAAAAAAGCTGTGAAGAGACGTTGGTCTATTTTGAACTCGGGACCCCATTCCATCCAACAGCCGCTGTTTGCTTTCAAGAGAGGACCTAACCTAAGGGATAGAATGGTCCATACCAGACCGCGAGAGGAAGCACCCAGACCGGTGGGCACTTTGTGGGACTTGCCTCCGGTGTCTGGCCACCATCCATGTGGCACCTGTCAATCATGTGCACAGACATCTAAAACTACTGAAATAGACATCGGCACATCTAGGCCCTGGAGACAAACAAAACTCACCAACTGTAACAGTGACAAACGGATTTATTTGATCACTTGCCCCTGCGGACTCAGATACGTGGGGATGACAACTCGTAAGATCAAGGTGAGGCTGTCTGAACACAGGAGTACCATCAACTGTAAACGGCAGGCTACAAAACTCACTACCCACTTCATTAACTCAAATCACTCACCCACTTCATTTCATTGGACGGTTCTAGAGAAACCGTTCATTCCATCACACGTGACAAATGTGAGTAATTTTTTGTTAGTGAAGGAACAGAAATGGGTTCTGAAACTTGGCACTGACCGCAGAGGGCTCAATGATGACATACCTTGGTCCTCGTTGTAAGATCAGGACTCGTCCATTTGACGATATGTCATCTATTGGTGCTCTGTCTTCATGACCAACACGGTCCTGTTGATCAATTGGACTATTCCAATTAACTGTAACCTTTTCGCAGGAGTATTGTACTCCGTATCCTTAAGATAGTGTTACTTACTAGGGAGTGCTACTCATCAGGGGGTAATGATCGCTTTGATCTGACAAACCAGGGCTGTTTTATTGCCAACTTTTACAGTAATTAAGTGCCCCACATCGCCCTGCGGCCGAGTCGGGTCCTTTCCAGTATCACGCCGTTGTTTGTTTATTAATGTAACCACGGTAGCGAGCAACCGGGTCGTGATTGGACAATCCATCGAGTGCTTAATCAATCATAGCGCTCAATGTTTTGCCGGTTTATATACGACCTGTGGCGATGTTTGGCCACGTACCATGTGATGTTTCCAGCCCATCCAGGGCAGTGTAACTTAAACCTGGGTCCTTTCTAGTATCACGCCGTTGTTTGTTTACTAATGAAACCATGGTTGCGGGCAACCGGGGCATGATTGGACAATCCATCGAGTGCTTAACCAATCATAGCACTCGATGCATTGCCGGCTTGTACACGACCTATGGCGAGGTTTAGCCGCGTACCATGTGATGGTTCCAGCCCACCCAGGGCAGTGTAATTTAAACCCATGCTCAACAGACCGGCGTTACCTCCCCAGATGGCAGAGATGCCGCGTTGGAGTACCGACGGAAAGGTAGGGTTTTTTTAGGCGACATTATAGCGATCTGGTATAAGCGCGTAGTTGTCTTGGGCACACGTTTTACAGAGATAAGATGGGTTTGCAGAACTTTGATTGCATTACTCTTCCTGTCGGTGTTACGCTGCATTAGCACAGGTGCCTTCAGGCACATTATACTGTCATTCACGGGCTAAGGAATTGTACCTCGGAGAGCTGATACAGTCACAACAGTATAGCTCTTCTTACCAGGCTAGTCCATGTAAATGAGGAGGATCATGAGATCTTCATAATGAAACTTGCGTTTACCATCATCATACTACTATACTGAATGGAAGGGAGCGAACTCCACCATCTGTAACGGAGATCCTAAGCGAAATCAATGTCTATGTTGTGTGCGAACACGCTTGCGGTGGGTGACTCATGCTTGCATTTATTCACCTCAACAGAGCGGTGCTTCACCTATGTCCTGAGCCGCAGCCAGGTGGGGTGAGGTCTTCACATCTTACAAATCAGGTAAGATGTACTATATGAAATTTGAAAACCTTCAAGTTCTATGAACACTGGGAAGCACTAGTATATACAGTGCAATCGGCCTCAATTCCCTTATAGGCTTTATTAATGATGGAATCTACTCATGATGATATGGACAAGGATGTTTGGAAACAGGTTGTGTGTGATGTACTCATGCTATTCTTTTTAACTCCTTCTAGTGAACAACTGAATTTGTAAGAAGATACGGAACAGTACACCTAGGAGGTCCAGGTGACTTACATACCAGTATGTACGTTGTTTCACTCTTTTAGTACACTATTTCTTTACACTTTGGTTTTGTTTGCAGTAGCAGTAGTCGTTATGACAAGGTCCTGAAGAAAGCAAGGCCACTTGGCCATAAATTGCTGAAACATGTTGACCACGTTCCACTACTAGACAGTTTATACATTTTTCTCTGTCTTGGCTATTTTTAATATTGGCATTGGAAGCTGTACCCAATTAAATTTAACTTTTTGCTTCCTAAACCAATTTTACTCACTTTATCCTAACTCTTTGGTATCACATTTTCTCTGCACTGCACTTTTTCAATTTACCCCGTCAGCCACATCACTCTCATACAACCAAATACTTTTGACAAAAGGTGACCCCACCCTGCCTACAGGAGGGACCGTTTATTATCTATTAGGCCCTTTCCTGATAGAGATCAGACCATGTGGTGTGTTGGTCCTCAGAACCCCAAATGATGAAGGGCGGTTCCGAGTGGTGACTGATGGGTGTTAGAGACCATACACTAGTTTGGCTCACTCCCATCAGAACACACCTGCTTTTCCTCTATTACACACCAAGGCTAAGGACTCCCCAGACCAATGCTAAAGGCTCCACCCGGGTCCATGTATTATTGGAGTACATCACTGTCTTCCAATTCTGAACCGGTTTATTATTTGTGTGTATGATTGTATCCGAAGGACTGAGAAACTGTACCTCTCTATATAGGAAAGATATGTCCTGCTAAATTCATCTTTGTGTTATATAGCTTAGTTTTTGTGAAAGTCGCACCTCAGGGAAAAATCTGAAACGATTTTTTACATACGCTCATCAATGTTCTTCAGAAAGGGCCTCTGTGGTTGGACATCCTGGCTTCTGGTATCAATCAACATGGCGGCTGCAGGAAGTGCAGCTCTCAGTGATGCAATCAAAACGTTGCCTCTGTCCACAGAGGACACTGCAGATCAATGAACCAATGCCTTAAAGTTTACCTTGGGGGGGGGGGGAGGTTTAAATATCATCAAGAGAAACACTGTGTACTTGGCAGACTCTAGGATTGCGTCATTGTATTTGGAAGCAGTTATAATAGGACCAAGGGTGAACCGGTATGATTGCTGTAAATGGGAATGAGGAAACTCCTGTAAGAGAAATCCTGTATCCTTAAGTGAATTGGGGTGATAGAATTTCTGTCTGCTATGATAGCGTTGTGCGAAGTTTTGACCTCTTCCATAAAGTTGGAAACCTTCACCCTTCATGACGTTGGGTGAAGTTTCTAGACTTTACCCAACATTTCTAGGGAAAAGGTATTTTTTTTCCCATTCATGTAAATCTCTTACCTAAGAAATCAGGATATCAGACCTCAGGGAACTGGCTCTCAGTTTTCCCAAATATTATCTTTGGACAATATTAGCCCTGGATTGGTTGTTGGAGTATGCTACAGCACTATACATTGACCGCCCACTGGAAGTCCGGCACTACTGAGCAAAACTTCTAGTCGGTGGTGGGCGCAGCCAGCCAGCTGGAGAGAAAAAAAGATGAGCGATGGTGGGGCTGTCATGAAGTGGTTAGGGGCCATAATCAACATTGTGAAGGTGTTCCCACTATTATAGAAGGCTCTGTTTTATCACTACTTCTCACTGCTGAATGCTTGCTCAATCTTGGCAGTCTCAAAGTAGGTGTGAAATGAGTAAGGATCACTTTTAGTCTAAATCCCAAGCACCTTTATCCAGCTCCTATTCACTCTGATCAACTACAAAGCAACAGCAGATAGTCAAGGAGCTAAGCCCACCCTGGAAAGCTCTGCTAAATTAGGAGAAAGTCTATTTATCACGTAGTCAGAAAATTCACTTTCAGCAGTTATCTTACAAAACACAACATATCTCTTGCCTATTTCAACATGAATCCATTTCTCTTTGGTTAATATATGTATTTTGAATTATAAAATCGGTTAATCAAAAACAAAAATTATAGTCATACCGGAAAGGCCTTCAAAACAGGAATAATGTGTGGTCTTTGGTGCAAGAGTTGAAGAAATGAATAAATATGTTTTATTGCTAAATTATAAAATGAGCCGCACTTCACTCTCGGGGAGACTTTACTCACCATTGCTCCTTTGTGTTAGTGCAGAAACCTGGTTTGCATTGCTGAGTGAAAATCTCTTTAAATTCACCCATGGATACTTCTGCAAAATGTTCTCCTCGGACATATTTCTCATTACTTGCTTTGACTCTTAAGCATGTTTATCATAATGCACATGAAGAGCCTGGGCATGAGTATTTGATATTGAACCTCAGTGTAATATCAAAAGTAATGCAATCTGTGATAATCTGTGATTTGCATTGCTTATGTCTCCATATACTTTTGCTTTTTTTCCCGAGAAATCAAGTCTGGCTGATAATTAATTGAAAGTATCATCCTTGTCAACATGTGTACAAGACATTATTTTGACTTTCTACCTGAGGAAGGAAAACGTCCTATATGGCCAGGTATTGCTGAGTCCCCACCCCCGAAGCATTCCATTCTTCAAAATACCTGTTGCCCTATGGGATCACAAACCCTTTCACTTTCCCCCAAGGCATAACAAATGTACACCATCACAGTGTGTTGGGTAAGGGTCGTAAAAACTCCGTCAATATTTTATTCACAACATAACAAAACATTAAATTCTCATATTTACAATACGAAGAAAAGTCCTATCTATTGCATTAATATGTACAGTATTCCAGATAGCTAACCTTAACATGATTCTAATACATAGCCATTCCTGTCATAAACTAAATTATCAACATTATTGCTTTCCTTCGTTTCCCTAAATGAGTCTATGGCAAGGTCATGACTGGTCCAAGAAAAGTGCTAGGTCCCACCCTCCTACCGGAGTGTCCTTGCGCAGGGGGCCCGGTTCCCCAGAAGGGTATCTCCCCCGGGCACCCCCTACGCCCTCAATATTATCTCCAAGGTGCTGTGCTGTTATGCCAAGTTGCGTCAAAGCGCTTGTGTGGGGGTGGGCCCAAAAGCCTACTGGAAGCGGAACTTACCCTTCCCCCACACCCATTCAACCTACTGGCTGGAACTGCCCCCTGGAGTTCCATGAGAGTCCAGCTGTCCCCCCCAGGGGTCCTCATTTGAAAATGGTGATGCCTACTAAGGTCATTAAAAAATGCCACCAATCATGACCACACCATCATAGGCCAACATATTTGACTGACTATCTGACTCCCCTTTCACCCTAAGGTCGTGCCCTGCTCCGTACCCCCTCTAACCAGGCTAGTAAGCTTTCCAGAAAAATGTCATTACCAATTTTGGAGAGATGAATGCCATCTTGCAGAAAAAACGTTTCCCCCCTGATGCACCCATGCGCAATAGTCTGCAATTTTGGGGATCAAAACACTTTATCAATTCGCTTATTGATTCTCTTTACTGAGCGATTCAGTGCCATTCGACTCACCCCGCCATTGGGATCTGGGAAGATGTGCGACCAAGCCAACACTGCGTGTAGGCATTTCCTAGCCAGCCAACCCACCTCGGTGATCAGCGCCTCCACCACACCCTTTCTCCCCAAATGCATCAAATCGTTGCCCTTGAAGAACCGGGTTTTAGAACCCAGCGGCGCCAGGGAAAACGCCCGATGTCTTCGGATTCCCGTGCCTCGGCAAACAGAGACACGGGACACTTCTTGATGACGTCAAAGACCAAAGTTTATTGGCTGCAACCAGGAACAGAGATCTATGAAGCACAACACGGGTGGTTCGCTAGAGACTGCACAAATTCAATGAGCGGAGCATGGTCTTTTATGCCAAAAAGCACATTCCAAAGTAGCATCGGTTACACACAAACTAACCAATCACAATGTGACATTTCAAAAGTAGCGCATGACGACAATCCCATTTTACGTTGTCCAGCCCACCAGAAATGACCAAGCAAATTCCAATTTCCTGTTCAATCAGGCTGGACAAACCCATCATAAAACCTTAACCCAAATCAGTGATTATGTCGTAAAGGAAGGAGCAGAAACAGATTGGAAGCAAGATAGAAAGGTAGGTGCAGTGTACTGTAAATTCGGCATGTCCTGCTCTTTGATCTTTATCTGACCAGCTGCTTAACAAGGAACTGGCTCAGCGAGGTCAGCCTCGGGCAAGGGAGTCAGTTCGGCCAGGTCATTCAGAAGTCAGCTAAGGTGTACGTGTCCCAAGGACTCATTCGGCCGCAGTCATCGGCCTATGTGAGGGCAACCACACAAAATGGCTGCCGTCCACAAAATGGAACCCGAGGGTTCAAACAAAATCCCTGAATATGTAGTGTTCTCATTGACCGATTAATGCGAAAACACTCGTACACACCGCACTCGTGATTTGCGGTCCGCTGACATCAAAATCGTCTATTTCGGACGACCTTTATTGAACGGGTCCGGAACCACCAAATCTCAGACCCTCAAACTACGGAACTACAGACCCTCCTTTTGCCCTTACATAGGCAATAAACCCAAACTCATGTCAGTCTGAATCTGGATCTATATTCATCAGATCATCGATATGTTGCTGTAGCATCATCCTAGTACTTAGTGCCTCCCTCTGGACAGATCTCCTTGCACACGAAGTAGCACAGAGGCCACAAATAGCAGGAGCACACTGTACACAAAGACAGAACAGGAAAAGGATAGCTAAGACCATCCCGATGACCATCAGAATCTTCCATCCCCAAGTGGATATCAATCCCCAAAACCATCCCATCAACGACCAATCTCCTTTATCTATATGTATAGAATGGGAGATCTTATGTAGCTTGGAAATGGCCTGGAAGACTGACGGAGCGTTGTCTGGAATGAAAACGCAGCAGCTCGATTCAATCAATCTACATACTCCACCTCGGTCTGCAAGTATGACGTCAAGAGCAACTCTATTCTGAAGTATCATAAGTCTATCCGACTGGAGCTCAGCAGTCAAGTTACCAAGGGCACCAGCAGTTTCGACTATGGTGGACTCAACCACTCTCGTCAACTGGCGAATGTTCCTGCTGTTAGCCATTGGTCCCCAGAACGGCAGAAAACCCTTAAAGAAATCTCCCAACTCTTGACCTGCGGTATCTTCCTCACTGAAGACACCTCTCGTCTTATGGTAATCTGCTGCAGCTGTAAAAGTGGGAGGCAACAGGAAAGAAACAAAACATGTGCCCGAAAAGTCAGGGGGCAACCATGTATAGGCTTTGTCGTAGCAGACAAAATAAGTACCCTTAGCGGCTAGAAATGCTGGGGAAGTCTGAGACGTAAATACATAGGTGTCAGTACAGACACTCTTCCCTAGCTGAGCCTTCGGATTCTTACCATTACCCTGCAAACAATAGTAGCCCTTATGGGGCACTATCCAAATCGGTGGAGAACTTTTCGCTCACTGGTTAACACTCAGACTAACTCCATATCCAGTTACGTTCCAACCACTATATGGTTGTTTCTCATCTTTCGGAATAGTCTCTACTGCATTAGTCCCTCTAATCATGTCGACTATGCCTCTAGCTAGTGGGCTATTCTTCGGATTATCTTTCGGTGAACGTAGGGGGTGAACACTGTGGGCATAGATGAACATGGTTCTGTAAGCTCGAATCGAACCATTTAAACTGAAGGGCCAAACCAGATAAGGAATACCCTTATCGGTTGTATGAGGCATCAAACCACAAATCCAGCAGTTTGTTGTATTAATCACTAACTGATGCTGGTGCAAAAGTTGAATGAAAGAATTATTAGAGAATTCCAAACGTCTGACTACCTCATGTTCAGGCAAAGGGTGGAAAGAATGAGAAGAAATAGTAGGTGAAGGTGTAGGTTGCGCAGTGGAATCAGACGTCATTTTAAAAACAAATGCTACATAACCAGCTATAAAGATCATGACGCTTGATAGCAAAAATATACATGACATCGAGAAGCATTTTTTCGACATTATTTTGCATATACGTTTTCTAAAAGTCAATGTCTGCACAGGTCTCTCCAGCTCAAAGAAATCCATCCTAAACTAAAGGTTCTGCCCGAGGTGGTTGGTTGATTCTGCTTGAGAGTGCCTCTGCTGCACCCAGGAAGGTTGCCTCGGGCCAACAGAACCCTCGACCTAGTGTCTCAGGCTTACACTCCCAAGACGGGTAGCAACCGCGACCCTAGCAGCGAGAACCGGATGGCAGTTCAAGAAAAACAAAAATGAGTAGATCCTTGGCGGAGAGTTAACCTGCAAACAGTAAAAAAAATCAACTTTATTAATGCTTTATTTGTCCTTAATTCTCGGTCTCAAATTGTATTGGTTTCTTCCAGGTAATTCTTGATCGGTGAACAAAAGATGAGGCTCGGTAGTGTCCAATCGTTCTGCAGGAGGTACTGATACTTGCAAAAGTCGATCGCTCTCCTTTTCTGAACTAGTTCCAATCAGACGAGCATCGCTGAACGGTATGAACTTCGGGATTGTCTTGGTCTCAGAGTCTGCAAGACCCTCTTGGACCCACTTGTCATAGGGCAAAGGAAAAGGTGCCTTTTTGGTATGCGAGCCGTGGATCCAGTTGCGCTTTCCACGCACTCGCACTGCAGATCTTGTAGACAACAGGACTTGATAGGGCCCAGTCCAACGGGGCTGCTCGTTCTTCGTTCGCTGGAAGTTTCTGACGAAGACCCAGGCACCGGGTTCAATAGCGTGGCCTGGATCCTCTGTAGCTTGAGGAAGACTGTTGTATACCTGTTGGCGTAAAACACTCATTTTAGCTGTCAATTCACGCAAATAATCAAGCAAAACAGGGTGTTCGAGGTCACTGAACCTCGTCAGTCTTGGTACGCCCCAAACATTCACCGGGCGACCAAACACAACTTCATATGGACTCAAACCCATTCTCGAATGCACAGTCACTCGGGTGGACAAAAGTGCTAATGGCAGAGCATCTGGCCATTGTAAACCAGTGCTTTCCTGAATCCTGGCTAACTTCAACTTAAGGGTGCCATTGTAGCACTCGACTAAACCAGCTGATTAGGGATGATTAGCAGTGTGGAATTTCTGCCTAATCCCGAGACCATCACACACTCTCTTCATAACTTGACCCACAAACTCACTTCCGTTATCACTCCAAATGATTCTCGGCATTCGAAATATCGGGAAAAACTCTTTTATCAAAACTTTTGCTGTGGACAAGGCAGTATTGTCCTTAAGGGGGTAAGCTTCTACCCATCTAGAAAAAGAGCAAACAACCACTAACACATACTTCAAGTTGTTGCATCTCTCCATATGAATAAAATCTAGCTGCAAAGCCTCGAACGGATACGTAGGAGGAGCAAAATGACCAGCTGGTGTCGGGGTTCCCTTACCAGGATTATGCATCAAACACACCATACAGTTCTTAACTAAAGTCTCCGCACATCTGGGAATTCCTATATTCTGCCAAACCGGAGCCAACAACTTGCAAATCCCTTTCACACTAATGTGTGCCACATCATGTGCCATTGTAACGACTGGAAGCACATATGCGTTAGGCAACAACCATCTCTGATGTTCAGACAAATCAGTCCAACACCCATTCGAGTCTAACCTACCCTTACTTTCTCTCCATTCATCCAACTCTTTCTCTGTGGCCTCACTCTGAATAACTTTCACGCTTTCAATGGTGTCTTCACACATACCCTTCTCTGGAACCCATCTCGCCGGTCCCGCAACATACATTCGACTCATCACATTTCTAGCAGTTTCTTTCGCAACTTCATCCGCAAACGCATTACCACGACCAACATCATCCGTAACCTTTTTATGGGAACTGCATTTCACAATCGCTACTTGCAAAGGTAACGTAAGAGATTCAAGAAGTTCATTCACCAATTGTCCATGCTGGATTTTCGTCCCATGCGATGTCAAAAATCCACGTTCACGCCACAAACGTCCAAAACTATGGGCCACACCAAATGCATACTGGCTATCTGTATACACATTCACTCGTTTTCCTTTCGCCAACACACATGCTCTCGTAAGTGCAATCAGTTCAGCCGCTTGTGCGGAATTATGTGGGATACGTGCAGCTTCGACAACTGTATGCAAAGTCGTCACAGCATATGCTGTAGTTGTATCACCATTCGGTAATTTAAAACACAAACCATCAACCCACAAAGCATCATCACAGTCAGGGAGAGGAGTATCCTTCAGATCTATTCTTCCTTTCGTCTCTTCTTCGGTTCTCAAGAAACAATCGTGTTGCTCTTCGCTATCATCGTCTGCCACAAGCGAAATTGGCAACAATGTAGCCGGGTTTAGAGTATTGCACCTCTTGATGTGCACATGGCTTGCTAACAACGTAAGCTCATACCCTGACAACCGAGCACTAGTTAAGTGCTGTGTCTTCATACGATTCAGCAAGGTTTCCACTGCATGTGGAACCATAACCACTAACGTATTATCCATAACCAAACCCGCAGATTGTCGAATCGAAACAGCCGCTGCCGCTGTGGCTCTCAAGCAACTCGGCAACGCTCTGGCTACAGGATCTAAAGTCGACGAAAAGTACGCACATGGGCGTTGCTTCCCGCCAAACTGCTGAGTCAAAACCAATAATGCACATCATCGTCCCTTTAGCAAACTCGGAACGCAATCGAAACAATTCCGCAGGAACTCTACCCACTTCGTCCGTCCATTGTTCATGGAGGAACGCACACATAAGCTCAAAAACATAACATTGCTTTGGTGCTTCCCATTGTCGGAAAACATCCATGATACCCTCGAGATCATACTGGGACTTATACGTCACCCATCTTCACGCCATATGATCCAAAACCACTCGCTCATCTGTATCAGGCAGTTGACTACGCAACTGGCTACGCTCACTAGCATGAGACATACCCATTTGTCCCAACCAAGGAGTTAGAAGACTAGAAAAGGCAGCAGTCATCCGCTGTCTAGGAGAAGGAGTAGTCGGAAGGACAAGAGGAGACGAAACAGTAGTAGAAGGATCCATAGTCGGAACAGACATAGAAACAGTAGTAGCAGGAATAGGCAAAGTTGGCAACCCCTGTGGAGGCTGCGCATAGGGAACAACAGCCAACGAAGGAGCTGGCTGTGGAGGAATAACAGGAGGCAAAGCAACAGGCACTTGCACAGCCACAACCGGTGGCGGTGGTGCCGTAGCATTCTGCACATAAGGTGGTGGTGAAGTTAACAGATGCAACATTAAAGTATCTTTTGTAAGATCCTTCTCATCTTTCTGCTCTTTAGACGGCAATACCGGGTAGCATCGGTCTACCGCTAACTTCTTCACTCTAAACATCTGCTCACTTTCTTGCTCTTCTTCATTATCTCTGTATGCAACGGCAGCTTGCACCATTGACATACCCTTTCTACTTTTCTTCGCTAACTTAATTTCTTTCTGTTTGGCTTCTTTGCGCCATATGCGGAAAGAGGAAACATCCCTGGCCGGGCTTTCTTCTTGAACAACTTCACTTCGAGGTTATCTAGGACTTCTGTCTCGAAACTACCGTAACGGGGCCACTGTAGAACACCGTCATTCTTCGTGTATTTTACCTAAATCTCATTGTAGCTAATAGGACCTACACCATGTTTCACATACAACTCGTATGTAGGAGTTCCGATCGGAGGAACCGGAGACGAATCCTCTAACCGGGAATCCCTCAAAGTACCACAACTGAACAAGTTTCTAAGACTGCTAAAACCAGGCATCTTGCTCACTAGTTTAGCTTCAAACAACAAGGGAAATCTAAAACGATAATCTCGTGAATACACGAATCCCTTGGCTTTGGGGCCTGCAGGTACCAAATCAAAGCTATCCACTAAAGGATACAAACCAAACTAAGGACTAGGAGACGCTCCATTTATACTTAACTGAGTTGTCGATGGCGTCACCAGAAGACCCGTCAATCGTCTCGCTCTACAAACGTCTAAGACTCCAAAACAGGGCGACAGTCAGGGCAGCAGTCCTTCGTAGCCGTCGGCAAGCGGGAAACCTCGCAGCAAAGACTTTCGGACCACGATGACATACAGGGGTCGATGAAGTGGCTGGCCTTCCTCCAGAATTTTCTCACGAAGCTTCTCACGAACCTCTGGCTTGGACCGGTACCGCTGAAGTCGCCCTACTTTGGGCGCCAATTGAGGTACTGGGTTTTTCAGAACCGGTACTAATCCGGTAACCCAGCGGTGTGAGGGCAACACCCAAAGACCCCGTATTCCCCTGTCTTGGCAAACAGAGACACAGGATACTTCTTGATGATGTCAAAGACCAAAGTTTATTGGTTGCAACCAGGGACAGAGATCTACGAAGTACACACGGGTAGTTCGTCAGAGACTGCACACTTCTATGAACGGAACACAGTATTTTATGCCGAAAATTACGCCTCTGGCAACATTACAATTTACATTTGGTGCATACAAACTGACCAATGACCATGTAGCATTTCAAAAGTAGCAAATGACGACAGGCAAAAACAATCCCCTTTTCCGTTGTCCAGCCCACCAAAAACGATCGCACACATGATTGGTTTCCTGTTCGATCAAGCCGGACAAACCCATCATAAACCCTTCAACCCAGATCGATGAACATGTCGTAAAGGAAAGGCAGAAACAGATGGAAAGGAGATAGAGGAGGTGGGAACGGAGTACCATAAACTCGGACACGTCCTGCCCTTTGATCTTTATCAGGCCAGCTGCTGCACAAGGAACTGGCTCAGCGGGATTCGCCCCAGGCGAGGAGTCAGTTCGGCCAGGTCAACCAGAAGTCAGCTAAGGCATACGTGTCAAGGACTCTCTCGGCTGCAGTCATCGGGCCTATGTTAGGGCAACCACACAAAATGGCTGCCACATACAAAATGGAACCCGGAGGTTCAGACTAAATCCTCAAATGCAGAGTGTTCTCCTATATCGATTCATACGAAAACACTCAGTCACGTTACACTCGCCATTTGCGGTCTGTAGAGACCAAAATCGTCCATTTCCGACGATCTTTATAAATCGGGTTTCGGAACTTTCAAACCCAATTCTTAACCACAGCAGTGGTAGGTGTCTGTCAGGGTTGCTCTCTGCTTTGTATCTGCTCCAGTGCCCACTTGTAGAGAGTCTGCGTGCGCCCTTCTCTGCTTCCCCCATGCACACTGCCGGGATATCGGTCAGTGCAGGACGCAGTTCCTGCCCTCCGGTACCCCGTGGCTCCAGGTGCGAGCGTCTGTCAGTCCTGCCCGGGTGCCGCATCGATGTCTGCTGTCCTCTGGTGTCTGCCCGATCGAAGCGCGAGCTGCCAGGACCCGGCTCCACTCACTCTGTGTAGGGTGAGCAGTGTGTGTGTGTGTAGGGTGAGCAGTGTGTGAGTGTGCAGGGTGAACAGTGTGAGAGTGTGTAGGATGGGCAGTGTGTGAGTGTGCAGGGTGAACATTGTGTGAGTGTGTAGGGTGAGCAGTGTGTGAGTATGCAGGGTGAGCAGTGTGAGAGTGTGTAGGGTGAGCAGTGTGTGTGTAGGGTGAACAGTGTGTGAGCATGCAGGGTGAGCAGTGTGTGAGTGTGTAGGGTGAGCAGTGTGAGAATGTGCAAGGTGAGCAGTGGGAGAGTGAGTAGGGTGAGCAGTGTGTGTGTGTAGGGTGAGCAGTGTGTGAGTGTGCAGGGTGAACATTGTGTGAGTGTGTAGGGTGAGCAGTGTGAGAGTGTGCAGGGTGAGCAGTGTGTGTGTGTAGGGTGATCAGTGTGTGTGTGTAGGGTGAACAGTGTGTGAGTGTGCAGGGTGAACAGTGTGTGAGTGTGCAGGGTGAACAGTGTGTGAGTGTGCAGGGTGAACAGTGTGTGTGTGTAGGGTGAGCAGCGTGTGAGTGTGTAGGGTGAGCAGTGTGAGAGTGTGAAGGGTGAGCAGTGTGAGAGTGTGTGAGAGTGTGTAGGGTGAGCAGTGTGTGTGTAGGGTGAGCAGTGTGTGAGTGTGCAGGGTAAACAGTGTGTGAGTGCGCAGGGTGAACAGTGTGTGAGTGTGCAGGGCGAACATTGTGTGAGTGTGCAGGGTGAACAGTGTGTGTGTGTGCAGGGTGAACATTATGTGAGTGTGTAGGGTGAGCAGTGTGTGAGTGTGTAGGGGCAGTGTGTGAGTGTGCATGGTATGAAAACTCAAACTAAGTCCACCACACACAAAAACATGAGACCACACACATAAGACCACACACATAAAACCACACACATAAAACCACACACACACCACACATACACCACACACACACTCTCACAACCACACTCTCACCACCACACTCGCACCACCACACACTCACCACCACACACACAACCACACACACACAACCACACACACACCACCAGCCGTCAGTGCACGCTTTCACTGGGCACAAACACCACCAGCCATCAGTGCATGCTTCCACCAGGCATACACCACCAGACATCAGTGCACGCTTTCACCAAACACACACACACCACCAGCCATCAGTGCACACTTTCACCAGGCACACACACCACCAGCCGTCAGTGCATGCTTTCACCAGGCACACACACCACAGAGCAGAGGACGGCCCGGGACCAGGGTTCGATTCCCGGCGCGGCAGGCTTCTGGACCAGGGTCAGCGGACTCGATAATTCTCTCGCCTCGGTGCCCACTCTGATCAGCGATCACACTCGGCAACTCTGGGCATTAGCTTGCCTCATCTTCACTAACGGCCCCACCAGACCGCCGGGGATGCCTGGTCTCACCCTGGAGATACCCATTAAGGGACCATCTCTCAGGGAAGCCAGGAAGGGTTTCGCAGCGGTCGAAGCGCCTTGGGACCCTACGGGTAAGTAGTGCGCTATATAAATGCCAATACATTTACATTTACATACATTTACAGCCGTCAGTTCACGCTTTCACCATGCACACACACCACCAGCCATTTGTGCACTCTTTTACCAGGCACACACACCACCAGCTGTTAGTGCACACTTCCACTAGGCGCACACACCTCCAGCCGGCAGTGCACGCTTCCACCAGGCACACACACCACGAGCCATCAGTGCACAATTTCGACAGGCACACACACCACCAGTCATCAGTGCACACATCAATTATTAATGCATACACAATTAACTAATGTAGCAATCGCAGTATGGTGCACTTTACTTTTAAACATATTCATCTAAAGTGCAGCATGCCACCATTGCAACAATTCCAATCCAACCCACATAATTCCCCTACACACCACATGCATACACTCCATAACACATGGCTAAAAGACATTGCCATTTACAATGCCATTAGCTCTACCTCAAATAAATCCGAGACCTATTGCATTTCCAATGTTTGTTTGCAGTTGGTGCAAGGTAAACTTCCCTTTTTTCAAACATTCCTACAATGCTAGAGTGAAAGCCACAATTTTTCCTCATGGGAGCCATGATACCCTATTCACTGAATCCAGTTCTATGCCCAGGAATTCAATCTCTGCCACAGTCCTGAGAGCCTGGTGCTCTCAAGAAAAGGAAGTCGTTCAGGTAATGCAATACTGACTGGTGCTCCGACACCTGCCTGAACACCCATTCAAGAAAAGAGCTGAATTTCATAAAGTAAGAGCAGGAAACAGAGCACCCATGGGCATGAATTTTTTTATGTAATATCTTCCTTGCAGTTGGAAACATAACAAACGGAAATCCTGTGGGTGCACTGGCAATAGGCAGAAGGCTGATTCAATGTCAGACTTTTCTAGCAATGTATCTGGTCCCTGCCACCATAGCATTTCTATTGCCGGATCAAAAGATGCATATTTGACCATGCACAGGTACCCATCGATGACGTTGTTCAATGATTGACCCCTGGGAGTGGACAAGTTATGAATAAAACAAATCTCTCCGGGGTCCTTCTTGGGCACCACCCCCAATGGTGAGAAGACAAATCCCTCCACCCGTATTTCATCAAATGGGTCAGCCACTCTCCCCAGCCTCAATTCTTTTGCTATTTTTGTTGCTGCAATCCCTTTGTTGGATCTTACCAATAATTGGTTGTGGCAATGCGAAACCCCTAAATAACCAGGTGCAGGAATTCTAAAGCTTTCCCTGAAACCTTCTAGCAGGATCTGCACTGAATTGGGACAGATGTACTTATTTAACCATGGGATCAGAACACTTGTTATGATTGGGGAGAGGGCGTTGGTGAGGATTACGCCCTCAATCCTGCTTCTTAACTTCTTTGTCCTTTAAAAACATTTGGACGCAAACTTCATGTGTCACAGCCACATGATGTCGATTTGATCTCAAGTCGATCACGCCATTCTGATCGACCGTGTCAAAAACGAGGGCATCCAGGGCATGGCTCTAACATGGATCAGCTCCTTCCTGTACCAGCGCTCCCAGTCAGTTCACCTATCCATCTTCTCAGCCCCCTATTCCTCACTTTCTTGTGGTGTCCCTCAAGGCTCTGCTCTTTCGCCCCTTTTATTTAATCTCAATATGCAACCCCTTATAGTTTCTCTCCGTCACACCCCGGTTACTATTTTTAATTATGCGGATGATCTTCAGTTGATTTTTCCTATCGATTCCTCCTCTTCTTCCTGTGTCAATTTCCAATCCACCATGCTTGCCATCTCTGAGTGGATGCATTTTAGCCAGCTGAAGCTTAATCCCAGCAAGACGGAGTTGGTGTTGACAGGAGGGTCTGCCAATCCTTGGAGCTCGAGCTTTCGGCCCCCTTCCCTTGGCTCCCCTCCCTGTCCTGTCAATTCGGTGAAGAGCCTTTGTGTAATCATATCTAGTGATTTATCTATGAGGCCTTAAATTAATGCTGTCACCTCTTCCTGCTTCTTCCATCTGCGCAGGATCTGCAAAATTTGCAGGTTTCTCACTACTGAGGCTCTCATACTTGTCATCATGGTCCTCGTCACCTCCCGTATTGACTACGCCAACTCCCTGTATGTTGGGATCCCTGCTTACCATCTCCATCGGCTTCAGCTGGTACAAAATCAGGCGGTCAGACTGGTCTTTCAACAGCCTAAGCACCAACATGTCTTGCCCCTGTTGAGGAGATTGCATTGGCTCCCAGTAGCCTTTCGATGCACTTTTAAACTGGGATGCACTGTTTTTAAGGCACTCTCTGCTCTTGCCCCAGCATTCACTTCCCTTAGCCTCAAGCGTCACATCCCCTCAAGAAATCTCCGTTCCTCTGCACACAACCTCCTAACTGTCCCCAGGTTTAAATGAAAAAAACACGGAGGCTCTTGTTTCTCTTTTCTCGCCCCCGCACTGTGGAATTCCCTTCCGACTACAATTCGAGTCTGTCCTAATTATACCTGTTTACGCAAATTACTCAAAACACATCTTTTCCAGTTAGCTTACGAGTAACCCTGCTGCTTCATCTCTCTGCTCTTGTCCTTGAGCGCCATGAAACCGTCTGGTGACCGTGCGCGGTAAAAATGGTTTTAACATAACATAACATAACATAACATAACATAACATAACATAACATAACATACCATAACATAACATAACAGGTAAGGCCAGGGTCAGGTGCCTTTGCCCTCCTGAACTCTTTATCGTACACTTTCTTCCCCACACCACCGTACTCCTCATGTGTACAAGCTATCCTATTTCAGTAGCATTCCATCTGTGCACCTGAACCCGGGAAACGTTCAGACATTATTGCCTGATAATTAGAGAAACCTTTGAACCAGTTAACCATAGTTTCCTCAATCTTTTTCTTGTGGGACCAACTAGACCATTCCCTGGGGTGCGCCCACTCTTTGTTCTTTTTTGCCTCTTCCTTATCCACGTTATCAGTCAACAAAGGAAACATATTTACGTACTCCCCTTTCCTAATCTTCTCTCTCACCTCTTGTGAGATGTCTACCCAAACGTTCCCTGGAGGAGCGTAATTTGCCCAAACCTAGGCTTGGTAACACCTGCGCCATACCTGTTGCTGCAGCCTCCTGCTTTTGGCCTTGTCCTCCTCCGAGGGCGGACTTGTTTTGGGAGGTTCTTGTCCAGCCGTGTTAGCTGCTGTAACCCTAGCCACTGCAGTCCCTACTGGCACATTCTGCCCTCCCCCTGGTTTTGACCCTTCCTAGCCTTTTTCTAGCTTGCTACCCTTTACCAACAAAGCCCCACAGCCCACTGCCGGGGTCCAGGCTCCCGCTTTAGCTAACCAGGGAAGTACCGCAGCTAAACTGGCCACTCAATCTGGATGCCCAGGTACACTCTCAGAAGGACCCTCACCTATTACCGTAATCGGTGCCACAGGGTTGGTCACTGACACCACTGTAATTGGTTGACTGCCCCCGGTGACTCCTGGTGAAATAGCTGGTGGTACTAGACCCCTTTGGCACAACAGAGAATGACGCTCTAGGGGCAACCCCGCCTGTCTGGGCCTTTCCTCTGCACCTTCCTGCCCGTCCGAAAAGGCTCCGCAAATCCACTAAAGAATTCCCCATATCCTCCATCTTCTGCATCATTGTTTCCATTAATTCTTCCATTTGCGAGCGCTTTTCACCCTTCCATGCCTTTGGCGACATCATGCAGCACTCGTGCCCCACAGACACTCAAAGCATAATTCTCTTATTCATGCTTGCCAATTGGGTGAACCACAAAAACCACTAGTCCTTAAACTCACAATAATGTGCCTAATGCTACCTGTGTAGGCAATGATCACCCCACCAGCTCGCTACACCCTCCGAATAAAACAGTGTGCCAAAAATAATCCCCCACAAACCACTGCCTGCTCAAAGCTAACTTAATGTTACTATTGCCCTACAAATTCAGTCTAAAACAGCTCCAAAAAACACCTCACTGCACCATAAAAAACCAGCTCCAAAAAGATTTTGCCTGCTATATGGAGAAATAAATACACCCCCCATCCCTTCACTTCATCTCTTTAAATAGTGCCTGCCCAGCTCAGTGCGCTCTCAAAATTGCAGCTGGAGCCAACACCGCAACACCAATAGTGTGGGGCCGGCAAGTATTCACTCAGCCAGCGTGGCTCCCAGCCTGCAGTGAGATTGCACCGAAACAGCTGAGTCCTCGAGGCTCTGGTCGCTCCTGATGCTCCCACGCTGACCTGTGAAGCAAAAGAGAAAGGGGAAAGAAGAGAAACAAGCATTTACAATGCAATGGTCTCGGCATTATTAAAGGTAGGGCTATTGCCATTGCTTATGACATTTTTAAAAAAATCGTAAATAAATGGCATTGTCATTTACATTGCCAATAGCTTAATCATTAAATAAATGGCATTGTCATTTACAATGCCAATAGCTTAATCGCTCGCAAATGCATGACCTATTGCATTTACAACCACACAGAGCCCCACACACAAAGCCACACACACAGAGCCACACACACAGAGCCACACACACACACAGACAGACACCCACACACACATAGAGCCACGCACACACACACAGAGCCACACACACACACACACAGACAGAGCCACGCACACACACACAGACAGAGCCATGCACACACACACACAGACAGAGCCACACACCCAGACAGAGCCACGCACACAGACAGACAGAGCCACACACACAGACAGAGCCAGGTGCGCACACACACAGACAGAGCCACGCGCACACACACACAGACAGAGCCAAGCACACACACACAGAGCCACACACACACACAGAGACAGAGCCACGCACACACACACAGAGCCACGCACACACACACAGACAGAGCCATGCACACACACACAGACAGAGCCACACACACACACAGACAGAGCCACGCACACACACACACACAGACAGACAGAGCCATGCACACACACAGACTGAGCCACAAATAACTGAGCCAGTCTAGCTTTTCCCATTCAATTCAGTCAGTTGTAGGACTCCTTTAGCTCTGTAAAAACAATCAGAAGCAATCAGGTCAAAGGTAGTGTCAAAGTGTAATGCTTGCTTGAGTACTAAACCAGGGTTATAGTGGAAGATACTAAAGACAACTGATGCAGATCAGGCCAGGTCAAAGGAATGGCTATATTTTGGCACTTGATGAGAACACAGCTGTGAAATGTGGTAGGTGTATTGATAACAGATTTTAAATGATGTATTTTTATTGTTTAATTTAACTTGAATTTTATGGGTTTTTGCAAAAGCCTAATAAAGTCTTACTGACTCCCATGCTTGCCTCACACGTGCTCTTCACATTGCTGACAAATGCCCTTGTCATGTATATCACCTACGTCTTTAGTAAACAACACTTCCTGTGCTAGGAAACAATAGTTACCCAGTCCTTAATAGAGTTAGCTGAAACAAAAGTACCAGAATTGAAAGTCCTGCAGAAGTACATTCAGAACTTGGCAGTACATGTGTAAATACTATGTGGGCACCTGAACCTCTGACTTCAGACTCAAGCCACGCCTGGCCTCAGATCACCCATGCACGTGTGCGGTCTAGATTCCGCTGCATGCATCGTGTTATTATTAGCACATTAACTTATCATAAAAAGCTAAGGATTTAAACTCATGGTTTAAGAGACCCTACAAAAACAGCTCGGTGATACCCGTGGCCATATAGAAAAGCGCAGAGGAATGAGTAAGGTCTACTTACAGCATCCAGCATCGTAGAGCCTAGACGTTGCGTTGGAAACAGTTGCCATGAACAACTGCGGCGCAGGATGATGACGTAACAGCACTGAGCGAAAACGAGAGCTATATACATATTCTGGAAGGCGTAGATATTTTGTTAAATCGCGATTCACAGCTGGTATTTTAAGCACCTTATTAACCACGTTGAAGTTACCACGTTAACAAAAAAAGTGCAAGCGTCTGCCTTAATAAATCGACTTGTCCAAAAACAATACACAGGAAATCCTTCTTGATCGCAAACGCCCGTTGCGCACCCAAGGATCTGCAGTGTTAAATACGGCTCTTAATCCAACAAGCGTTGTCAGAGCACAGGGAGGAGACTGCGAGCGAGCGGCGGGCGCCTTCCGGGCCTAGGGTGGGGATTTTTTCCATTTTTCCATTGTGCAGTCAGATAAATAGGTGATATATGATTGTTGATTTTGATGTCTTTTTCTGACAACAGGAACCATAGCTCCATGTTCAAGGCCCTAAGCAGCTCTTGGAATATTGAATCCAGAAGAGGTGGTAGATTGTGTCCTCTGTTCTGGATCTTCTTGAACAGTTCTTGTAGTGGTTTACACCCTTGGTGTGCATGAAGCCATTCACTAGCAGGCCTTCTGGATTTCCACTCTGTACTACCAGGAGCCTCAGGGGGAAAGAACAAGGAACCAGGCCACCCCACTCATAGTCTCATGAACAATCAATGGCCTGCCCCTATATACTATGAGGTCAATGCCCCTAGTTAATATTAAATGTGTTTAGTCAAACAGAGGGTACTCTACGGCCTTCTGTCTGTATATGCTAGTCACAGTCACTGCCTTCAATACTTAAAGCTTAAAAATCTTATATGTGTATGCATGAGACCCCAGGCTAATCCTATCACCTCACTAGACCTTTCTACTGTGAAAAAGGGGGAGGGAGGGTCGGCAGAGCCTCACGGGAGCAACACCCGAGGGAGGATATGACAGGGTGGCACTCGCCCGAATCCTCACTTCTCATCATCAGCTACTGCCAACCAGGAAAGAAAAGGGGATAAAGGCTGTGCAAAGAAAACAAAAATCATTATGTGTTACAAGTGTTTAGTGACCCAATGCGGTATGTCAAACCTCATATACTCGAGATCTGGACCCACCACCTTAAAAGGAGCTGAGCTAAGGTCTACTTACAGCATCCAGCATCGTAGAGCCTAGACGTTGCGTTGGAAACAGTTGCCATGAACAACTGCGGCGCAGGATGATGACGTAACAGCACTGAGCGAAAACGAGAGCTATATACATATTCTGGAACGCGTAGATATTTTGTTAAATCGCGATTCACAGCTGGTATTTTAAGCACCTTATTACCCACGTTGAAGTTACCACGTTAACAAAAAAAGTGCGAGCGTCTGCCTTAATAAATTGACTTGTCCAAAAACAATACACAGCAAATCCTTCTTGATCGCAAACGCCCGTTGCGCACCCAAGGATCTGCAGTGTTAAATACGGCTCTTAATCCAACAAGCGTTGTCAGAGCCGCCCCCGTGGGAGCACAGGGAGGAGACTGCGAGCGAGCGGCGGGCGCCTTCCAGGCCTAGGGTGGGGAAAGAGAGTGGGCGGCTGGTGCTTTACGAGGCTGGGCGGGAGAGGCGGCTGCGGGGTTCTGGGCGCGGGCTGCAGGGGCCTTGCGGGTCGGCGGCGGGGACTTGGGTGCCGCTGCAGGAGCCTTCGGCGGGGACTGGGAGCTAGTGGCCACTGGCTTCAGAGGGGACCGGGACCGGGACCGAGCTGGCACAGAGTGACGAAAAAACAGCCCTGAAAAAAAAAAAACGTAAACGCAGACAATGGCCCACCTCTGCATGACGGAAAAAGGGGTGGGGCTTAAAAAAAGAAAGAAACGCCCACGAATCTGCTCAAGCCTGGGAAAAGACTGATTGACACACATCTCTTCCAATGGCTAGCCTCCGTTTATGGAGCTAGCCAATGGAAGAGAAGGCGGGTTCAAGCCCCAGTACTGGGGAAACATGAGATCTCGGCTGCGTAACACTGCTGCGCAGTGTATGCTAGGCCGAACCCTAAAACAAAGAGAGAGTCTCCGTCCTGGAGACCAGCCTTGTGTGGAGATCTGGCTGTGAAGCAGCGAAGTAAAAGACCGTCCCGCCTCTCCACAGCCACTTTTACCCCCCTCCCATCTCCCCCCAGGATGGTAAGCCGGCTGCATCCGGCTTCCTGGCTTGCCCCGCCTTTGTCCCCCGAAGGACTTGAGTGCTTCTGGGTTAAAATCTCATTACACCCAATCAGGGCGAGCGGCGGGGAGGGCGTTGGACGTGTCACCCTGAGCACGATACCCAACCCGCCCCTTCGTATCCAGGGGCATCGGCACAACCGCCATAACTGTGGCATGCCAGAGTCCGGATGGGTCCTTCGCATTAGTTGCAACTACAGCTACTCATATGTCTTCATCACTTTCTTCGTTTGGTAATCTATAATCACGTTGTCCCACGGGAGAATGTGGATACTTTTCTGACACACTTTTGTAGGCATGCTTCCAGACCAACAGGTGGTTTCTGTTAAAGCAGAGAACACATGTAACGCAGCATAGGATTCTCCTGCATTCTAGGATTTTTTCCATTGTGCAGTCAGAGAAATAGGTGATATATGATTGTTGATTTTGATGTCTTTTTCTGACAACAGGAACCATAGCTCCATGTTCAAGGCCCTAAGCAGCTCTTGGCATATTGAATCCAGAAGAGGTGGTAGATTGTGTCCTCTGTTCTGGATCTTCTTGAACAGTTCTTGTAGTGGTTTTCACCCTTGGTGTGCATGAAGCCATTCACTAGCAGGCCTTCTGGATTGCCACTCTGTACTACCAGGAGCCTCAGGGGGAAAGAACAAGGAACCAGGCCACCCCCACTCATAGTCTCATGAACAATCAATGGCCTGCCCCTATATACTATGAGGTCAATGCCCCTAGTTAATATTAAATGTGTTTAGTCAAACAGAGGGTACTCTACGGCCTTCTGTCTGTATATGCTAGTCACAGTCACTGCCTTCAATACTAAAAGCTTAAAAATCTTATATGTGTATGCATGAGACCCCAGGCTAATCCTATCACCTCACTAGACCTTTCTACTGTGAAAAAGGGGGAGGGAGGGTCAGCAGAGCCTCACGGGAGCAACACCCGAGGGAGGATATGACAGGGTGGCACTCGCCCGAATCCTCACTTCTCATCATCAGCTACTGCCAACCAGGAAAGAAAAGGGGATAAAGGCTGTGCAAAGAAAACAAAAATCATTATGTGTTACAAGTGTTTAGTGACCCAATGCGGTATGTCAAACCTCATATACTCGAGATCTGGACCCACCACCTTAAAAGGAGCTGAGCTATACTGGCAACCACAACTTTATTCTGTGCTGTATGCCCACTCTTGCACGTCTTGATTCTCCCTTCATTGTACCTGTAGTTACACATGGAATACAATCACACATACACATATATTCATTCACTGTGTCTCGGTGGGAGTGCAAATTAGAAAACTAAAAGATAAAAAATTGGCATCTCTACATATGGTTCTGTAGGTATTCATCATACATTACCAGGTGGCCCCTTTGGTTGAGCCTACCAGGCCCCCGTAGAAGAATCTGGGACTGTCGGACCCTATTAAACAGTTAATGGGTTCCGTGTACCGCCTATAGGTTGGTATCTGCAAAGACAAATGAAAAAGGATATGTACTACCTTATCAATTCGTCATTAGCAAATCACGCTCACGGGCCCTTGTCCTTGAACGTTGTGATCTCTATGTTTACATCTTATGGGTTATTCAGTGTCTCTGAGTGTAATCTACTCTCTGTAGCCGGCATAACCGATTACTCTCTACTCTTGCTTTTATTCGTCTACAAGTAATGAAAGTTTTTGGCCTTAAACCATCCTTTCATGCCTAGCAGATACCGTTGCTAATAATGCGCGGTAACCCCCTGTTTTATTTGGGAAGTCGCTGCTGGGAACATATCATGACTTGGTCCCTCGTTCCGTAAATAAACAGACGGACCGGACCCCCTGGCGCCTGTTTTTTCGTGGTTATTTTTCGGCCTAGTTTGCACGGGTACCCCAAAAAACATGCACTCAGCTGCTAACTAGCGTTCTCCTTACCGTAAACGCGCATTAGTGTGGCCTCCGCTCACCCTGCGTCTGGCCCGATTCACCCGGTGTACACATTTCAAACCCGGGCATCTTGGTCATGTGATGGTGGCGTTCGACGCTACGTCTGTGTGAGGTGATCAGCGTGTAAGATGTACTTGGCTGCCATCTTGGAACGGGGTATTTTTCTTCACATATTGTGCACATGTTGCAAATGAATTATGCGATTCTCAGTTATGATTACTGCCCTGGCCTATTGTGTTACTACATGATGGTGATTATTATACATTATAGACCTACACATAGATTTACTTCTGGAATACCACATGGTTACAACTGTTTTTTTTTTATTATTATGTCTAATGTTCTCTGTATGTGCACCTGCATCACGCTAAACTGCTCGATCTGTTTATCTCGGTGACTCGAGGAACCAAGGCTTCGCTGTGATCAATATCCAGTTGCCCATGTGTCTGGCCGCTGTAGGATGTAGTGATAGGATATTGTTTCTGTCATGATCAGAAACTATTCTGTATCCCTACTCAACCTATTGGGTGTATGTTCATATAATGGACAATACATGGTTGTGTCCTGAATTCGGGACCCCTACATGGCTGATATCCTGTTCCATTCAATAATTTCATTAAGGCCCTGCTGGTCCGTGGCCTCTTCAAAGATCCAACGTGCCTCTTTCCTAAGTAGTCTGTTCTCCATGTTGAACTGGTCACCCATCACTCTTTCAATCACCGTCCAATGCAGATCCCTGGGTTGGTGTTTTTGACTCATGAAATGTTGCACTAGTTTAGTAGTGAGTTTGGCTGCTTTAAGTGTACTAAGATGTTCCTGGATTCTGACTTTGATCTTTCTAGTCGTTAGTCCTATGTAGTACAGTCCGCAGGGGCACGAGAGCCTGTAAATCACATTGCAGGTGTTACAATTACTAGAACTATTTAAGTACCAGATCTTGCCGTTGGCTCTGGTGATCGACTTAGTTTTCGTGGTGATGGCGCAGGTTGTACAGCCCCCGCATGGGGAGTGACCCGGCGGGATGCTCGAGTCTGTCACCCTTAATTGTGGACGTGTGAGTGGACCAGCCGGTCTTTCAGACTAGAAGATCGCTTGAAAGCAAATCTCGGTTGTGGCATTTTCATAGAGTTGGTGCTCAGCAAATGCCAGTGTTTTCTGATTATTTGGCGGATCTTTGTTGAGTGGGGCCCGAAGGTGGTAACTATCGGGATACACTCCTTCTACTCTTTGATCTGTCAGTCAAGGAGGGCTTCCCTCCGGGTGTTGAGTGCCCGCTTTTTAGCTTGCTTCACTATTTTCTGTGGGTAGGCACTTACGGTGAGTTTATTCGCTAGTTCTTCAGTCTGTTCCAGGAAGCTCTCTGCTGATGTACAGTTCCTACGGTATCTCATAAATTGCCCCACCGGGAGATTGTCCCGCAGGGCCCTAGGATGAAACGACCTGTAGTGCGGCAGAGAGTTTTTGTCCGTAGGTTTCTGGTGGACTGTAGTTGTAAGTTTGTTATCCCTGGCCTGTATATCCAGGTCTAGATATGTTGCTTTTTGCCGGTCCACATTCCATGTGAATCTCAGGCACCGGTCGAAACTGTTCAACCATGTCAGGAACTGGTCCAGTACATCTGCAGAACCCCTCCAGATGCACAAGATGTCATCTATGTACCTCTTCCAGAGGACGATGTTCCCCTGGAAGAGGTTAGATGCGTGGTAGATGTAATTAGTCTCGAACCGGCCGACATAGATGCATGCCAGGCTGGGGGCAAAAGTTGCCCCCATCGAGGTCCCTGAGGTCTGCAGGTAAAGCTGGTCTTTATACGCAAAAAAATTGCGTGTCAGTGCAATCTCAATGCACTGCAACACGAAAGTCGGTGCAGTGTCATAAAACCACTCACATTCCCCCAGAGAGCGAGCTGCTTCCACCAGCGTCGCCTCCTGGGGTATGTTCGTGTATAGTGACTTGATATCGATCGTCACTAGAAATTGCTCTTCAGGGTCATATGTTACTGTTTGTAGGTGCCTCAGGATATCGGTTGTATCCTGCACATAGGATGGTTGTGTAACCACACATTCACGTAGGAAGAAGTCTGAAAACTGTGAGAGCGGCTCAAGTATAGAATTGATGCCTGAAACTATCGACCGTCCAGGAGGAGGCCGCTGTGCTTTGTGAATTTTAGGCACAATATAAAATGCTGGTACCCTGGGTGATGGATTTATCAGGAACTCAGCTTCCTTTGCTGTTAGCCATTTCTTGTCCCTGGCTGTTGCTACCATGGTCTGTATAATGGTTTGAAACTCCGCAGTGGGATCTCTGGTGAGTGGTTTGTAATGTTCTCTGACTCCTAAGAGTCTGTGTATTTCATTCTCATAGTCAGTGGTGTTCATCACCGCCACCGCCCTGCCCTTGTCGGCCGGTTTGAGGGTGATGGAACTATTATCCTGTAGAGATTTTACAGCCGTCCAGTCAGCTTTAGACATGTTGCTATGTTTCGGGGTGTGTTGTCTTTGTTCCAGGTCTGTGATGTCTTTCAAGACTTTTTGCTCAAACACCGCCACTTCCGGCCCCACTTGCTGGTTAAGGGGCGTGAAATTGGACAGATGCCGTAAGTCTGTACAGAAAGACAATTCAGTGGATGCTTTTTCTTTCCCCTCGAAAAAATTTCGAAGTTTGATTTTCCGCATTACGCCGTTGAGCTCACCCCTTAGTTGAAACTATCATGTTTGGGTGTGGGAACATAACCCAAGCCTTTGTTCAACAATGCATTTTCATCGGACGTGAGTGGGTAATCAGATAGATTCACCACAATGTTGTTGTTTGAATTTATATTGGCGTTCGTCCCCGTGCTTCGGGTGATTCTGGGGGAGTACATTTGACGATTTGCATTGGGGATGTGACGAGCCCGTCCCTTGCCCCTGCCTCTTGTGTTGGCCCCCCTCTGGTCTGGTTGGTGTTGTCCTACAAAAGCCCTGAAAAGTGCCCCCAGGTCCTGATCTGAATTGCCTTGGGGGTTAAACCTAACTTGGGCATTCCCCTGTGGGGGTTATGCATTTTGTTCCTCATCCTCACTGCTTGTGTTGTCAAACACCCAATTGTTTGGAGTTCTCCTTGCCAGGTATCTCCCACCCCTCCCACGTTGGGGTATTGGATTTTGATTGCCTGTCTGCTGGTAATATTGATCCTCTGTGTATGGGAATGCCCACTCATGGCTGAATCTAACAAGGTTGCGTCTTAAACCCTTTATCTTCTGGTTTACCATGTACGCTTGGTATTCTCCCAAGTCGTTTTGGATCTTAGATAATTGCTCCTTGGTATCTAATATAGTGGTGTAATTTTTTATACTTGTTTCTAGATCAAATATTTCAGTGAGTAACTCCTCACTGAGTCGTTTGGCGGTGTTAATTATCAGGATAATGAAGGTAAGAGGAGCACTCGGTTATATAGTCTTAGTGAAAGTATTGTCTAATCTAATCCAAGGGTGCTACACTACGCAATTGTGTTGGCTAGCACAAAGACATTTAAAGGGATTAGTTAAGTAGAGAAAAACCTACGTGTAGTGTGCACTGTTCCTACTGGAAAAGTGACCCTTTTCCGCCAATAAATAGAAAACAGTAAATCAAATAGATCAAACGATAAACAATATGAGATATCACTTTCTATTGTTTTAATTCTAATTCATAGAACAACAGTTATACATAAAAAACATTGTATTTATGCATCTAATTGTACATTACTACACACTGTGCAAAAAACATTTTGTTATGCATCAAAGTCTAGTTTGTAAATCAACTGTTCTATTTAGACATTTAATGATTGGGAAACCATAGTTCATAGTTGCTCATAAGTCAGAAATGAGGAGATTTTCTGAAGACATGGTGCCCGATGCATTTCGGGACCCAAAGGTACCCTTCTTCAGGGGCCAGATCCTAAAACATACAAATAGCTGATCAGTAGAATCACAGATAATGAATATATACACCATGATGTAATTTATCTAGAAATATGTTAAAGACACTTAAAGGGGGGGAAACAGAAACATAGTAGCATCATAAATAAGACAGGGGGTACTCTCCTAATATGCTGCTAAACATTATGAATATATATAGAATAACATAACGCATATATTATCATATATTTGCCTCAATGAGGGATCATGAAATACTGATTTAATGACCCATAGAAAAGGGAGTTAGAGGATTGTAAGCTAGGCTCGTCCTCCAAAATTTAAGTCAAACAAAAAGGTTTCTGTTTCCAGATACCCAAGAGCCTTGCTCAAAAAAGTACAGTCAGCACACACTGGGGTTGACCGTGAGACATATGTTAATGTGTGTAAAAAGGGAGAATTGCTCCTTTTTTTAGGTGTCCCCTCACTCACCGGGGTTGCCCCACGGTGACATGCTTCATCATTGGGGCCATCCCAGTCCTCTACGGGCTGGGGCGTGCTACGACTTGCGAAGTTACGTAGGAGCACTTTTAAGGACTATGTGTGGTGCATGTGTAAATGTGGGGAGTGGACTATGTGATGTAAGTTAAAAATACCTGCCCAGTAGGTTTTCAATAAACTTTATTCTGGCCTCTAGGTGGTAATATTTAAAAACGGGGTGGGGAGATAGGCTATCCTAAACTTAATGTGTTCAGATGTACCTATCAACTCCTATAGTCGACATGTTTCGTGCATACCCCAAGCACTTCTTCGGGACTACACAGGGACCAGCCCTGTGTTCGCCACTCCTTAACTCTTCAATGAGAATTTATCAAAATTAATTTTCAAATGCAGCAAACTATATTAAGTGCATGCAAACAATACCTACGTATTTTGTTCCAAAAAACACGTGGTTCTTTTCAAGAGACCTAACTGGGCCCCATGGAGTCGGAGGGGTATCGATATCCTAGCAACTTTGTGCACCGGATACCTCCCGTATTTAGGCACCTACTTGTGTCCCTCCGGACCACGTGTTTTTTTTCACAAGTGCAAAGTCGCAATTAGGGTGCCAAATTTACCGAGTGGTTGAACCACTCGGTAAATTTGGAAAATTGTGTTTAAAATGCTGCAAATGTTTTTTTTTCTACATTCATGTTTCACACACACATGTCCTTAGGACATGTGTGTGTGAAACATGATGCGAAAAATACATTTCAGGGGTGCATTGGGGGGGTCCAAAGGACCCCCCCTGCACCCATGAAATTTTCAAAGTGCCACTCGCAATTTGCTGATGCCTTCCCATTGACTCCTATGGGCCTTTTGGCCCATAGGAATCAATAGGAATTGCGAAAATGCACTTAAGAATTCGGTATTCATTTGGGATTCGGTAAAAATTGCGATTTTTACCGAATCCCAAATGAATACCGAAAACAATGATGCATAGCATTTTGCACTTCTTAATTTGCGATTCCTTATTTTTCGCAAATTAGGAAGTGCAAAATGTAACAATGATGCATGTGGGCCACTGTGTGCTGTTGATATATACATAGAAATTAGTACCTATATTCCCCTGCACACATACCTATACTAAGATACGAAGTAGCCGAAATATAATCCTATTGTTGGGTTTGAGAAGGCTGCATCAGTCCTGTATTGTGTGATGCTCCCAGAAATGAGGCTTCTAAGTGACTGAGAGAAAAACAGACGCTCTAACTCCTCTCTTTTAGTGGGGCATGCAAAACATGGCTGTATTATATTGCGAACATTTACATAATTTGCTTAAAGCCGCCGCGTTGGAAGTAACGTACTTATACTGCAGTGATGCGAACGTGGATGTTTAGCTCTAGGGACCGTGCAGTAATCACGATAAAAATGTACAACTGTGGGAGGAACAAATGTGGGAGTTAGAGTCCGTGATTTGCTATTATTTTCGAATCTCATGCTTGTTAAAGGGAATACGGGAAGCACATACCTTAAGCGTTGCCAGCTAGGACGCAGAAATGGGAACTATGATAATAATGGAAGCGCAAGAAACTCCGTATGTCAGGATATGAGACGAAGGAGGGCAGTGTGAATCACGGAGGTAATTTATTTATACCGTTCAGCGTTGCAACGACCATCATGTGGGTAGTACTGTGCGTAACAGTAACCAGTTCCCCTTTTTTTGTTTCTTTTTTTATGTGCAGTGGCTCACTGCCCTCCTTCGTCTCATATCCTGACATACGGAGTTTCTTGCGCTTCCATTATTATCATAGGCCCACATGCATCAAGCACTTTTTCATTCGCAAACGGTGCGATTCCTTAAAATCGGCCGTTTGCGAATGCAAAAGTGCTTTTTGGGATGCATGAAGCAATTTTAGAATTCGTAACATTGTTGCGAGTTCTAAAATTGCGGGTGCTTTTAAGAAGTCGCAGATGTGCGATTTCTTAAAAGCAATGCATCATTATTTTAAAAAGTGAAAATTCGCAAACAGGGTGCCAAATTTACCGAGTGGTTGAACCACTCGGTAAATTTGGAAAAAGTGTTTAAAATGTTGAAAATGCTTTTTTTTCAACATTCATGTTAGGGACACACATGTCCTTAGGACATGTGTGTGTGCAACATGATGCGAAAAATACATTTCAGGGGTGCATGGGGGGGTCCTTTGGACCCCCCCTGCACCCATGAAATTTTCTAAGTGCCACTCGCAATTTGCATTGACTCCTATGGGCCTTTTGGCCCATAGGAATCAATGGGAATTGCGAAAATTAACTTAAGAATTCGGTATTTCTTTGGGATTCGGTAAAAATTGCGATTTTTACCGAATCACAAAGAAATACCGAAAAAAATGATGCATAGCATTTTGCACTTCTTAATTTGCGATTCCTTATTTTTCGCAAATTAAGAAATGCAAAATGACACAATGATGCATGTGGGCCTATAATACAGCCATGTTTTGCATGCCCCACAAAAAGAGAGGAGTTATAGCGTCTGTCTCAGTCACTTAGAAGCCTCATTTCTGGGAGCCTCACACAATACAGGACTGATGCAGCCTTCTCAAACCCAACAATAGGGTTATATTTCGGCTACTTCGTATCTTAGTATAGGTATGTGTGCAGCGGAATATAGGTACTGATTTCTATGTATATATCAACAGCACACAGTATGATATGTTCTCTTCAGCATTGTTTTCCAATTATTTCCATTGGTATGTTCTCTTTATTGGTGTGTTGTAATCATGTTGAGTGTCATATGATGCTTATCCGTTTTGGTAATAATCATATTCTTTATTGACAGCATATTACGAACCATTTAGTTATATGTAATTTCATTTCTCATGGCCATAAACTAACGGTTGTGAATTTTTTCTGTATATGTATTTGCAGATTATTTACGTTTTGGATCACTCAATTATATATATTTTTAGGTCTCGCCTAGACGAAAGCAAAGCGAAGCTTTGCTGTCTAGGGAGACAACTAATGTTGTCACTTTCCGGGGAATGTGGACTGCAGACTGTGACGAGCTTGTCCTCCTGGAGATTGTAGCTCGTGAGCGCGCACGTCTCGTCGCCGTGCCTGATATTCCCATGCACAGAAAGGCTCCCGCACGCATGCGCACATACACACACTGAATACACACACACGCACCCCCCTTAAAGAAAGGCTCACGCAAGCATGCGCACATACACACACTGCATACACACACACACGCACCCCCCCCTTAAACAGACACACGCGCAGACAGACACACGCACGCACAGACACACGCACGCACAGACACACTACAACAGACACACGCGCACACCCCACCCCCACTCACCCCACCCCCACTCACCCCTCCTCCTCCTCAACACACTCACCTGTTCTGGCGGTGCTCGGCGTGCCTCTCGGGCGGCGGTTGCGCTTTGCGGGGCTCTCTCACCACATGAGAGCCCCGCCTTCTTCATGCGCCCGGTCGCTCTTCACCCGGTCCCCCATCTCGGGACCGGGACTCGATCAGGAGCCCTCGGGGCTCCTCGGACAGTGGCTTCTCTCTCGCGCCGCGATGGGGGGCAGGACTTCCGGTTGGGGCCGCGCTGCGATTGGCCGGCTGCCCAACCGCTTCCGGGTCGTCGCAGGCAGCGCGGCGGCCCGGCGGGAACTTCAAGAAACTCCTGGGCTGCGGTGGTGAATGAAAGGCACACGAGGGTCAGCCTGGAGTGCTGCATATTAAGTGTGTATACTGGTGTTCCAAGTTTGGTAAAGTAGTGAGCAGAGTTACGTGGATGAATGTGCGGTGCTCTTGCTTGCACGATTGGCAGATGTGGATCGATGTGAGGTGTAACGGAGTGCACCCTGGGCAGGGGTAAAGTGTCACTGAGTGCATCAAGTGTGGACATATGGTGCTCTTCCGTGCACCAGGGAAGTTACGAGCTGCTGCAGAGTTTATGGCAGGTAGGTGTGCTGTGCTCTTGAGTGCAGGGCGGGCAGATGTGAGCTTTTGAGGTGCTTATCACAGGCGGACATGAAGTTTTCTTTTATGCACCACAGCCAGATGTGATGTATTTTAGTACTACCCGGTTACAGATAAGAGCATGGAGCTTCACGTATGGGATGCGCTGTCCCCCCTAGTGGCTGGATCTGTGCCGCACATCAATCTCACTTATTGATCAATGTGAGCGAACTGAACATGTAACTATCAGACGACCATGATCCTTGCACACAACCACGTGCCCCTGGTTGCATTGTGCTATGAGCATGACGCACGTGCAAAGAGATGCGATGGCTAGCCAAGATATGGACGTGATGTCGCAATTAATACAAGTCGTATAATCAATTGAGCGTTACATTTCTGCACGAGTAAAGCAGCTAATGCCACTACAAACATGTTTTGCAACAGGTGGGATTACGGAAAGCGATTTACACATATTCCCTATGGCACAGGAGCACGCGTGCGGGAACACGCCTGCAAATGCGTGCACACATTCAAACACTCTCTCATTCTCCGTAGTGTTGTGGCATTCAGGAAAATAATACAAAAAGGTTTGTTTTTTTCCAGAGATTTAGGTTTTCGGAAAAAAATATTGCCGTACATTCCTGGTCTTTTTTTTCTGCCGCACATTTAATGGTGCCGCAGACCACAGTGTCGTGACTTCGCAAAAACTGCACCTTGTACCGGAGCAGACTTGTCATACTACAAAGTTCTTGAATAGGGTCGAACTAAATTTACTTCTAAATTAAAGGGTAACTAACGTTGCAGACACACACAAGTACAACCAGACGACGTGAACGCCCATCATATGAAAGGGCAGCCAGATTAAGAAAGCTCTTCGATGCTGCTGCTAATGGTAGAAAGCGCATTAGAAATTCAGGTGCCAGAGTGAAGCAACAAGTTACTTGTTTAGTCTCCCGCTGCTCCGCCATACGTGTATGGTAGGGTATGTACATGTGTGAGAGGGTCGGATATTTGCTTACACACCTGCACTGTTCACACAGGCTTTGCAACATTGGGAACTCCTTAATATTTTCAACAGTCGTTGCACTCACTGGTTCCCTAATCTTTCTATAATAAACGAGATTGGGCCACACAATGGCACAAGCCCAGCACACTGCTACCCAGGATTGAACAGTCTCCTGCCCAGCCCAGGGTCACACAGTGGCGCAGACCTCTGAGCCCAGCCATGGTCACAAGACTGCGTGGTGTAACTGGGGGTCCAGTGGCTTCGGTCCAGCCCCACAGGACGTGGTGGCTCTGGCCCAGGCTCACGCAAGCCCAGCCTAGGGAGAAGAGAATATGTAGGCCCGGTCCAGGGCACATAATGGCGCAGACCCGAGCCTGGAGACTTGTAACGGCACAGGCCTACCCCAGAGGCCACTGGGGGCTCAGGTCTTGCATGGGGAGGCTGGAAGGGGATGGAGAGCACAACTGCTGAGGCCAGGTCCCACAGCGGCGCAAGGGCCAGGGTCACAACAGCACAGGGTCACATGACGCAGTCCCAGCCCAAGGACTGCTGCACCCAGGGAGGGAGGTAGGAGCGCGCCCGGACAGATGGACCCTCAGCGTTACAGTGCTGTTCTGCGGGCGGGTTTATCTTGTTTTTTATGCTGTGGACTTCTCATGTTAGAACCTCTCGAGTTGCTGCAGCCTGCTAAGTAGGGCACATTCACATGTGAAATGATAGGACCAAATGATATACAAATTGCCAAAAATATTCCATTGGCAAGTAACCTGTGTGCAGGACCACCATACAGCTAAACAGAGTATGGTCATGGGAAGTGGTAGCAAAGGATATGCGTGTTCCGCTGACTTCTAAAATATTGCATATGATTTTAGACTGCATGATTTCTTAGCAATCTGTGCTGCAAACTGTTACATAACCTCAAATATAGATCTTGTTTTTATAGTAGTTCCTTCGTCTAGCGTGAACAATAATTCTTAAATATTGCATCCCCCTATTTAACAGATACACAGGTATTTGGGGACTATAAAGGAGAGAATCTGGACTAAGTTGGCATTCTCATCGGGATTGTTAGCAAAGTCAGCACAAAAGGTTTCTTTGCAAACCTCTGCAAATTAGGGAAAAACACAGTACTTGACAAACTTTTTTTGAGGCGATGTCCTAGTAAACCCCGGATTTTTAATGTCATTTAAATCCAACACCCTTTAGTGCATGTTTCTTCTTACTCTCTCCCCTGTCTGCTACTCACAGTTCACATCTACCCCCTACCCTCTACATGTGGCACCGTGACTCCCCAAAGTTTATTGCATCCTGTGCCCCTCCTATGTGTTATTTATTTATTTATTTTACACGCAGCTAAGACAGGTCCTACCTCGCTGCTCTCCAAGATGGGTGTCTAACCATCTTAAAATGGTAAAGTAAAACATAGGGGACACCATTTCCTGGTGCATTTGCACATATATATACTGAAAAATAAACCCCTATGTAACTGTCACCACGCTGGTGCCAGCCACTTTCCTAAAGTTTGCAGGTTCCACACTCTGTGTTTGCTTTTAAATTTGTATGTTTATTAAATAATAGGCAGTCCCTGTCACCTACTACACATTGCACCTTGCATTTTAAGATTATTTTTTTGTATTTTTATTCATCCATTCACACCCTTTACGTTAATATAGCCAATGCTTTACTGTATATTTGCTATAAAAGCTCAGAGTATGAATTTAAAAAATCACTCCACTGCAACAAAAATAAAATTGTCATTTACAATGCCAATAGCTCCAACTCCAACAAATGCGAGACCTATTGCATTGCAAATGCTTGTTTATATTTTACTTCTCATGGACTATTAGACATGGACATTAAATCAGTATTTCATGATCCCCCATTGAGGCAAATATATGATAATATATGCGTTATGTTATTCTATATATATTCATAATGTTTAGCAGCATATTAGGAGAGTACCCCCTGTCTTATTTATGATGCCACTATGTTTCTGTTTCCCCCCCCTTTAAGTGTCTTTAACATATTTCTAGATAAATGACATCATGGTGTATATATTCATTTTCTGTGATTGTACTGATCAGCTATTTCTATGTTTTAGGATCTGGCCCCTGAAGAAGGGTACCTTTGGGTCCCGAAATGCATCGGGCACCATGTCTTCAGAAAATCTCCTCATTTCTGACTTATGAGCAACTATGAACTATAGTTTCCCAATCATTAAATGTCTAAATAGAACAGTTGATTTACAATCTAGTCTTTGATGCATAACAAAATGTTTTTTGCACAGTGTGTAGTAATGTACAATTAGATGCATAAATACAATGTTTTTTATATATAACTGTTGTTCTATGAATTAGAATTAAAACAATAGAACATGATATCTCATATTGTTTATCGTTTGATCTATTTGATTTACTGTTTTCTATTTATTGGCGGAAAAGGGTCACTTTTCCAGTAGGAACAGTGCGCACTACAAGTAGGTTTTTCTCTACTTAACTATTCCCTTTAATTATCAGGATAAGCCAGTCCTGGGGGCATTTGTTAGCTATGTAGCTCCAATCCACCCGGAACTGCTTATCCTCCATGAATATTTTGGGTTCCAACCCTACCAGTAGGCTGGCGGGTGCCGCCCCCGCCCGTAGGTATTTAGTCATTAAAGGCCCATGTAGGGCTATCCTAATTTGTTGTATTCTTAATGTTGATAGTTTGTCCCACTTATCCAGGGCCGTGTTGGTACTTCCCAACGGTGTATCTGGTAATAGGGATGGTCCTGCGAAAATAGTAGCTATATGGTCATCCGTAAATGCCAGGCAAAAATTCGCCATGGTACGTAACCAAATGCAATGGCCAATCGGCCCAACCGAGACAACTCACACTAAAAACAATGAGTTCGGGAAAGCTGCTTCTCAACTCAATGTATTCCTAGTGGAAACTGTTACTGCGTTCTCTGGCCCTCACGGCAAAGCTGCCATACTCAATGCTCTGTACTACCAGGAGCCTCAGGGGGAAATAACAAGGGAACCAGGCCGCCCCCCACTCATAGTCTCATGAACAATCAATGGCCTGCCCCTATGTACGATGAGGTCAATGGCCCTAGTTAATATTAAATGTGTTTAGTCAAACAGAGGGTACTCTACGGCCTTCTGTCTGTATATGCTAGTCACAGTCACTGCCTTCAATACTAAAAGCTTAAAAATCTTATATGTGTATGCATGAGACCCCAGGCTAATCCTATCACCTCACTAGACCTTTCTACTGTGAAAAAGGGGGAGGGAGGGTCGGCAGAGCCTCACGGGAGCAACACCTGGGGGAGGATATGACAGGCTGGTACTCGCCCGAATCCTCACTTCTCATCATCAGCTGCTGCCAACCAGGAAAGAAAAGAAAGGGGATAAAGGCGGTGCAAAGAAAACTAAAATCATTATGTGTTACAAGTGTGATTGTCTTCTGCTTGTTGCTCAGGCTTTTGAAGGTTATGTTCTTCCACATGTGATGTGGCTGTTGCAGAGGGCAGATGGACCAACCAAACAAGATATCATATGTGAAGCTTGCTTCATGGTTTTGGAACATATTTTCTAGTTTGACCAATTAAAAGATGAACATGACACTTTTAAGCAATGCTTCTTCATGGTTGATGATTTGGTAATGTAATATCTGATGCTCATTAAGCTGACTAAAAGATAAGCTCCCAGGAGAGCGGAGGGTCTTTGCAGGAGTTAAAAAAAAGCCAACATATGGTGATTGCCAGTACCATGTTATGTCCAGAAACACCCAAAACCATTCATAATGGCAAGGTGCAACTGCTCACAGAGCCAGGAGAAGCATGGCATTTATGACAAATAATGCCACAACTAGTACCCTGCTTACTGGGAATGGAGACCTTGGAGATTTGCCAGCTGCACAAAATGTGGATTACATATTTTACTCTAGCCCAGAACAGGGACTCAAAGTGAAAACAGCCCTCCCTGCACAGTTGAGTTACCTATAAATGAAACATCATGTCTGGTTCTATACTGTGTGCTTTGAGATAATTTACCAACCTCTACCTACTTTGCTGAAACAAGGGATATCAAAGAGACAACGTGAATGGAGAGAGTAAGAACTGTGGAGAAGGTGGGGAACATCACCCTTTCTTAATAATTAGTTGGGGTCTGTGCCGATCGGGACACAAGGCTCCTCGCACACGGGTTTGGAAACAAATACTGGATAAAGAACTGACTTGCAAGGAGACGTATAACAAATATACAAAAGACAATGACAGTTGACCATGTTTGAACCTAACTATTGGGAGTATAGGTGCTAAGCCTGGTACCACCCTCAGTAAAATCTTTCCTAGGGAATCCTAGGAGAGAAGACCACCGCCTGTTATCTTGCCTCCGTGTCATGGGCGAGTGGAGGGTTCACGTGGTTTATGTGACATTCCATTAGTATTTCACTGGGTACTAGGCATGGATGCTTGCTATCTGCCCTATTGTTTGTGATCACAATGGAACCCTTGAACGATGCCCTTTGAGAACATCACTCTGGTAGGCGCCTGAGGTTCCGTGGTCATTAGGTGCTTATAACTCTTTAGGCAGACAATATCATGATGTATATTGGGGACTCAAGCCGAAATATAGCCCCATTACCCACACAAATAATTAGATATGGAACATTGTCAGGCCTGCAAGTCAACCGGAGTAAATCCTAGACTCTTCCACTGACCACATCCATTACAAACTACCTTAGGATTTTCCTCCTACAATGGCTGGAGGAATTGGTGTGGTAAAATACATCGTTTCAGAGAGGTCTTACTGCGTGAAAATAGCTACTGCCCGGTGGTAGCTAACTTACAGGACACGGATGAGTCTTTCTTTGATGATTGCACATAGACTAGTACTTACTACATTTCTGGTACTACCTAAGCTTTTGTACCTGTTTATTAACGTTCCAATTCTGCTGACCAAGACATTTTTAAAGAACATTCACAGTATGTTGATTTGGATAATCACGCCAGGCAAAACAAAATCCATCACACCACCCGTCAGGCCCTGGCTGATTATCCTGTAGGCCGGTCAGTCCATGCTTGCATACAATGACTCTGCTAATGACAGAAGCAGGGTGATGATACCATACCTGGAGCATTTTGCCTGGACAACACAGGTTCTCTTTTTACTTTTTTAATTCAGAGCAATCGGTTGTATGTGCACGGGCAGCAGTGCTGGCTTGCAGGGAATGGTGGCAGTGAGGCTGAAAATGGTGGGGGGGTTAGAAAATAAAGAAAAAAAATTAAAACGCACCTTCTGGTTGCATCGCCAGCCGCCACCTCTCTACCGCCTCGCCTTCATTGCAGGAAGCAAAAGGGCCCACCTACGTTTTGCCAGAACTATGCATTCGCAGCGGAATGCGGAGTAGGCAAAACTACGCAAACACCGTAGGCGGAGGATAGTTACCCACCCGGGGTTAGTCTAAGCATAAAGTATATAAATATACAGAACAGTTTAACTTGTTCCAGTTCCTTGAATTGGCCCAATGGGAGGAATTTGCCTCAGGGATACAGGTCCAACATGTCCTGTAGCCCCAGTTATGCAAATTGCACCTGCAATGTATGTTCCCCATTAAAAGAACGTTATCATTTTATTGTTCCGTTCCTAGGGGTGGTGCTCGCCAGATCAGGGGGAGGAGTGGTGAGCGCACTCTAAGTGCGCATGACTGCTTGGCCGGACTTCATCCTTCAACCCTCCAGCTCCAGTCCACCACTTTGTGTACATTTAACCAGGACATGTCACATGCTTTTAGATTACTGAACAGATTTATTCGTTATTTTATGAGAAATTGATGGAGGGCACAACCCCCCTCCACTCCTCCCCACACTTCTCCCCTCTTCCAGCTAACTCTGCACCAAGAACCACTAATGTAAGCATTGCTCACCAAATTCTGTAATGTAAATTCGTTTATATTTCATTAGTCTTATTGTAATACTGACATGAAAATGTATTTGGGGGTTGTGTACTACCACTCCCTCTTGCAAACAACATGAGTCCCGGATTTGTGGTAGGTCTGAGAGACGTTGGGTTGTCTAAAATGTGTATATTTTTGTTTCGAATAAATGTTGATATAGTGCAACTATTGAACTTAGGACGAACACTGAAGTACTTCTAGGCACGCCCCTTTCATCCAAAACAGTGCACGCTCCTTTCATCCAAAACAGGTAAAATTAGCACAAGTTCATGGGTAAACTTGTGAGCAGTAGCACTACGCCAAGGTTTTGACCTTTGCTACTGAGCATTCACACCATTCACACCTGCATTCATACTACCGCGCTTCCCATTAAACCCACAGACATTCCGCACCCAGCTCCAGATAGGGGCGATGCCAGAGTTCCTGGAGCTCAAGGCAAAATTCAATTTGCCTGTTAAGAGAACCCCAGGGAATTGCTATTAAAAGCTGTTTGCTGCAACGTCAAGGAACCTCATAAGGCCTTACCACACCTTATGGAAGCTCCGCCCCCACCTCAAAGTGCATATCTCTGGCGGTCTGCGAGGTGCTGCCTGTTTTCTCCCAATGAACGACCAAACAACACATGGCAGAGGCCTCGAGAAGCAGAACTGCCGCGCCCATCCTGTGAGTCTGATGTTAGCTCGGTACCCCCAAGTCCCCCATTCACAACGCTTTCACACCATTCATAGCCCACTCCACAGACTGCACTCACACTGCAGGCATGCCTAACTACGCCTGTACATGTAGCTAAGAGGTGAATGATGTCATAAAGCCTGCCAGGACCAGGGGTGTGATGTAGTATATGATGTCACAAACCTGCCAAGGCCAGGGGTGTGATGTAGTTAATGACATTACACCTGCAAGGGTCAGACGTGTGATATAGTTGATGACATCACAAGCGATTGATGGGAAACGCTGATAACACTCAAGGTTGCCGGGGGAGACCAGTGATACATTATGTTGGTAGGTGTAGACCCTTCTGCCACATAACATCACAGAACCAAAAGATTGAAAGAAGGAAGTTACAATGAACTAATTATTAATGTTCTCTGTGTTCTCTTTATTGCATACAGACTCCTATTCTTAAGTTGCCTAGAAAGACAGAATTGATCAGAGGATTTGTTTCAGAATTTCAAATTGTATTTATTATTCTTCAGATGTTGATGGTTCCATTGTCAATAATTCACAATAGAAATCTCCTTTCAATGTTGCTGCCAAAAAGAATGCCCTTAAAACCCATCTTCAAAGAATCAGTAAAGGCGCTGGTGAGATGGGCCTAGCGCACTTCACATGAATGCAAGACTTTCATTCTGTTTACTTCTGTCTGCTCTGCCCGTTTCACAGCTGTGATTCAGGCATTCAAATGGCAGGGTGGGATCTAAGGATATAAGGAAAGACAGAATTGGTCCTTTCCGGCAAGAGTAAGCTTTTCTTGGGACTGGGGGGCATATTACCAACAACTAGCGATAATTTTTGTCTCTAACTTGTTTAGAGACAAAAATTATCGCCGCACATCGGCGATTTTTATCGCAGATAAACCTTGCTATTAGCAAGGTTTATCGCAAATGCGATAAAAAACGGCCGCAATGCATGAATATCGCTGAAAAGTCAGCGATATTCATGCATTATCGAGCAAATGCTCTTAGCCATGTTATCCACCTCCCATTGGATAACATGGCTAAGAACTGCTCAGGGCAGGTGTTAGCTTTTGGAGATATTCGCGCTTAGCGCGAATATCTCTAAAAGTTGGTAATAGGAGATAGCGATGTTAGGGACTGTTTCCAGTCGCTAACATCTTGGCACGCCCACTTTGCATGTCATTAGTGATAAATATCACTGACATGCAAAGCGGGGCCCAAGATGGTCGCTATCTCCTATTAGCTGTCACTAACTGGTGTTAGTGACAGCTTGGTAATAGGGAGATAATTTTATCTCCGCTTTCTTGGCTTTTAAAGCCAAAAAAGCGGAGATAAACCCCCTTGATAATATGCCCCCACATTACTGGCCTTCCAAACTTGGTCTCCCCCCTACTCCATCTAAAGCTGTGAAAAGCTTGGGGGTACTAATCGACGATGAGCTCTCGCTTAGACCTCAGGTTAATGCTGTGGTGTCCTCATGCTTTTTTCAGCTTAGGAAAATAAAGAAGATAAGCCGACTGTTCACCCAACCCGCTCTGACCCAAGTTGTAATGGCCATGGTGCTGTCGCATTTGGACTTTTCCAATGCTATTTACCTCGGCCTCCCGGTCTCTCTCAGCAAACGTCTGCAGCTGGCTCAAAACCAAGCCGCCAGACTCATCTATCGTCTCCCTTGCTGGCAGTTTGCTAGACCGCTACTTAAGCAACTCCATTGGCTACCTGTTGCACAGCGCACTCACTTTAAAGCTGCCTGCATGACGTTTAAAGCTCTTAATGCTCGCAGCCCCAAGTTCATTTAGGATCTTCTACCAAAATATGTTCCTTCGCGCAATCTCCGGTCTGCCTCTCAAACTCTGTTGACTGTCTCCCGCTTCAAATTCCAACGCAAAGGAGGACGCAGGTTTGCCACGCTTGCGTCCAAGCTCTGGAATACTCTCACCCTGGAGATTCGTTCTTCTACTTCTCTTCTCCAGTTTAGGCAGCTGCTCAAGACGTGGCTCTTTGTGCAGACATCGGCGTAACTCCTATGTTTTCTGTCTTCCCTGGATTTAGTCTCCAGCATTGTTAGTTAGCGCCATGAAAACTTTGGGTGTACGTGCGCTGTACAAATTCTAGATAAGATAAGATAAGGATTCTTCTGCACTGACTAGCAGAGCCTGGAAGAGGTCTTATGGCTGGGCTCTAAGTCTTCATCTGTGTGAATGCCTGTCTGCTGGCCAGGCCTGCAATAGACACCTTCTTGTGTGACACTGCAGAGCTGCAAGAGCATTGCACACATCCATTCAATAGAAGGACATTGTGGGTATCTTGGGGGGACAAGAAGCCCATAGAAACTGTAGCCTTAGAATCTGCTCATTTCTGCTCACAAAATGAACCTAAGATTTCCATACACAGCTGCTGCTTGAGTCTGGGACAGCTTTTTATGTTTTGTGCAAGAGACATTCCAAACGTTGAATCTGCATTCCAAACAAGGGTCTGATGTTGCAAATTAGAAGTGTGGTTCCAATCTGCATTCTAATGGAATTCTTTTATTTCCTAATAAGAACTCTCATTCCAAACTTAGATTGTCTTTTACAAAGTAGAACTGTCATTCTAAATTATAACTCAATATTTCATATTAGCAAGGTTTGAACATTACATTATGACTTCATTGTGACACCACAAACACCTACATTTCAAGTCTCGTAAATTCGATTTTGTGTGGGAACTAGAGTTTCTTCTCTAAGAAGTGTTGTAAAAAAAAGTAACACTACTGCACTCAAGGACACATTTGGTCAGGTAAAACCTTGTGGAACTTGTCCATGGAAAACAGCTGGGTACTTGGGAAAAGCCTGACAACTTCAGGGCAGAAAGGTGGACATCAGCTATAATTCTCCAGCGCTTAGAGGAAAATGCCAAGCAGTGCAATTTTCTGCACCGTAGAATGTTAAAACCCTACAGAATCGTCGATTGAAGGTATGGAATTTCTGATGCGGTGTCCGCGCAACACTGGTCATTATGTGACCCGCGCCATGGTGCCAGAGCACGGCTGTCACAAGAGTGTACATGCACATTATAGCATTAGCCAGTCAATGAACCATCCCACATTCACAAGCTTCTCCCAGTCAACTGCTCCACCAAAGAAGAGGATGTACAGTTCCAGGAGAATTCAACTGATCCCAAGGAGGGGAAGGGAGAAAGGGATTGTCCATAGGGGATGGAATGATACAGGGGCTGTGTGTTACCTCTACATGGAACACACAAGCCACCTCATTAATATTAATGAGCTCCTTTTTAGCTCCAGTAAATTCCTACATAGCACAGCCAGCTAATTCATATTTAATTACACATTTATTCCATTGATTACAATAATCATATTTTAATTGAACTCATGAATGGCCTTTGTTACAGAAAGCCTAGGAATAGAGCCCACAGATGATAGATGATTATTCAGTTATATCATATAAGAGAACCTATGTGTCAGAGCCAAGAAGACAAGATGGAATATAGAGGGTATTTGGAGAGATAATATGCTTAGGAGGATGGCTGTTGACGCATTTGACTGTAATACAAGAAACTAGTGTAGACTAAACATTTGCAATGCAATAGGTCTCGCGTTACTGAAAGATTGAGCTATTGCATTATTATTAGCAATACCAATAGGTCAAATGTTTAGTAATGCAAGACCTATTGCATTGCAAATGCTTGTGTAATCTTGATCTTACCTCTGGGATCCCATGACATTCTTCAGCAGGCCGGTGTCTGATGGGGGAGGACCAAGCACCAAAAGGCAGGACAAATGCACAATATTAACCAAACAGAGAAAATGAAGTTTAAAAAGCCACCCAACTAACCAACCAAAAGCAGTGGACGTGTACAAAGTCCCAGAGTAGCCCATATACCTAATACAGCATGCCTCGCAGAGCAGCGTATGCGCTGCCCAGGCTCAACCTAAAAAAGTACCTCTGAAAGTGCACAACTAGTGGAAAGGACAAACACACAAAGAGAAAGTGAAACCAGCCCAAACTGAATAATCAAAAGCAAGAAAAAGCAATGAGAGTGACAATGAAGTCAACCAATGATACGCAATGGGCAGGCTCTAAGCCCACTTTAATCTACAACCTAATGCCTCGCAAGCACCATCTCATGAGCTGCCTCAGGCAATCCATAAAAATGTACATTAGCGCAGAATATTCCAGTCTACCTGTGCGGAGTTCTAAGATGTACTTATGAAGCAGGAAGTAGTGTACCTTATATTATACAAAGGTGGGAGATGTAAGGGACCATGAGGATTCACCCACCATCTGCATACATGATGGTTCATATACACATATCTCTGAGGCTGGCTGGGCTTATTTGCTTGGAGGTTCCACTTGCTAAGAGTCATGCTCACTTACTTTGTCAGCTGTATTATACATTTGAGTACTATATTTATTTTCCAGCCGAAACAGGGCAGACACCATCTTGGTTTAAATCAAAGGTTTGCTGATCTTAATTATGTCAGGTTAATGAGGGTTTTTGAGGTGCACCTGTGGGTCTTGCAGAGAAGAGGCATGTTGTGGGGTAGGATATGCTTCCAATGCATCCTGTAAACCCCCCCCCCCACCTCCCATGTTTGCAGACCAATGACGTTTCCTCTTCTGGGGAGAGCAGTAGTGTGTAGGACTGGTGCTACAGCAAGGAGATATGCAGCACTTGTGGCTGAGGCAGCAAATTGTTTCTTTTCCAATTGCACCAAGATCCTTGTTCTGTCCATGACCGAGTGTCCACATGGTCCAGTGTCCACATTGTGCTTGGGTAAAGTTTGGTGTGGATTTCATGGGACCGCATGAGATGCTCACAAGAGGGTCCAAGTATGTTTTGGTCCTTATGTACTATGCTTCCAAATGGCCTGAGATTAAATTAGTCGGAGAACCCAATACTAAAAGTATTATTGACTTTTTGAGAAATGTTTGCTCAAAAGAAGGATTTCCAGAAGTTTTGGTTTCAGATAATGGCAGACAATTTGTCAGTACTGAGTTCCAGTCTTTTCTGTGTGTTTCAGGTGTAAGGCTTATGAAAAGTTCCTTGTATCATTCCCAAACCAAGGGCCTTGTTGAGAGGATGAACGGTGTGGTAGGGGAATGTGTGAAATGGGCTACAGCAGGTAATCATGATGTGAAGGGTGCTTTAAATAGTATGATCTAGTTTTATAGGACTGCACCCCATTCTTCTACAAAAATGTCGCCGTTCGAGTTCATGAGAGGCAGGAAGGCCAATGCATTTATCAGACCTGGATGGGTGTCTAAGTGGATCAGGTCTGAGTCAGATGATTATAAACAAATGTGTATTGTCAAAGAGAACATGTCTTACACTCAATCTTGTATAGCTACAATGGGGGAACCCTGTGTCCCTCAGAACCTGGGTAAGTATAAGTAAGGCTACAGTAGTTCTTTCGGGGAGACCCAGCTTCCTACACTAACCTTGTTTGAAATCAGGATGTGTTTTTTAAGGGAAATTAGTCACTTTACCTCATCTCAGAGATTCCACTGTCCTGAAGTAGACCAGCTACGACATAACACTAACGCATTATTAGGGTCGAAACGTTGGTGATAACACATGGCTCAGTCTTAACAAATCTCTTGGTGCACACTAATGAGCGGCCCCGCCACAGCCAGAGATATTGGCTTCATTATCTTTCTGACCATTCTTCCTTAGACATTCTTCAAGTTGTACATATTTCTATATACCTTCGCTCTTTTATATATGCACTGCACCATCAGCACTGGGCACCCATTGTCACTTTGAAACAATTGTCACATTACAATTATGCCTCACCTTGACAGTCCTTGAAAAAATTATTTTAAATTTGTTTTGTGAAAAACTCAAAAATAGCAAACAATAATAATTTTGCAAATATTTGAAGTTCTTTGTTGTACTATTATGTTCCAATATTCATTATTCATGTTGTTGCGCGCTGTGACTTAGCCTACTTTTACTCTATGGCATATTGGTTAAGCAGAGAGTCATAAATAATATTGGTAACAAGATTTGTCGTCATTTACAATGTAATTGTTCTCTCCCCGACAGAACCACTGTAGCTTTACTTACACTCAATCTAAGTAGAAACAAGAGTACGATTCCAAGAAGGGTGTTACAACCTCCACTCTCAAGGTTGGTGTAAGAAGCTGGCTCTGTTTATACAATATCAAAGTGAGGTATAGTGCGCACAGAGTCCAGTGGATTCCAAAAGGTAGGCAGAGGTAAAGTAGATAGCACCCCACTCTCTATCTGTGGTAGCGTTGTCATCAGTAAGGGTTTATCAGAGGACAATGTTAAGCATTTGTTGTACACACTTAGTCAGGAAATGAGTTCACACATTCAAAGACTGAACTTCAGACCAATTGGTTTTGTATAAAAATATTATTTTAGTTATTTTATTTTCTAGCACCAAATAAGCCTGGCACAGATAAATGATAAATACTTTTCAGTAAATATATAGTTGTAATACAGTTTGGATTGTAATTGTAAATGCACTTTGTTTTGACTTACAGTATTGTTTCTGAAAAATGCAATGCTTTTTAAATACAGTACATATACTATGTATAGGATTTTCAGTAAATAACAGGTATGTTACTTTTGGGATTACTTGTCTTACACAGTGTAGTATACCTGCATACTACATTGGAACATTTCCTGTAAACAGATAAGTAAAATCGTTTTTGTTAGTTAGTGCAATTTTAAAGAATTTCTTTAGGTTTTCCAACTCCACACAAACGTTTCCAAGAAAAACAGTCAATGTTATCCTATGGAGGAAAATAGTGTTATCTGTTTTAGGGTAAGTATTTGGTAGTGGGAGTTAAGGTTCTAGGGGTAGACTCATGGGTCCCCCAGGGTCAGGGATGCACATTCGTCACACCCTCAGCGGCACTAGGGCGGCCGGGTGCAAAGTGCTGATGCCCAATGTTTTCCAAAGGGGCATAGGGGGCCTCTGGTTAGTGGCTGCTGGCAAACAGGCCACTTGGTTGTTGGAGCAAAGCTCCTGGACTGTAGCTCAGGGCAAATGGAGAAACAAAGTAGCACCAAAGGTGCACTCTCAGCGGCACTATGGTGGCTGGGTGCAGGGTGCTGTTTTGACGTTGGGCGCCCTGTTGTTTGCAACGGGGAACCTCTGGTTTGCAAAGGCACTGCAGGCTTGGGGACAAAGGTCTTCTGGGTGTGACTCTTCTGGGTGTGACCACCACTTTGATAGGTAAGCTGGGATCTTGGGAGTTGGTTAGGCACCGTCGGTTGGACCACCCAAGGCCCTGGGGCGTTTGGTGCAGGTGTGCCTTTGAGGGTCGAATCCTCTTAACAGCTACTGGTCGCGGTTGGAGGGACCTTCCAGATTTAGGTTGTAGGTGTTGGCTGGAAGCTTGAGGCAGGGCTGGGGTCCTAGATCTCAGCTCAGGATCGTCAGTTAGACCTCCTCGTGGTGTTTGCCCACTCGAGCTGGGGCCGTGGACGGCGGGTGCAGAGTGGTGTTGATTCTCCGTTGTGTCTTTTTGCATTGTTCTTATGTAGTCTATAGCAAGAGGGAGCCATGGCACCCACAATTATTTCACTATGCAAATTGCTTTGCAGCCCAACCAGATGTCAATTTACAGTGTATTTTGAGACAAACGATGACTCGTAGGCCTCACTGGCTTAGGTTTCAGTAGCTGGGCATGATCCGCCCGGACGTTGTTTGCAGTGAAATACAGTATAGTTCAGCAATACACCAGCAAATGAATAAAAGAGTTGTCCGGGAATACATACCGGTTCAATCACATTACAAAGGTCTCCCTGTAGCATAAAACAGATACGTTAAAACCATATTTAAAGGTCCCAACTCGTCATGACACACTCTTCTGAAGGTTTTAAGTCCATCTTGGCGCTCAGCATGAATTTAAACTGCCGGCATACCCTAATCCGCACAATATGTGGGCAAGAGACACAGTATACTACACTCAAATGCTCTCATCATTAATTGTAATTGCATTTATATAGCGCTTACTACCCTTGACGAGGCGTCAAAGCGCTTTTTTGACGAGTGCACCCTACTCCGGAACCCATACAGCATTAGTATTACATTTGTAAAGTGAAATATGAAAGTGATTTAAGTGGTGGATAGGTTAGTCAGTTATTTGGATTCAGAAGGATAGTGGAAGGATAGAAGAGGGAAAAAAGATTTGTATTTATATATTAATGGTGCATCTTGCTTTCGAACCTCTAACTGCCTTTAGATTTTGATGGAGCCAACGCATGATGGAAGGAGTGATCAGGAAACCCCCCATTTTGACACATAATATTTGGGCTGCGTCCTGAAAGGATTTAGTTTAACGTTGAAAAAGCCTTCGGGGCATTTGAGTGGTGGATTAAGAGTGGAGTACTCATCTTTCACCTAATTCCATTGGCTTTTTGGTTCCCTCTCCACACCAGTGTTTGCATGGAACTGGATGAGGGATTACTTTCCAACTATAGACCTACCTGTCTCTTATTGGTCATGCATTGTTGAGGTTTCTGCTCTCATGTTCTACATCTGCTTGCATTAGCACATTAAACCCAGTCCTATGCGCTTTGTCAATGTTTGATCCAGGAATCCACCTATTACTTACTCCTGGTCGCAATCAAGAAACCTTTGGATTTTAATTAAAGCTGCGCCAGCGGTCAAAATTGAAAGATGACATTTCTGGAAGGCAACATATAACTTGTAACAAAGGTAATCAGAGATTAATGGAATTTTCTGTGACTGCACATCAGTTTCTAAATAACAATACTAGACCCTGTGTTAACAATTTCACATGTAGCTATTAACCCATCAACAAAAATAAAAAAGACAAGGAAAACTGCAACTTAAGTTTACCATCCTCCATAGGAGGTTGTGAGTTTGGATTCTCATATTTCCTACAAGAAGTAATACAAAATCAATTTATTTAAGACTCGTGATTAGTCTTGGACAAATGTTTAATTACGCTGGATTCATTTCTGTAATTCCACGTTACTCTTGTAATGCAAAATTACCTAAATTTCACGATTTTGCCAGCTCATGTAAATTGGGGCCAACTTCGACCTCAGGAGCAAAGGAACAATAAATGTATAGAGTGGGAATGGGTACTGACTGCTGCTGGCTGTGGCAGTTCATGTTCTGTTCAATGTCTAGCTATTTACTTATCTCAAAATGCATCCTGGGGTCATCTTTGGTGCAAGTATGCATATTGCACTGAGAAAATAGCTCTCAATCCTGGATTACGCTCCTTACTTAATTCCGCATTAATTTGTGGTAGTTCCACGTAATTACGCTAAAGGAAAATGTACGAGTTACACACTCCCATACTCATGATGGTTTGCTTTGTAGAACTGCATGCTGGTTATTCTTTATGAGGTTAGGTTTTGTTCTCAGACATTGAGATCGTATAATTTCTGCAATTTTCTTTGCACTATTTTACGGCCAGTCCTAGTTATCACACAGACCTTTAGGTCATGATGTCTTCAAATATCAGATGTGAAAACCTTATGTCATAATCATCATCCAGTTACTCTTTTCTTTCAATGAAGGCTCAAGTCTGAGCTAACTGCTTTGTGACTCAATAGTAATCCCGAAGTATGTAGAACAGTTCCTGGACCCTTCCGGTGTCCAAAGAGGAAGGTCAGCCGTGTCCTCTCTACAGCTTGCCTGACTTCCTCTGCATCCAGAAGTTCTTCTTCAACCTATATGATCAAGCTCTATATGATGACGTGTGTGCATGTGGAGTGAGATTAGCAGCGCTGAGAGATCTCGAGGACCTCCAGGAGACTTGCCTCAATGAAACGCTCTCAGCAGTGGCGCATGCCTACAGCGCGGCTCCTGCTCTGGAACTTGTACACCTGTAGATGTTATGACTTTTACAATGGGACATGCAAATTCTGATGACCAGTATATATCATTTGAAGATGTTTCCGATGACTGTCAATCCAGCTCTTATAGCCACAGCCAAAGCACTGCATCCCTCAGCCCCTTCTACTGAGGTGTGATACACCCAACTCTTTATATACAGGCGGCCATGTCTGAGCCTGCAGTACTGGGGTTTACAGTACAGGTGTGCGTGCACTCTTTCTTTGCCTCCTCTTCTCCTATCTCATGTACCTCCTCTGTCATGAAGGCGGTGAGTTGCTTTATCTGAGGTAAGATCCTGTCTCGGGGATCTTCGGGCGTGAGGAGGGTGAGTGTCCAGCCTCAATGTAGTGACCTCAGGAGGACATGCAGTGATGGAGGATGCCAGCTTGTGACTTGTACAAGGAAGATTGCCACTGCTGTGGTCCATGCAGTAGTTGCTCTGTCTTCTATTTCCACTGATACTAACCAAGCTGCACTCATCTTGCGTGTGAGTGAAGCTTGCACCGGTGCTGCCTAGGCTGTATGTGATGTGTGTAAGAATGAAGCTTGTGTTGTTGCTACACATGCTGTACCTGCTCTGTAGGTGAGTGACGTTTGTGCTGCTGATATCCGTGCTGTGCCCTTACTCATTCGCTGACTGCTGGAGAAGCTTACATTGCTCCTGCTTATGTGGCCCTGTCTGTTTGCGTCAAGCTGGTTCGTGCTCACTCATCCTTCAGCCCCCGGCCCCAATCCACCACTTCAAGCCCCCTTCCCCCTCCACTTCGACTATGCCCCCCCCAACCCTCCCCTCCCCCCGCGCACACACACCCTTGGTTTGTTATTTTTTGCTTGTGATTTGACTCGGGCCCAGTGTTAATTGACGCATGCGCGTGCTCTTGTTGCAGAAGGTGCACCGGTATATATGCTTCTCGAGTGATTCATCCTGCCTCTTTATCTGTCTCTCCACTTAGCCTTGTGAACCTCGCCTCCCATAAATAACATATTGTTTAAGTTTGAAGCCAGAGAGCTATGCTGTATATGTTTAAACCAGGGCGAGGTTGAGTGCTGTGTTTACAGTGAGGTATAAACGACAGAGAGGGCCCATCTGGGGAGCATCTTACATGCACCTCGCAGGTGTGCTCACTCACTGAAGAGAGAGCTGCCAGAGGCCCTGGGGCCAGTGAGGAGCACCAGCACACCGCCAACCCAATGATCCAGCGAGGAGGCCTTAATCCCTGTGGCCACTGACGGTGGAAGCGTGGAACCCCTGGCTGTAGCTCACTAGCCATCCCGGTACCAACGCCAGCACTGCTATTCAGTGGTCCCTGCTGCACGGAATGACCAGGGTCACTGGAATTGTGCCACAGATGAGGACTAATGTATGCTCCAGGGTTCACAAAATTATGCAGCAATAAAGGCAAGTTATGCAGCATAATGCAGCACATTTTGTGATAATAGTCCTTCATTATTTTGACATTTTGACATGTTTTTTTTAACAACTCTTTTTATTGATAAATCGCATAAAAGACGCAGCACTCCGTACCCCGGAGAAACTGCAGCAAGTACAGTACATCATAATCAGCGATTCAGTTAACAATAGAAGACATACCCTCTAACCCCCCACCCCCCTTCCCCAACCTCCCTGGCCCACCCCCTCCCTTCCCAACCCCTGCACTGCGTCTCTCCGGTACTGCAGAAATTGTACATATATAAGACAGTGTGTACAACATCGCCCCCATGTTCCCATCACATCTGCTCCTCCATGTCTCGTATCGGTGCCGGAGGTTCCAGCCACAGACCCCTGTAGTCCGCCCACCTCTTCCATATTTTATAATGTTTCGTGGGACAGCCTCTGGCTTCGAATATTGGCCGCTTCAATCCCATGCAAAAATCAAGGCCTTTTTTCCACACAACCACTCTGGGAGCCCTGGGGCCCTTCCATGCGTGAGCCACATCCCGCTTTGCTACTGTAAGGCCCAGTAGGAGTAGGTGTCTCTTGTAAATGTTGCCCCCACCCCTTCATGAACATGAAGTAGGCCTAATTTTGGGGTACGAGGGAGGTCCCATCCCAGCACCTCCGACTGACAGTCCCACACCCTGATCCAAAATCCTACCAGACCATCACAGTCCCGTATTTATTCAAGAGGTCCGGATGGGCACAGAGTACATACAAGAAATTTGAAAATTGGCAATATATTTTACACGTGGATTTTAAGATGGGAGAAATAAATAATTTGAAAAAATGAGAAACATATAATGAAAAAATGAAGATTTGGATTCAGATTGACAGTTTATAATGGCGCAAGGCCGGCACAAAGCTGTGCATTTGGCTGGGGCATGGAAATGTCCCATTTGTATTTATCTAGGTCGTACCTGGTGGCATTTGGGCATGTCACATGAGCAATCTGCACGCTATCAGAGATTACAATGTAGAAATTTGGGAAAAAGTTTTTTTGAAAGTATGGTGTGCATCCCTCACCTTTGAAGAGATGACTACATCTCAGACACGCTGGAGACTCAATCAGGCCTGCCCTCCACAATCTCTCCCTAGTATAGTAAGCACGGTGTAAGTACTTAAACTGTATCAGGCGCAGGCGCATAGCGATAGCCGCTCCTCTGGGGGACTCAAGGGCTTCTCGGCAATCCTCTTCCTCCAGCTCCCCCACATCCCTCACCCAGTGATCCCGTAGTGTCTGTAGATTGGAAGAGCAGTGCGTGACTAGTGTCTGATATATACGGGATATTTTCTTTTACCCCAGGTCCCCCATGAACACCTTCGCCTCTATCGGGCTGAATTCGGGCAAAGTGTTTAGTCCCTCCAGAGCGGGTGTAAGGGCATTTCGAAACTTTACATACCTAAAGAACTGCGTACGGGGCATACTGAATTCTTCACTAAGTTCTTGAAAGGATTTAAGTGTTGTGCCCTTCAGGACATGGCCTAATGTGGAAATTCCTATTGAGTCCCAACCTCGGAAGCCCTGCAATAATGCCAGTGCCGGCAGCTGCCCATTATGCCAGACTGGGGTCTCCTCCGTCAGTCTCCCCCACCATCCCATGCGGCGCAGCGACTGTCGCCAGAGCTGGAAGACCACCTGGGTTGCTCTAGGCAGCCCCTTTCTCAGCCTTGCAGAGTATAAAATAGTGTGCAATGAATCCGGGTCCATCAGGTACCTCTCAAGGGCCTATGCTGGGTCTCCCCTGTCACTGTACCATCATTTGTTTAAGACTACGAGATGGGATGCTTGGTAATAGGACAACATGTCTGACGTCGCCAATCCACCACAATACATGGACAAAAAACAGGTACGCAGGGCCACTCGCGCCGCTCCCCCGGCCCATAAAAAGTGGCCTAGAGCTGAGTTGACCTGTCGGAACCATTGCGATGGACTTGGGTATGGGTGATTCTGTAGTTGGTATAACATGCGGGGAAGGGCTACCATCTTAAATATAGCTGACCTGCAGTAGATGTTGAGGGGCATACGGGTTTTTGACATTTTTTAACACGTTACCGCTGCCTGTGGAATGATTTCACCTTATTTATATCAGTTTAACTCCTAAATACAGCAGTAAGCAATTGAAAGATGATTAGTTAACCTTTGCAAAGGGCCTTCCACTGTGCGTCAACTTGCGTCAGTGCTTTTATAGTAATTTTTGATCTGTTTGAGCTTGTAACCATTTCTTTTGTTAAAATCTGCAGATTAGGCAGCACATGATGGATTATATATGGCAAATGCCGCACATTCATACTTTTGTGGAAAACCCTGCGACCACAGAATCGCATAATTCCAGTGGCTCCAGGTATGATTTCTGAACTTGGTGGCGCAATGAAAGAATTTATTTTCAAAGGAATTGTGGGAACTGATTGCATACTAATGAACACACAAATATATCTCAGAAGGAGGCAGATTGTCAAAGAGAAAGAAAGCCTTCAGTTCTTACCCCAGCTTGGTACAGTAGCTCTGGCGATTGGTCTACTGAAACTAGTATTTGAGAGGCAAGGTTCGACAAGAGAAAGAGTCGGACAGGCCTGTGAGGCAATCACTACAGATAAGGAACAGTAATTGGCTGGAAAGTCTAGGGCTGCCCGCATCAGATCATGGAATTTATTGCAGACAGCCCTATGTCTCCTCAAGCATACAGGGAATCCTAGAGATGCCAGAAGTGACTGATTGTCTTACAGGGAGGTTTGTTAAGAGGTGCTGGAAAAGGCTAATATCCCTGAATGTCGGAACCTGGTAGAGAGGAGAGCCTATGAGAGCCTAGCAGGGTAGAATTTAGAGATGCTGGATCTGGAAGCGGGAAACTTCAAAGCCTTAAACATAATACTCATGACTAGTTGTAAAGAACGCAAATATCACTTGTAAGTCAAAAAAATGTAAATAAAATTGTTGCCTCAATTCTTCCAAATGTAAACCTGTGTGGTCACAGTTTGTTGGATCCTTAAGGGAACTCTAATAGGGGTGACCTCGCTAAAAGCGTTTATATGATGTTTGGGCCAAGGTTTCAAGCTTCCTTCTTTGCCTCCAGATCTAGAATCGACCCAGCTGCCCTTCTTTCCAATATGCATAATCCTGTCATGAATGGTGCCACCCTCAGGTTGTATTACATAGGTTGGACATGCAGGATATACATGCTTTCATTACCTGGTGAATGTTTTTTGACATACTGCTTATCTACTGCAAACCCCTATTACAGAAGTAGGTTTAGAATAAGATTGTGTGCACACCCTTTCTTTATAATTCCTGAACCTCCCCAAACACTTGCAAGCTCCTGCTGCTTGAGCACTCTCTGGATTACCACTAGCAGTCGGTAAAATGTATCACCAAAATGTGAAATTTACAAAATCTGTTTTGCAAGAAATTTTGATTGCAGGACAGATTTTCTACTTTTTTAAACTTTTGAATCAGTTCCAAAGGGCAGAGTTTGCAAAATCTCACAAAATCAGCACAGTTCGCTGGTGCACATAAACCAACGAACTGACGGATCACTGACATAATAATATCGATGCATACAATTTCGAAACACAATTATGTTGGGAAATAAATATTGTTCGCAAAAATATTGACTTCCTATACTTAACTAGTAATACCACAAATATCGAGAACACAAATATCGTTGTTAAAAAAATATTTACTTATTTCTAAAACACAAATTTTGGAAACAAAAATATTGTCACATTTAAATAAACATTATCATTAATAATTATAAAAACACTTTTTACGTAAAACAGTTATTTAAAATAAACCTAAATCATTTTATACACATGTTTAAAATAAATATAATTTACATCACCAAATATTTACAATTCACCCCAATAAAATATATAAACAGAATCATAACAATGCAACCAAAATAATTTGCATTTACTACATACATTTAGACAGCAACCTCAATATGAATATAACATAATATATATATATATATATATATATATATATATATATATATATATATATATATATATATATATATATATATATATATATATATATATATATATTATATATATATATATATTATATATATATATATATATATATATATATATATATATATATATATATATATATATATATATACCTATATACATATATATACACACACTAGCATATATATATATATAATTATATTAAAACATTCAAAACTGCCAAACTATATATCATACATTATAAATAAAACCTAAATTAGCATTTACCATTGAATATTCTAACTAAAACTTAATTAATCAATAAAATCAAACTATAAACACCTACACCCAATAAAATCAGACAACCATTAAATGAACAAAATAAAATGCACACTAATTTAATCAACTAAATGCTTCAAAAACAATAAACACTGTGAGATGAGGAAACTCTGCCAAATTCTCTAACCAGACCATTAAAGAAGAAATATACACATAATAACAATTTCTAACCAAATAAGTTATACTTATATTTAAACTAAAATTTACTTCTAAATAAACTTAAAAATGTAAAATAGCAAATAATTAATTAAAACACACTTCAACTTCTATCTCTTTACATGTACTTCATAAAAGACAACACTGCAGCTTGGAAAAGTGATAAGCTGTCAGAAATAAACACTACTATCACAAACTAGCAAAAACATACAACAAAGTAAGTATACATAATTTATAAAAACAATATAAACTCACCCCAATAGCGAATAAAAGTACACCTCATAACTGCAACCTCTATAAACTACCAACAAATAGACATTTAAAATGCAACGGATGCTATTTTTCTTATCCAACAGAAATTAAAGCACCTGTTCCATATGAGAACACCCAATGGAAAAGTTACAAAACAGTGTGAAACATCTAAAGAGAACGTAAATATAAATAATAAAAATAGTAGTAAATGCATAGTTTTCAATGTTAATAACAAACATACAATTTTAAAATATTGTATAGAATTATACTATTACATCACTTTCAGATACTATGACAGAGAGAGGCAAATACATAACAACACGGAAAGGAAAGCAGATACCGAGGGTCTCATTATGATGGCGGGAGAATTGCCACCGCCGGGCTGGCGATCCTCCTGCCATCACAATGTGATTCATCCACTGCCGAATTAGGATGGCAGTGGGAATCACATTGGTTCTGCGGCGTATGGAATTTCTGTTTGCCATAGCCTAAGCATGGGCGGAAAATCCGTTTCGCTCGCGGATTTTGCGGATTTTCGGTAAATTCGCAATCCGCGAGATTCGCGAATCTCCCGCAAAATCCACAAATCCGCGAGCAGCGGATTTTATGGCTTGCTCGCACTGTTCGCGTGAGTTCGCGGCTTCCCAGTACAACTTCGCGCCCCGCGAATAAGTGCAAAATTGCAGAAATACGATCTTAGCAAAACTGAAACTACTTACCAGGTTCAAAAGTTCAGGCTCATCATTAGTAGCCATTTCCTGTAGTGCTTCCTGAGGGGCCCCTCCAGAGTTCAGTTGCCAGTTGCAACTATTATGTGACCCTGCTCTGAACCTCAGAATAGTTACACATATGCCACAAAGGTCCTGAATTACAGCTAAGGGAGACAAGCAGGAGCCAGGCTGGAAGTTCAAATCCATTAATCAGCCCCTAATTCATTATTGTCAGTTGGGGCAGGGCAGGTGTTGTAACTAATTTTGCAACAATGAAAGCACTTAGCAAGTGCAAAAGATCACTAATCAGGAAGCACTAAGGAAGCAGGTGCCAGCTAAAAAAATATTCTGTGATACATTAATCAGCCCCAAATTAATTCAGGTCACTTGAGGCAGGGAAGGTGTGCTTGCTTTGCCACAATAATGTACACTGACTGGACAACCAGAGGGTGCTGTGATGAAACAGAGGGTGGCATGGGTGGGCCAGAGGGTGGCATGAGTAGTCAGAGAGTGGCAGTGGTGACAGAGAGTGGCAGTGATGAAGAAGAGTGTCCCAAACAGGCTGGACACGTAGAAACAACAAGTTCGCGAAACTTGCGACCCGACAGGTAAGTTCGCGTTTGCGAAATTGTACAAAACCCTCGCGAACTGGCAGAAACCCGCGCGAACACACAAAAAAAAAAATCTGCAAATTCGCGAGAATTCGAGGATTTTGCGAATTGCGAGTTCGCAAATCCGCAAAATTCGCGAACGCGAGATTCGCAAAATTAGGCCATGCTTACCATAGCCCCACGAGGCGGTCCTTTTCCGCCCGCCTTGCAGAACCCAGAACCAGGGCATCATTGTGTCTGTGCCGTGCAGGCACCGGCGTAGTGCTTAGGATGAGCCCTTCTGCCTGTCTAGACAGGCCGAGACTGGCTTTGGGGGCCAGTTGCAGGCCCATCTGTGGGGGGTGCACTGGGGGGCACCCCTGGGACCCCCTACATTTCCATGCACAAGGTGGCAGGCAACGCATGGTGCCTGCCACGTTGTGCATGGAAATGCACATTGTGGCATTTTCACATTGCGGATGGTGCTGTAGCCAGCAGCAACGTCCGCAATGTGAAAAGGCCATGATGTGCCCAGCAGTGTGGCGGGCGCATCCTAATTGGGCTGGTGGGACCGCCGCACATCTGGCGGCGGTCCCATCACCGTTATGATGGCGGGCGGACTGGCGGGCGGACTGACGTCCACCCGCGATCATAATGAGCCCCTAAGTCACATGGGATACACCCACATCCATAAAAGCGCAACAGAAAATGTAAATTCGTAATCTACCAAATATTATTCTAGTGAATGCAATGGGAAGGCCTCTACAAAAGGTGATGTAAGAGAACACAACTACCCCACCAAATGGGACAGAAATAGATGTAAGGAAGGTATTGCAGGATAAAGGCAGGCAAGCACCAGCTCCCAGGAACCCACAACTAAAATCCTAAAAGATGTACTGCCTAAAGTCATGGATGTAAATACACCAAAATGCCAGGGGTAGCGGAAGTGACATCAGATGCAGTTTGACCTTCACTTTCACTCACATACACATGCTTACACATACATACATTTACTCACATCAACACACTCTCAACTGTAAGCATGCACACAACATACATTTAAAAGCATTTTATTTTTTTTACCTCAGGTGCTGTGGAAGGTCGTATTCCAGCTAATTCTACTCCATTTTTTAATAACATTAATAATGAATAATATATTATTAGGGGTGGGCAGGAAACTCCGCTCTGCTGCAGTTTGCTGAGTTTTGCCCGGTGGAGTGTGCAATCTTGGATAAACTCTGTGAACAGTCATGTGCATAGTTTTCCAATGTTGAGTTGGTGAGTGTGAGTGAGAGAAATTGAGTGCTAGGACGAGTGTTGCAGGATTGTCACTCGAGTATAAAATCTACTGGAGTGACAGAAAGAAGCAGCACACTCTGGCACAGCACGTGGTGCTGTTCACGCTGATTTTATAGCGCGGCACAAGCTCCCGGTGTTAAAAACCAGAATAAACAGAGCGACAGCCAAATTCCACTACTCGTGGAACTCTGTGGAATCTCGCAGAACTTTTATGTAACTCTGCGGAATTCCACAGAGTAAACCACCGCGAGCCCCACCCACCCCATATTATGTCAGTTCATTGGTTCATGTGCACCAGCAACTGTGCCAATTTTGTGAGATTCTGCAAACTCTGCCCTGTGAAACTGATTCAAAGGTGCTCACTATTAGTGGAATAAAAAATGCAGAATGTACAGAAAACAAAGACAGTTGAGCACCAACTGGTATCCTTAAGAACAAGCTGCCACTGAGGTCCTGGCACTGGCTTTGCCACCTCTGAGGCAAGGAGTCGCAACAGCAGTGCCAGGGGTTGCAGGGACAAGCCAGGGGTTGCAGCTGTGACCCCTGGTGATGCCTAAATGATGTTCATGCCTGAAGTCCCCAAAGACATCATCCAAATAAAACCAAACCAAATAAGTAATCAGCTGTCACCTCCTTCAGCCCCTCAAAGATACTGAGACACAGAAATATCTGAGCATTTAATAATGACACATAATGAGAAACCTTTCCTTTTATATGACAACCTAAACAAGGACAAACAAATCCTAATATTCTCTACAGCAAATAACTTACTAAAACTAAGCCATTGTCAAATCTGGATGATCGCTGGGACCTTCAAAATGTATCCCAGACCATTGACTGAGATATACACCATGCATGGTAAATATCAAAATACAAATATCCCATTTATATATGCCCTACTACCAAGTAAACAGGGCAGCACTTGCTACGAACTCTTAAACCACATTAAACACAAAACAAATACCTTAACTATTACCCACAATAAATATTCATAGACTTTGAGCAAGCCATGACTCAAACCATTTCAAAACTTACCTCCCTACAGCCATACAAGGCTGTTACTATCATTTAAACCCCTTCGCTGCGGGGGTTATTCCCCTGCTGTGCTGGGGGGCAGTGGGGCACGCACAGCACCCCCATGCTCATGATGAGCTGAGCTCGTCATGAGCTACGGCGCTCCTGTGCTCATGACGAGCTCAGCTCGTCACAGGTGTATTGACTTCCGTGGAACGCTCAGCACACCAGGGGAATTCTCCCCGCACCTGAGCGTTCCACGGGCCATGACGAGCTGAGCTCGTCATGAGCACCGGAGCGCCGTGGCTCATGACGGGCTCAGCTCGTCATGAGCGTTGAAGGAGTTAATCAAAGCATATGGAGACACCTCCAATAATCTGCACTAAGGACCTGATAAAACTTTTGATGTGGCGGGATGCAACCGCCACGCTCGTGCTGCCCCAAAGTCACAGTCGGGTCGCCTACCAGAAGAGTTTTCTCTTGTCTGGTGAGCTGCTTTTTGGCATTCCCACGGTGGTGCCTCATATAACGGGGCACCACGATGGGAATACCAAAAACAGTTCCTGCACAGCATGGACTGGATAGTCCATGCCGTGCAGGAACTGGGGTGCATGCATACGGGGGGCACATGTGTTGCCCCAATGCATGCCCCACATGGTGTTAGGCACCAGGGGTCCCTGTAGAGCCCCCTTTGTTTCCTCTCTGCCCCAGATTTCATGGAGGTGGAACCACCATGAAAACCATGGTGGAGAGAAAACTCGTAAAATGCTTGGCAGGAAAGCGTGGGTCCCACCAAGCATATTGCAGACTCAAGACCGCCACGCCACCACCAGGGAATGGCGGTCCCCTGGTGGCAGAGGCAGTCCCAGGGCAGTCCGACTGCCCTACTCGTAATGAGGCAGTCAAACAGCCGGTGCAGAAGAGCTGGATTGCCACTGCTGTGCCACCATGAGTCTGGTGGTCCCCGGACCACCAGACTCATAATTAGGGCCTAAGTGCAGCATATTTTACAAACAGCCAATTTGCCTTTGAATTTTTTTTTTAAATGATAGCACAAGTCTATATACCTATAACAGAGGTAGCTAACCACTACAATTTACTAACAGAAAGCCCTTTCTACCAACAATGAAGACAAACAAAGCCCCAAATGGATTATTTTAAAGTCACTTGGTTTGGCAGACTGCATCACACTGGACACAGATGCCAACCCATATTATAAATAACATGGTGGAATGTCTGACAGCAATTTGGCACAGGAAACCAAAACAAATAATGCAGTGGAATTATGGCACAATGCCTTTCAATCCACACTAGGCAGGAACCCAAGCTGCACTCTATTAATTTTTAGAAGCATTACAAAAAGAGCAAAGGTATCATCAACTATGAATGGAGCAATCTGTTAGCCAGATTGCACCTAAATTTAACAATCAAGCCAAAAGAATGTATGTCATGCTACAATTTAAAGTAAGTCAAACCTCTTTATAAACAACAAAGGAGTAGATCACTTAAAAATACTAGTCGAAAGCAAATTATGAGATAAATAGTAACCTACAAAAGTCCCAAAATCTGTCATAAAATTTAAACCAACTTGATAAATCAATTTCTATGTAAATAATAAGCATAATGTTTTCTTACATCGATTTAAACATTAAACACAACTGCAAGCGACTCAAAAGGAAATGGCACACCATCAAGGCGCCCATAGACTGAGCCACTTTCAAGACATTGATCAACCAATACCACCAACTCTTGAAAGAAATTAAATAGAGTGCCCTTGCCGACTACATCAAAGTTAGCTCCAACTACAGCAAAGAACTCTACAACATTGTCAGAGAGTACTCCAACCCCGCAGCCACAGGAAACATCATCAACCCTTCCTAGGAACTCTACGACACCCTGGCGGACTTCGTCCACGACAAGATCTCTACCATCTACAAAAACGATGAACCCCAACCCACTGCAATGACATCCTCAGCCTCTCAGCACCCACAGATGCAATCCTGACCACCTGCTCACCACCTGTATCAGCCCACCACACAACTTACCACAGCCATCATGACCCATGTCCACCCAGGAGCTTCCCCAGATCCCTGCCCCCACCACTTTCAACCTTGGGAGAAATATGATCTGCAACAAGCTTATCACCATCCTCAATGCATCCATCACCATGCCCACCTTCCCCAAAGACTAAAAACACGCAGTAGGGATAACTCTGCTCAAGAAACCTTACCCTGATCCCAGCAAGCCCAGAACTACCGTCCCATCTCTCTGCTCCCCTTCCCCACCAAAGTCCTCAAGAAGGCCATCAACCACCAACTTATGGGACACCTGGAGAATAACAATCTTCTGGACAACTCCCAATGTGAATTCCGCACTAACCACAGCACTGAAACCACTCTGATTGCTGCCACTGATGACATCAGAACCCTCCTCGACAGGGGAGAAAGGCACCCCTTATCCTCCTCGATCTCTCCCAACACCCTTATCAAGAGACTGCACCACATTGGAATCAGAGGCAACGCCCTCACATGGATCACCTCCTTCCTCACCAGGATACCCTAAACCTCCCAAAGCAGACACACATTACCCCCCCCCCCCCACCTCAACAAGCTCCACTGGGTCCCCGTTCAGAAGAGATGTCAATTCAAAATGCTGATCCACACCTAAAAATCCCTACATAACCAAAGACTAGCATACATCAACCACCGCCTGAACATCCACCAACCTTTCAGAAATCTGTGCTCCACCTCCACCCCCCTCTCCATCACATCCCCTGCATCAGCTTAAGTAACAGTGGAGGACGCTCTTTCTTCTCTCTCACTGTGAAGCCCTGGAAAGACCTCCCCTTCCCCTCCGGACCTCATCCTCTCTGCTGGAATTCAGGAAAGGACTCAAGATCTTGCTGTTCGACTGAACTCTTTTCCACAGCTGTGTTTCCCTGCACAGCGACACTTTCACAGGTGATTAGTCGCATTTTACAAGTGCTGATTGATTAATTGATTAAATACCACTCCAATGATAATAGAGATAATAAAATAATGTATAGATTATTTTACGAAAAATGTAAATCTCACCAACCAAATAGCTCAAAGAACAAACTCAATCCATCCCATAAAATAAATACAACACATAAACCGTACAATTCCAAATGACAATCACATAATATTTACACAAACAATAAAATATACAATTTTCCACCTTAAAGAAATTAAATAAATAGCTACTGCTAAAACGGCTGTCAGCATGTATCAACCCTATTTTGCGAGTTGGGAGCCTATTACCTACACACAAAATAGGGTTTGCGAGCCTCTAGTGAGAAGGAGCGTGGCAAGGGGGGTCCCTTCCTAATCGCGAGTCGCAAGGGTATGTACGATTGTTTTGCGACCAAAATGCGGTTGCAAAACAATTGCAGTTTACCGCCTACTTCAAATAGGTGGTAAGCCAGTCGTATATGGGAAGGAGTTCCCAAGCGACCCCTTCCCCTTTGTGACTGGTAGAGAAAACATTTTTTAAGAGTAGGCAGTGGCCCCATTGACCACTGCCCACCCTTCAAAAATGAAACAGAAACGTTTCATTTTTCTTTTTGAAACACATCCCATTTTCCTTGGAGCAAGCGGTGGGAGGTATTATAAAGATGTTGCTCAGCCCCCAGTTTTTGCTCCATAAAGCTGGCCCTTCAGATTTATAACTATCAGGCCCTTGGGATAGCTTCCTATGGAGACGAACTGTGGGGTTATATAGGGATGAACTCCCTAACCAGGTGGAAATTAGTTTTATATGCCAGCTGGTCGGTGTACCTGCGAGCACTCCTGTGTTACCACTTAAGCTGGACTTTTGGATGAGATCTTTACATGACAGGATTACGCCCTCTCCTATATTGGAAGAGGTTCTGGGCCACTCCGACATTCCCCTGCTATTGGCAAGGGCTTGAGAAAATTCTTAGTCATGTTGACTTAGGCAACATACTGTACATTAAATATCTAAAATTCACCTTTATGTAGATAGGGTTTGCAAGCCCAAGGAGCACACCTGGTGAGGCTGGTTCAACACCAAGTCCCAACTTAAAGCCTCTTTTTGGCTTCCCAGAAACTCATTCCTACACTCTCAGATGAACAGGGGTTCCCTTAAGGATGCATTTCTTATAGTTAAGGACCATAACCAGGAGGATTTTTTGGATTAGATTGAGCCGGCCTTAGCTAGGTGCCTTAGTTGCAGTTTCAGTACCCATTTGATGCTTTACTGCCAAGTGGAATTGAGGTCAGGGGACCACCGTCCTGGAGTGCCCAGCCTGTGGAGACAGTAATGAAACTGTGGAACATGTAATGTTCTTTCGCCCGCCCTTCTCTTGTTTTGGGTGTTAAGGAGCTTAAAAGAGGCCTTCATGCTACTGAGGTATGACAATTGTAAAGTGCTGCTATTTGCACTCACACACTATCTGATAGGAGTGTGGAGGATCAGGGAAAATTGCTGGCACTAAAGACACTAATCATTGGACACTAAAGAGGTAATATTTGCTATTCCAATTCCAATCTAAACCTATTTGGGGAAGGTGTTGGACACTCAAATGTTGACGTTTACTATTGCCACTCCAAACTAAACCATTTCTAGAAGGTGTTGGACAGTAAAGGGGTGACATTTACTATTCCCACTCCAGTATAACTCTATTAGGAGAAGGTTTTGGGAACTAAAGGGGTGTCATTTACTAATCCCACTCCAATCTAAGACAAATTGAAGAAGGTGTTGGAGACTATAGGGGTAACATTTATTTTTTTGACTGTAATCTAAAACATGTTATACAAGGTGCTACAAACTAAACATTTTAATTACACAATCATTCTATACTCCATATTCGCACATAATTCTTTAAAATTAACAAAAATTGCATTTAAAAACACAGTAATTAAAACTACAGTACACCATATTTATATTTACGCATTAGCATATAAAAGAACATTTGTATCACTAGCTATTAATAACGTATACATTAAAAAAAGTACTATTATTCCTAAATTTTAAACCATAAAATAAAAAATAACATCATAACCCCAAATTAACAATCGTGAATAAAATAACAAACAATTGTTAAAATAAAAAGAAAGTATATTTTTACAATTACATTATAATTTAAAAATAATAATTATGATGACAATTTTTTCGCCAAAATGACCACATTTAAAAAATGTATTTAAAATAATTTCCAATGATTTTACTTGTTTTAAGGTATTTTTATATATTTCAAATGTTTTAAAAGTTGTAATTTAAATATATATTGTAATATTTAAAAAAACAATTATAATACTTAATATATGAAGATATAAATTACAAATTATAGTTTATAAAATTAATTATTTACCTAAATTAATGTTAATATTTTACAATATTAACTTGCATAATCATTAAAATAGTTAAGATAACATTTACATAAAAATATCCACATTTCAAAAATCTTCCCACCTTTATTCCCTAGAAGCCCAATATCCTGCTACTAAAAGAAATTAGATATCCATTATTGTAATACATGAATACAACTAAAAATATCAATATCAATCATTTAATAATTAATGAATTATCTTACTTAAAGACAAATAAAATAATAATAAGCATATAGAATCAAACACACCACAATAAATTACATACTAATTAACACTTACAAAGGCTACTACATACAATATTTTCTAAATAGATATTTTTTACAACCATATGAATAACAAAACTGTATACGATATTTTAACTTTTAATATTCCAGTCAATTATATTTTTGACATCCTAATGTTCTTGACACAGTATTTTTATATCACGATATTCTTTTTCTGATATTTTGTACAAACACCTAACTGGTCAAAGCAATAGAAATGTTGCCGAAGGTGAAAAATGCAAAAAGCGTTCTTTGCTTCTGTGCTCCACAGTAAAAATTTCTGTTTACTGTCCCATTCCCAGGCGTGGTTGGCACAGGTAATAGCGGTGAGGCAGGCTGGAGGGGGTCAAAATAGACAGATGACGGGATAGGTAAAATGAAATAAAAAAATAAATAAACCACTTACCTTGTGCTCTCAACGAACACAAGGTAAGTGGTTTTATTTTATTTTTTATTTTATTTTACATATCCTGTCGCCTGTCAACTTCCCCCCACCCCACCGCCCACCTCTCTTATCTGTGCTGGCCATGCCTGCCTGTTATCAAACTTGAGTTCTAACCAAGAGATGCAAGTGGGTTACAAACCCAGCCTTCCTGCGAGGACTCCCCATTGATAAAAAATAACATAATTGTCTGTTTCGCTGATTCCCCTTCCTTTATGCAATGTCATTGGGCTCTGTAGGATGCTGTACAATAGACGTCATGTTCTAATATTCAGCTGTCTGTGACAGTGCAAGACTTCATGTGGTCCTGCAAGAGCTTGTGTATGTGTTGGAATGCAAATTCCGTTTAATCCCTGCAAGAGCTCTTACATCTATGCAGAAATTCACTCCCTATACTACCATGGGATGTGTTAATTCAAATATGTGAGACACCCTGCAGTGTTTCACATACCTCTGCAGCAGAGGGTATTATAGACTTCCCTGTGCTGTATTGTAGATCCATTCCACTTAATGCAATATTTCAGGGGTTCAAGCAGGAGAGAATATAATGCACTACCTTGTGCTGATCTTTAGATCTCTGTGACTCCTTGCAGGAGCGGACGGATTAGCACTTTTTTCTCCGAAAAAATCAACAAAATTTATTCCACCTTCACCCCCTCCCGTCCCACCACCCCTCACGACAACCCTGATGTATGTCCACCCACATCCGACAACGACAACGATCATCTAGACGTAAGCAACTCCCCACGTCTAACCAATTTCCAACCACTCCCCGAAGAAGAGGTGTTAACGATTCTCAGAGCAATAAAATCTGGCTCTCCTGCAGACCCCTGCCCGCACTTTGTGTTCTCTGAAATTGCACCGACTCTCTGCCCCCTCATAACCAAACTTTTCAACCAGTCCCTCGCCTCCGCGTCCTTTCCAGATTGCTGGAAACATGCATCTGTAACCCCTCTCCTGAAGAAAGCTGGTTCCGATATCCTCAACCCCGAGAACTATAGACCAATCTCACAGCTTCCCTACCTTTCCAAGGCACTGGAGAAAATGGTCAACCTACAACTGTCCAAATACCTGGAGGACAACTCGCTTCTGGACCCTACCCAAACCGGATTCAGATCCAACAACAGCACCGAGGCTACGCTGCTGGCAGTGTCGGACAGTATCAGATGCATCACTGACCAAGGGGGATCGGTGGCTCTGATACTGTTAGACCTGTCGGCAGCGTTCGACACAGTGTCGCACAAATGCCTATTAAACATCCTCCGAAGCAAAGGAATACAAAACACAGCGTTACAATGGATTGAATCCTTCTTGAGCAACCGCACCCAAGCAGTGCACATGGGCCAATTCCATTCAAAACCTCGTCCCATTGGCTGTGGAGTCCCACAAGGGGCCTCTCTAAGCCCCACTCTCTTTAATGTCTACGTCTCATCTCTGGCCGACATTGGAAGAAAGTGGGGCATCGGCATCTGTTCATATGCCGACGATACACAGCTGATGGTGGAATCTGAGGCTCCCATCTTCAGCTTTCTTTATTTAAAAACAGAATTTCAACAAGGCAGTCCTCTGTCCCAATGTTTGTATTGTAAGACCCAATTTAAGCCTTATATGGAATTATCGTGTACAATTTGAGACTCTGAATGTTTGGCGAAAGAGCCTTGATGCTGCTTGTTTAACTAGTCCCCAAATTTGTCACGGAATATTTCAAGGCTGTTAGCTAAATAAGGTTAAAATGTATCTTTTATCATCAGTAGTAATCGTATTAGCAAGGGGCCTGTGAAGTGGTGCAAGCCGCAATCCCTGTGGCCCATTTTTGGAGAGCTCTCAGTTGACTGGCTGATGTTCCGGAGGCCTGAAAGTTAATACCTAGATACTTATATGCAAACAGAAGGAGATGATGGGTGGAGAGCTGAAACTTTCCAGACACTCACCCCAGTCACAGATGTGGGTTGAATCCCTCATCGTTCATTAGCGTCTACCCTAGGGATACAAGGCAGGACAACAATTATCAGGGAAGTGGACCCGACAACCAGCAATCGGTGTGTCTAATATAGACGCGTCAGCGTTGTACTCGATCGCGTTCGGGAAGGAAGAAGGTCCGGATCAGTCGGTCGTTGTTTCCTCCTAATGGCTACAAAGGTGTATATTGTTTAGGCATTATTAATGTCCTGATGATGATCCCCATGATTAGATAGTGGGATCGAAACGCCGTTGACTTCTTTGTACACCATATACTTATAACGTACACCAAGTGTTATATGTCTGTAATGGTGTGACTGGCATTTCTGTTGCATTATTATCTACAGGAATCTGAGGTTTTTGCTTAAAAGCCTTGTGTTTTCTGTTTGCGACATTCTTCACCATGCCAATCTGTATGTGTTAGGGTACAGGCTTGTGCCCCACTACATAGAATTGTTTAAGGAAATTCTTATTGATTTTATGTGATAAGTAAAAAGATTGAGACCTCTGTCCGGCTGTACATGTCCAAAACCAATATAGTAGCCATTGTGTCTATATTGATTACTGTCTGAATTCTGATTATGCATGGGACCACTGTTGTTTTCATAAATACGATCCCGAGGTCCCTTGCTGGCTCGTATGGGTGCCCTTGTTGACTTCTAAATATCATGGGAATAGTCCAGCCTGAACTGCCAAACCTGGTCTTCCCTGGACTGGAAACAATCATCCTGGGATCGGTTTCGGGGTAACACCCCTCATTAGCCAGGCTAGCTTGAATCCAGTGGCATAGTGAGCAAGGGACCCACGTCTAGGCATACCCTGCCAATTAAGGGCGAACAAAGCACACACAAGGATTTGATGGACAGATTGCTGAAACTTTCCAGACACTCACCCCCAGTCACAGATACTTATAAGAACTGGACTTATTAATTGAGTGCTTCCCTTATATTCAGGACCCAGAAAACTGCTTGCGAACTCTTGTGAAGGTGAAAATGTTCGTTTTTCCTGGGTTTATTTCTAATCCATTTATTTTGCAGTATGAAGACAGATTTTTAAGAGAGGTTTGAAGCCTAACTGCAGAAAAGCCCTGCAATACTGTGTCATCAGCTTAATGCAAGATGTGCTGTGGTTGCCCCTTAAGTCTCAGAGAGCCATGGGGCATATAATCAAGGACGGCATTAACATTATCGCCGCTTTAGCTGCAGGAAACTGTAATGCAGATACAGAGGAATCCCTCTGCGATATTGCATCTACCAGCAGATGAAGATCTAGCAGACTGCCATGCTCTGTAATGCAGATCTCTTGGAGTTCATACGGGATCTCGCGGGTCCCTGGAGGTAAATATGCACTGGATTGCCATGGTCTCCAACAGAAACTCCAGGGAGTCCATGCCAGATCTCCCTGGTCCCTGCAGGTGAGCATGCAGTGCCCTGACATGTTCTTTAATGCAGATACAGGGGAATCCTGGCAAGATTTTGCAGATACCTGTAGATGAAGGTGTCCTGGACTTCCTTGGTATGTAATGCAGCTCCCTGAAGTCCAGGCAGGATCCTTCAGGGCCCTATAGGTAAAGATGCATTGGACTGCAATGCATTGTAATGTAGAGTGCTCTAAACCCCTGAAGCTGAAGATAGATGGGGCTGACAGGCACTGTAATGCATACCCCAGGGAATGCCTGGCGATGGACAGCTTCCCACAGCCTGTACGCCTCTCCCATCCTAACATTGTCTGACTTGTTGTAAAGTCCCTGTTATAAATGAGTGAACACCCTGTTATACTGAACTTGAGCCGCGCTGTCCCCAGCAGGCGCCCTGTCACCAGGGACCATCCTCCGAGATAAATATTATACACACAGGGATTACCGCGGCTGCCTGGCGGCCCGAGGCTGACCTCTGTTGATATTACTGGCATCTGCTTACATGCAATAAGGAATTAAGGTATTTGCCCACTTTGTCATCCGGGGTTCGCTCCTGCAGTCCCCAGGAGCCAGATGTGCAGACCCGGGGGCATCTGCTTCTTGCAACTCACTGGAATCCCTGCTGACAGATCCCCTTAGGCTGGAGCAGGGGCGAGCCATTGCCAGACCCGAGATCAGTTAAATACCTTTTAATGCATGGCACAGTGTGGCCTTTCATCGAGGTAGAATAGAATTTATAGAGACAGACACAGGCCTTTGTCTGGGAATTCAGGACACAGTCAGTCACATGTCTTAAAACTTCTGCCATGGAATGACTGACTATGGCTCAGTCTAACTGGTGTGTGCGCTAGTGGCGCCAGCTTCTTGAGGGAAGTGAGAGGTAATAACAGGCACAAAAGTGTAAGAGCGTGAGTTTTACAAGTTACCTGGTTAGCTACAAATATCTAATCTGTCTATTCATGAACAGAGACAGGGGAAGGCCTCGTTGAAGTGCCCTTGGATCAACTTTCAGTAATGTCGGCCAGACTCGACGTTTAACTCTGACAGGGGTGCCAGGAGGTGGAGGGTGTAGGAAACAACATGCAATATATTAAGGAGCAAAGAAATTAAGGTCCAAACCTAGGTATATATATAAATAGTTAAACATATATAATTGGCTAGCATTAAAAAGTCGGAAGTGAAAATGGGAAAAATGCAGATAGAATTAGAATTCGCTGTTTTATAAATAAAAAACCGTAACAATCCATAGTTCAATTGAGTAAAAAATTCATTAAACGTGTTACTAATCTAACTAAAAGGTATATCTAGTAAAGTCCATTCTACCAGTCATATATATAATAAAGCACATGGGCCTCCAAGCAGCTAGACTGCAGGAGCGGCTGGTGACCTCTAGAAGTGGTGAGCGAGTGAAGTGCCTCACCACCTCCAAAAAACACATTTTCCCATACAAAAAAAACGCTCCCTCAAAAGCCCCAAAAAAACATACCCCCTCCAAAATAAAACAAACGACATGCATTACACATTTCATTAATTAAATAAAACTGAAGTGTACTTACCCGCGAGCTCTGTGTCCTACTCGCTGTCCTTCGAAGCCTGTGGAACGAGCCAATCCTGGCGCTGCTCTCATGCTGCATGAGAGCAGCGCCAGGATTGGATGGAGTGGGTAGGCAAAACGATCCTCGAGGCCCTAGAGGCATGTTCTTGGTCTCCACCCAGCTGTCTAAGAAAGTTGGGTGGAGAGCTTCAAAGTGTGCATACTTACAATTCTCTCAGCTCAGACAGGGAAATTTTGAAGAAAGCACTTCTGTTGGCAGAACAGTAGCACTTGTGCAAATTTTTTGCTCTCCAGAAGCAACACCCCCCCCAATTTTCTCCTTGTGCATGGAGGGACGCTGACCATTTTCTCTGCCTTGGACAACCACGCCTTGCATAGCCATTCTGTTCATGTAAAATATTCATCGGAAGGCCCCGTGTAGCCTGGTGGTGACTGATAAGTTTCCAAATTATGGAGCCAGCTGATGCTCTTTCATCGAAACCCAGTGGTTCCACTTTCTGTAAATATTGTGGAGGAACAGGCATTTGGTAGCGGAGGAATACCACCAATGTACGGGGAAGCATCAGTCAGTCAAACTCTAAAGGCATCCAGAAGTTCCACCACTTGAACACATGTGTATCTCGCGGCTAAACATGTGTGTGTGTGTATATAAAAACATAATTTAAAAAAAAAAAGCACAATGGCATGAACAGAAATAAAAACATCAGTAAAATAAACAAAGGCTGAATACAACAGGAAATGTAAACCTCTATTTGTGTTTGCACCTACCACTTGCCATCAGTGATCTTGGCGCACATATCAAGGGCGTGCAAATAAAGTAATAGCGTGACCCACGTAAATGTATCACACAGCAATCATACATCTAACACTAAAATTCTGTTTGAAACAGCCACTGTACCCCTAGAAAATTCAGAGACAGAAGTATGGTAGGACAAAAAGTAGGGTGTTCAAGAAACAGTGGATATACAAGAATTGTTTTGCAATCCTGTTTTCCCCATTTGAAGTGTTCCCCAAATGTTATATGTAAAACCAGCAGCCCTGTCAAACAGGCTTTGACACTGTAATGCCATAAAAGTTCCACTGTGATTAGAGCCTGCCTGGATAGAGGGTGAGGGGGGGGGGGGCACTGCCCAGGTGTCAGTTAACATTTGCTTGTGACTCTTTGAAGTGCACTTCAAGTCTTGTATGAAAAACCCCGTCAAACCTGCCAAGCAGGATTTGACTTCCTATTGTCAGAAAGGATGCTCACAGCCTCACCTGGCATATTCTGTCAGGTTCAGAGAAGTCCGCTTTGACCTTTCAAAGAAGCCTATTGTTTGCTCCTGGGATGCATTTCAGACCCACTCAAAACTATCCAAATGCTAATTGCTGATTAGCCTCCAGCAACTTCAGGCAGGGAAAAGGTAACTTTTTAAAATATTTAGTGCTAATCCTACTTCACCATTGAATTGGATTTTTTAACAGATAATGAATTTAGTTGTTTAATTATTTTTCTAGCTAATCCCATTTCCATGATTCGGTGTTGTTTTAATTAGCACACCCCAGTGTATTCCTATGGAACAGCCAGTCTTGCTACAGTGAAACTAGCTTTTAGGATCTTTTCACTGTAGGGACACGTGCAAAATTAAACGTTTACATGTTCTAATTTTAAATTCAATTCACCCTGCCTTATCAGCAATAAGGTCTACTTAGGGATGACTTGTTCAAATTTAAAAGAAAGGCTCAGGCTTGCCAAGAGGGGTTATTTAGACAGCTCGAATTTGCAGTTTAAAACTGCACAGCCAAACTACAGAGGGCAGGCTTGCAGTCCTGTTTACATTGTCACTGCTAATGATGGCATAATAGGTGCTACAGTCCACTTGCGACATTTAACTTACATGCCCTGGGTACACTGTGTACCATATACTAGGGACTTAGATGCAAGTTAAATATGCCAGCTAGGAGAACTCCAACTATAACATGATGCATAGAGTAATGGAAAATCTTCTCTCTGGTTAGCTGGGATGACGTGCACAGAGTCCTACAGCCACCAAAAATATAGGGTCCAGCAAAAGGTGAAATACCGGGTGACCAAGCAGAAAATGCAGATTTCCTACAGACAGCATCTCATCGTACCCCATAACTCTTCTACACATGAATGCGAATCAAAATCAATGGTTAGAACAATCCAGCTCTCCTGCACAGAGTGAAGAAAGGAGTTTTTACTTCACTACAGATTTTGGTGATTTTGCTAATTTTCTTCCAGTTTATAAAACTTTTTACCCAGGAAATTCCAGGCATAGAGACATTATTTAGAAATATCAGAAAGATTAATTGGAGCCACAGAGGCAGTTATAAGTTCGCAACAATACATTTTCACTACAAACGAGATTAGCATATTGAGGCAAATCAGGGAGAAAACATTATAGAAATCCAGGTGAACTGATATACACCACTTACCTCTCTTATGATAACAGGCACCCAGAACAATGAAGATTACTAATGATTTCCTAGCTTAAAATAAGTAACAAATATTTTATCTCAGGAGTGTCTTTTTACTGTAAAATATTTTTTTATTTTCTTATTTTTAAAAAGGATTTCCACAGTAGTGTATATAAAATATATCAAAGCTTGCATACATAGCTACATATGTCTCACAATATTATTATCAGGATAATGGTTCTAAATGAAATCACTCCAAAATGTGTTTAGTATGCATTAACTTCAGAATACATAGGGGCTGATTTCGATGTCAGTCGGAGTTGCCTCCAACCGACACCGTTTTGTTGTGTGAACCGCCGGACAATAGGTCGGCTGTTCCGCATGCCTTATTACGATGTGATCGCACATGGTGCTGTGGCAAACTCCCATTTCTCTATGGGAGTTTGTGTGGCGGGAGGAAACCGCCCTTAGCACAAGCTCACATTGAGAAATGGGAGTTTGTGAAAATCCCTGCACTGTGTGGCAGGTACCTCATTGTGCCTGCCACCCGGTGCAGGGATTTCCAGGGGAGCATGGTGCCCCCCAGGGCTAAAACCAGAGGATCAGGTGGGAAGGGAGCCCTCCTAGGGGCCCCCAAAGTCACTTTCCGACAGCCTTTCCATGTCGGAAAGTCCAACATGGAAAGGCTGTTGGAAACCGACATTATAATCCCAGTGGCGGAAACACCATCCATAAGGGATTATGTGCCCATTTCGACTGGCCGATGGGCTCCTTGAGCCTGTTGGAACAGAGTCGGATTACCCAGATGGTTTACACTCCGACCATTGTCATTGTCATACAGTGGTCGGAGTGAAAAATGTCAGTCGGGACGCCACCGACCAGCGACCGAAGGCTTACAGACGACATTGTAATTAAGCCCATAGTCTTTTCATAAGAACTTTTCACAGATTTTAGCCAACACCTGTTTCTCCTGTCACATGCAGTTTTCTTGAGGCTCTCAAAAATGTGCTACATCCACAATCTAATAATTTTATAGTCTTGGAATGTGTAACTATTTACTGGCCGTCATTTCAATCCTTAAAGATAAAGAACAATTAGCAATCCCTCCAAAGTTCCCGACGGATAGCTATTACAAATACAATTTTGAACATTCAAATCTTTCTACTTGTTTTACTGTTAAAACGCTATCATGGCTGGTCCAAAGCCCAGCTGTAAAAGGAGGTTAAGCTTGGGGCTAGCTACCTCACCATTTAAAAACTCCTAGCTGCAGAAATGTCAACCAAAGACCAGAAGACATTCCGGCATTGGGGAGAGAGGCATCTCCTTCATGGAGAGCTATGACGACTTGTGGTGAAAGCCAGAGATCTCTGGAAGCCACAAGACCAATTCCACCTGCTTTTGATCAAGACCCTTACCATTGGGATGTGGACCATGAGGACCAAGGACGAGCCAGGCAAGACAGCTGAGTGGCCGTTGAGATGAAAATACTCAACGTTGCCCTGCTTAGCATCAGCAAGACCAGATTGATACAGTCCGACAGAAAGGTCTGGCTCCAGGAGGAACTCTGCTATATTCTGTAAAGAAGGAAGAGCACGCCCCACACCTTTAGGAAGTAGCACTGATGCTAATGCCAGCAGCCAACAGCTCTCTGATTGGATGGGAAACCCACGATCCCACCATCATCACAGCGACATTTCGCACACAGAAAAAGAGGATCAACATGAATTTTATGTGGTGCTATGAACGTACAAATGACAGCAAAGAAGAGGGAAAAGAACAGTTTCACAACAGACTTCAGTCCATCCTGGAGAAATGTCTTAAGAGAGACATCACCATACTGATAGGACCCCTCAATGCCAAGACTGGAAACAACAACATTAGTCATGGGAAGAAGAAGTCATGGGAAACCATGGCTTTGACGACATGAATAAAATTATGAAAAGCTTGCATATCTCTGTGCCCTGAACAGTCTGGTGATAGGCGGTACTAGATTTCCACACAAAAGAATACTCAAGGCAAAGTGGGAGTTACCCGACCATTCAACAGGGAATCAGATTGACTATGTCTACATTGCCAAGGTGTTCTGGAGGTCCCTGCAGGATGTGAGAGTGATGAGAGTGATGAGAGGAGTGGGTGTGGCATCAGACCAATCACATTGTCATGGCCAGGCTAAAGCTAAAGCTGAAGAAAACATGGACAGAACCGACAAACCAGTTTCAGCGATACAACACCCCCCTTCTTAAAGATGCACTGAAACTAAGGGAATACTCAGTCACCCACAGTAACAAGTTTAAAATCTTGAAAGAACTAGAGGACAACAAAGGTCAAGTAGAAAGTCAGTGGAAGAAGATCAAAGAAAGAGTGGCCAGGACGTACTGGGTCCCAAGTAACACCAGCATAAAGAAGAGATCTCCACCAAGACTCTCGGCAAAGATCCAAGAGAGAAAGGAAAAGAAAGCTGCTGTCAACAGCAGCCGAATAAGAGCAGAAAAAGCAAAAGCTCAAGGCGAATACACCAAATCCAACAAGGAAGCAAAGAGAAGCTTAAGAGCAGACAAGCGAAGATTCATCTATGGTGTTGCCACAGAAGCCCAGGAAGAAGAAACCCATGGAAACTTGAAAGAACTCTAAGAAAGAACAAGGAAACTCTCTATCAGATATAGCAAGCTAGAAAGAAGTGTTAAAGACAAAACTGGGAAGATAATCATGGGCAACATAGATGGGTGGAGCACTTGGAAGAATTGCTGAACCAGCCCTTGCCACAATCTTTGCCAGACATACAGCCAGCTGACAAGGACTTGCCAATTGACAGCAGCAGACCAGCCGAGAAAGAAATACAGCAAGCCATTAAACATCTGAGAAATGGGAAGGTAGCAGGACCTGACAACATTCCTGCAGAGGCACTGAAGGCAAACATTGAAACATCAGTAGGCATGTTCTACCCCATGTTTGGAAGCATATCGGTAGAGAAAAAGGTGCCATCAGACGGTAAGGAGGGATATCGTATTAAGATCCCCAAGAAAGGTGACCTAAGTAATTCTGCAAACAACAGAGTGACAACTCTTTTATTGTTAAAAAGGGGTTTCAAAGACAACCAGTAACCAAAGACCCTTTTATGTTGCCCGGCGGTATCGCCTCTATGACCCACCAATGTTAATCAATGAAGAAGCAGGCGCTGGAGACTGGAAGGCAGGAAACGAGGATTTTATTCTCTCCGGAGGAGAACACATCAATTCAGACAGCAAGTATCGTCACGAGGTGCTCTAACCACATCTCTGAGGCCTGGCCTCTTATACTAGGGTTTATGACCTTTATTGCACATAACACATTCTCGCAACACGTTGATAGTTGAAAGAACATCCTCGGAATCTCCCCTTCAGGCCCGTTCCCACATACATTTACAGTTGGATTCCCCACCCCGGTCACAACAGGTGATGGTTGTCGCACAGCAGGGCATTCCGCCGATTCACGGAATGCATGGGGTTGATCGGATCTCATAGGGTGGGGGCTTTGATCGGCTCGAGGGTCTTTTGATGGGGAGGGGAAGCTTCCTACCGTACGGGGTGATAAACAGTATCCGCAGGGCCAGGTGGCGGCCTGGGAACAAGGAAGACAAACGGGGACACAGGAAAAAGGGGTTTGCATCAAAAGGATCTGAGGCCATGAAAGGAATGAGGGGAGGTGTCGCGCTGGGAACAGGATGGGATTCCGTGGTGAAGCTGCGCTGAAGAGGGGTTTATGACCCAAGGCATGAGAGAGCGGGGGTTGTCAGTGTGCGGGGGGATGCTTGCGAGGTTAAGAGAGAGAGAGACGCGCTGGCTATCAGCGAGGGGCAGGGAGGCCATGGTGCTCAAAAATGGCTGCCGCTTACGCGCACGAATGGGCTTGAAAAGGGGGCAAGATGGCGCCGATAATGTTCACCAGGTTTGTATTAATTTTCCACAGTCCTCCCTTTAACATTTCCAAGACATCTTGCTGGCCTATTTCCTATCTATACCTATATGCAGTGATCATAAGTAAGGGAGGGAGGACTTAGGCAAAGGAACTGTACATTTACATCATATTATAAACGTCACATTGAAAAAATCTCATCATCTAGTAAGCAGGTTCATCGTTAAATTGGTTGTAGAAAAAAATCATCGTAATGTAATACCAGAATAGAATTACGTAGTGAGGGCATTGGGTACAGATCATAGGTACTTATAGTCATTTGAAATAGGAGCTGGTAAGTTATCATATAAGTAAGTCCTTTTTTTGTATTCGGCGGGAGCATAGTTAGTCCAATGGTGATTGGGAGAGAAAGGAGATACAGTAAAAATATCAGAGTTCTCGTTGTCTTTTGTCGTCTTCTGTCGACACTGTTGAGCACCTGGATTACCTATCAACAGAAATGTTCATGTGGATTGAGTCGTTGGGGGTCTGCGGGTAGGGGTGCATTTTGTTTGGTTTTCGTCAGACCTCGTAGGAGAAATGCGTTACGGTTTTGGAGCAGGTGCATCTTCTTCCGTAACGCAGAGCATAGATTTGCAATGAAAAATGCGATTGTTCCTGAATTGTGAGATCTGTTTGTTTCTTGAGTCTCTGTGGTGGGCATTTCCTGTTGCTTCCATCATCCTCGAGGCGTTCAGCAGCGGGTAGAACCACATACTTCGTTCATCTTCTCTTTAGAGGCGACCCTTGGTGGAGTTCTAGGTCACCGTTCTAAGATTAACATAGTTCGTGGTCTACTTAGTTGGAGCTCCCTCCCTTCTGACGCAGGGAGTACTCTTCTCTGGGTAGCTCAGTAGGATTTGGAGGAACGTGGAAGTTTAGGTGGAAAGGTGTGGGTGTGAATAGTCCTTATGGTAGGTCGGAGGAGGAGGGGATGGAGCAGGGCCAAGTCGGGAACAGATCAGGGGGACGGAGAGTTTGCGACAGGCGGGTCCGTAACCATGTTCAGAGAGCGGGGACTTTTTGGCACACGTCGATCATAGAGCAGGGGCTTCAGGTCAGCCCCTTTCCTTTGCTTTGTCTGAAACAGTGCCCCGTCCTGCGACTCCTTACTGCTGTGGTCTCGCCTCGGCCTCCGTCGCTGATGTTCCACAATCCGCAGTCAGGCCGCGTGCTCCCACATCCGGTCTCTTTCTCCTCCGACAGTGATACCCTTAAATGAGTTTTTAAAAGACAGTCTTTAGAGATATTGCAGAAGAAGGTAATTACATAAATCTACTTCTCTCCCAACACCAAGCAACTGGGGTAAGCACTCGCTACATTTGAGATTTTTGCGGCTAACGTATAAACAATTGACGATGGGTTTGCTGGATTCCTTACAACTTCCTTTTGTTGGCTAATTCTTTGGCGCTTTGATGATTATTACGTTCATTTGTAATAGGTACGAGGTCTGGTACTCATTTATTGCATACGTCTATTATAGTAGATGTCAGTTCCTCTGGTAGAGACCCATTTCCCTAGTACGAGTCTTGCAAGGCTAGGCTGGTCTTCAGGGTCTTGTATTTTACGAAAAAAGTGCAACGTGCTATTCACCATAGTCTGATAGGCATCCTTCTGAGGGATGAACATAGGCTAAACAAGTCTTCATTACATCAAAACATCTTATTTTCAACAAGGCTTACTGCAACAAGTTCTTTCGATTTTCGATCTAATTTTTAACTTTGCATACATCTTTCTAACTTTCTATATAAATCCTCGCAACCTGGTTACTACAAAAACTCGGGGGGTGGTTTGCGATAATTATTAAACTTATCCTCGGGGAAGGTGGGATCTTATGGAAAGCAATTAGGAACACAGCGACTTGGAGCAAGGGGCGTTTTTCAGGTTCTCGTTCAGGGCAGTTGATACCAAACTGGGGGCATTTTGGGAAGACGGGGGTGTCTCGATCATTTCTTACTGCTAGGGGTATGGAGACAATTTGGAATGGGGATGGTTGCATTACCACAGACATATTTTATCATAGAAGCCACTGACAAATAGTTCCCTGACTGTGGGTCAAATTTAGGGAACCTCAGTCGTCTTACCTGTCCCTTTCCTATTGGCCAATTTAAATTTCATCCATATTTAGCGGAAAAGGAGAGGTAGTAACGTGGTACCGATACAATTTTATTTAGGACGAATTTGTGCAAATACTTGTGGTATTTGGGGCCAATCAGGAGGCGCACCAGGTTCGCCAATTAGGTGCCGGTCGCTAGGAGGAGGGAAAGTGTGGAGGGGTGGGAGAGAGAGAGAGAGAGAGAGAGAGAGAGAGAGAGAGAGAGAGAGGGAGAGAGAAAGAGAGAGAGAGAGAGAGAGAGAGAGAGAGAGAGAGACAATAGGCCAAACAATACACATGTGACATGGAGAATGACCGTGTATTGCTTGGGCTATTCAGTGCGTTACCCAACGTTAGACGTTTCGGGTCTGTGTTAGGATGTAGAAAGCATGCAGTTTTGGGACAGGAGAGCATTAGATCAGGTACAAAAAAAGGTTGTGCATTGGGTAGGGCGTCTTTTTGTGTCGTCTTGCAGCGCTAGTCCGTTTTCATGCATCGGGCGTGACGTGGCTCCAGATCCCTTACGATACTCTAATCGGGATTCTAATGTAACCTGCAGAGGGAAAAAGGAGGGACAGGGGGAGGTGGGGGGACAACATTCGAACACATCAAATGTACGGGCACGAAAGTCCTTTACTTACCGCATACTCGTACTTATCTCTTCGGGATATAATCCCTTAGGGTCTTGGTTTCCGAAGTCAAGGGGGCGGGCAATGTGATAGGTGGTTCATGGGGAGGTTCGAGGATGGCATTAAGGATCGTGTGTAGGGAAACGCTAAAAAGAGGAATCAGAGGTGCCTAGCGCGAGGTACCCGGTTTTGTAGAAGTATCTGGCCATCGGGATCCTTAAATCATTCCCAAAGCTGTGATGTTCTAAGGCATATCAGTTCTTCGGTCAACCCTGTACCTTAGTACCTTCGACCACCATATCTTAATAACATTTTATCAATCACCCCGCTTTACTTTACCCATTCTCAGAAGTCAAGGTCCTTCTTCATACGTTAGTTCCTGAGCTTAGTCGCATATTTTGGAGGCAACGTATCATACCTGTGATTCGATCATCAATCCGGGGCCGAACAACCATTTCTCGGATAACCTTAAAAAAAGAGCAGAACGGTTGCGCACAGAAAAAAACCCTCCCACCGATACCCGCATTTACAAAAGTATGCGATGCCTATTCATAGTTTTTAAGACCTTTATTTGTATAATCATTCAGTACGTAAAATGTGAGAGCGCAATCATATTTTGGCCTGACATGTCGTCGATGGAAGCACATACAGCAGGGGGTTATTTTGTAGCACAAGAACATGTAAAAAAAAGGCCTAATTTATTATTTGCAAGTAACTAAAAACATTTCATTGCGTGACGAGGGAATCAGGGGCATTTCAGTTCATAAATGGAAACACAGTCAAGCTCATCGGAATCACATTTCCTAGATGTAAACCGTGGGTGTGCATCATAAGCGACATTATGTACCAGTTACAATAAATATCAAAAATAAATCGTTCATTGAAATCAACATTTTTACGGAACCCCTCTCAAATGTTCGCCAAGTGAACCCTCCTCCCTTTCTCATCGAGTGCACAATGGTTCGTATATATATCTTAGTACATCAAGTTTCATTAGCTAAGGAACACCACGAGGCATCCGTTAGTTTCCATTGATACCGGCGCCATTTTGGGTGAGGTCGGTTTAGTCCGGAAGTAGCATCAGAGGAAAAAAAAATGTCCCCGACGATTGGCGGTTGGACCAGGGTCCCTTTCGGCAGTTCAAAAGAAAACTGTGCTAACAGAGGGGCTGGTGGTGTGGACCGTCAATCATGAGAGGGAGGGAGGTAGAGTCTTTCTTACCGGGTCATGTTGATGTTCAGCCGGAACTTGCTCGAGTTCGTTAGCCCATAATGTTCCTGGGTGGTTCAGACGGAAGCTGATGCAGACACGAGAGCACCGCCATCTTGTTGCTGTGCCGCGGTTATTTCATTAGTGACCAATGCAGCTGTTCCCCTCCGGAAGCCTGAAGGGGCTGAGGGCTCTTGGGACTTTGGTAGAATCTTCAAAGTCGAAGGGATGTTTGTCGATGGTGGGGGCCTGCGCCCAGGTGGGCAAGTGCCCAAGTTGCAATTTCGGACAAAGTTACTCCAGCGGCCTAGACCCGCCTTTCGAGGGCCCAGACGCCATTTTGAGACCCTGCGGCAGCCACCCTTCGTCGTATCCATCAGGAGTGGAAGAAACTTCTTGCGATGGCGAAAGACAGAGCATCATGCTGCTGGAGCAGGACATTTTGGTTCGGGGCGCCAGGGTGCAGCAGTGGAGCCTTCGTCTGGGGAGGTGAGGGAGGCTCGTCCGTGCCGCCTTCCTCTCCCGGTGCATCCTACGCCGTCCCTTTGAATCAGGGGTGCACATGATGACCACCCTACACCCCTGATTCCGACTCTTGGGGGACCATCGTGCGTTCGGTGTTATTCAAGTAGGCCCATCAGACATTGTGTGTCCTGTACTATGCAAATATACCAGTCGGGCATTGTATGTCCCGTGCTGCGTAAATATATGTGCGTCGGGCATTGTATGTCCTGTGCTGAGGAAATATACCAGTCGGGCATTATGTGTCCTGTGCAGCGTAGGTATATAGCCGTCGCCCGGCTGGAGGACATCGGCGCCGGACCAGGGCAGGGAAGCCTCCTACCTGTGGAGGTGGAAGAGGCTCGTCCGCGTCGCCTCTTCCTCCCTGCCCACCTTGCATCCGCTCGATGGAGGAATTCGTGATGGCCGGACCAGGAGATACGAGGGAGGGGGTCATTTGCATCCGCCCCCTCCCTACTCGCGGCCCGGGGGACGCCATCCCTGGAAAGGTAGTATGGGAAGACCATTTCATTGCCTGCTTTGTGGAGCCTCCAGGACCTTCTCGCCGGCGATCTCTTTTGGCTCATGGCTGCTGGCAGGCCCCGCCCCACACGTGCTATGTGTTTCGGATGGGCGGGAGCATCGAACTGTTACATTTCGAGGACTTCCGGAGTGAGCATAATATGTTTTGTATTTTTCCTATTAGTCAAGTTTGTTTTTTAGAGAGTTCTACTAGTTATTCTATTTACTGTTGGTTGTGTGTTTTCTTTACCGTAATTAAATCCTAAGTTATATAATAGACGCTTGGCTTCCTTGAGTCTTTTCTCTAACGGGGGGTTGTTTACACTGGCCTGCAGTTGTGTTTGTTTTTCAGAGTGGGGGAGCAACAGAGAGCAATCAGTCCCAGAACTCTAACATGTCGTTAAAATTGGTCTGACGAAATCTGTGCCATCGAGCATAATCAAACGGGGTGGTTCTATCTGTCCTGTCTGCACTAGTCTGATTGGTTTTTATTTCGCGCCCTTTCCCTTTCTGTCGGCCTGTTCTTTCTGTCGACCCTGCGTTCTTACCCATGCTCTGCAGAGTCGGGCATTGGGCTTTCCAGTGCCCAAGACATTTACAGAAAGCACATTGGTTTTGTTTTAAATCTGTTCGTCCTGTGCATAGTGTCGGGGGATTACCTTCGGGTCGTCGTGTCCCGGGGTTGACTTGTCGGCACATCCCTTTACACCGTTCCCTTTTCATGTCTACTCCTCGGAACTGTGCCATCGCTGGCCCTTCCCTTTGCCTACTAGACGTTTGGAGGGTTGTCCGTCGTGTCCCTTCACCTTTTCTGAATTCGTCGCCTTCCCTTCGTCGCGTGGCTTCTTTGCGCCACATACCGAGACTATCGAGCATAATAGGTGTTGTTTCATTCCTACGAAGGGCTATTTCTACCATTTCTATTTTGTCAAGATCGAAGGATCCTCTCAGTGGCCACTGACTTTCTCGATCCTTTTTCGTATATTTATGCCACAGCTCACTATAGGCTATAGCGATTAATCCATGCTTCATGAACATGTCCTTATTAGGGGTGCCTTCCAGCGGAGCCGGATGGTTCATCTCTAATAAGCGGTCCGGGCTAAACAGGCTACTAACCAGTGAGGAGAAGACAGGCATGACGGATCACAATGGGGATAATAGTCAGCACTACCTATCTTATCACTGCGCGCAAAGACTAGACAGAATATTTCTATTCTACGTTGTTTGCAGGCAGTGAATACCTCATGAACCAATCTTGAGCAATCAATGTTAGGTCGAAAATAAAAAATCAATATGGTCAATGGGGAGAATAAGTAGGCTCGCAAAGGTTCGCGTCACCTACCCTTTCACTATCTGTAAAGAGGGGACCTATTCTTCCCTGTTTGCAGACAGAGCAATCTCCAGAAAACAATCTATAACAGTTAATCAATGGGGGGAGGGGGCAATTGTTCAATGGGGGAGAAAGATAGGTCCGACGGGTGCGTACCTATCCTTCGCTGTTTATAAAGGGAGAGCCTGTTGTTTCTCCGTTTGCAGACAGTGAATCTCCAACTAAATTAACAAAAAGTAATACTAGTATTTTCTCATCAATTATCAATCTCTTTCAATTATCAATCACTTTCGCAATTCGTCGTGTTTACACGACCTTACCCGGACCGCATGGACAGTTTCTTGTCTTCCGAATCCAGCGCCCGATCGTCCTCTTCTCTTCGTACTTCTCGTGGCACTCCTGATGGTTCCCAGTCAGGACCGCAGATCACTCGAGAGAGGTCTGTTCGGAACCAGTGAAGTTCGGATGATCGGCTGTCAGACGAGGGTCTATCGGACAGGGTACCTTCCGATCGTTGCAGTCGTTCACTCTGTCGTCAGGACCTCTCCCACTGGATCCACGAGTCGCTGATGGGCCCCACGTTTGGGACGCCAATTGTTAAAAAGGGGTTTCAAAGACAACCAGTAACCAAAGACCCTTTTATGTTGCCCGGCGGTATCGCCTCTATGACCCACCAATGTTAATCAATGAAGAAGCAGGCGCTGGAGACTGGAAGGCAGGAAACGAGGATTTTATTCTCTCCGGAGGAGAACACATCAATTCAGACAGCAAGTATCGTCACGAGGTGCTCTAACCACATCTCTGAGGCCTGGCCTCTTATACTAGGGTTTATGACCTTTATTGCACATAACACATTCTCGCAACACGTTGATAGTTGAAAGAACATCCTCGGAATCTCCCCTTCAGGCCCGTTCCCACATACATTTACAGTTGGATTCCCCACCCCGGTCACAACAGGTGATGGTTGTCGCACAGCAGGGCATTCCGCCGATTCACGGAATGCATGGGGTTGATCGGATCTCATAGGGTGGGGGCTTTGATCGGCTCGAGGGTCTTTTGATGGGGAGGGGAAGCTTCCTACCGTACGGGGTGATAAACAGTATCCGCAGGGCCAGGTGGCGGCCTGGGAACAAGGAAGACAAACGGGGACACAGGAAAAAGGGGTTTGCATCAAAAGGATCTGAGGCCATGAAAGGAATGAGGGGAGGTGTCGCGCTGGGAACAGGATGGGATTCCGTGGTGAAGCTGCGCTGAAGAGGGGTTTATGACCCAAGGCATGAGAGAGCGGGGGTTGTCAGTGTGCGGGGGGATGCTTGCGAGGTTAAGAGAGAGAGAGACGCGCTGGCTATCAGCGAGGGGCAGGGAGGCCATGGTGCTCAAAAATGGCTGCCGCTTACGCGCACGAATGGGCTTGAAAAGGGGGCAAGATGGCGCCGATAATGTTCACCAGGTTTGTATTAATTTTCCACACTATCAACCCAAGGCATTCCTGAACAGAATGAAGAAACAAGTAGACACTCCAGCAAGCCGGCTTCCACAACAATAGATCCTACACAGACCAGATTGCAACACTGCGCATCATCATTGAGCAGTCAATGGAATGGAACTTCCCCTTTATGGTAACTTCATTGACTATGAGACGGCATTTGACAGAGTGGACAGAAAGACCTTTTGGAAACTCCTCTACCACTATAGTGTGCCAGATAAAATCGTAAGAGTCATCAGGAACTCTTACGAAAGAATGACATGCAAAATAGCCCACTGAGGACAAATCAAGGAAGCTTTCCAAGTGAGGACTGGAGTACAACAGGGTTGTTTGCTCTCACCTTTTATCTTCTTGTTGGCCATAGATTGGATCACGAAGACATCGACAAAAGAAAAAATGGAATCTAATGAACACCTTGGATGCAGCTTGATGACCTGAACTTTGCATACAACCTGGCCCTTCTTTCCCATATCTATCTGCAGATGCAAGAGAAGGCAGCCAGAGTGGCAGCCACATCAGCACAACTTGTCTTCAACATATACAGGGGAAAAACAAGATTCTGAAGGCTAACACGGCCAGCACAACTGCAATTACTCTAGCAGGCAATGCACTGGCAGAGGTTGGGGCCTTCACCTGCCTGGGCAGTGTCATAGTCAGGCAGGGCAGCACAGACGATGATGTCAAGACAAGAATCAACAAATCAAGGGCTACCTTAAAGAAGATCTGGCGCTCCAAGGATCTAATGCTGTAAACCAAGTTCAGGTTTTTTAACATCAATGTAAAATCAGTCCTTCTGTATGTAGCAGAAACTCGTCGCACAACACTAACTCCCACCAACAAAGTCAAAACCTTCATCAACACCTGTCTAAGAAAAATCCTCCAAATCCGCTGGCCAAACACCATCAGCAACAACGTCCTACGGCAGCTGACTTTCCAACTACCTGCTCATGAAGAAATCCTGAAAAACACTGAGGCTGGATATGTCACACCCTCTGCAAGCAAAGAGGAAGGCCAAGAAACACCCGGCGCCAAGGCCTCGAGGTGGACTGCAAGGAGACGGGTTACACCTGGAGTCAGATTGAAAGAAAAGCCCAGAACAGAGAAGGCGAAGAGTCCTGGTTGATGGCCTACACCCCAGGAGGGGTAGTATGCTTAAGTAAGTTTTACAAATAAGAGAGACAGTTATCTGGTTGCTTACATATAGTTGGAAAAGTTTCAAAAGTCAATCAAAGGTCTTGATATCATCCCAACAGAGGTCCCCCCCAGACAAAAACCCTTACCTCATATTTCATTTACCATACTTTTGAAAGATCCAGGAATGTTTAAAATGAAGACTGCGAGCCACATTTGTTTCACTGCGGATTTTACTGCCTTTTAGTAACTTTTGACTTTTTGAGTTGGAAACCAATTTAAAAGAAAAATCTGTAGATTATGCTGCAAATTCTGGATTGTGTGACAAATGCGCTAAATCCATAATTTTGTGGAAAACGCCATCGCCGCAGAATTACATAAGTCCAGTGGCCCTGTATGCAACCCATAATTTACTAAATATCATTGTAACCTTCAACCCCTATACTATTCAATGTGAATGTGAGTGCCGGCCACTGATAAACTTAATAGGACTATGACCCACAGACCTTGAGAACTGAATGATTTTATAACCTAGACCCTTGATGGACAGATTGCAATTGTATTCCATAACCATTGTTCTATGAAAAATAATCATAACTCATGATTCTTATGAAACCAAATGTGATTGTATGCTGGGGCCCAGCAAGAGAAATCAACCATTTAATCAATCAGTATTTATATAGCACAGCGCTATCACCCCTAGGGGTATCCAGGTGCTGATGGTGACGTCTTACACTTCTCGATAAGCCAGGTCCTGAGTCTCCTTTTGAAGTCTGACAGGGAGTGTGCTGTTAGGAGGTGGGGGGGGGGGGAGGGGGGCAGGTCATTCCAGGTTTTGGCTGGCAAGGTAGGAGAAGGAGCGGCCCCGGACGTGTGGTTGCATGCGAAGGTGACCGAGGAGGCGAGAAGGTGTCTTGCAGCAAGATGGAAGTTGAGTTGATGGTTGATGTAGGAAAGGACCTAGATCGCGTAAAGATTTGTATGCGAGCATGAGCATCTTGACCAGGCATCTCTTCTGGATAGGGAGCCAGTGGAGGTTTTTGAGGTAAGGAGTGATGTGGGTCCATTTGGGGAGTTTGAGGATGAGTTTGGCTGCAGTATAGCGAGAGGATTAGTTGATTGCCCCCTGCGTATGAGATTATGTTGAGTCCGTGGGATCTGATGATGTCTGTGATGGGGGTCATGTAGATGTTAAAGATCCTTGGAAAACACTGCATATGATGTCCATGGGTGTGGAGGTGAAGGGAGGCAGTCGGATGCTCTGAGTGCATGCTGTGAGGAAGGAGGTGATCCACTGAGGGCGTCATGTCGTACGTTGTTGGTGAGGAGTGTGTTGATCAGGGTGTGGTAGGAGATGGCATTGAATGCAGTAGAGAGGTCGAGGAGGATCAGTGCCGTAGTCTCTACATTGTTGAGGAGAGTTCAAATGTCATTGGTGGCAGAGATCAGAGCTAGCTCGGTGCTGTAGTCTGCACAGGTTCCTGATTATGATGCATCAGGTAGATGGTTTCATTCCAGGTGTTTGGTGAGCTGTCGGTTGATGTCATTCTAGAGTAACATATCTGTACTCTGTGATAACAGTTCAACTATTCATGGTTGTTACATGGGTTCCAACATTATTTTGAAAACAGTTTAAGCCTCTAACCCCTGTATGACCAAACCTCACTGCAACCAGACTGCAAATCATATGTGTCAAAACTTGAGCTTGAGCTGTCCCGGCCTGATTGCCTAGGGATGAAAGAAACCATGCTACATGTGGTGAAATAATATATCAAACAGCCAATAGCTTGACTAGGAAAAGTAACAGACCTCTGAACAGAGCCAAATCCTACTGTACTGTTCTTCTTGCTCAATGAGGAAGCACAGAACCCAAGAAGGTCACTCCCACATTTATTAACGACAAGCATTAAACCTCACAGTAACTGTACAGACGGTTACTTTGATCTATGCGTGCACGCTGTCTTGTGATTCATACAATTCACTTCTGGACTTAAGGGACAGACAGTTTCACCTGCTTTCTATGCTGGATTAAGGTACATCATTGACTATGTCCTAATGAAGTCCCTCCCAAGCTACCTCCTAATTGGAGGTTGAAACGTTGACATTCTTTGAACGGACTGCCATGATATGGACTAATAACAATTAGGTCGAATTTGACAACTAACAGACTGACATGTCCACCACTCTACTTAATTTTATATTTCCCTATACTAATTCACCACTAATCCTGTTTGGGTTCTGGAATTGGGTGCTACTCTCCCAAAAGCACTTTGACGCATCCTTAGGGTTACCAAGTTCTATATAAATGCAAACCCTTCCCTCTTCTAACCCTCCACTGTCCTTTTTCAAAACAAATAACAGACTCACATGTCCGCCGCTTAAATTAATTTCCTATTTCCCTATACTAATTCACCACTAATCCTTTTTGGGTTCCGGAGTAGTGTGCTGCTCGCCGAAAAACACTTCGCCTCCTCGTCAGGGATAGTAGGCGCTGTATAAATGCAACTACAAATTACAATATTAATGTGCCAGTGAAACATAGGGATTGCAAAGGTGGCCATCATATATCTAAAATGCATCTGAGCTATTTTTAACCTATGTTTATATATGCATTATTGTCACAAGCACCAAGCACGATTGTATTTTAGCACCTCGACCATAAATAGTACAGTCAACATTCTGTATGGATATTATCTGACCATTCTGTTAAATTACAACTGAATCTGTCAGACAGCTGGCGTAGCGTCACCTTCATTCAATGCAATAACTTAGGTGTGCGAAAAAATCGTAGACCCTCACATTTTGTGGAATTTTACAGTTTTCTTCCTTTTGTGGAATCTTACAGTTTTCTCTGCAGGAAGCATTGTTTTTTCACAATGCATTCACAGACAGTACCTCATTTTTATCTCTGGTTTGATGTACATATTAGAAAAAAAACTTTGGGAAGGGTTTAAATCATGCGGAAGGCGAGAGATTGGACAGGAGAAAGGGTAAACAACAGACATCACCCTGGCATGGAGGACCAGGTCATCATTGCCACATCCGGGCCAGATTGCTTAAGTTGGCACTCCTTTCTCTAGACTATTCATCTTGCCAGTTGTCACCTACCACGGTTCCATCAGCAGCGGCCCGTCTATATAAGAGTGATGGGGCTGAGTGGGGGGTGGGGTGTTTCGACAGACGACAAGGGAAAATTAATTACTTAATTAATTTTCTCTTACGGTCATATGTCTTATCCCCATCCCCCCAACCCGGTCCCACTGCTCTTACCTGCACGGGCCGCACCTGAGTACCACCACTGGGCCACTTCTCTCCATTAGACAGAATCTCCAGCCAGTACACCACTTTCCTTCCACCACATCTCGCCTCCTGTCACAGGACTTCCTCTTTAGCCGTGTGCCAGGCCCTGGCCGTGAGCAGGCCTTGGCTTTTGTTAGCTGCAGATAGAGGCTTGGGAGGTATCAAAGCAGAGAGAGAGCTGTGCTTGCCAGGCCTGGCCTGGCTCCGGAGGCCCTGCTTGTATATTTCTCCTCTGAAGTCAGCCAACATTTTCTCAGCGCCAGTCCCTGCCGCTAACACAGAACCTCTGTTCCCAACTAAACAACAGATCATGGAGTTTTATAGACTGCGAAGCCCAGTGGATTCGTTCAAAGCAGAACTCTCCTGTTGCCGGTTCTTTTTCCTTGTTGTTCTTCGAAGGTGATGGAATATGTGTGAACAGCTGTGTTTATTGAAGCTGGCGACAGTCCTCCATCAGCGTCCAAACCCTTTCCACCGGGGGTCAGCCAGGGAGCTGCAACCTAGTATTAGAAAATGTACTGCGCCCTCCCGCACGTCAGCAACCCACGGCACGTGGCCCGATCTGAGCCTCACCCACGAAACTGAGCCACACAATAGTCTCTACACTAAGTGAGCATTCTTGCTCAGACCTACTCAGGGGTGCTCGTTCATAAAAGTACGGCTCTCATCAAACCCACCAAAAGGTATATGCTCTGAGGATGTTTCATCACACTGAACCGTGAGTGGTCCACTCCGAACCTTTTTCATCATAACTTGTCATGCGTGTCCCACTGTGAGGCCTGCACGTGTGTCCACTCCGGACCTTTTTCATCATATTCGGTCATGCGTGTCCCAGTGTGAGGTCTGCACGTGTGTCCACTCCGTCTCCAAACCTTTTTCATCATATCCGGTCATGCATGCCCCACTGTGAGGCCTGCACGTGTGTCCTCTCTGCGCCTTGTTCATCATATCTGGCCATGTGTGTCCCACCGTAAGGTCTGCTCGTGTGTCCTCTCCGCGCCGTGTTCATCATATCTGGCCATGTGTGTCCCACTGTAAGGTCTGGCCTGCTCGTGTGTCCTCGGTGCTGGCTGCCCCTGTGCTTCAGTCGTAATCCCGAGACACACACGGCGTGCCCTCAGGCCCGGGCCGCCCTTCTAAAAGTGCTGTGCTCTGTGAACACTGAGCAGTATACATCAAACCCGGCTACACCTGGCGAACTTGGCAGCTTGATCGTCAACCTCACTCACAGATGACCCATTTAAGCCTGTTCACCAACAGGTGGCTAGTAAAGGACATCCCTCATAAAACTAAGCTTCCTCATAAAACGGAGCCACACTTGGCACAGAGTGAGCCTCGTCCCTCAAACCAGCAACACGCAGGATGTACTAGAACATGTCCATCAACTGCAGCCCCAGCTGGCCTCCTCTCAGCCTCTCTCATGAACCTGATCCGCACATGGCCTGAGACTCCTTAGTAAAACTGAGCCCCGCCTGGGCTTATTTGAACCCGACTGTCAATACGAGCCACGCGTGGCCAGCTCCCAGCATAAATCATCAACCTGACAAACGTAGCACCATCTGAGACAAAGGCAATAAAGACAGTTGCTGCACAATGTCTGATTCAAGCTTCAGTGACCAAATCTAGACACGCATGGCCCTTCCTGAGCCTTGAAAATCAAATGTATTCATGTGACCTATTCTAGTCTTATTAATCCAGCCTCACAAGCGCGATCTGTGCTGTGCCTTGTGCATCAAACAAACCTCGTTAAAGATGGCCCTCTTCAGGCCTCGTTCAGCAAGTCTAGATACAGGTGACACTGGTCCATGAGTATCGTTCTATGTCTCTGTTATCCCAAACAGGCAAAGATGCCCCCTCTTCGCTCTATGCATGGGTCACCCTTGCACCTTACCCGCTATGAACATTGTTCATCAAACCTGGCAACCCGTGGCACACTTTCCACCTCATCCATTTAAAAAAGGCACCGTCCCCACCTCTGCATCGGGATTAGTAGTCAAAACCATGAGTGAAGTAAGGACGTTTTTTCTTGCAGACTTATCTGCACTTATTTGGTCGTTCTCCTTTTTAGGTTTTGCCTAGCCAATGCGTACGAAGTACGCATGCGCTAGGAAAAATCTTATGTCTTACAGTGGGGAACAGGGACCGCCCCACTCTCCGATTGGCTAGCTCCATAAATGGAGGCTAGCCATTGGGAGAGGGCTCTGTCAGTCAATGCCGGACCAGATTCGGGGGCGTTCCCGAGAATTTTTCTCTTTTGGCGACGTCATGCTACGTCAGCCAAAAGCCGGGAACCCCCCCCCGAATCTGGTCCGGCATTGCCGGCATCCGCCTTCCTGCTCGGGGGCGGGGAGCGCATAAGAGTGTCTGTCTGGAAAAGGTACTCGGTTCTCAGACTGGAAGGGTGCGGTTTGCCTCGCTGCTGGTACAAGATCTGATGCCCATCCGCGCAGGCCTTCCCAAATTGAGGGTGGGTATGCTGCTCTCCCTGAAGCAAGCAGCTCTGCAGTTTCTTGACTGGGGCAAAAAGTGGGCATTAAGGGGTTCCTCGTAAAGATGACGAATAGAAAACTGCGAACTGGGGGATGCTGTGCTCTGCAGGCGACAGCAGAAAAGGCTGCGTCTCATCTTACAGCGCCGGCTGCTGAACCGCCGCGCCCGCCCTTCCCTTCCATCCCTCCTTCCTGCTCCATAAGCGCCACCAGCCTTCGTACTCACCCTGGCAGGCCAGTGGGGATAGCCCTTCATCTTGGCGAACACCAGCTCTCCAGACTTGTAGTCTCGGGGTCGCGGGCGCGCCATGTCTCCTTGTATCTACCGGAACCCTACCTCACTGAAGCACCAACCAATCACAGGAAGGCTCGCTAACTCAACATGTGCTCATTTAAAGCGCTCTTACCCCTTCGGGTCTCGTTAGCGCTATATACAACTTTTTTTTAAAAAGCTTTAATGTGTACTGCCTAGCAGTAGCATCGGGAGCGGGGGGGGGGGGGGTCGGGGAGGGCGGGCCCTCCGGCGGACGGGTGACAGCACAGCCTACGAAACTCAGGCACTGACAGTGGAGGCTGGGAAACCGGGTTCGAGTCTCGGCAGGATGCTTAATCTCCCCGTGCCTAACAACATGAATGTGTCCGTCTCTAACTCAACATGTGCTCATTTAAAGCGCTCTAACCCCTTCGGGTTTCGTTAGCGCTATATACAACTTTTTTTTAAAGCTTTAATGTGTACTGCCTAGCAGTGGCATCGGGAGCGGGGGGGGGCCCTCCGGCGGACGGGTGGCAGCATACTCTTCACGCACGCCCCTATTAACTCCACCATGTGGGAGAAGCTCCGTAGCTCACCTGGGCAGTGCTCGGACTTCATCTAGAGTAGGAGAGACCGGAAGGAGAGGAAGAAAGGAGGAAGAGAAAAAATAGGGAAATTGTGATAAATGAGAAAGCATGGATGGAAAAGAAACTGCGAAGTGAGATGAAGAGACAGGCAGTGTGGCTTGCTGGAAGAAAGGTGTGAGGTGGAATCCAGTTTAGACAGCCTTGGTATTTTTCTAACATGGCATTTGTAAGTGCCAGTGGCGGGCTCTTAAAAAATCTTTAGCCCCCTGCACTTATTTATAAATTCAACCCTAAATGGAGTACATTACTGTGTGCCACTTTTACTGTGTGTACATGTGTTGTGTTTGCATAGCGCAAACATTCCCAAAAGACAGCAGAGCAGTGTACAGGCTCAAAGGAAGAGAGCAGCAGTGAAAGGTGGGTGTGAATGTCCTCATTCTGTTTCGAACAGTAGTCACACAACTACCAAGAGGCCCTGTGTGTTGTGGCCCCACACGCTTTCTGTTGGCTAGGTGAGTGTCTTTGACAGGCGTACCTATTGTGTTTTTTTGTTGTTTTTTTTGGTCGAAGCCTACATCTTTTGGACCTTCGGAAAGCGTCCATGAGAATGCATTTCACCCATTGCTTGCCAGTGGCTTTGTACCTCACATTTTCTTGCTTTTATTTGGACTGTTCAGCTTGAGTTTGTCCCTTCCATTGCCCAGTCAAGTCAAGTATTACACCGTCTCCTCCCTCGGGACTCGCTCCTCTCTCCGAACTTTGCCTCGCAATGCAGGAACATCGCTGCCAGCAGCAGCAGTGCCGACCTGTGGGGCCGCATCCCAGGCTGAGCTTTGTGGGGAACCCGAGGAGTGGCAGGGGGTCAGCGGTGCCACCGGCAGGTCCTGGCTCTGCAGTCATGCAGCTCCCAGGATGCAGGACTTCTGCTCATACTCTCATCCCGTCACTCACTCTTCCCTTTCACCACTCTCCTTCTCTCACTGCCTCTATCTTCTGCTCATACTCTCATCCCGTCACTCACTCTTCCCTTTCACCACACTCTCCTTCTCTCACCGACTCTCTCTCCTCTGCTCATACTCCATCCCGTCACTCACTCTTCCCTTTCACCACACTCTCCTTCTCTCACCGCCTCTCTCTCTTCTGCTCATACTCTCATCCCGTCACTCACTCTTCCCTTTCACCACACTCTCCATCTCTCACTGCCTCTCTCTCTTCTGCTCTTACTCTCATCCCGTCACTCACTATTCCCTTTCACCACACTCTCCTTCTCTCACCGCCTCTCTCTCTTCTGCTCATACTCTCATCCCGTCACTCACTCTTCCCTTTCACCACACTCTCCTTCTCTCACTGCCTCTATCTTCTGCTCATACTCTCATCTGTAACACACTGAACTCTTTTTTCCATGATAAAATCTGCTCTATCAAGCAAAGTATCCCCATCACTCAGTGTCCTCTTGTGTCTGATGACACACTGCACAACCCCACCACCTTAGATTCCTTTCCCCTCATAGATCAGACTCAACTACCTAAACTTCTCACCAAAGTCAAAACAGGTTCCCCCGATGACATTTGTCCCCCTTACATCTTGAAAGAAGTGGGCACCTATCTTCCTGAGTGTCTACTTTCTTTAATGAACGGATCTCTCTCACAGGGTAAAGTTCCATGTGGTCTGAAAAAAGCTCTTCTTGTCCCCCTCCTAAAAAAGGCAGGAGCAAACCCACTAGATCCTATCAACTACCGACCTATATCGCTGCTGCCATACTGTGCGAAACTGTTGGAGTCACATGTCTGTGAAAGCATCTCCAGCTTTTTGGAAAAAACCGAGTACTTGGCACCTAATCAAGCAGGGTTTCGTCCCTGCCATTCCACCGAGGCGGTCATCCTCTCGGTGCTAAACACTCTAAGGCGGAACGCAGACGCAGGAATCCATCAGGCGCTTGTGCTTTTGGACCTATCTGCTGCATTCGACACGGTCGACCACACCATCTTGGTCGACCGTGTCGAACAGGCAGGTCTCAGGGGTCCTGCATTGAGCTGGATCCGCTCTTTTCTCACGGGCCGCACTCAATCGGTCAGATTGGGCTCTTTCTCTGCCCCCATCCTACCTACCACCTGTGGGGTACCACAAGGCTCCTCATTGTCCCCCCTGCTCTTTAATGTGTACCTACGCCCTCTTCTGCACTCGCTCCGTAATGCTAATGTAACCATCTTCAACTATGCGGATGACTTGCAGCTCATCTTTCCTCTTAACACCCAGGACTCAGTGGTTGAATTCCAAAGAACTATGTCCCACATACTGAGTTGGATGAGCTGCAGCCATCTGAAGCTCAATCCGGGCAAGACCGAGTTGATCTTGCCCGGACAGAGCTCGCTTAGTTGGAATTCCAGCTTCTGGCCCATCAGTATGGGAGTCCCCCCATCTAAATCAACGGTGGTCAAGAGCCTAGGTATCCTTATCAGCGAGGATCTCTCGCTAAAAAGACAGGTTGGAGCGGTGGTATCCTCCAGCATCTTCCAACTGCAGAAAATAAAAAAAATCGCTCGTTTTTTTTCCCCTGCAGCTCTCACACAGATTGTCATCTCCTTGGTTCTGTCCAGGCTTGACTTCTCCAACAGTCTCTATCTCGGCCTGCAAATTGGAGAGCTAAAACGTCTCCAGCTTGTCCAGAACCAAGCCGCCAGGCTTCTTCTGAATATACCTAGGAGGCAATCTATCAGACCTGGCCTCAAACAGCTCCACTGGTTGCCAGTTGAGCAGCGTGTGGCCTTCAAGGCCGGGTGCATACTGTTCAGGTCTTTGAATAACTCTGGCCCTCTATTCATCAGAGATCTATTCAAAAAATACAGCCCTTCCCGTCATCTTCGTTCAACCTATAAATCACTCCTGATCGTACCCCCATTTAAAAGGAAACGCCTTGGAGGCAGCTGTTTCGACCACCTCGCTGCAGGTTTTTGGAACTCTCTCCCCCTCAACATTAAACTCAACGATAACATCCTCAGTTTCAGACATTCTCTGAAAACCTGGCTCTTCACTCAAGCTCACTACTGATAGCACTGCTTTTTCTATTATCTGCCTGCTTGGTTCATTTTCTATAGCGCCATGAAGCCTCCGGGCGTACGAGCGCTCAATAAATTCCCAATTAACATTAACATTAACATTAACATCCCGTTACTCACTCTTCCCTTTCACCACACTCTCCTTCTCTCACCGACTCTCCCTCCTCTGCTCATACTCTCATCCCGTCACTCACTCTTCCCTTTCACCACACTCTCCTTCTCTCACCGCCTCTCTCTCTTCTGCTCATACTCTCATCCCGTCACTCACTCTTCCCTTTCACCACACTCTCCATCTCTCACTGCCTCTCTCTCTTCTGCTCTTACTCTCATCCCGTCACTCACTATTCCCTTTCACCACACTCTCCTTCTCTCACCGCCTCTCTCTTCTGCTCTTACTCTCATCCCGTCACTCACTCTTCCCTTTCACCACACTCTCCTTCTCTCACTGCTTCTCTCTCTTCTGCTCATACTCTAATCCCGTCACTCATTCTTCCCTTTCACCACACTCTCCTTCTCTCACTGCCTCTCTCTCTTCTGCTCATACTCTCATCCCGTCACTCACTCTTCCCTTTCACCACACTCTCCTTCTCTCACTGCCTCTCTCTCTTCTGCTCTTACTCTCATCCCGTCACTCACTCTTCCCTTTCACCACACTCTCCTTCTCTCACTGCCTCTCTTTCTTCTGCTCATTCTCTCATCCCGTCACTCACTCTCCCTTCAACACACTTCTAACTCTCTCCAATGCACCACTCTCTCTCACCCTAATTTGTTTTTCCTTCTTGGCTCTATCTCTATTCATTATCCCTCGCCGACTCCTCCTGATTCTATAGAGCACTTTTCAAATTTTTTTGTAACCATCGTCCATTTGCGTGAGATTACGCTATTGGCATTGTAAATGACAATGGCATTAATGGCATTAATTTATCTGTTTTCAAAACCAACACATAAAAAATTTTTTGTCATTGACAATGCCAATCGCTCTAACTTTGTCAAAGGCAAAACCATTGCATTGTAAATGCTTGTTTGTCTCTTACAGACGTCTAGGAAAGGAGTTTTTGAACTTCAGGCAAAATTGTATGTTCCTGTTTTGCTGCTTCTCCTTTGCTAACAATCGGACTGTATTTCAAGCCTTCATTTACAATCTGGACCTTACCCAAGGTGGTTACCTAGTTTCATCTTAATGCAGTGCTGGCCTTCTTCACATAAGCAGTCAAAGTGCCATTTTTACAGTCTTTAGGCAGGAAAAGGAAATCAAGATATGTTGACAAAAGTGTACATCGTAACATTTGGCAGTCAAGCAATGAAGTCCATGCCTGTTGGCCCACGGCCATTGGAGCAACCTACAGCTGTAGCCAAAGGGTCCCTCCAAAGAGGGCTTATACAGGGAATTCTATGGGGTCCGCTATTTATCTCCTTGGCACTGAAGCTAGTTTGTACACCTTAGATGCATACAATGCCAAGAGTTTTGCGGTGGGGGCTGCTGCTTTTTCAGCCTATGGACTAATTTCAATCACAACTTGTAGAATAAGAATTAAACAACATGAAAAATAAAGAAATGCTTATTTATTCCAAAACTTCCTACACTGTGAGAATTATTATTATTATTATTATTATTAAATTACACTTGTAAAGCGCTATCTACCCGGAGGCCTCGTAGCGCTCTTGACTTACTCTTTATTATTGCATGCGCAGGGCAGATCAGTGTGCTTTTGCGTACAGGTGTGTTTTGAGGGTTTTCCTAAAAGCAAGATGATTGGTGATTTCCCGAAGAGATGGGGGGAGGGCGTTCCAGAGCCTAGCCGCGTTATGTGAAAAGGAGCGACCACCCCATCGAGCCTTCTTGACTCTGACGGAGGTGGCCAGCTGAAGGGAGCCAGAGCGGAGAGAACGTCCAGGCAGGTAGGGGGTGGCCAAAGTCTGCAAGATTGCGGGACCAGTGTGATGGAAGGCCTTGTGTAAAATACACATAGATTTAAATTGCACTCTCGCCGCAATAGGGAGCCAATGGAGCTCTCTTAAGGCATCCCTGGCTGACTGTCGGCGAGGAAGATTGTAGAGGAGGCGGGCCGCACTGTTTTGGGTGACTTGGAGCTTTTGGATGACAAAGGAGGGGGCTCCCAAAAAAAGAGAGTTCCCATAGTCCAGGCGCGACAATATCAGGGCCTGGACAAGAATCCTCCTGGCCTGAAAAGGGAGCAGAGGGAGCACCTTCCGCAGCATCCTCATCAACCCAAAACAGGTGGCTGCAATCTTAGTGGCTTGTACTGAAAAATTCAGGGCTGGGTCAAGCCAGATCCCCAGGCTCTTTATCTGGGGCCTGGGAGTCGGAGGCTCACCCAGACATGGTGGCCAGATGGATGTAAAGACAGAGGGGGGAGAATTACCCAGCAGAATGACATCTGTTTTCTCTCCATTGAGCTTTAAACAGGAGGAATGCATCCATCTGGCGACCGCCTCTAGACAGGGACCTAAGGTGTGGGACGAACCCTCCGCGTGGTCTAAAGAGACCACCAGTTGGGTATCGTCCGCGTAGGTGACGATACGCACACCGAAGGGTTGGACTATTCTGTCTAGAGGCTCCATGTAAACATTAAACAGGGTGGGGCTCAGGGAGGAGCCCTGAGGAACCCCACACCTGAGAGAATGTTTAGATGATACTGCCTCACCCTCGAAGACCTGGAAGAACCGGTCGGTCAGGAAAGACGTCAGCCATTCCAGGGCCGCGCCCGACACGCCCATGTCCGCTAGTCGCTGCAACAACGTGACATGGTTCACCGTGTCGAACGCGGCACTCAGGTCCAATAAAATAATGGCGACTTTCCCACCCCGGTCCAACACAGCTCTTGCTTCTTCCGTGACCGCTAGAAGTGCAGTTTCCGTCCCATGTCGCGGACGGAACCCTGTCTGAGAGGCACGCAGGAGACTGTTTGACTCCAGATAGTTCGTTAGGATGTTGTTTACGTGCCTCTCAAGCAGTTTGCTCAACCAGGGGAGCAAGGAGATGGGACGGTAGTTTGCTAAATTGGTTTGGTCGAGATTGGGCTTTTTTAGCAGCGCTCTAACCATTGCGCACTTCCATGTCGGGGGAACAGAGTTGGAGGAGATGGAGGTGTTAAGGACATCCAGTATAATAGGGCGGATCGTATCCATCGCCAATTTGAGGGTGTTAGGGGGTGCTGGATCATTGGGAGAGCCAGAGGTGACTTTCACAGTCAATTTATCCAGTGCTGGGGCGTCCAAGAGAGGAATAGTGTCTAGCCTACAAGAGGCCAAGGCATCAAAGGTTGGAGGAGTAGGGGGTTCCATCTCATTATTAGAGTCCTCAAATGGGGAGTAGATTGTGAGAATCTTCTGAGAAAAGAAGTTAGCCAGATCATTGCAGCGGTTTTGGGCGCCCTCAATATCGGGGCATTCAACTGGGGGGGAGACAAGAGATTTCACAATTTTAAAAATTTCCCTAGGGGCATTAGCTGCTGCTTGAATTCTGCTATCGTAGAAGGAGGTTTGAGCTACTTTTAGCTCCTGTTTGTATAGCCTGATATTGGTTCTATATTCGTCCTTCTTAGTTTGGGAATAGTCCTGTCTCCAGGCTCTTTCCAGCTTGCGGCAAGCTAATTTCATACTCCTAAGTGCGGGGGTATACCATGGGGCTGGTTTTGGTTTTTTTATGAGATTATTATTTTGAGCGGGAAGGACCAAATCAAGTGTAGAGGTGATCCAACCGTCAAAATTGTTGGTTGCTGCGTTGGCATGCGTCACCTTCCCCGGAGGGTCTCTAGCCAAGGCAGCCTCCCATGCAGGGATGGGGAGAGAGGACCATTTCCTAGCTAGGAACAAGTACTATTTGCCGGTCTCTGAGACCAAAGCATCTGGCTCTGGGGATTTAGCAAGAGCTTGCAGGAGAAGATCCAGAGAAAGCAGAATTTCGTAAGAACCACTCAACCCGCACTAAAACACCTCAGTGAGTTAGGAGGACAGGCGGCTTGGCACTTCGAGTCATCAGAGAAGATGGGCTCCTGTATACGTAGGCCATGATTCCTGGGTTTAGAGCCAACAGCAGGCTTGCCATCGCTGTAAAAAAGGATGACCGTATGGATGCAGCCTTGCACCAGATTAAATCTTGTATTCTGTTTCTCTCATCCTTCTGGCATCACTGACCACCACTGCGCCAAGTTTCTATTGTTACTTCCTACTCAAAATGTAATCCATTCGTTGCTTGTGTCGGCCAACGACCATCGCGAGCACTACCTCTGTAGTGCTGCGCAGGTCCGTTGGCTGACACGAACCCGCCCGCGCACGGAAACGTGCGCACCACAGCGTATTCTACGCCGCGCTAAAGGGGTTAAATGATACCAATTTCGTAACACCTGCTTGTCCGCAGCTTCTCATCCTTTACATATACTTAACCACTGCCACAGTTTCCCCTGTCTGCTGACAAGTGGGATTGGATTGAGTACAGCCAGTCCAAAATCATCCCACCAACCTTTTTGGCCACTAGTAGGCCTGTTTTTGCGACACAAGTCTATTGCACAGCGACACAATTGTGGGGTGTGACCCAACTCCTGCTAGCCAACATCTCAACTTTGATCCACTAAAGTATTTCCTAGATCTCCCTGGTAGCCCAGCTTCCGTGGCTCCAACTATTTACAGCTCACAAACACAGAAATCCTCACTATCAGTTTGAAATTACAGCGAACCTGGAACAATCAACAACTCTCAAAATATTCTCCTATCATAGAACTGATTTCTCATCCTACTTCCCATCTAGATCATAACATTGGACAAACACTTAACGTTTGTCATTTCTCCAACCCTACTAATCTACATCCGTGTAACTCTCCCCACCCACTCAGCAAGGCACTCATACATTTCACGCACTGAGATTATCCCAACACTCAAATCACACCCTTGCTGTGCCAGCTGACCCTTATATTTAACAACAAGGGGTGGTGATGGACAGAGTTTCTGAATTAAGCAGAATACTCTCACCCAGTCAAGAGATCAGGGCTAGATCTAACACCGTTTTTAAGCTCACTGCACCATCCCAGCTCAGAACCTGGCTATATGCAAATTAGTCTGTTCCTGTCCCATGGCATGATGGGAACAGGGCAAACCAAACTACCAAGCCAATTCTTACACTGGGAAGGAATCAAGCTTCTGGGGACCGGTTTCTGGCATTTCAGCCGTCATCGGCCCGGCTTGCTTGAATCCTGATGGTGCAATGAGCAAGGGACTCACATCTGAGTATACCCTTCCACGCTTATGGTGGACAAAATATTTAACAACAAGGGGTGGTGATGGACAGAGTTTCTGAATTAAGCAAAATACTCTCACCCAGTCAAGAGATCAGGGCTAGATCCAACACTGTTTTTTAGCTCACTGCACATTCTGAATCGTTTTTGGCCACTATAGGTGTGGCAGGGTATACTCAGACATGAGTCCCTTGCTCACTGCACCATCAGGATTCAAGCAAGCCGGGCCGACAACGGCTGAAATGCCAGAAACCGGTCCGCGGAAGCTTGTCTCCTTTCCGGTGAAGAATTGGCTTGGTAGTTTGGTCTGCCCTGTTCCCATGATGCATTGGCCAGGGACTGACTAATTTGCATATAGCCAGGTTCTGAGCTGGGATGGTGCAGTGAGCTAAATAACGGTGATGGATCAAGCCCTGATCTTTGGACTGGGTAAGAGTGGTCTGCTTAATTCAGACACTGTGTTCATCACCACCCCCTTTTTTGAATCGTTTTTGGCCACTATAGGTGTGGCAGGGTATACTCAGACATGAGTCCCTTGCTCACTGCACCATCAGGATTCAAGCAAGCCGGGCCGACAACGGCTGAAATGCCAGAAACCGGTCCCCGGAAGCTTGTCTCCTTTCCGGTGAAGAATTGGCTTGGTAGTTTGGTCTGCCCTGTTCCCATGATGCACTGGGCCAGGGACAGACAAATTTGCATATAGCCAGGTTCTGAGCTGGGATGGTGCAGTGAGCTAAATAACGGTGATGGATCAAGCCCTGATCTTTGGACTGGGTAAGAGTGGTCTGCTTAATTCAGACACTCTGTTCATCACCACCCCCTTTTTTGAATCGTTTTTGGCCACTATAGGTGTGGCAGGGTATACTCAGACATGAGTCCCTTGCTCACTGCACCACCAGGATTCAAGCAAGCCGGGCCGACGACGGCTGAAATGCCAGAAACCGGTCCCCGGAAGCTTGTCTCCTTTCCGGTGAAGAATTGGCTTGGTAGTTTGGTCTGCCTTGTTCCCATGATGCACTGGGCCAGGGACAGAGTAATTTGCATATAGCCAGGTTCTGAGCTGGGATGGTGCAGTGAGCTAAATAACGGTGATGGATCAAGCCCTGATCTTTGGACTGGGTAAGAGTGGTCTGCTTAATTCCGACACTCTGTTCATCACCACCCCCTTTTTTGAATCGTTTTTGGCCACTATAGGTGTGGCAGGGTATACTCAGACATGAGTCCCTTGCTCACTGCACCATCAGGATTCAAGCAAGCCGGGCCGACGACGGCTGAAATGCCAGAAACCGGTCCCCGGAAGCTTGTCTCCTTTCCGGTGAAGAATTGGCTTGGTAGTTTTGTCTGCCCTGTTCCCATGATGCACTGGGCCAGGGACAGACTAATTTGCATATAGCCAGGTTCTGAGCTGGGATGGTGCAGTGAGCTAAATAACGGTGATGGATCAAGCCCTGATCTTTGGACTGGGTAAGAGTGGTCTGCTTAATTCAGACACTCTGTTCATCACCACCCCCTTTTTTGAATAGCTGACCCTTATAGTCAACAAACTAGGAAATTCATTGCTTTCACTTCTAAGGCCTAAACACCATTTACAAATCTAAATAAACTTTTTAAAAAGTTGATCACTTTGTTTGTAAGACTCCAAAAATTGCTGTAAGTTCTCACTGATTTTATCTGATACGTAGGCAATGAAAGAAATGTTGCTGACCAACACATAGCAAGCAGCCGGCCACAGATCTCCAGATCTGGCCACCTCAGTGTCTGCCTTATCATTTGACACTATCTGGCATCTACTAAATCTGCTGTGGTTCCACCGCAAATATGTAAATCTAAACCATCCTCCCCATCTAACTACCGTCCAATTCTCAACTACTATTGTTCTCTAAAATATTAAACGCTTTGTGTTCAAGTGCATTACACTATTTTGTGCCTGCAGCAACTTGTTTAACTACCTTTAATTTGGCTTCTGCACTCTTCATTCCAGGGAAACAACACTCTTATACATTGCAGATTTCATCACCTCTGCTCACTATTACCATCTTTCATCTATCCTTACGCCACTAGATCTTTCTGCAGCCTCTTAGATCACGCATCATCCTATTTTACATTCCTCTCTAAAGATCCTTGTCATCATAGACTCTGTCCATAAATGGTTCCCCCTGGGAAGTGGAGTGATGTAGTAGAGGGTCTGTCTGCCAGACGGTCTGAGGACTGGTGCTGTGTACATCTCCTTGTTGCTGACGCTAGTGCAGCCATGGATCCCCAAAGGATCAGAGGGGACAGAAAGAATAAGAAAGAAAATATAAAAAGGCAAACGCTGACATGGGAGCTGGAACAAGCCCTGAAGATCCTGTCTTCCAGCTTGGGGTGGTACTGCAGAATACCTTGCAAAACAAAGACCTAGTCCAGAAGGACCACCACCAAGGGACACAAGGGAGAATGAAGCTGTTAAAAGGGGCTCCCTCCAATCAGATCACAATATTCTTTTCTTAATGAAGGGAACATGGACCACGCAAAGTGAAGAGGAGCAGGAGTTTGGAGTGCCTTGAGAGAAACTACAGAGTGGTAGGCAGAGTTGTGGATAAAAGTATAGTTCAACCAGAAGGCACAGCCCAAGAACAAGTTGAGAAACAAGGGAGGGAGGGTTCAAGCAAAGAGAGCTTTATGTGACAAATACCAATTACCTAGGCATAGCTGGTAAGAGATTTCCTTACAATCTTGGGAAGGCAGTAGGAAAAATAAGAGCGCTACCAAAATTTTTCAAACACCTGGGAAGCTAAACAACAAACTTGAGGTAGTAAGAGTGGACTTAACACATTTAAGATTACAAAAACTTTGAAACATTATGTCAACAGTCAGGTGAATCAGAATATCCCAAAGATAGACATGGTTTAGTTTCAAAAGTGAAAGAAGAGGTCAAAATGGAGTAGATCTCTCAGGACTGGAAAAACTTCCAGTCTTTGAAATCTCTAAAACTACATGTGCTGGCTCAAAGACAAGACCTAAAATGACAGCCTCCAAGACTCAGAAAACACAAACTATCACTGAAGCTTTAGGCATACAAACTTATAACCAACATCTGGTGGTAGGGATTGAGGATCAAGAAGGGAGCCAGTGAAGCGCAAGAAGAGGAGGACAGAGTTGGCGATGATAATAATGTTGGAAAAGAGTTTGGTAAAAATATTCAGGACGTGATACAGAGGTCAAATGATCAATAATGTGAACAGGAAGATTTCTTAATAATAAGTATTCACCCATGTTTTGCAATGGAGAACATGGAACACATGATCAGAGGAGTGAGTTTGAGGTATCTGAAGGAAATCAGAAGGAGAAATAGTCTACATGCACTAACTTTGATATATCAAAGGACTTAAGAACCTCGGATAAATCTCAAGAGACGGTAGCCTGCAATAGACAAGCAATTCTAAAGCTGCAGAGACATGATAAGTCTGTTTGAGAAGTAATGGAAATAATAGAGAACCAATAAAAAGGGAATACTATCTGTATTTTAAATGTACATGAACCTTTCAAAATCAACAACATATAAATCTCGGTCACCAAAATATTAAGAGAGGGGGTATTATGCAAAGACAGTCCAATACAACTTGAGCAAGAGATCCACAGAGTCTACAGAGATCCATAGAAGCTCAACCTAGCCAGTAAAAAACCAAGAAAGATTCTAGTCAAGGTTTTCAAATACGCAGTTAAAGAGAAAATTCTGTCAGCTACCTTGAAATCAATAGTACGCCACACAAAAGTTATATGACTATCTGTGCAATCAGACATATGTTGAGCAACAGAAGACCGATAATGGATGAATTCAAGAAGCTAGATGCCACTGTTGACTTGAAGTTCTTGGCAATGCTAAAGGTGATGTGGTGACATAAAATGTTTATTTATGTTATGCTGTAGATGCAGATGCTTTATTATAAATTATTGGCAAAAAAGCCAACAACTTTGTAATGTAAAGCATGGTGTCTGGACTGAGCTATGTAGAGCTCGGATTGGCACATTGTGTTACCAAGTGACAATCAGAAGGTTTTACAGAAGCAGGGGAGAGGGGAGGTGCTTATTAGTTTGGGTGGAGAACAAGACAGGGAACAAAAAGAAAAAACTTTAATTCCTCATGTGACCTCTTGTTGTTATACACATATAAGTGTTCTTCAGGAGTACAGCAGGCGGCAGATAATGACTCCCGATTCATTACATGATATGTTAATGGATTAAATGGTAAAGCTAAGAGATGGAGGATAACTGAAAACTTACAAAATATATACATATTATTACAACAGACACATCTATTGGAGGAAGAGACAAAGAGGTTTATCTCAGGTATATGGCTTAAAAACACAGTATACTTTAATCAAACATGCTTTGTCAAGGGAGTGACAATATTAATTGGACCTTCTCAAAATTCGAACCTTTATACTCAAAGGGGACAATTTGGGGAAATGGGTGAGCACCCATAAATAGAAGAGACAAACAAAATACACAATAGTCTTTTCATTAGGCCTGGGCGGTAAATTCCGTTCCACTCACAAAATTTGGGTAATTTCGTGTTCCGTGGAGAACGATGCATTGCCAAAAATTCCACGATCCACGGCCTCGTGGAATTTTTTGCTTGTTCACACTTTCAAAATGCGTTTTCGCAAGATATTTCCCCCCGAGCATGCAAATAGCATTCGCGAACAGGAAAAGAACATTGCGAACGGGTGAAACATTAAAAATATTAAGGAGGTATAAGGAAGTTCTACTTGTAATCCTTGACATCTAAAATCCAGCTGCCAAAACCAGCCACTCACAAATTTATTGGCATATATGGAGTTTTGTAAAGTGTCTGTACAGTAGTTAACATTTGTTTCCAAACTAAAACCACCTAAGTCAATAGTTCTTTACCTGTGGTATTTGGACCCCTGTGGTTCTGTGACTCTCACTCAGGAGGTGAACAAAAGTTTAAATAATTCAATAATAAGTATATATATACACATAAAAAGCAAAAAGTAAAATCGAACATTTTAAAACAAAATATAAAGGAAATTTGAGGCTAAAAATTAAGTTGGTTCATGGGAGCTGCATAAGTTCAGCAAAATGTAGAATGGGCGATTGGTGATCTTAACTAAAGCAATACTATGCATCAATAAAAAAAAAAAGATGCATTACGAGCAAAAAGAAAATAAAGTGACATACTAGATCCTAGCATACTGTTTTGCCTTTTACAAATAAAATTACATTTTGAAAAATTCCAACATTCCTATATAAATTAACAGTTTGAATTTTGTATATTTTTATGTTTGTGAATGAAAGAAAATATTAAAAAGATTGTGCATTTATTTAAAGTATGCTTGTTTCTGTAGTTTTGTGTATTTTGTGACATTCAAATAGTAGAAATTTGAAGTAGAAGGCCTGACCTTCCCATACTAATTTATAAGGGGACCAGACATGTCAAAAGGTTATGAACCACCAACTTAACTTAACACCATAAAATCCCTTAGTTTAATCAGTTGTGTACATTGTAAGTGGAGCTGTAATTGATAATGCAATCTCTAAGGCTGCAAATCAATCCGTGTGTGAGATCTCCCCGTCCTCTACATTTCTGATCATGATATTTTAATAATCTACTATATTTTCCTACTTTTTTGCTAATATTTCTGATCAACAGTTATAGTCTTTGTTTATTAATGAGATAGGATGATATTACTTGCAGCTTACTGGAACTTTGCTCAGCTACAATATTACACTTATAGATGCTTCTTCCCAAGTGTATGGGATATAGCTTTAAATAACTTTGTAATTAACAGAATAATTTGCTCACTAACAATTTTATAGACTTCTGACTGGATACCATCTGGGGCTACTGCTTTACTTCTCTTACGCTGGCTTATATTATCTGACACTTCTTCCACTAATACTGGACTTTCTAAATCTAACTTTCATTCTTGGGATCCCTTTACCAGTCCTAGTCTTCCTAATTTTGCTGATTTTTGGATACATTATTTCTTGATATAGGTTTTAGAGATATTGAAGAAATATACTTTTTATTTACTCATTCTCTACAGCTTGCTAGATATGCCTGTTCTAGTTTGTTTTGCAAGTTTGACATTATTCTTTGTAACTATCCCTTTTAAAAAGGCTTGATATGTGTACCAAAACAATGTGTAATTAGACAGAGCTGGCATATGTAAGCCCCAAGAAAACTCTTCAGTTTCTGGCCTAATTTGATTTGTTACATCCATTTCCAGTTACCATTTTCTATCAAAAGTCTATCTCATTTGACTTTAAGTACTGGGCTTGTCATTTTAAAACCATGATAGTATGAGAGATAAATAGGATAGTGGTTTATGCGGGGATGCCTATTGGAAACCAGGCGCTATACAAAACTCGGAATAATAATAATAATTATCACCTTGAATGTACTTCGTAGGCAGACTTCAATAAAGAAATAATCTAGCTATGAGAAATTTAATATAGTTTTATATCAGGCAGCGTATCCCCTTTGAACTTGACTTCTTGAGCAACATATGCATATGAAATTAAGTTCTGTGTCTTGCACCAGGGGTAGTGAAACAGAAGATTGAGAGTGAATATGGCAAGTGGGCGGAGCATGAGCGCGAGTTTGGCGTTTGGTGTGCTTGGTGCTCGGAGCTTGGAGGGGAGTGTGGCGTTCGAGTGGTGTCTGCACAGAGACGAGAGCTGAGAGCTGTTGAATGCTGGCACCGTGGCATCTGCAGAACAGCGGCACTTGCGGAGCGGCAGAACGGTCAGCTCACTCGGACCCGGACTCTGACATAGGTCGTACCACCGCCGCTTGCAGCGGCTCCAGGTGAGAGCGGCAAGGGAAGCCTCCCCTCCCCACCGCACCGCACTGCCTCGCCTCGCCTCCCAGCACTGCATTGCATTGCTGTGCCCCGCCACGCACGCAAGCAAGCAGCAACCCCCTCGGCCAGCGCAGCTAGCCCCCCCCTCCAGTCCGCAGAGAAAGGTGAACGAAGGAGGAGGCGGAGGGAGGCAGGTGATTAACGAGCAGTGAGGCCGGGCTGTACTAAGGAATTCCATCAACACACACAGTGTGAAGCTGATGGAATGTTCATAGCCAAACGAACCTCGTTTGGCTAGCTTGGGTCTTTGTACATGATCGACATTTTCATTATCCCAGTAGTATCCTGAGCCGGCGCCCTGTGTTGCAGGAGTGGCGCATCCTGTTCTGGTTTTTCGGGAGAGCCTGCCTTTCGCACTGCAGACGGAGCTGTTGTTGCGATTGAGAGGGAGAGAGTTTACCCCCAAGGCAAGACCGAGCACTCGGGTTCAAACAGAGTGAAACGCAGAACGGCGGCGGCCGCAGCGGCGTACACGACCTGACCAGCTAAAGGCCTGCCATCGATTAGCGGAGCAGAGGAGATCAGGGAACAGACTGAGGCGGATCACAGTGTGAGCAGAGGACCAGTGACGCCAGCGGAGCCCCCGCCAGCGGAGCCCCAGCACTGGAGTGGCTAGAGGCGTCGGTGAGGAGCCCCGGGAACCGGTGGAATCAGAGGAAGGAGGCGGTCAGCTCGAGTGGAGGCCTCCGGCAGTGGGACGGTGAGAGGGGTGCCTGGGTTTCGGGGAAGGGGTGGTGGTGATTTGAGCGGTCAGCGCTGCCATTCCCCGCCCCTGTGCCCCCCCCAAAGCGGCCCACGTCTTCGAAAGAGAGTCCACTCAACAATTCGTCTTGCGCCTAGAGGGATTTCTACGCCTCCTTACAGCCCGCACTTCGCCTCGCAACACGAGGTGAAGCCCAAAATAACTACCCCCCCGGGAAGGCGGAACAATCTACCGCCCCAGGATAAGGTTATGGCTTTCAAGAAACTGAGGTCGCGAACCATTTTTATGAACCGAATGGGAACTGAAGAGGCAATCAGGAAGTCCTCCAATAAAGCGGTGAAAAGTGGACGGATAACAAGGACTCCTGCAATAACTAATTATTTTTCCACACTTACCACCAAAGACCAAACAGAAAGTCAACCGCAAAATAAAGGAACTAAACTCAAATTCAACGAGGGTGGAAAAGACATATCGGGAGTTTTACACGACCAATCAAGTGAACAAAACCTAACAAACCCTGAATTTGACTAAGAACAAAATTCTAGCCCATCAGTTATAGAGGAATCCCCTCTGGAATCAGACTTATTCGGTCTAATTACTCTGAGACTATTAAACATCCAACGCAGTACTGATTGTAACAACTTATGTCCAGAAACAATTGTCAAGGAGGACGATAAGAAGCTCGAAACGCAAATAAAGCCAGAGGAGACACTTACTAGTACACTACAAAAATCCCCGGATCGAGTAGTTGATCTCGAATACTCACCAGACCTTTATATGTTTAAATCTTCCAGCCTACCTAATCACAACACTCCCGTGTCCAAATCACTCCTTACCCTGCAAGAAATTTTAGAATCAGTCCTCTCATTCTTAGGCCATATTCTGGAGAATTCAGACCAAACTCTTGACGTTCAAATAGGAATACTAAAATTCCTAGTAGAAGAAAAAAGAAAAAAAGATCACACAGAGTCAACAAAAACACAAGAAAAGCCAGTAAACTCTCAAGAGGCAACAGGTAACCATAATATAACCAACATGCAGCTAGCCCAGGGAAAAAGCGACACCGGTACTCAAACGAAAGGTACTCAAACGAAAGGAAGACCAAATAAGGGAACTCAGAATAACCACCAGGAACCAACTATATATTCTCTAAAGAAACTCTTCAGAGAAGGTACAATTGACGCCCACAACCTATATCCTATTTTCACAAACACCAAAAATAAATCAACAACGTCCAATTCGGTGACCGAACAAGGAAAGAAGGCGAACATCATCCTCGATGGCGAACCAGCGAGGGACACACAAGAAATCAAGAAGAACCAAGAAGGAGCTGGGAAAAAAAGAAGAAATCCGCAACGTAGAATCAAAAAGAAGAAAGCGCGTAGACTCAAATTCCAGAAAGCAATAACCCCCCCGCATCTCAGTACGAGCACGAAGAAAGCACGAAAACACCAACTCCAACAAAGGGAACTTACCGAAACGCGGCAGAGAACACAGCCAAAAAAATTTCTCGACAATATACCACTTTAAATCCAAGAGCTGAAGAATTTCACCTCAATCTAACTACTACAGGGTCAAGGGAGCGCTTCAAAGGGCCAGATGATCACGACAAAAAAGCCCTTCTAGGGGAAGAAACATCGTCAAAACTTTTACAAATAACAGAGCTTTTTCCCACAGACAGTATCCCACTAAATCGAGGGAGAATAGTCAACCTTCTTCAACGCATAACTCCGTTACAAACCTTAACAAGAAAAGAGATCGATTTAGTAATATTTCCAGACAAAGAAAATACCAAAACAGCGGTGGTTGCATTTCGGTCACCGGTGTTACCAGGGATCATTCTAAGAGAACAGGAGACCTTACAAAAATGTGGCTATGATCTGGTCCCTACACAGGAAACGACAGTCAACCACCCGAAAAAATTGTTCAAAGGATCCTTATGTGAAAACCCCCAAATTCAATACAAATCTTCCTACAGCATTGAAGACTCAGAAACAAACCCAAACTCAGACCAAAATCTAAGGATCTCAGTAAAGAACGGAGAAAGAGAAGTTTGGAGCCATGACGCAGAAGCAAAGGAAGTAGCAAAAACGCTCCAGTCATGGTCATGGATTTCAGAGTCACTTAACAGTAGGAAAAATGTGAAGTATCCGACTCAACCCGTTAAGCAACGGCCTTTCAATAACATCCTGGAACATGGCAGGGAAAACCACAGAAAAAATGACGGAAGTCACAAAAAATCGACCGGACATATTGGCACTACAGGAAACTTGGTCAATAAAAACCTTTAACCAGGACGGATACTTGGTTTATGACATCCCTGCGCAGGAAGCTAAACGGGGACACGCTAAGGGAGGGATAGCTATCCTATTAAGGGAAGAGCATCTCTGGGCTCAAGAGATTGTTGACACCAATTCTAAGCAATTCCAGTGTATAAAAATCAGGTTGGAGATTCACTCCTCAGACCCCCAAAAAGGTCTATTACTCTTCAACGTATATGTCCCTCCCGGACCAAAGAACGATGTCCAATTTGAGGAAACCTTTGAAACCATTCAACAAATAATCGAAGCTCAATCTTATCCGCCATTCCTGATAATGGGTGATCTCAACGGAAAAATATCAAACAATAAAATCTCCAACTGGGCGAACTGGTACAAAGATGAAGCTCTAGAAATACCGGTGCTGACATTCCCGACTAGAAGCAGGGCTGATAAAAGGGGGAAAATGCTATTAGCGTCACTTCCAATACTAAATGGAATTATTTTGAACGGGAACGTGGAAGGTGACATCCCAGCATCGCATACCAGACGGGGAAATAGTACCCTCTCAATCCTAGATTATATGATCAGCAGCATGGAATCGTTTGATTCCGCTTCACATCTCCGCATCTATTTCACTGAAGAGAGTGACCACGCAATCCTGCTATTACATACGCAATGGAAGAAAAGCACCTGCTCCCCTAGTCAAATCATGTATCAACATAGTACAGTGGAGGCAAAAATAAACCAAAGGAGGCTTTACTGGAATTCATCTATGTTAGATAAAATAACTACCTTAATTGATACAAATCATCTTCTAACTACAGAATTCTCCGCCGATGTAATAACAAACTTTGAATCCATTATCGAGAACTTAAAGCAAGTCTTTCAAAATAAATTGCAACAAGTCGCACCAGTAACCAATAAAAACAAAAATAAAACCTCAAATTCTGCAACTGCAAAAAGACTAAACAAACTTATTAGAGCACAATATGTGGATCACTCAATCATAAGACAGGCAGAAATTAACAAACTGAAAAATCAACTCAAGCGAGAAAAGCGTCGCTTAAAAAGAATAATGCAGGACAAAAACTGGGTCGATTTACAAATTGCGGCAAAACAGCGCAACCAATGATTATACTGGTCCCTAATCGCAAAGGAAACTGGAACAAAAAAGGCCCTGCACCCCATCCCAGTTCCACCTCAAGAATGGGAAATCTACCTGACAGCTTTGTACAGAGCAAACACAAGTAACGAAGAGGCAGTAAACACTGGGAATAACAGCGAAGGAAACAACGTTCCGATCGGAACTGCCTCCCCGTTCTCAATAGAAATGCACATCCGAAAGGAGCCTCCGGCCCAGACCAAATACCAACCAAGGTCCTACAGGTAGATCCCAAGGGTTGGAGTAAGATGCTCTCTCCCCTTTTTAACTTCATCTTTAAAACAGGATCAGTGCCAAAATCCTGGAAGGGGAGTATTATAATACCGATTTTTAAAAAAGGGTCAAGACATCAGGCTGGAAACTATAGCCAAATAGCATTACTAGATGCCACAGGAAAAATCTTCGCCGCCGAAGTGTTGGACCAACTTAAAAATTGGGCATTTTCTCAGGATCTAATCCCCTTATATCAGGCTGGCTTCAGGCCTACCCATTCGGTTATCGATAACATCGCGATATTACAAACAATCCTCGACAAATACGTTGTAGGAAAATCCCAACCGGTATACGCAGCATTCATAGATTTTTCTACCGCATTTGATCGAGTAGACAGACCATCACTTTGGAAAAAACTGAGGAAGTTAAGAATTTCTGAGCAATTATTACAAATTATAATTACACTGCATTCGCACACGTGGTGTCAAGTGCAAATGGGGAGTGAAAAGGGCCTGACCACCATAATTCCAACTGCAAATGGTCTGAAGCAGGGGTGTCTCTTAGCCCCTTTGTTATTCTCGCTATATCTTAGTGATTTGCCTCAGCACTTGCAACAAGCGTCAAGTCTGCCTCCAAAGATCGCAGCCCACAAAGTTCCCGCCCTCTTATATGCAGACGATATCGTAATGTTAGATCTTACGCCCTTCGGCCTGCAAAGACTTCTAGACACTCTGAACAAATACAGTCAGGAAAATTTCTTAATCCCGAATCTCACCAAGACAAAAATAGTCTCCTTCTCAGGAAGAAAAAGAAGCTCCAAATTCTGTTGGAGACTCGGCGCTGGAACAATAGAAGAGACAGAGGAATACACATACCTGGGCATGATCTTCACTAAGACATTAAAAAACAATTTACAGGTAAATAACCTGATTAGGAAATCCGAGGTGCATGCCGGAGCCCTTCAAAGACTATACGCGGCCTCAGGCAACAGACATTTTTCATCCCTTCTCAATGTATACAGTACAAAGATACTTCCAGTTTTATCATTTGCTTTGGAATATATTCCAATAAAACAGTGGTCATTCCTGGAACAAAAAGAAGGGAAGATACTGAGGAAAATGCTGAAGGTATCACAATCCAGCCCGGTGCAAGCTCTTCGCCTCGAATTCTCTATCACGAGCTCCTACTCAAGAGCTATCGCAAACGTCATCAGGTGGGCATATAACCTACTGCACGCAAAGGCTGGAACTCTCCGTTCACTACTTAAAACCGAGACCTTTGACTGTGATGCTTCAAAACAATTATTCTTCAGCAACATGTACACTGTACTTAAACTAGCTGAGATCAATGTTAATCTGTTGCTCACGTGGTCTCCGTCACAACTGAAACTCTTTTTAAAATATTTCACCCCCAGACTCAGTTATGATCTGGATTTTTCACACTGTGCCAAATTGACTCTGTATAAAAGTTTCACGGAAATTATCGCACCCAAGCAAGTGCAACAATACATACACTTTAATCTCTCGCACGGAGCTAGGAGAACAATCATCCTGCAAAGGGTCGGCATTTTACCAGTGCTAACCACAACATCAAGATGGCACCCAAATGGATCTCCATTATGTAACCTCTGCCACGGAGGGGAGCAGGATGTAGAATATCTCTTATTTATATGCCTTAACCCAAAAGTCGTGGCAGCTAGGACAAAACATCTGTATCCTATATACATTAACTGCCGTATCACCACCGTAAAGGACTTGATCACAGTATCCAAATTTCCTCCTAATGAACTAGTGTGTTATAACTTTTATAATTATTATTTTTTTTTAATTTTTGGAAAACCTTTATTAGTAATGAAATCAGTTACAATCGAAACAGAGCAGAACATCATAATCAGCCATCGGAACAGGTTCAAACATGACAAAGCAATTAGACCATGGCAGTGCAGGGCTCCGTTCCGCAAATGCTCGGTTGCAACCCAGGAGAACAATTATGTCAGAAAATAACAGGATTAAAGAAGGTTTCGTTTTAAAGTAAATAAAAAGGGGCAGGATCTGTGGCATTACACTTAAAACAAAACAAATCAAGGGAAATTCGAGAGGCAGGATGATCCTAGTCCAGGATTACTGTCGGCGGGACGTAATGAACCAACTCAGTACCAGGATAGTCAAAATGCAAACAGTCCGCCCACCAACCAGTTCCTGACCGCGGTAGCAAGGCAATCAAAATCCCCCTTATGGTCAAAATAAGACAAGCGTGCGGAGGACCACCTCCACAGAGGTCCCAAATAAGAAGAAGAAAGGGAGGAAATTAGAGTCAGCCAAAAGCAATAAGAATAAGGAAGGCCATAGAGACAAAGAAAAGTAAGAAAACAACAACACCCCTCCCCCATACCCCCACCCTGCACCCCTGCATGTGGCTACGGCCTACCCCCCTAGCAGCGTGCCTGTCGCCCAATATGAACCCGAAATATAGATAAGAGAATAAGAGAAATAAGGAAAAAAGAAATAACACACCAGAGGTAAAAAGGAAGAGTAAGGGAAATTAACCAACAGCCCACGATAGGGAGGAAATATGAGGGAGACTCCCAGTACGGAAACCCTAACCTCCCCCCCGCCTTCACACACCGTTGCAGTTGATCAGAGAGTACCAACTTGAACAGGATGTTATCGATCGCTACACATATCAAGTCCCACAGGAGGGCATAATTCACCCTCAGTAACAAAAATGGCGCCCTGAGCGCACTCGACTCCCACGGGCATACAGGATCAATGGTACAGGTCACACCCGCCCCAAAATGCCGGGCCAGTCCAGAAAGCACAAAATGGAGCACCCAAGTCAGTCAAGGAGAGACCAAAACCTCTCCAAAGTCACACGAAGCGATCCGCCAGCCACCACCAACCGTCGTCCACGGGGTCTGTTATCCTGTAGTCGGTCCGCTGTAAGACACCAGGAAGTCTCCCAAGGGAGCAAGTCCACAACAACGCCATCATTAAGCCACCTCCATATCCAGCCGCAGCCCCTCCGCTGATAGCAGCAACATTTAGCACGAAGAAAGTGACGGGCAAAGCTGGTGGCGGCTCACAATAAAGCGTTGGTTCAATAATAAGCAGAACATCTTCCAGCCATCACCAGGACATAGTTCTTCGGCCCCTTGGGGATATACAGTCGCCATCCCCCAGCATCAAGTACACCCGGTCGCCGCCACAAGATATAATCCATCAGGTCGCCACTGTCCCAACAAGCAGCGCCACGGCGCAGTACAGGCAGGCTTAAGAGTCTTCAGCCCCCTCCAGATTGAGGATTGCGAATCGCCGATGCCCCAGCAATGAAGTAGCACAGGATGCCATTCTCCCCCGCCACTGGGTATTACTTGCGGGTCCCCCAGCACAAAAAGACACATTAACATCGTGCCGCCGTCGGCGCCAGTGAGCTGGAGATGAAATAGCAGGTCAATATGCAGGTATACGACGTATATCCAGCTACACAGGGAGCAGTTCCCAGAGTCCGGCAGCCAACAAAGTGCGCTGGGGGGGGGAAATAAAGGGGGGAGAAGCGAGCAGCACAAAAGGACTGTGCATCGCACCTGTAGAGGGCTTCGGCGGTGTCGAGGGTAGTTTTGGGCTCCTTGACGGGAGACCGGCGCCCCACAGGTCCATGTGGCCGCTGTTGTTGTACTGGCAGCCGGGTGCAGCGAAACGCGAGGTCCCGGTCGCCGGCATCGGGCAGGCCGCCCTGCGCTGAGGAGCATATCTCCGTCCCCGGAGCGCGAAATTTCGCCGGAGTCGGACGCCTCACCTCGACGTCCCTTCCGACGCACGAAAGCTCCGTCCTCTCACGGAACAAGCATGCAGATCAGGCGGTGAGGGGAGAAGGTCAGCGGAGCCGGGACCCCGTGCGGCCATCTTGGTCGCCGGCCCGGCTCCGCCCCCCTTTTTATACATTTTTAAAACCTTTTTTAGCTTTGTATTAATATGAAATTCTAAAAGTATATGTAACTGAATTTTATCGTATAAAATTTGTGGTCCTCAGTAGAGTACCAAAACAAATAAAATAAAACTTGAAACTTGAAACTTGAAACTTGATATGGCAAGGAAAGTGGATTGTAACTGGCAGAAGCAATATGTGGTTGAATCCACCAGACATAAAAGTGGTCTTATGGTATAAAAAAAAGTTAATGGAAAATCAGAAAAACTATGATATAGTTTGAGGAAGTTGCTTGTCAAAGCCAGAGACCCTTTATCCTGGGAAGTTTCTATAAGCCTTTCTTATAATACACAGGGTAGTAGCTTCAAGGGGGGTGTTTAGGGTGATTTACCCCCCCCCCCTAGTAAATGTATTTTATTCTAAATTGTTGGGTACACATGCTTTCACTTGGGTATGGTGAGGTGTCTGTCAGATTTCAACAGGAATTTTTACCTACACACAGACAAAAATGCAATTACACTTTTCCCTCTCTGATAAGAAAGTCTTCAATAATGTTGGTTATTTTACAAAATAATGTGTTTTTAGTCACGTAGTAGCCCTACCAATCCACATTCGTCTCCCTTTAAATTGCCTCTTTACCCCCTCTCATGTGAACTGCTTGTCATATAGGGCCAGATGTATGGCCCTTTTTTGGTAGATTGGCCCGTTTGCGACCGCAAAAAAAGGGTGCAGGCATGTTCAAATGCTATTTTGCGAGTCACTGACTCGCAAAATAGTGTTTGTGACTCTCACTATTAGGAAGGGGCGTCCCTTCCTAATAGCGAGCTTCAGTGCCATGTACTATTGTTTTTCGCCCGCATTTGCGGTCACAAAACATTTGCAGTTTACCACCTAAGTAGGTGGTAAATTGCGAGGGACCACTGCCTGCCTTTGAAAAATGAAACTGAAAAGTTTCATTTTTCTTTTTTAAATGCATCCCGTTTTCCTTTAAGGAAAACAAGCTGCATAAAAAAAAAAACTGCTTTATTTAAAAAGCAGTCACAGACATGGTGGTCTGCTGAACATACAGCTAGGGAAATGTTCAACTGCAGAACAAAAAATGTCATTTATCTCATCCAATGCCAATGTGGCTTAGGATATATAGGGGAGACAGGCAGAGAAGTTCGGACACAATTAAATGAACATAGATCAGCAATAAAAAACAATCAATGCAATGCTCCCCTCACTGAACACTGGCATGACAATAAACATAAAACAGAAGACCTCAGATGGTGTGTCATTGAAAAAATAGAATTATCTAAACGAGGAGGCAACATTGAAAACAAAAGAAAAATAAGAGAGCAATTCTACATGTGTAAATTTAAAACATTTACACATGGATTAAATAATCGTGAAGAATGGGAAAGAATGTACAAATAAACTGTAAGATATAGGCTACAAAGAAAACACCAGTTTGTCTAACCGTGCCCCTTCCTAGAAACATCGAGTGAGTGACATTGTAGGAATAAGAAACTGACACACAATAGAAATTAGCAGGCCCAATTATATCTACAGGCGATGACTCAGAACTCCACCTATGGGGTCCGTCAACATAAAATTAATCAAATAAATAATTCGAAACACAGCGTTAGAATTACGCGAATCGGTAGAAGTGTTAGCAAGAACAATAGACACCATCGCTTATGGGGTGGTGAATATAAGACGTCTGAGATAGGTTAACTCCAAAGGTTTTTTATGCGTTATATTAAGTTTATACGCGCTGAAGGAAACTGCAGCAAAATGCCCAAGTATAGCATCTCCTAACGAATATTAGTTTCCAACAAACATACGATGTATGACTAAACGTTTGTGGGGATGTATGCATCACCACACATCAAGCGAGACATAACAACTCGATAGGCTAACACCACTCTAAGATGGCCGAAAGGTTCTTAATATAGAAAAAAACATGGCCGACTAAATAAAACCACGTGATCGGACCTGAACGCTTAAAAAACAGGAAGCGAGCTTGACGGGTAACCGATCAGAATCTGCGAGAGACGATATATAGAGAGACACCAGGTAAGATTGGGTCGCGCCGTGGGTTTCTGTCTTTCCCATAAGGAAGGGTTCCCCGTAATGGATAAGGGTAGGACATTACGGAGCATACTTAATAAGTATGACCACGTCTTGTAAGCCGTAGAAACAGCAAGGGAGGGAGGCACTGGGTAAGATGCGTTATCCCGCCATATTAAATAGCCATGCTCTTCCCCCAGTAGCAAAATGTAGCCCGTTTCTCCTATAGAATAAAGAGCATTGATTAAATCGTTTAATCCACATAATAAAGTGGGAGCAAATAGAACGAACGCAAACCCACGAGAAACAATGTTTATACCTAGCCAGCGCATTTCAAAACAACAGCAAAAATGATTAGACCTAGCAAAAAATAACCCTGATTAAATCATTAGTAATACGGGGTGACAATAGTGGCTATGCGGCTAGTATGTCAGGTTGATTAATGACAATCCTGAGCCTTGGTGTGTCACCATTGGAGGTCTATGGAACAGTAGCATTAACATCGCCCAGCTACTTCAGAAACAATACTAAGTTGATCCAATAGTAAAGCAGTATGTCCCTAATTAAAATATTTTATCTGATATAGCTGCAGGCTGCATGGGAGAAGATTGAAGTAATCCCCAGCAAGAACTCAGATGAAAGGAATGCAATAACCTTACACCCATCTGTAAATCATTTTTAACACTGGTAAGAAAAATACCGTTACTATCAAACAAAAGTTGAGTATGGAGATCAAAACGCCCGAACAGCACCTTAAACATCTTAATGTTTTTTCTAAATAGGTGCCCTCTTGTATTTTTAAGAATATATACATCAACCATGCGGACGTGAGGTTTCTAGTATACATAAGAAATCCCGTTGATCTGAAATTCATCATTATCTTTATTAGTAAGTATTATGTATAGAAATACAATGAACCTAAGGGGAAGAAGTCTTCATAATTATAACACTTCTGTCTGTTATTGATACAGGAATAAAATAACCATCTGGGATCAGCGCCTCAATTGATTAGGAGGTTCATGATTCACGCTGATAAAAGACAACCTAGAAGGTGGGTGCTTAACCTTTGTATGTATGAGGTCCACCCGAGTAAGAATCTAGTATAGACCAACAGTTGCGCAAGAATAGGCAACAACATGTATGAATGTGGGAATGCACGTAAGATATTGGGATCACAAAATCAGCACAGGGAAAGGTTCAACTGTAATGCCTAGAGAAGATGATGGGACTTGGTAATAAAAGTATAGGAATGCACAAGACAGAAAATGAGCAGTCTTGTATCTACAATCAATTTTTGCTTGCAACAGGTTGATAATAGTTAACGGTATTTGGATAACCAGTACATAAATTGACAGCATGCATGGTCTTATTATGATTTTTGTAAACGTATGCCGAGTATACAGTTTGACTTTATTTTTTAATAATTGCTTTCACAGAACTGTTTAAATATTGTCCTGAGGAAGGTGGTGCACACAGCAAAGATCCACCGAAACGCGTCAACTTGAATTTAATTTTTTTTTTTAATGGACGTTTCGTTATAATTCCTTTTACAAAGCAATGAACTTTTGGTTTGTCATAGTGCTTTAAAGACAATAAGGCACGGATGCAAATAAGAGTATGTGAATACTTGTCAAAAGGAATACGTATATGTGTATGTTTTTAACTGAATTTTTTTTTATACTTGGTTCTGTTTTTAGAAATAATAAAAATAACTTGTTGACAACACACAATTTACCGGCTACGTAGTACATATGATTTTAGACTGTAAGTGCTCTTTTTGATAGTTCCATGTAAGCCTGAATTAACTGAATGTTTGTGTGTCACATACATTATTAGTATCTCTGCAGTTGGCATTGACCACAGGACCGTTTAGTCCTAATTAATATACAAGGAATTCAAGGGAACCCTCTTTATTTGTTTGTCTGCTGACCCAGCAGGCCACCATCTCTGTGAGTGCTAGCCATTCCCAATGGGGTAGCAAATTGTGCTTGCCCCATTAATATTGATGAGGCATGCAATTTGCGACCCCATTGGGAATTGCAAACAGTGTCTGAGACACTGTTGTACATTCACTTTAACGAGTCGCAAATTGCAAGTTCCAATTCAGCGCAATTTGCGACTGGCTAAAGTGAATGGTCGTACATCTGGCCCATAATGTATTTTAACATTACATGCCAGCGCCATTGGTGGAAAATATGAAGTCTCCCCCCGCCCCCAATTTTACCGACCAAGCTACTCCCCTGATAATACAGTAAGTGCTACTTTTTTTAATATCCACAAATTATATTTGACAGCACATAAAATGATGAAGTTCTATGAATCCTGCGTGCTAACATGCCAAAGAGATAGAAGCAAATTATCTACATATATTCCTCATTGCACAACTCTAAATGTTTTAGCTGTCTGCAGGTATGACAACTTATTTATTTTGTGTTTTTGCAGTTTTTAGATAGCATAAACCTTTTCCCAAAAGCGTTGGGGTGTTTTACATTAGCACCAGAATGCATCCCACTACGTCAGGATTTTAGGTACAGGAAGAATAAGAACAGGATGTTGAGTCGACGTCAGGTCTCCAATCTGTTTTTCCTATGGCCAGTTGGCTACATATCCAATGGGATGGGAGGAGAGGACAAGGAAAGTATTTAAGATAGTTACCTTTGTCTCTGCAAATCAATATCTGCCCAAGACAATGAGTAAAAAGAAACTGTAATTGTATTTAATATTGCTTGCAAGACAACATATCTGCAGATTTATCTCCACACTTACAACCTCGATTGATAGCAACATGATTCTTACATTAATATCCATTCTGCCACTATTGCCCACTCCATTACACCATCTTGCTTCTTCCTAGCCACAAATGTTTCTTTGTTCTGCTGTCCATCTCTTAACTGCTCATGCCAGATCCCTCTGCAACTTGCCTCCCCTTCCTTGCCCCCTATTGTCCAATTACTTACCGGTACTCTTCATTACTCCTGGTCCTGTGATCCTCGTCCCATTCATAACTCATAGAGATCTACTATCTCCTTGACAGAAAAAGAACACAAGGAATGCTGGGTTCCCCCAGCCCTACCCCCTCCCACTGGAATTACATAAACTGTATTTACCCAGCATTCGTTCGGTTCTTTTTTCTGCCTCAAGAATGAGACGAGGGTTTGCTGGACTGCTCCTGCTGGGCGGGACAGTGATGGTTCTTGGCGAGGCTGTGTTCCTCGCAGTAGGTGTCTACTCGTCTGTAGGGCTTGCTGGGAGACGTGACAGGCCGAGGTCCTGCTCTTGGTGGCTTGTGTGCTTCCGGGTCGTGGTTGCATCTGTCTGACGGCTGAGCCCATTAGTTGTGAATGGGACGAGGACCTAGGGATCTAGGGGTTACTCACCTCTACTACCTGTTTGTCTTCTCTCTCTCCTGTCTCCACCACACCTATTGCAAACCCTCTAGAATCATTTATAAACATGCTTGCATCTGTTCTTGTCTGCTCTTGACATTTCCTTACAGCTCTTTTTAAACCCCATGCTAAACCTAGGTTACACTTTCATCAACCCTTAAGTCCCCATATTTCGCCTCCTCCTGGCTGCTGAATGCCAGATGATGAACATAATGAGGGATGAACCTACTGTTCATGATCTTAACCTGGCTGTATGATGACACCCCACTCCAGGTAGAAAAAAGCTACTAAACTCATTGATGGATTAACTTGATTAAAAGCCATCCATAAAAAAGGATCAGAGGCAGGCTTGTCATTGTTCCTAAAACTGCCCATGGGACAAAACTGTTCGATGACAAAGAATCACAAGAATGTGAATCACTGTTCATTCAAAGCTCACCATGGAGGTCTTTCCCTTGCACATTCCTCTTACAGACCATCCCTATACAATTTCCTCAAGTTGTTTGGAACTTCATCACATAAAATGCCATAAAACACTCAAACGTCTGCATACCTGGGTACTTCCACACATGGTCTAACTGGCCAAACATTCCAAGCTAAAGGCCTTCTCACAAATCTTAATTCAATGAATTTTCATCATATAGTCTCCGAGGCCACACAAACACAACAGAACATACCCTTGATGTGATATGTGCCATTCTCAATTTGCTCACAGTAACCAGTTGCTTTTCCATCATCTAAACGGACCATCTAATTTATTTCTAGTGAATAACCCCTTGAACTATGAAGTCAAGTCAAATATCAAACCAACAATAATCTTCAGGTCCTAGATGAAATTGGATACATTACCTCGTTAAGCTTTGCCTGTACCCATATCTTAATAACTACTACTCCAATGGCAGTTCAAGATTTTTATTGTTGCTCAACAGAAGTTTTTGATGACCTTATACCATTCAAATCTATCTCAGCCACTAAACCTACCAGGAAACCTGGTTGACTGACACCCGAAGTGAGTTCTGTTAGACCAAACAAAAGGAAACATCAAGAGTATGAAATAAACTACAATAAGAATGAAAAGCTCGCTCTCCAAGGTCACTCTAGAATTCATTAGTCAGCTGTAAATAAAGAAAAAACTGAGGTGGGCGGAATTTACATAATCGCATTACGCAAATCTCCGCGAAACGGTAAAAAATCTCAGCGAACACGCAGAAATTCTGCGAACACGCGAAATTGCTTGTTCAAGAGGTTTTTTTCTTGTTCGCAATTGCTGTTTGCGTGCTCCTGGGGAAATATCTCAGGAACACACATTTAGAGAATGCGATCAAGCAAAAAATTTCGCGATTGAGCAATTTTGCGTTCTCCGCAAAACACAAAATTACCCAAATTCTGCAAATTCCGGGAGCGGAACGGAATTTACCGCCCAGGCCTTGAAAAAAGAAATTGCTACTCCGTCACTTCACTGTAGCCTCATGGTACACATTTCAGAAGTCAGAATGCACAGACAAAAAAGTTACCAAAAAACAAGTAACCACTATCCCGTTAAGATTATTTACAAGGCTTAAATGTGCTCCGTGACACAACATGTTTTATTTTGATTTATTAACAACGATTCACATATTTTTTAATTTCATTTGAATAATTTTTGCCATCAATAAACTGTTTCAAGACATCAAATCAATAGCATCTAATTATACGTGAGCCCCCCAAAAGGACAAACTCCCTTATGCCTTAATCACATACATTCAACCATATTAAAATACACCATTGGCTTATTGTTGATCCCAATCCATTACCACTTGAATTAATTTACACCACTCTCTGAGGTATCACTGGTCACATCCAATGGGACCGTAAAACCCATTGACACATGTTTTGATGGGTCAAAAGGACAATCATTTTACTACCTTCCTCAGGAAGAAATATACATTCGGCTGTAAAATCAGTGTGAAGACTCCATATCTCCCTGGGCCTGTCCTTCTTTCTGATAAACATGTTATTGGAATGCTCTCTTGGGCTTACTCCTGAGGATATTCTGCAGATAAACTACTTAAAATTTGCAAAACATGATGTTCATAAGCCAATTGGAACTCTAAACATTTTTTCAAGCTGTTCCAAAGACAGATTGACTGTAGTGGATAGCATAGAATAGAAACCAGGATCACTCAGCCTCACAATTCACCCCACCCACCGACCGTAAAATGGTTCACTCAGACTCAGAGTTGACCAATTCGGATATACAAACTAATTTTTTAAACCAGAGGCCAGGAGCCTTCATTCAGTTGCATTTTGTAACTGATTATGCTACATTGCGTAGAGAAATAATGAGAAAGTCAGTCTGCTACAGCTGCAACTGGAAAAAAATTGAGGATCAGTCAGCATAATTACCAAGATGTGTTCTACAATGGCTGAGAGGCACAATGAGGCTAAGAAGCATACCATTGAAACAAAGACAATACTTTAACAGGCCACATGGCAAATAAACAGGCAAGAAAAATGTTTACATGACATGCAGTAGAAATTAACATATTACTAAAATTGACAAAGGGGAGGTAACCTTTTATATATATGTTTTCATAGGAAATAAACAGGTAAATTAATTGCATATTGTTTTTAAAAGTAGAATAAAATTAAAATATACATCACTGTTAACCTATTTTTGAAATAAATATGTAATTGATGTAAATATATTAAAATAAATGACAATTTTATTTCTGAAGATTAAACAAAATTTTTTATTTCTACCCAAAGGGAAAAAAATCTTATCACGCGTTAATATTGATTAAAAGTGATGTACAGGATTTATTACATTTAATATCATTATGCTTTACTAAAAGTATTGTTATAATACATTTTACATCCACAATAGGGGTTTTAAATATTTTATAATTCAATTATATATGTACAATTTTTATATATATTTTAAAGAATGAATTATGCTTATTTATATTTTTACCTGTTTTAAAAATATATATATGTAACATTATTTCCTGTGGGGTTTTATTTTAATTCCCTACCTCCTTTTTTCTATGGGAGGGTGTTGCAGTACCATTTGTTGTCCATATGTAGTGCTGGACTTAGTACATTTTTTTGATAGTAACTTACATTCAAACATTGTGAAGAGTTTATTGTAAATGTATTTATTACTACTTTGTAATGACTAAATCTTACATACATTTATATTGATAATTTCAGTTTCTTTAATAAAAGAAAGAGGGTGAAATGGGGCAAAATCCAAAAAGCTATTGACTCAGAGTTGCTGCTCTACTCTCACTTAATCTTTTGTCCGCTTTTAACACTATAACCCACCGTACCCTCTTTCAAATGCATGCAATTCTAGGATTAAAATGAACGGTTAGGCCATGGATTACGTCTTACTTGTGGACAAGATGCTTACCAGCTCACTTCTTTCTTCCTCCTCCAGAACATTCAAATCCGCTACTGGCATACAGCAAGACCCAACCATGGATTCCCTCATTATCGATGTCCACCTTTGGTCATTACCTGTGCTCACATACTCCTTTCATCTCAATTGCTAATGCAATGTTGACGGCACACAAACCATACTAAAGAAGGCTTGACTCTTCTCCAACCTTGACTCATGAACCTTGAGGAAATGCTACCACTTCAAGCTCAACACTTTGGAAACAGACATTCTCGAATATGGCAACTGGATCAGTCATCATCCTTTGATGATTTGGCCTCATGAACCAGGACCATTCCCAGTTTCCTCATCTTAAATCAGGAATTTAGACACAGATTGTGGACTCCAAAAAATAGAGTGCAAGAATATTGCAACCAAAATATTATCGGATAGAAATGTCATGTGCTGAATATCATTCCCAAAAATATCGCCTTATTTGAATTGTTAATACAAAATCTACAACTAACGGGTCGATATTATTTTAAACAATATTTAGCACACTATCTTTCTGTCTGGTGACACTTTTGATAGCAATAGTCTGACAACACTCCAAAATATCCTTTATCATAAATTAATCAAGTTGCCAGAAGAATCTTCCACATGATGAGATGTTTTAGAGAAATCTTCCCCTACCGGTTGTTCCTCCAAAGAATCCTAGGTAGCATCATCATAGAATCCTGCCACCTTGACTGTTCTAATGGACTCTAATTACTTTCTAACCCAAACACTAGCACTGAGGAAAGTGTAAAAAATTCAACATGCTGCTGCCAGACAGCCCCTTAATCTACCAATGCAGTATCACATCACACTTGGACTTTTCCTCCTGCACTTGCTTACCATCGTTAGAAGAATTATCTGTAAATCAATGTGCATATTTCCCAAGGCAATCCATGGGACTGGCTTTCTCTTTCTGCAAAAAAGCTCCACTTATATTGCCAAACAAGAACTCGTAATGCCTCTTCTCAGAAAAATTCAACCTTGCGGAAAAACGTTCTCTGTTCAGATAGCCAAGCCCTTGATATCAATGCCAACTAGAGAAGAGAGCATAGACCTTCAATTTTGAAAAATGTGGCTATTCCCTTGACTACATACTCGAGTCACTAATATTGATCCATGACCGGCGCCACTGGAATTATGCGATTGCGATTGATTGTGCTATGCTTTTCTCATAACTATAGATTTGCTGCATCTGTCACATAAGCCATCACATGCTGCATAATCTACAAACTTTAAAAAGTTACAAAAAATGCAGCAACGTGTCGCCACGCAGTAAAGGGCACTTTACAAAGGTTGATTGGCCTCCTTTATTTAGCGTGTTGCTATATTTGACTGTTAAACTGGCACTATTGTGGTGCAACCCATGCCAAGACAGTGGTACAAAGTGCAAAAATGACAAAATAATGAAGTAATACTATCACAATATATGCCACATTGCGCTGCATCATTTATCTTTTCTTGCTTCATAATTTCCTCAACACAGCACATAATTTGGTCCTAGTCTGTCGCATAATTCCACTGACCCAGTGAATACCAAAATAAACTGGTAAATAGTCATATAAAACTGTGTCTTCTTTCACACTCTCCCCAAAACCTCCTGCTTTTGTGCTGGAAAATATGTCACACCATGTTTTCAAATCTTTGAACCTCACCATCTCAACCAACATCTCCAGTATAGGTTATTCTGCATCAAATACCCTTTGAATCACATGCCTCCCAAAGGGGATCCGAGAGTCAATGGCAATTGGAGTGCTGCACAGCCTTGTCAGAAGTGTGAAGCGCTATGTAATTGTTGAAGCACATTGCAACAGATAGATTGTTTTGTGGGAGCACAAGTGGTGGATTTCGCCTTAGCCACTATAGTCAGGTTTTGAAATGGTCTTAAGCGGTCATTTCCAACAAAGTGGGCTACACGAGAATCTTAGAGATCCGTGTCGTGGATTTCGAATGTTTATAAAACGAGGTTTCACTCCTTGCCTTGAAAAAATGCGCTGCAAAATAGCTCTCTTTCGCAGGTTTAGATTGAAGCACGGGAAGCTGCCATTGACGTAAACATTGCTAATGATGTGTCAGGAAAAAAGCAGCTTTTTGATGTGATGTGTGTGAGATAGAAGGTGCAACGTTGCACGAATGAGCTGGTAAGGCCAAAGTGCTCCAAGGGGGGCTTTAGCTATAGAGTCCTATCAAAGATAATACTGGGATGTAGTTATTCTTTTGTAATGCTGAGGTCCTAGTCACTATATATACGTCAGCAAGAGGACTTAAAAATCGGGGGGAAACGCCGCTTTAATTTGCGAATAAAGAGTTTGTAACTTATCTGCCTGGGAGTGCGTCCTTAACGGAGGGCAGACATTGAAAACAATATGTCTGCTTGCTGCGAGGCATTTTCTGAAGGCGGCGTTTAAGCAGCGATTCATATATATATATATATATATATATATATATATATATATATATATATATATATATATATATATATATATATATATATATATATATATATATATATATATATATATATATATATATATATATATTATTCTCCTGTAGGTTTCTCCCACCTACGCGTTTCGGACTATACAAGTCCCTGGTCACGGTTTACAAACATTAGTCCTTTGTTTGTCTTGCATATTTATACTGAAACTCTCACATGGCAAGTTACGATGCATTGTGGGAACAGTAGGCAATTGCAGTTGCAATTGCAGTTGCGTGCTATTTCTCAGCTTTATCGCTGTGTTACGTGGTTTGTCATCATCCGATTTTGATTCTTTGTTTTTTAGTATTAGTGTTTCTGTTCTCGTTTTGTTTCTTGCTCTTTGTTCCCCATGAGCAATGTCTGAGTGTTAAGATATATTTATTTTCACTAAAACAACAAAGGTTACAAGGACATTATAGTTAGGAATTATAATTTACAAAACCTTCCAAATGCACTGGAAAAATGAAGGTTGCAGGGACAGTATGAAAAAACGTAGAAATTCACTGAAAAAATCGAAGGTTACAGAGATGTTATAGTTAGGCTCAGGTTTCACTCGTCAAAACCAGTGAAATTCAGCAGTTAGCTAACAATTACTCACGCCCCCACAATGCACTGCTTATGACTCCACATATTACATCACTCATGATATGGTCAGTGACATCACTGATGAGGAGGAAGGCTTTAGCTATACAGTCCAATCAGAGAGAATGGTGGGATATAGACAGGAGGAGTTAGTCTTTTGTAATGCTGGGGTCTTAGTCACTAATATATATATATAACAGCATTCTGGGATTTGCCCACCTCCGGGTTCAGGAGGAGATAGAGCGGTGTTGTAGTTATTAACTCCGCGCTGGGCGAGATGGATTTTCACATTTTGCCCCCGCCGAATGGACTCTTGAACTGGGGGTTGATGTGTTTGGGGATCCAAGGGGGTGCCTGTCTAACAAGCAGGAAAATTGTTTTACCATCATCGTAATGCCCCGCATTCCGCACAGTCACTGGATTTCCCCCGCTGTACCTACCTGGATAAAGAACAGCATTCTAGGATTTACAGTTCACATGTATCAGGTGATCTGCAATAGGTGAGCTAAGGCACTGGCTTTGGGGCGGAGCGGACCGCAACCAGTTTGTGGCGGGACATTTAAAGAGATGATGATGTGCACACCTCCTTAATACTGCTGGCGCTGAGGAAGGCTTACCTAGCCGAAATGCATTCGCCGTTGCTGTATAGTTTCTGAATAAAGATGCCTCCATGGTCTCCCCTACTTCGGCCTGTTCTCTTTCTTTGGAGGAGCTTTCTTTGATTGATATAGATATCAATCAAAGAAATATACACACTTCCTGACCGCCCAATACACAACGGAACCACACAGGCGCGTACCTCTTAAAGGTTATCCCACAAAATTACGGACTTCCACACATCTTAATGTGCAAGCAGCGCAGTCTTTATTTCGGCATACAAGTAGGTAGACAAGGGTCCTCCATGAAGCGTTTTGCTCCTCAAGGGAGCTTGATCACATGATGTGTCCCAATGGGTATGACCTTTTTAAAGTGTGCTAAAAGCACAGCCAGCCTTAAAAAATAGACTGATTGACCATAAGTGCAAGCATAAACATGAACAACATACTGTGGCACCTATGCAAGAATAACGTGGTGCAGTACAACTCATAATTTAAAGAGTATATGATCCGCAACTATTAAAACAAGCATTTGCAATGCAATAGGACTCGCATTAGGAAAGTGTGAGCTATTGGTATTGTAAATGACAATTTTTTTAAATATGTGTTGGCTTTGAAAATATATAAATTATTAGCATTGTTATTCACAAAGCCAATAGCTTACACTTTCCTAATGCGAGTCCTATTGGCTATGGCAATGCTTGTTGGTAGCAAGCAAGGACAGTGCTGTTGTGGTGCTGAGTGATGCTGTTGTGGTGCTGAGTGCTGATGTGGTTGGGCTGAGTGATGTGGTGGTGTATTAGAATGATGTGGTGGTGTATTAGAGTGATGTGGTGGTGTCCCAGAGTGATGTGGTGGTGTCCCAGAGTGATGTGGTGGTGTTCCTGAGTGATGTGGTGGTGTTCCTGAGTGATGTGGTGGTGTTCCTGAGTGATGTGGTGGTGTCCCTGAGTGATGTAGTGGTGTCCCCGAGTGGTGTAGTGGTGTCCCTGAGTGGTGTGATGGTGTCCCCGAGTGATGTGGTGGTGTCCCCGAGTGATGTGGTGGTGTCCCTGAGTGATGTGGTGGTGTCTCTGAGTGGTGTGGTGGTGTCCCCGAGTGGTGTGATGGTGTCCCCGAGTGATGTGGTGGTGTCCCTGAGTGACGTGGTGGTGTCCCTGGGTGATGTGGTGGTGTCCCCGAGTGATGTGGTGGTGTCCCCTGAGTGATGTAGTGGTGTCCCTGAGTGATATGGGGGTGTTCCTGAGTGATGTGGTGGTGCCCCTGAGTGATGTGGTGGTGCTCCTGAGTGATGTGGTGGTGTCCCTGAGTGATGTGGTGGTGTCCCTGAGTGATGTGGTGGTGTTCCTGAGTGATATGGTGGTTTCCCCGAGTGATGTGGTGGTGTCCCCGAGTGATGTAGTGGTGTCCCGGAGTGGTGTGGTGGTGTCCCTGAGTGGTGTGATGGTGTCCCCGAGTGATGTGGTGGTATCCCTGAGTGATGTGATGGTGTCCCTGAGTGGTGTGGTGGTGTCCCCGAGTGGTGTGATGGTGTCCCCGAGTGATGTGGTGGTGTCCCTGAGTGATGTGGTGGTGTCCCTGGTTGATGTGGTGTTGTCCCCGAGTGATGTGGTGGTGTCCCCGATTGATGTGGTGGTGTCCCTGAGTGATATGGGGATGTTCCTGAGTGATGTGGTGGTGCCCCTGAGTGGTGTCCCTAAGTGATGTGGTGGTGCTCCCGAGTGATGTGGTGGTGTCCCTGAGTGATGTGGTGGTGCCCCTGAGTGATGTGGTGGTGCCCCTGAGTGATGTGGTGGTGCCCCTGAGAGAGTGGGAGAGAAGCGAGCGAGAGAGAAAGCTGGAGAGACTGAGGGAGAGAGAAAGCTTGGGAGAATGGGATGGAGAACATGAGAGAGAAAGAGAGAGAGATAGGAGAGAAAGATAGAGAGAGAGGGAGAGAGGAGAGGAAATGAGAGAAAGAAAGAAAATGTGAGAGGCAGACAGGGTAAAAGTGAAAACGATGGAATAATTCTAAGGCTGAGTGAAGAAGTGACAGAGGCAGTGGCAGTGAGAGAAGAAGAGATAAAGTGAGAGTGGGCTGCGAGAGCAAGAAGGAAAGTGGTGAATAATCCAGAGGCTGTGGAATGGAGCAACAAAGAGACAGAGAGAGGCGCACAAAGACAGCACGCGGACATCAAAGGAAGGGTGGGAGGGAACGAGCATATGGGGTTTGAGCGGTAACAAAAGTTAATTGCTGTAAGAGGGGGAGCAGGAAGTGAGGCCGAGCGCGTGTTGGCAAAAGCAGTCTGCTGCTTTCAAGTCCATTCCAGATGCCAGCATTGCGCTTGAATGCCTTACATGCACTTCCATAAACCGCATTCCAGAGGTCTTTGTTGGTAGACTTTTATTTTCCCCTTACTATAATCTCGCATAGCGATTGCTTACCCAACAATGCACGGACAGTGGAGTGCTGGTGGGGGAGAGGGGGCGGAATGGCATGGACAGCGGAGTACAAGCGGGGGGGTGGAGCGCGGGAATGGCACAGACATCGAATAAACGGTTGAACTGTATGTATTTGCAACTACCTCGAGTTGTGTAAGCACATGCTTGTAACGCTGCAAGCTACTCGTCATAGCAAAAAGGGACTAGAGATTAAAACGAATTACTGACCTAGTAATGAATGTGAAAAAGATTACCACTCATGATATTTCACTTGCCCTTGAGCCCGATCTCTCGGCACGACGCTCGCCTCGCCATTCTTAAACAAGCTCTCTGCATTGTTGTGGCACGGGGGACGGGGAGCCGGAGCGCATTCCTTTGAAGTCTGATGGGGGGGGGGCGGGTGAGCGGCTTCCTTTCAAGTCTGATGGGGGGGCAGGGGAGCAAATGGTGAGCGCACACCCGGCACACATCAAGAAGGATGGGGGGGAACGAGCATATGGAGTGTGAACGATAATGAAAGTAGGAGGGGAAGCAGGAAGTGAGGCCGAGCGTGCGCAGGCGAAAGCATTCCAGATGCCAGCTTCGTGCTTGTATGCTTCACATGCACTAGCCATAAACCGCATTCCAAAGAAGCTCTTTGGCAGACTTTTCTTTTTACCCTTACTGTAATCTCGCCAGCAATGCGCAAGCACATTGGCTAAGGCAAGATCTAAAAATAGCAACATAGTGCATGTAAAGTCACTAAACGAACAACAGCAAGCTCAATGTCAACCAGCTTTCAAACTGTAATATTTTTTAAGGCTAAGAAAAAGGAAAAAATACCTAATAGCCCAAACAATTAAAATCGAATTTAAGGCATGGTGCAAAATAAGCAATTCACAGTAATGGTTATCACTTAGTGATTCATAGAAAAACTGGGCGGATCATGAAAAAATCAATCTTGGCTAATGCCTGAAAATATCAACTCACATTATTATGAACGGCTTTATAAATAAACGACCACACGACCATTGTCAAGTATTATAAAAATCCAATCAATGTAAACATTCCTATACATACATACATACATATATATATATATATATATATATATATATATATATATATATATATATATATATATATATATATATATATATATATATATATATATATATATATATATATATATATATATATATATATATATTGTCCACCAAATGCCCTTGAGCTCTGAGAGAGCACACTACGAAGCTCTGACCATCCGGTTTGTTGGCCTCTCTGCTGCCCGCCTGACTGCTTAGCTTGTTTATCCTTCCATCCCCAACGCGTTTCGGGGCCTGAAGTTACGAATAAAAAAGATGGAAACGGAGGTGTTGTTATTGATTGCTCCTGTGAAATGTCCCTTTGATGAAGAGGCGGAGTGGCCTCGAAACGCGTCGGGAATCATGCAAATTATTGGAGGAAGGGCGTGAAAGCTGCTAGAGGCACATAAGCTGGATGGCAGGGGGTGCCGTGAGTGACCTTCTGAAGCGCAAGAGCGATTTGGTGTTAAAGTATTTAAAACGGCTGCCCTTGGCCGTTAGAAGGAGCACCGCTCTGTTCACAGGTACGCCACTGGGAAGCAGGGAGCCTGAGAGAAGAACTGCTCTTCACCGTGTGGCACGACATCCCGATTTTATAAGCAGCAGAACGACCCGAGGCTCCTTTCCTACTAAAGGTTATAATATGGACTGCAATTGAAACTCAGGAGCACTCGACCTACTTAAGGAAAATATATACATCACCTCAAGGACTACATGTACCACCATGCTCGGTGGTGAATGCGATGAGCCACGCCCACTGAGGGCGGCATTTCCTGAAGTTACGAATAAAAAAGATGGAAACGGAGGTGTTGTTATTGATTGCTCCTGTGAAATGTCCCTTTGATGAAGAGGCGGAGTGGCCTCGAAGCACGTTGGGAATCATGCAAATTATTGGAGGAAGGGCGTGAAAGCTGCTAGAGGCACATATGCTGGATGGCAGGGGGTGCCGTGAGTGACCTTCTGAAGCGCAAGAGCGATTTGGTGTTAAAATATATATATATATATATATAGCATTGCGAGGACTACAATGGAGGCGGTGAAAAGATGATGCCTCGAGAACTGGATTAAACCAGGCTCCAATGGGAGTGTGACTAGCAGCATGGACCCCTAACGCTAAGTACTGCAGAGAACACTATAAGGGCAATGATTAAGGCAAAATGCCGAAACGCGTCTGCCACGTGTTACCTACCAGTGTCTTCTTGATGGTGCCAATAAAGTTTCCTGGATTGCTCCTAGTGCATGTGTCGGACCTGTTCCTTTATTAAGAGGGCAGGACTGGAGGAGGATGTTAAGCAGCTGTCGGCGCTGCATATCCGGCACGCCTCTCGGTCTGGTGCTCTCCTGATGCCGGCATCCTTTCGTGGTGTTGCGTGCTGAATGCACACAGTGGCGCCCCCCCGCCCAGGATTGTATTTTGGTATCGGGGAGAGAGCAGCACAATCTGTGCTGGACTGGGACGAAATCCGGGAGACGATTGACGCCATGGAAGTAATTCCGCAGCAGCATGTGTTGAAATTCGTGAGCTGAATATCTGGGGCAAAGACAGTGCCTGGACTCGAAAATGGACCCAAGTCCGAGAATTTCCACATGAAACTCTGCTGGCGGAGGTTTTAATCGACACAGTGGTGTGGGGACCACAAAGACCATCAAGCATTGCGAGGACTACAATGGAGGCGGTGAAAAGATGATGCCTCGAGAACTGGATTAAACCAGGCTCCAATGGGAGTGTGACTAGCAGCATGGACCCCTAACGCTAAGTACTGCAGAGAACACTATAAGGGCAATGATTAAGGCAAAATGCCGAAACGCGTCTGCCACGTGTTACCTACCAGTGTCTTCTTGATGGTGCCAATAAAGTTTCCTGGATTGCTCCTAGTGCATGTGTCGGACCTGTTCCTTTATTAAGAGGGCAGGACTGGAGGAGGATGTTAAGCAGCTGTCGGCGCTGCATATCCGGCACGCTTCTCGGTCTGGTGCTCCACTGATGCCGGCATCCTTTCGTGGTGTTGCGTGCTGAATGCACACAGTGGCGCCCCCCCGCCCAGGATTGTATTTTGGTATCGGGGAGAGAGCAGCACAATCTGTGCTGGACTGGGACGAAATCCGGGAGACGATTGACGCCATGGAAGTAATTCCGCAGCAGCATGTGTTGAAATTCGTGAGCTGAATATCTGGGGCAAAGACAGTGCCTGGACTCGAAAATGGACCCAAGTCCGAGAATTTCCACATGAAACTCTGCTGGCGGAGGTTTTAATCGACACAGTGGTGTGGGGACCACAAAGACCATCAAGCATTGCGAGGACTACAATGGAGGCGGTGAAAAGATGATGCCTCGAGAACTGGATTAAACCAGGCTCCAATGGGAGTGTGACTAGCAGCATGGACCCCTAACGCTAAGTACTGCAGAGAACACTATAAGGGCAATGATTAAGGCAAAATGCCGAAACGCGTCTGCCACGTGTTACCTACCAGTGTCTTCTTGATGGTGCCAATAAAGTTTCCTGGATTGCTCCTAGTGCATGTGTCGGACCTGTTCCTTTATTAAGAGGGCAGGACTGGAGGAGGATATATATATATATATATATATATATATATATATATATATATATATATATATATATATATATATATATATATATATATATATATATATATATATATATATATCCTCCTCCAGTCCTGCCCTCTTAATAAAGGAACAGGTCCGACACATGCACTAGGAGCAATCCAGGAAACTTTATTGGCACCATCAAGAAGACACTGGTAGGTAACACGTGGCAGACGCGTTTCGGCATTTTGCCATATATATATATATATATATATATGCAGGCAAAGCACGAATACTGAAATCTGGAGCCCCAGACTCAGAAAACGACACGAGTCCCAAAATTAAGGCAAATTCTTCTTTATTTAGGCAAAGGCAGCATACGAGACTGACGCGTTTTGGGCGATAGCCCTTGTTCACAGTCACACATTTACCCTACATGCCCGGTTTTTTAAATTGCTAGTGCACACCATGTGATGATAGTAAACATAGATGAAATACTATTACGGTTTGGGTTATATATCATCGAAGGTTTGACTGTCATAGTGAAAATCCTCTTCATATGAATACACAAAATAAATATGGTAATTCATTTACATTTAAGATGGTTTGGCACAGGATTGTATCTGCATAAATGCATGATTAAGGTCTAAAACAGTTTATCATCTAAAGTGCAAAGTGCAAAGTGCCATGTCATGCAGATTGTAAATCTTTACATTATGTGCAAAATAGGCATTTCTGTTTATAAAAGTATAAATACTTAAAAACTTTCAATACAAAATTAATTGTTATATCTTAAAAATGTTGTACCCTATAAACACATTAAAAAAAGCAAGATCTGTAAACATATACACTCTGTGCAAAATTGCAATATAAATACAAGAACCGTAAAGACCAAAATAAGTACTGTTATCAATCCTGCAGGGACATCTTTAGATGATGGCAACCCTGTTCATCCTAATTAAATAGTAAGGGACATCAGATAACGATGGCAGCCCTATTGCTCTCCATGATTAACCCCCCGTCTGGTAGATCTCTATATCTAATGTTCAAAATGTGCTGATAACACCATAGTACCATGTGTTAAACTCAGGATGGAACATAAACTAATCCATTTAATTTGAGTGAACCCCAGTGCAAAATATATATAAAAAAGGGAGGGAAAGAAAAATAGACTGGAATTGACAAGTGGGGGAGGGAGGCAAGGGCCTAGGGAGGGGAGAAGAGCGAGGAACTATGATAGCACACCCACATGGTAAGGGACTACAGCTGGGTCAGAAGTGGGTGTGAGTAAAGCAAATGGCCAAAGACTCACAAATCAGTTAAAGAAAATGGTAGAGATCCTCCGTGGTATTGAGCCCATTTGGAGCCTTAGTATCAAACTCTAGTATCATTCTAGACTCCATCTGGCGCAAAAGTTTGTCTCTATCTCCCCCTCTTCTTGGTTGTGCAACCGATGTTAACACAAAATAGTTCAAGCATTCCAAGTTGTTATTATGTACTTTTCTGAAATGCCTGGCAACAGGATAAGCGTTGTCGTTGTTAACAATTGCACGCAGGTGTTGTAATATCCTGGCATGTACTGCTGGCCGGGTGCTTCCAATGTACCTCAGGCCGCAAGTACAGGTCAGGACATATACTGCATATTCAGTCCTACAGTTGTAATTCCCTTTGATCTGCAGGGGAGTTGGACTGAATGGAGTAGTATATGAACATGTATTTATCCCGAACTTACATGCCCGGCAGCTGTTACACTTGAAAAACCCATTTCTGGGAGATAGCCGGGTGGGTTGCGTAGTAAGTTCTGGGAAGGGGTTGGAGACATGACTACGTAAGGAGGGTCCTCTCCTAAACGTAACAATTGGATTGGCTGGAAGATCTCCTGCTAGAACTCCATCTGTTTGCAGAATCGACCAGTTTCTCGTAAGGATAGATCTTATTTTTCTGTCCTGGTGACTGAAAGCTGTAAGGAACCTGATATCAGAGTTTTCAAAATGTTCCTTATCGTTCAGAGTCTTATGGTTTTGGGACAGAAGGGATTCTCTGGTTACTTGTTGGATTTTTGTAACCGCTGTTTTAAGAATTTTATCATGGTATCCCCTGGCCCTGAATCTGCTGATGGATTCTTCTATACATTTATCCCTTTCTTCTCCCACACTACAGATCCTCTTAATCCTGAGTAACTCACCATATGGGATGTTATCAATGGTGTGTTTCGGATGGGCACTACTCGCGTGCAACGTAGAGTTGCCCGCAGTTTCTTTTCTGTAGAGGGTGGTTGCCAAACACTTATTCTTGGAGTAAACTCTAACATCCAAGAAATTAACAGATAATTTGCTAATGTGGTGCGTAAATTTTAGATTATAATCATTGATATTTAACATCTTTATGAAATCTAACGCACTGGCTTCATCACCTCTCCAGATTAAAAACACGTCGTCAATAAATCTGACCCACTGTTTCACATGTTCAGAAAAGATGGCCAGGTGTTCCCCCATGAGGACCTGCTTCTCCCAATAGCCTACGTGCAAGCACGCATAGCTAGGGGAAAAGCAGGCCCCCATGGCCACCCCCCTCCGTTGCAAAAAGACATCCCTCCCGAACATGAAGAAGTTGTGATGAAGACTCCACTTAACCAAATCCACCAACATTTTGTTGTGGTTATAACAATTGGCTGGTCTGGTATTTAAAAAATATTCTAGAGCTTTAAGACCAGTGGAGTGCTCAATGCTCGTGTAAAGAGCTTCTATGTCCAATGTTATTAGAAGGGAGTCTTCTGTCCATGCGGTGTGTTTAATCTTCTGTAGGAAATGTCCCGTATCCTTGATATATGTTGGCAGACTAGATACCAGAGGTTGTAGAAAATAATCTACATATTGGGCGAGATGTTCACCAATGCTATCTATTGCCGAGATAATGGGCCGTCCTGGGACTGGAAATGTCCCCTTGTGCACCTTTGGGATTAAGTAAAATCTAGGCATAATAGGTAGCTCGGTGTGCAAAAATTTGAACTCTTGCATAGAGATTAGGCCCTCCCTTCTGTATTTGAAGAGCATTTTGCGTATCTTCTCTCTAGCTAGGTCATATTCTTTCAAATTAGTCTTCATGTAACAGTTGGGATCTGATAATTGTCTGTTGGCTTCTGTTATATACTGATCTTGGGGCCATATAACAACGTTTCCTCCTTTATCAGAGCCACAGACTATATTCCGGTGATCATTTTTCAACTTGTTCATGAGTTGCCAATATTGGTTTTCGTGCTCTCGCTTTACTCTCCTCCGATGTTTAACCTGATGGTAAAGTTTTTTCAAATCTGCTGTTACCACATCATGGAATGCATCGATTGCATCTTTGGGCATGGTGGGTGTGAATGTCGACGTTGGTTTGAATGGACTTGCGCCCGCTCCGATCTGGGAGATATTGGCCTCCCTGAGCTCTTCTTGTGTGGATGTGCTGGTACTAGGTTCATTACTATCTTCACTTAGGTGGTGAAGGGTAAGCATGCCTCTGATGTCACGGGCTTGTAACACTGGTGTGGTTGAATTCAAGTCCTCTGTGTTAATAGCATTGGGGCCCTCCTTGATATTAAAGAATTTGCGGAGCTTCAATTTTCGAATGAACCGAAACACATCCACTCTGGTGGCTGTGTAGTTGAAGTCCGTTACCGGACAAAAAGTGAGGCCTAGACTTAATAATTGGTTTTCAGCAGTGGTGAGGGTGGTAGACGACAAGTTGATAACGGTCTTGTCATTTAGTTTCTGTATATATATATATATATCCTCCTCCAGTCCTGCCCTCTTAATAAAGGAACAGGTCCGACACATGCACTAGGAGCAATCCAGGAAACTTTATTGGCACCATCAAGAAGACACTGGTAGGTAACACGTGGCAGACGCGTTTCGGCATTTTGCCATATATATATATATATATATATATATATATATATATATATATATATATATATATATATATATATATATATATATATATATATATATATATATACGTAATCTTCAAACCTCCACACACGAGCGGCGAAAGAAGAGGCAGACCCCACGTTGTCCAGGCAAGTTGTTTATTTCGTGCCTTTCAAAAATGCAACGTTTCGAGTACAGATGTACTCTTGTTCACACTATATATATATATATATATATATATATATATATATATATATATATATATATATATATATATATATATATATATATATATATATATATATATATATATATATATATATATATATATATATATATATATATATATATATCTTTAAGGGCAATCCCAAAGGATAGTTCCTATTTAAAGTGCAAGTTCATAGATGTAAAGTGTAACATTATACTTAAACTAATGGAAGTGATGTATGTGGAATTTTTCACAAATACAAGAATAAAATCTGCCCTATTTACACATTAAAAACATAGAAGCATTGGACGAAGGCTAAAGTGCAACAGTCTGTAACTTGCAAAAAGTGCTGGGCACAAAACAAATAACTGTGCAAAAAGCAAATCATCACTACAGGAGCAGGAGGAAGCCCTCTAGATTGCTTAAGCCTGAGTAATCCTAAAGTGCAAACGTGCCAGCTTCCACAGAATGGAGCTCATAGAAAAAATCGGTACAAGTATATAAAGATATAAAAAAGTTTTCATAAAGACACTTAATAAACATATCCCTTAGCAGATTATCATGTGGTTATACGACAAGGTACTACAGAAAATTATGAAGATCCTCATTCATATTCAGGCCATTTGCGTCTCTGGTATCGAGAGCTAAAATAAATTGAGTTTCTTTTTGTCTTAAAAGCTTTTCTCAATTTCCTCCTCTTCCGGGGTTGGGAACAGAGCCTAAAACTGTATATTCCAAGTCCTTTCGTTTATTGTCATGTAAGGACTTGTTAGATGTTCCTGAATAGCAATTTCTTTCTCAGTAAATGCTGTTTTGTAGTGGGTGCTATTTTTGGAAAACGTGCAAGCACGGCGTGAGGAGCACTTCAAAAAGGCATTCTTTAGTAACTAGGATTTTTTAGGTATCACCTCCGGCATAGATTTAACCAGGGCATCCCTCATAGAGGGTGCCCTTCTGAAGGTAATAGCTGGCTGGCTCGGCATAATAGGGCCCAAGATGTTATTAGTATGGATAATAAGCCATTCTGAATAGATGATTCTGCGAATAGCCTGTTGCTGAGTATAAAAAGCTGTTATAAATCGAATTGGGCGCTCCTTGTTGCTAGCAATAACCTCACTATCGATTTTCCTAGGATTGGGCTGGAGTATATATATATATATATATATATATATATATATATATATATATATATATATATATATATATATATATATATATATATATATATATATATATATATATATATATATAAATTACCCACTGGAGGTCGCCAGTAGGTAGTTATGGTTAGGACCTATTTTCCATAGGAAATCCACCTCATTCTATTCCCAATAACTTTGGCGCCGTTTGACGAATCTTTGTGAATTATTTAAAACTTTTGGCCAGCTGCAGGTCCGCTCCTATCCTGAAAGTCTCGGGGTGATTCGTCAAGCAGGGACAGAGAAAAAAGGGGGTCCCAAAACATGTTTTCCCCATGCAATTTTCTATAGGAAAATTTAGTCGCAGCTACAGCCCGAACTGCTGAACGGAATTACATCAAATTTGGCAAAAAGGTAGCTCTTGGTTCAGAGTTGTGCCTTTTAGTTAAATGGTGTAAATCTGTTCAGTAGTTCATCAAAAATAAAATAAAATCACATATATATCTATGGCCGCGGAGGATCGGAGCACCCTAAGCGCACCGTGCCGAGCATGAGCTGTATGCTAATTGGCTGTCAACACTCCAATTCAGGAAATGTTTAGTCCAGCTCCGGGGACCGCCACCCCCGGGGCTTTGAAAATAAATGTGTGGGGGGCTCAAAGGCCCCCCCCCCCCAAGCCCTGGAGACCGCCACCTCCCCGGGGCTATAAACATTATAATTGGGGGGTTCGTGACGGACCCCCAACCCCGGGGACCACCACCTCCCAGGGGCTTTGTGAATGGTGGGAGTGGGGCCGCGCGGCCCCCTCCTGGAGCCTTGTTATGGCCCTGGGGACCACCACCCCCTAGGGCCGGTTCCTGCAGTGTCCCGGGGTGCCCACCCCCAGGACACTGTAGTTTGCTCTCTCTTCCAAATACCAAAGCAAATTACTTTTCTACAGGAGGAGCTGCATCTTAGCAGCTCCCCGTGTGGAAAAGCAATGCCGGCTCCCGCAGGACGCCGGGAGCCGGCGAACCGTGGGGGGATTGGGGACGCCCCCACGGTCCCCAACGGGGAGGGCCAGCCCCGGGGGTTGGGGTCCCCAGGGCTATTAGTGGCCCGGGAGGGGGGCCACGTGGCCCCTCTCCCCAAAATGTAAAAAACAAAGCCCGGGGATGTCATCATTGATGTCATCAGTGATGTCACTGACCATGTCATGAATGATGCAATATGTGACCTCATCAGCAGTGCATTGCGGGCACGTGAGTTATAGTTAGCAGAACTTACTATAACAGAGGGATTTCTATGGTTTTGTACGAGCGACATGGCCAGCTAAATATAACACCCCTGAAACCTATATTTTTTCTGTGAATTTCTAAGCTTTTTAAAATACTAATTTCTAACTATAACGTCTCTGAAACCAATGTTTTTTTTTCCAGTGAATTTCAAAGGTTTTTTAAATGCTAATTTGTAAGTGTGGCAGTAGTTATACCTATTTTTTGTACTGATTCTCTACAGTTTTTTTAACTTTTTATTTATAAATATTTTATTCATTAAATAACATTATATATTTTTCTGAAAATTGCACAATTTTTTTTAATTCAAACTGAAATATTAATATTTTTTGGGTTTTCATTCTTTATTTTAATGTATTTATATTATTTTCTTTTTTTTTAATCCCATTTTTTTTTGGAGTCGCGCACTCAAAGCGTACACATCACGGTGGGTGCGTGGATTCTAGCCGCCATTTTAGAAAAGTTGTGAAGGATCCACATACGGTGTGATGGCTGCGTGTTTTTCAGTTACATCATATACATTTCATATTAGTGATGTGCGCAATTGGTATATGACCAGTCCGCGACTCCTGCCTCTGCGCATTCAAGAGCTGCTTTAGAACCAAAGAACCAGGACAGCAGTACTGCTCTAGAGGCAGAGAACCAGGTCAGCAGAGCAGCTTTAGATCCAGAGAATCAGGTCAGCAAAGCTACTCTAGAGCTATAGAACCAAGTCAGCAGAGCTGCTTTAGTCATATAACCAGGTCAGCAGAGCAGCTTTAGATCCAGAGAACCATGTCAGCATAGCTGTTTTAGAGCCATGGAACCAGGTTAGCAGAGCTGCTTTAGAGCCAGAGAACCATGTCAGCAGAAATGCTTTAGACCCATAGAACTGGGTCAGCAGAGCTGCTTTAGAGCCAGCGAACCAGGTCAGCAGAGCTGTGGAAGAGCAAGAGAACCAAATCAGCAGAGCTGCTCTGTATCCTAAGAACTAGGTCAGCAGAGCTGCTCTAGAGCCAGAGAACCAGGTTAGCAGACCTGCTGTAGAGACAGAGAAACCAGGTCAGCAGAGCTGCTTTAGAGCCAGAGAACCAGGTCAGCAGAGCTGCTTTAGATCCAGAGAACAAGGTCAGCAGAGCTTCCCTAGAGGCAGAGAACCAGGTCAGTAGAGCAGCTTTAGATCCAGAGAACCAGGTCAGCAAAGCTGCTCTAGAGTACAAGAACCAAGTCAGCCAAGCTACTCTAGAGCCATAGAACCAAGTCAGCAGAGCTGCTTTAGAGTCATAGAACCAGGTCAGCAGAGCTGCTCTAGAGCCAGAGAACCAGGTCAGCATAACTGTTTTAGAGCAATAGAACCAGGTTAGCAGAGCTGCTTTAGAGCCAGAGAACCATGTCAGCAGAACTGCTTTAGTGGGTCAGCAGAGCTGCTTTAGAGCTAGAGAACCAGGTCAGCAGAGCTGTTGTAGAGCCAGAGAACTATATCAGCAGAGCTGCTCTGTAGCCTAAGAACTAGGTCAGCAGAGCTGCTCTAGAGCCAGAGAGAGAGGTTAGCAGACCTGCTGTAGAGCCAGAGAAACCAGGTCAGCAGAGCTTCTTTAAATCCAAAGAACCAAGTCCACAGAGCTGCTTTAGAGCCTGAGAACCAGGGCAGCATCTCTGCTTTAGAGCCAGAGAACCATGTCAGCAGAACTGCTTTAGAGCCATAGAACCGGGTAAGCGGAGCAGCTTTAGATCCAGAGAACCAGGTCAGTAGAGCTGCTCTAGAGGCAGAGAACCAGGTCAGCAGAGCTGCTTTAAAGCCAGACAACCAGGCCAGCAGAGCTGCTTTAGATCCAGAGAACCAGGTCAGCAGAGCTGCTCCAGAGCCAGAGAACCAAGTCAGCAGAGCTGCTTTAGAGCCATAGAACCAGGCCAGCAGAGCTGATTTAGAGCCAGAGGACCAGGTCAGCAGAGCTGCTCTAAAGCCAGAGAACCAGGTCAGCAGAGCTGCTGTAAAGCCATAGAAACCAGGTCAGTAGAGCTGCTTTAGAGGTAGAGAACCAGGTCAGCAGAACTGCTTTAGAGCCATAGACCTGGGTCAGCAGAGCTGCTTTAGAGCCAGAGAACCAGGTCAGCAGAGCTGTTGTAGAGCAAGATAACCAGATCAGCAGAGCTGCTCTGTAGCCTAAGAACTAGGTCAGCAGAGCTGCTCTAGAGCCAGAGAACCAGGTTAGCAGACCTGCTGTAGAGCCAGAGAAACCAGGTCAGCAGAGCTGCTTTAGAGCCAGAGAACCAGGTCAGCAGAGCTGTTGTAGAGCAAGATAACCAGATCAGCAGAGCTGCTCTGTAGCCTAAGAACTAGGTCAGCAGAGCTGCTCTAGAGCCAGAGAACCAGGTTAGAAGACCTGCTGTAGAGCCAGAGAAACCAGGTCAGCAGAGCTGCTTTAGAGCCAGAGAACCAGGTCAGCAGAGCTGCTTTAGATCCAGAGGACCAGGTCAGCAGAGCTGCCTTAGAGGCAGAGAACCAGGTCAGCAGAGCTGCTTTAGAGCCAGAGAACCAGGTCAGCAGAGCAGCTTTAGATCCAGAGAATCAGGTCAGCATAGCTGTTTTGGAGCCAGAGAACCAGGTTAGCAGACCTGCTGTAGAGCCAGAGAAACCAGGTCAGTAGAGCTGCTTTAGAGCCATAGAACCAGGTCAGCAGAGCTGCTTTAGAGCCAGAGAACCAGATCAGCAGAGCTGCTCTGTAGCCAGAGAACCAGGTCAGCAGACCTGCTGTAGAGCCAGAGAAACAAGGTCAGCAGAGATGCTTTAGAGGGAGAGAACAAGGTCAGCAGAGCTGCTTTAGAGCCGAAGAACCAGGTCAGCAGACCTGCTGTAGAGCCAGAGAAACAAGGTCAGCAGAGATGCTTTAGAGGGAGAGAACAAGGTCAGCAGAGCTGCTTTAGAGCCGGAGAACCAGGTCAGCAGAGCGGCTTTAGAGTCAGAAAGCCAGGTCAGCAGAGCTGCTCAAGCTGACACTGACTGACTGACACTGACTGACTGACACTGACTGATTGACATTGACACTAATTGACTGACACTGACACGGACTGACACGGACACTGACTGACACTGATTGACTGACACTGACTGACTGACACTGACTGGCACTAATTAACTGACACTGACTGACTGACACTGACTGACTGACTGACACTGATTGACTGACACTGACTGACTGACACTGACTGACACTGATTGACTGACACTGACTGACACTGATTGACTAACACTGACTGACTGACTGACTGACACTGACTGACTGACACTGACACTGACTGACACTGACTGACTACTCTCTACTACTCTCTACTACTCACTCTCTACTACTCACTCTCTACTACTCTCTACTACTCACCCTCTACTACTCTACTACTCACTCTCTACTACTCACTCTACTACTCACTCTACTACCCACTCTCTACTACTCACTCTCTACTACTCTCTACTACTCACTCTCCACTACTCGCTCTACTACTCACTCTACTACTCACTCTCTAATACTCTCTACTACTCACTCTCCACTACTCACTCTACTACTCACTCTCTACTACTCACTCTCTGCTACTCTCTACTACTCACTCTATACTACTCTCTACTACTTACTCTCTACTACTCACTCTCTAATACTCTCTACTACTCTCTCTACTACTCACTCTCTACTACTCACTCTCTACTACTCACTCTCTACTACTCACTCTCTACTATTCACTCTCTACTACTCTCTACTACTCACTCTCTACTACTCACTCTACTACTCTCTACTACTCACTCTCTGCTACTCTCTCTACTACTCTCTACTACTCACTCTCTATTCTCTATTACTCACTCTCTTCTCTCTACCTCTCTACCTCTCTCTCTACTACTCTCTATCGCTCTACCCCTCTACCTCTACCTCTCTACCTCTACACCTCTACCTCTCTACCGCTCTCTACCTCTCTCTACACGCACACATATGCACATATATATATATATATGCATATATATGCTTATGCATTTATATATGTATGTGTATATATAAGCTCCATCTGCTTCTCTTCAGGGGCTTTAACGGAAGCGGTGTGCGCACCCGCTACACTTCTCCAAATACGTATAACTCACCAGCCGATGGGAGGCTCCAATGAGACTTCTGGGAAGTGTAGTGCGGAAAGCACACAATCAAGTCCTGGATGGACTCCACAAGTGGGCCCGTCCTCGATCCCATGTATGGCTGCTACTTCACTGCCGTGACCCCCACGTTAACGGGGTGGTGCATACTCTGCGGCTGGACTGCCGCATATAGATTCTCGCTCCAAGGTTGTCCACCATTGAGTAGCACGCGAGCAGCAGCTTTATTTATGTGTAGGTGAGGACGGGGATCCGCTTGTAGACGCCGCTCCGTAATGGATCTGCCCGATGCGTTTCGAAGCTCCATCTGCTTCTCTTCAGGGGCTTTAACGGAAGCGGTGTGCGCACCCGCTACACTTCTCCAAATACGTATAACTCACCCGCCGATGGGAGGCTCCAATGAGACTTCTGGGAAGTGTAGTGCGGAAAGCACACAATCAAGTCCTGGATGGACTCCACAAGTGGGCCCGTCCTCGATCCCATGTACGGCTGCTACTTCACTGCCGTGAGCCCCACGTTAACGGGGTGGTGCATACTCTGCGGCTGGACTGCCGCATATAGATTCTCGCTCCAAGGTTGTCCACCATTGAGTAGCACGCGAGCAGCAGCTTTATTTATGTGTAGGTGAGGACGGGGATCCGCTTGTAGACGCCGCTCAGTAATGGATCTGCCCGACGCGTTTCGAAGCTCCATCTGCTTCTCTTCAGGGGCTTTAACGGAAGCGGTGTGCGCACCCGCTACACTTCTCCAAATACGTATAACTCACCCGCCGATGGGAGGCTCCAATGAGATTTCTGGGAAGTGTAGTGCGGAAAGCACACAATCAAGTCCTGGATGGACTCCACAAGTGGGCCCGTCCTCGATCCCATGTACGGCTGCTACTTCACTGCCGTGACCCCCACGTTAACGGGGTGGTGCATACTCTGCGGCTGGACTGCCGCATATAGATTCTCGCTCCAAGGTTGTCCACCATTGAGTAGCACGCGAGCAGCAGCTTTATTTATGTGTAGGTGAGGACGGGGATCCGCTTGTAGACGCCGCTCCGTAATGGATCTGCCCGACGCGTTTTGAAGCTCCATCTGCTTCTCTTCAGGGGCTTTAACGGAAGCGGTGTGCGCACCCGCTACACTTCTCCAAATACGTATAACTCACCCGCCGATGGGAGGCTCCAATGAGACTTCTGGGAAGTGTAGTGCGGAAAGCACACAATCAAGTCCTGGATGGACTCCACAAGTGGGCCGTCCTCGATCCCATGTACGGCTGCTACTTCACTGCCGTGACCCCCACGTTAACGGGGTGGTGCATACTCTGCGGCTGGACTGCCGCATATAGATTCTCGCTCCAAGGTTGTCCACCATTGAGTAGCACGCGAACAGCAGCTTTATTTATGTGTAGGTGAGGACGGGGATCCGCTTGTAGACGCCGCTCCGTAATGGATCTGCCCGACGCGTTTCGAAGCTCCATCTGCTTCTCTTCAGGGGCTTTAACGGAAGCGGTGTGCGCACCCGCTACACTTCTCCAAATACGTATAACTCACCAGCCGATGGGAGGCTCCAATGAGACTTTTGGGAAGTGTAGCGCGGAAAGCACACAATCAAGTCCTGGATGGACTCCACAAGTGGGCCCGTCCTCGATCCCATGTATGGCTGCTACTTCACTGCCGTGACCCCCACGTTAACGGGGTGGTGCATACTCTGCGGCTGGACTGCCGCATATAGATTCTCGCTCCAAGGTTGTCCACCATTGAGTAGCACGCGAGCAGCAGCTTTATTTATGTGTAGGTGAGGACGGGGATCCCCTTGTAGACGCCGCTCCGTAATGGATCTGCCCGACGCGTTTCGAAGCTCCATCTGCTTCTCTTCAGGGGCTTTAACGGAAGTGGTGTGCGCACCCGCTACACTTCTCCAAATACGTATAACTCACCCGCCGATGGGAGGCTCCAATGAGACTTCTGGGAAGTGTAGTGCCGAAAGCACACAATCAAGTCCTGGATGGACTCCACAAGTGGGCCCGTCCTCGATCCCATGTACGGCTGCTACTTCACTGCCGTGACCCCCACGTTAACGGGGTGGTGCATACTCTGCGGCTGGACTGCCGCATATAGATTCTTGCTCCAAGGTTGTCCACCATTGAGTAGCACGCGAGCAGCAGCTTTATTTATGTGTAGGTGAGGACGGGGATCCGCTTGTAGACGCCGCTCCGTAATGGATCTGCCCGACGCGTTTCGAAGCTCCATCTGCTTGTCTTCAGGGGCTTTAACGGAAGCGGTGTGCGCACCCGCTACACTTCTCCAAATACGTATAACTCACCCGCCGATGGGAGGCTCCTATGAGACTTCTGGGAAGTGTAGTGCGGAAAGCACACAATCAAGTCCTGGATGGACTCCACAAGTGGGCCCGTCCTCGATCCCATGTACGGCTGCTACTTCACTGCCGTGACCCCCACGTTAACGGGGTGGTGCATACTCTGCGGCTGGACTGCCGCATATAGATTCTCGCTCCAAGGTTGTCCACCATTGAGTAGCACGCGAGCAGCAGCTTTATTTATGTGTAGGTGAGGACGGGGATCTGCTTGTAGACGCCGCTCCGTAATGGATCTGCCCGACGCGTTTCGAAGCTCCATCTGCTTCTCTTCAGGGGCTTTAACGGAAGCGGTGTGCGCACCCGCTACACTTCTCCAAATACGTATAACTCACCCGCCGATGGGAGGCTCCAATGAGACTTCTGGGAAGTGTAGTGCGGAAAGCACACAATCAAGTCCTGGATGGACTCCACAAGTGGGCCCGTCCTCGATCCCATGTACGGCTGCTACTTCACTGCCGTGACCCCCACGTTAACGGGGTGGTGCATACTCTGTGGCTGGACTGCCGCATATAGATTCTCGCTCCAAGGTTGTCCACCATTGAGTAGCACGCGAGCAGCAGCTTTATTTATGTGTAGGTGAGGACGGGGATCCGCTTGTAGACGCCGCTCCGTAATGGATCTGCCCGACGCGTTTCGAAGCTCCATCTGCTTCTCTTCAGGGGCTTTAACGGAAGCGGTGTGCGCACCCGCTACACTTCTCCAAATACGTATAACTCACCCGCCGATGGGAGGCTCCAATAAGACTTCTGGGAAGTGTAGTGCGGAAAGCACACAATCAAGTCCTGGATGGACTCCACAAGTGGGCCCGTCCTCGATCCCATGTACGGCTGCTACTTCACTGCTGTGACCCCCACGTTAACGGGGTGGTGCATACTCTGCGGCTGGACTGCCGCATATAGATTCTCGCTCCAAGGTTGTCCACCATTGAGTAGCACGCGAGCAGCAGCTTTATTTATGTGTTGGTGAGGACGGGGATCCGCTTGTAGACGCCGCTCCGTAATGGATCTGCCCGACGCGTTTCGAAGCTCCATCTGCTTCTCTTCAGGGGCTTTAACGGAAGCGGTGTGCGCACCCGCTACACTTCTCCAAATACGTATAACTCACCCGCCGATGGGAGGCTCCAATGAGACTTCTGGGAAGTGTAGTGCGGAAAGCACACAATCAAGTCCTGGATGGACTCCACAAGTGGGCCCGTCCTCGATCCCATGTACGGCTGCTACTTCACTGCCGTGACCCCCACGTTAACTGGGTGGTGCATACTCAGCGGCTGGACTGCCGCATATAGATTCTCGCTCCAAGGTTGTCCACCATTGAGTAGCACGCGAGCAGCAGCTTTATTTATGTGTAGGTGAGGACGGGGCTCCCCTTGTAGACGCCGCTCCGTAATGGATCTGCCCGACGCGTTTCGAAGCTCCATCTGCTTCTCTTCAGGGGCTTTAACGGAAGCGGTGTGCGCACCCGCTACACTTCTCCAAATACGTATAACTCACCCGCCGATGGGAGGCTCCAATGAGACTTCTGGGAAGTGTAGTGCGGAAAGCACACAATCAAGTCCTGGATGGACTCCACAAGTGGGCCCGTCCTCGATCCCATGTACGGCTGCTACTTCACTGCCGTGACCCCCACGTTAACGGGGTGGTGCATACTCTGCGGCTGGACTGCCGCATATAGATTCTCGCTCCAAGGTTGTCCACCATTGAGTAGCACGCGAGCAGCAGCTTTATTTATGTGTAGGTGAGGACGGGGATCCGCATGTAGACGCCGCTCCGTAATGGATCTGCCCGACGCGTTTCGAAGCTCCATCTGCTTCTCTTCAGGGGCTTTAACGGAAGCGGTGTGCGCACCCGCCACACTTCTCCAAATACGTATAACTCACCTGCCGATGGGAGGCTCCAATGAGACTTCTGGGAAGTGTAGTGCGGAAAGCACACAATCAAGTCCTGGATGGACTCCACAAGTGGGCCCGTCCTCGATCCCATGTACGGCTGCTACTTCACTGCCGTGACCCCCACGTTAACGGGGTGGTGCATACTCTGCGGCTGGACTGCCGCATATAGATTCTCGCTCCAAGGTTGTCCACCATTGAGTAGCACGCGAGCAGCAGCTTTATTTATGTGTAGGTGAGGACGGGGATCCGCTTGTAGACGCCGCTCCGTAATGGATCTGCCCGACGCGTTTCGAAGCTCCATCTGCTTCTCTTCAGGGGCTTTAACGGAAGCGGTGTGCGCACCCGCTACACTTCTCCAAATACGTATAACTCACCCGCCGATGGGAGGCTCGAATGAGACTTCTGGGAAGTGTAGTGCGGAAAGCACACAATCAAGTCCTTGATGGACTCCACAAGTGGGCCCGTCCTCGATCCCATGTACGGCTGCTACTTCACTGCCGTGACCCCCACGTTAACGGGGTGGTGCATACTCTGCGGCTGGACTGCCACATATAGATTCTCGCTCCAAGGTTGTCCACCATTGAGTAGCACGCGAGCAGCAGCTTTATTTATGTGTAGGTGAGGACGGGGATCCGCTTGTAGACGCCGCTCCGTAATGGATCTGCCCGACGCGTTTCGAAGCTCCATCTGCTTCTCTTCAGGGGCTTTAATGGAAGCGGTGTGCGGACCCGCTACACTTCTCCATATACGTATAACTCACCCGCCGATGGGAGGCTCCAATGAGACTTCTGGGAAGTGTAGTGCGGAAAGCACACAATCAAGTCCTGGATGGACTCCACAAGTGGGCCCGTCCTCGATCCCATGTACGGCTGCTACTTCACTGCCGTGACCCCCCACGTTAACGGGGTGGTGCATACTCTGCGGCTGGACTGCCGCATATAGATTCTCGCTCCAAGGTTGTCCACCATTGAGTAGCACGCGAGCAGCAGCTTTATTTATGTGTAGGTGAGGACGGGGATCCGCTTGTAGACGACGCTCCGTAATGGATCTGCCCGACGCGTTTCGAAGCTCCATCTGCTTCTCTTCAGTGGCTTTAACGGAAGCGGTGTGCGCACCCGCTACACTTCTCCAAATACGTATAACTCACCCACTGATGGGAGGCTCCAATGAGACTTCTGGGAAGTGTAGTGCGGAAAGCACACAATCAAGTCCTGGATGGACTCCACAAGTGGGCCCGTCCTCGATCCCATGTACGGCTGCTACTTCACTGCCGTGACCCCCACGTTAACGGGGTGGTGCATACTCTGCGGCTGGACTGCCGCATATAGATTCTCGCTCCAAGGTTGTCCACCATTGAGTAGCACGCGAGCAGCAGCTTTATTTATGTGTAGGTGAGGACGGGGATCCGCTTGTAGACGCCGCTCCGTAATGGATCTGCCCGACGCGTTTCGAAGCTCCATCTGCTTCTCTTCAGGGGCTTTAACGGAAGCGGTGTGCGCACCCGCTACACTTCTCCAAATACGTATAACTAACCCGCCAATGGGAGGCTCCAATGAGACTTCTGGGAAGTGTAGTGCGGAAAGCACACAATCAAGTCCTGGATTGGCTCCACAAGTGGGCCCGTCCTCGATCCCATGTACGGCTGCTACTTCACTGCCGTGACCCCCACGTTAACGGGGTGGTGCATACTCTGCGGCTGGACTGCCGCATATAGATTCTCGCTCCAAGGTTGTCCACCATTGAGTAGCACGCGAGCAGCAGCTTTATTTATGTGTAGGTGAGGACGGGGATTCGCTTGTAGACGCCGCTCCGTAATGGATCTGCCCGACGCGTTTCGAAGCTCCATCTGCTTCTCTTCAGGGGCTTTAACGGAAGCGGTGTGCGCACCCGCTACACTTCTCCAAATACGTATAACTCACCCGCCGATGGGAGGCTCCAATGAGACTTCTAGGAAGTGTAGTGCGGAAAGCACACAATCAAGTCCTGGATGGACTGCACAAGTGGGCCCGTCCTCGATCCCATGTACGGCTGCTACTTCACTGCCGTGACCCCCACGTTAACGGGGTGGTGCATACTCTGCGGCTGGACTGCCGCATATAGATTCTCGCTCCAAGGTTGTCCACCATTGAGTAGCACGCGAGCAGCAGCTTTATTTATGTGTAGGTGAGGACGGGGATCCGCTTGTAGACGCCGCTCCGTAATGGATCTGCCCGACGCGTTTCAAAGCTCCATCTGCTTCTCTTCAGGGGCTTTAACGGAAGCGGTGTGCGCACCCCCTACACTTCTCCAAATACGTATAACTCACCCGCCGATGGGAGGCTCCAATGAGACTTCTGGGAAGTGTAGTGCGGAAAGCACACAATCAAGTCCTGGATGGACTCCACAAGTGGGCCCGTCCTCGATCCCATGTACGGCTGCTACTTCACTGCCGTGACCCCCACGTTAACGGGGTGGTGCATACTCTGCGGCTGGACTGCCGCATATAGATTCTCGCTCCAAGGTTGTCCACCATTGAGTAGCACGCGAGCAGCAGCTTTATTTATGTGTAGGTGAGGACGGGGATCCGCTTGTAGACGCCGCTCCGTAATGGATCTGCCCGACGCGTTTCGAAGCTCCATCTGCTTCTCTTCAGGGGCTTTAACGGAAGCGGTGTGCGCACCCGCTACACTTCTCCAAATACGTATAACTAACCCGCCAATGGGAGGCTCCAATGAGACTTCTGGGAAGTGTAGTGCGGAAAGCACACAATCAAGTCCTGGATTGGCTCCACAAGTGGGCCCGTCCTCGATCCCATGTACGGCTGCTACTTCACTGCCGTGACCCCCACGTTAACGGGGTGGTGCATACTCTGCGGCTGGACTGCCGCATATAGATTCTCGCTCCAAGGTTGTCCACCATTGAGTAGCACGCGAGCAGCAGCTTTATTTATGTGTAGGTGAGGACGGGGATTCGCTTGTAGACGCCGCTCCGTAATGGATCTGCCCGACGCGTTTCGAAGCTCCATCTGCTTCTCTTCAGGGGCTTTAACGGAAGCGGTGTGCGCACCCGCTACACTTCTCCAAATACGTATAACTCACCCGCCGATGGGAGGCTCCAATGAGACTTCTGGGAAGTGTAGTGCGTAAAGCACACAATCAAGTCCTGGATGGACTCCACAAGTGGGCCCGTCCTCGATCCCATGTACGGCTGCTACTTCACTGCCGTGACCCCCACGTTAACGGGGTGGTGCATACTCTGCGGCTGGACTGCCGCATATAGATTCTCGCTCCAAGGTTGTCCACCATTGAGTAGCACGCGAGCAGCAGCTTTATTTATGTGTAGGTGAGGACGGGGATCCGCTTGTAGACGCCGCTCCGTAATGGATCTGCCCGACGCGTTTCGAAGCTCCATCTGCTTCTCTTCAGGGGCTTTAACGGAAGCGGTGTGCGCACCCGCTACACTTCTCCAAATACGTATAACTCACCCGCCGATGGGAGGCTCCAATGAGACTTCTAGGAAGTGTAGTGCGGAAAGCACACAATCAAGTCCTGGATGGACTCCACAAGTGGGCCCGTCCTCGATCCCATGTACGGCTGCTACTTCACTGCCGTGACCCCCACGTTAACGGGGTGGTGCATACTCTGCGGCTGGACTGCCGCATATAGATTCTCGCTCCAAGGTTGTCCACCATTGAGTAGCACGCGAGCAGCAGCTTTATTTATGTGTAGGTGAGGACGGGGATCCGCTTGTAGACGCCGCTCCGTAATGGATCTGCCCGACGCGTTTCAAAGCTCCATCTGCTTCTCTTCAGGGGCTTTAACGGAAGCGGTGTGCGCACCCCCTACACTTCTCCAAATACGTATAACTCACCCGCCGATGGGAGGCTCCAATGAGACTTCTGGGAAGTGTAGTGCGGAAAGCACACAATCAAGTCCTGGATGGACTCCACAAGTGGGCCCGTCCTCGATCCCATGTACGGCTGCTACTTCACTGCCGTGACCCCCACGTTAACGGGGTGGTGCATACTCTGCGGCTGGACTGCCGCATATAGATTCTCGCTCCAAGGTTGTCACCATTGAGAAGCACGCGAGCAGCAGCTTTATTTATGTGTAGGTGAGGACGGGGATCCGCTTGTAGACGCCGCTCCGTAATGGATCTGCCCGACGCGTTTCGAAGCTCCATCTGCTTCTCTTCAGGGGCTTTAACGGAAACGGTGTGCGCACCCGCTACACTTCTCCAAATACGTATAACTCACCCGCCGATGGGAGGCTCCAATGAGACTTCTGGGAAGTGTAGTGCGGAAAGCACACAATCAAGTCCTGGATGGACTCCACAAGTGGGCCCGTCCTCGATCCCATGTACGGCTGCTACTTCACTGCCGTGACCCCCACGTTAACGGGGTGGTGCATACTCTGCGGCTGGACTGCCGCATATAGATTCTCGCTCCAAGGTTGTCCACCATTGAGTAGCACGCGAGCAGCAGCTTTATTTATGTGTAGGTGAGGACGGGGATCCGCTTGTAGACGCCGCTCCGTAATGGATCTGCCCGACGCGTTTCGAAGCTCCATCTGCTTCTCTTCAGGGGCTTTAACGGAAGCGGTGTGCGCACCCGCTACACTTCTCCAAATACGTATAACTCACCCGCCGATGGGAGGCTCCAATGAGACTTCTGGGAAGTGTAGTGCGGAAACCACACAATCAAGTCCTGGATGGACTCCACAAGTGGGCCCGTCCTCGATCCCATGTACGGCTGCTACTTCACTGCCGTGACCCCCACGTTAACGGGGTGGTGCATACTCTGCGGCTGGACTGCCGCATATAGATTCTCGCTCCAAGGTTGTCCACCATTGAGTAGCACGCGAGCAGCAGCTTTATTTATGTGTAGGTGAGGACAGGGATCCGCTTGTAGACGCCGCTCCGTAATGGATCTGCCCGACGCGTTTCGAAGCTCCATCTGCTTCTCTTCAGGGGCTTTAACGGAAGCGGTGTGCGCACCCGCTACACTTCTCCAAATACGTATAACTCACCCGCCGATGGGAGGCTCCAATGAGACTTCTGGGAAGTGTAGTGCGGAAAGCACACAATCAAGTCCTGGATGGACTCCACAAGTGGGCCCGTCCTCGATCCCATGTACGGCTGCTACTTCACTGCCGTGACCCCCACGTTAACAGGGTGGTGCATACTCTGTGGCTGGACTGCCGCATATAGATTCTCGCTCCAAGGTTGTCACCATTGAGTAGCACGCGAGCAGCAGCTTTATTTATGTGTAGGTGAGGATGGGGATCCGCTTGTAGACGCCGCTCCGTAATGGATCTGCCCGACGCGTTTCGAAGCTCCATCTGCTTCTCTTCAGGGGCTTTAACAGAAGCGGTGTGCGCACCCGCTACACTTCTCCAAATACGTATAACTCACCCGCCGATGGGAGGCTCCAATGAGACTTCTGGGAAGTGTAGTGCGGAAAGCACACAATCAAGTCCTGGATGGACTCCACAAGTGGGCCCGTCCTCGATCCCATGTACGGCTGCTACTTCACTGCCGTGACCCCCACGTTAACGGGGTGGTGCATACTCTGCGGCTGGACTGCCGCATATAGATTCTCGCTCCAAGGTTGTCCACCATTGAGTAGCACGCGAGCAGCAGCTTTATTTATGTGTAGGTGAGGACGGGGATCCGCTTGTAGACGCCGCTCCGTAATGGATTGCCCGACGCGTTTCGAAGCTCCATCTGCTTCTCTTCAGGGGCTTTAACGGAAGCGGTGTGCGCACCCGCTACACTTCTCCAAATACGTATAACTCACCCGCCGATGGGAGGCTCCAATGAGACTTCTGGGAAGTGTAGTGCGGAAACCACACAATCAAGTCCTGGATGGACTCCACAAGTGGGCCCGTCCTCGATCCCATGTACGGCTGCTACTTCACTGCCGTGACCCCCACGTTAACGGGGTGGTGCATACTCTGCGGCTGGACTGCCGCATATAGATTCTCGCTCCAAGGTTGTCCACCATTGAGTAGCACGCGAGCAGCAGCTTTATTTATGTGTAGGTGAGGACAGGGATCCGCTTGTAGACGCCGCTCCGTAATGGATCTGCCCGACGCGTTTCGAAGCTCCATCTGCTTCTCTTCAGGGGCTTTAACGGAAGCGGTGTGCGCACCCGCTACACTTCTCCAAATACGTATAACTCACCCGCCGATGGGAGGCTCCAATGAGACTTCTGGGAAGTGTAGTGCGGAAAGCACACAATCAAGTCCTGGATGGACTCCACAAGTGGGCCCGTCCTCGATCCCATGTACGGCTGCTACTTCACTGCCGTGACCCCCACGTTAACAGGGTGGTGCATACTCTGTGGCTGGACTGCCGCATATAGATTCTCGCTCCAAGGTTGTCACCATTGAGTAGCACGCGAGCAGCAGCTTTATTTATGTGTAGGTGAGGATGGGGATCCGCTTGTAGACGCCGCTCCGTAATGGATCTGCCCGACGCGTTTCGAAGCTCCATCTGCTTCTCTTCAGGGGCTTTAACAGAAGCGGTGTGCGCACCCGCTACACTTCTCCAAATACGTATAACTCACCCGCCGATGGGAGGCTCCAATGAGACTTCTGGGAAGTGTAGTGCGGAAAGCACACAATCAAGTCCTGGATGGACTCCACAAGTGGGCCCGTCCTCGATCCCATGTACGGCTGCTACTTCACTGCCGTGACCCCCACGTTAACGGGGTGGTGCATACTCTGCGGCTGGACTGCCGCATATAGATTCTCGCTCCAAGGTTGTCCACCATTGAGTAGCACGCGAGCAGCAGCTTTATTTATGTGTAGGTGAGGACGGGGATCCGCTTGTAGACGCCGCTCCGTAATGGATCTGCCCGACGCGTTTCGAAGCTCCATCTGCTTCTCTTCAGGGGCTTTAACGGAAGCGGTGTGCGCACCCGCTACACTTCTCCAAATACGTATAACTAACCCGCCAATGGGAGGCTCCAATGAGACTTCTGGGAAGTGTAGTGCGGAAAGCACACAATCAAGTCCTGGATTGGCTCCACAAGTGGGCCCGTCCTCGATCCCATGTACGGCTGCTACTTCACTGCCGTGACCCCCACGTTAACGGGGTGGTGCATACTCTGCGGCTGGACTGCCGCATATAGATTCTCGCTCCAAGGTTGTCCACCATTGAGTAGCACGCGAGCAGCAGCTTTATTTATGTGTAGGTGAGGACGGGGATTCGCTTGTAGACGCCGCTCCGTAATGGATCTGCCCGACGCGTTTCGAAGCTCCATCTGCTTCTCTTCAGGGGCTTTAACGGAAGCGGTGTGCGCACCCGCTACACTTCTCCAAATACGTATAACTCACCCGCCGATGGGAGGCTCCAATGAGACTTCTGGGAAGTGTAGTGCGTAAAGCACACAATCAAGTCCTGGATGGACTCCACAAGTGGGCCCGTCCTCGATCCCATGTACGGCTGCTACTTCACTGCCGTGACCCCCACGTTAACGGGGTGGTGCATACTCTGCGGCTGGACTGCCGCATATAGATTCTCGCTCCAAGGTTGTCCACCATTGAGTAGCACGCGAGCAGCAGCTTTATTTATGTGTAGGTGAGGACAGGGATCCGCTTGTAGACGCCGCTCCGTAATGGATCTGCCCGACGCGTTTCGAAGCTCCATCTGCTTCTCTTCAGGGGCTTTAACGGAAGCGGTGTGCGCACCCGCTACACTTCTCCAAATACGTATAACTCACCCGCCGATGGGAGGCTCCAATGAGACTTCTGGGAAGTGTAGTGCGGAAAGCACACAATCAAGTCCTGGATGGACTCCACAAGTGGGCCCGTCCTCGATCCCATGTACGGCTGCTACTTCACTGCCGTGACCCCCACGTTAACAGGGTGGTGCATACTCTGTGGCTGGACTGCCGCATATAGATTCTCGCTCCAAGGTTGTCACCATTGAGTAGCACGCGAGCAGCAGCTTTATTTATGTGTAGGTGAGGATGGGGATCCGCTTGTAGACGCCGCTCCGTAATGGATCTGCCCGACGCGTTTCGAAGCTCCATCTGCTTCTCTTCAGGGGCTTTAACAGAAGCGGTGTGCGCACCCGCTACACTTCTCCAAATACGTATAACTCACCCGCCGATGGGAGGCTCCAATGAGACTTCTGGGAAGTGTAGTGCGGAAAGCACACAATCAAGTCCTGGATGGACTCCACAAGTGGGCCCGTCCTCGATCCCATGTACGGCTGCTACTTCACTGCCGTGACCCCCACGTTAACGGGGTGGTGCATACTCTGCGGCTGGACTGCCGCATATAGATTCTCGCTCCAAGGTTGTCCACCATTGAGTAGCACGCGAGCAGCAGCTTTATTTATGTGTAGGTGAGGACGGGGATCCGCTTGTAGACGCCGCTCCGTAATGGATTGCCCGACGCGTTTCGAAGCTCCATCTGCTTCTCTTCAGGGGCTTTAACGGAAGCGGTGTGCGCACCCGCTACACTTCTCCAAATACGTATAACTCACCCGCCGATGCAGTGAAGTAGCAGCCGTACATGGGATCGAGGACGGGCCCACTTGTGGAGTCCATACAGGACTTGATTGTGTGCTTTCCGTACTACACTTCCCAGAAGTCTCATTGGAGCCTCCCATCGGCGGGTGAGTTATATGAAATTGGAGAAGTGTAGCGGGTGCGCACACCGCTTCCGTTAAAGCCCCTGAAGAGAAGCAGATGGAGCTTCAAAATGCGTCGGGCAGATACATTACGGAGCGGCGTCTACAAGCGGATGCCCGTCCTCACCTACACATAAATAAAGCTGCTGCTCGCGTGCTACTCAAGAGGTGGACAACCTGGAGCGACAATTTACACGCGGCAGTCCAGCCGCGGAGTATGCACCACCCGGTTAACGTGGGGGTCTCGGCAGTAAAGTAGCAGCCGTACATGGGATCGAGGACGGGCCCACTTGTGGAGTCCATACAGGACTTGATTGTGTGCTTTCCGTACTACACTTCCCAGAAGTCTCATTGGAGCCTCCCATCGGCGGGTGAGTTATATGAAATTGGAGAAGTGTAGTGGGTGCGCACACCGCTTCTGTTAAAGCCCCTGAAGAGAAGCAGATGGAGCTTCGAAACGCGTCGGGCAGATCCATTACGGAGCGGCGTCTACAAGCGGATCCCCGTCCTCACCTACACATAAATAAAGCTGCTGCTCGCGTGCTACTCAAGAGGTGGACAACCTGGAGCGACAATTTACACGCGGCAGTCCAGCCGCGGAGTATGCACCACCCCGTTAACGTGGGGGTCACGGCAGGGAAGTAGCAGCCGTACATGGGATCGAGGACGGGCCCACTTGTGGAGTCCATACAGGACTTGATTGTGTGCTTTCCGTACTACACTTCCCAGAAGTCTCATTGGAGCCTCCCATCGGCGGGTGAGTTATATGAAATTGGAGAAGTGTAGCGGGTGCGCACACCGCTTCCGTTAAAGCCCCTGAAGAGAAGCAGATGGAGCTTCGAAATGCGTCGGGCAGATCCATTACGGAGCGGCGTCTACAAGCGGATCCCCGTCCTCACCTACACATAAATAAAGCTGCTGCTCGCGTGCTACTCAAGAGGTGGACAACCTGGAGCGACAATTTACACGCGGCAGTCCAGCCGCGGAGTATGCACCACCCCGTTAACGTGGGGGTCACGGCAGTGAAGTAGCAGCCGTACATGGGATCGAGGACGGGCCCACTTGTGGAGTCCATACAGGACTTGATTGTGTGCTTTCCGTACTACACTTCCCAGAAGTCTCATTGGAGCCTCCCATCGGCGGGTGAGTTATATGAAATTGGAGAAGTGTAGCGGGTGCGCACACCGCTTCCATTAAAGCCCCTGAAGAGAAGCAGATGGAGCTTCGAAACTCGTCGGGCAGATCCATTACGGAGCGGCGTCTACAAGCGGATCCCCGTCCTCACCTACACATAAATAAAGCTGCTGCTCGCGTGCTACTCAAGAGGTGGACAAACTGGAGTGACAATTTACACGCGGCAGTCCAGCCGCGGAGTATGCACCACCCCGTTAACGTGGGGGTCACGGCAGTGAAGTAGCAGCCGTACATGGGATCGAGGACGGGCCCCTTGTGGAGTCCATACAGGACTTGATTGTGTGCTTTCCGTACTACACTTCCCAGAAGTCTCATTGGAGCCTCCCATCGGCGGGTGAGTTATATGAAATTGGAGAAGTGTAGCGGGTGCGCACACCGCTTCCGTTAAAGCCCCTGAAGAGAAGCAGATGGAGCTTCGAAACGCGTCGGGCAGATCCATTACGGAGCGGCGTCTACAAGCGGATCCCCGTCCTCACCTACACATAAATAAAGCTGCTGCTCGCGTGCTACTCAAGAGGTTGACAACCTGGAGCGACAATTTACACGCGGCAGTCCAGCCGCGGAGTATGCACCACCCCGTTAACGTGGGGGTCACGGCAGTGAAGTAGCAGCCGTATATGGGATCGAGGACGGGCCCACTTGTGGAGTCCATACAGGACTTGATTGTGTGTTTTCCGTACTACACTTCCCAGAAGTCTCATTGGAGCCTCCCATCGGCGGGTGAGTTATATGAAATTGGAGAAGTGTAGCGGGTGCGCACACCGCTTCCGTTAAAGCTCCTGAAGAGAAGCAGATGGAGCTTTGAAACGCGTCGGGCAGATCCATTACGGAGCGGCGTCTACAAGCGGATCCCCGTCCTCACCTACACATAAATAAAGCTGCTGCTCGCGTGCTACTCAAGAGGTGGACAACCTGGAGCGACAATTTACACGCGGCAGTCCAGCCGCGGAGTATGCACCACCCCGTTAACGTGGGGGTCACGGCAGTGAAGTAGCAGCCGTACATGGGATCGAGGACGGGCCCACTTGTGGAGTCCATACAGGACTTGATTGTGTGCTTTCCGTACTACACTTCCCAGAAGTCTCATTGGAGCCTCCCATCGGCGGGTGAGTTATATGGAATTGGATAAGTGTAGCGGGTGCGCACACCGCTTCCGTTAAAGCCCCTGAAGAGAAGCAGATGGAGCTTCGAAACGCGTCGGGCAGATCCATTACGGAGCGGCGTCTACAAGCGGATCCCCGTCCTCACCTACACATAAATAAAGCTGCTGCTCGCGTGCTACTCAAGAGGTGGACAACCTGGAGCGACAATGTGTATATATATATATATATATACATACATATATAAACATATATATTAAATGTATATCTATATAAATACAAATATAAATGCATGCACATATATACATACATATATGCATACATATGCATGTTATGTACATGAAAGTTTGAAAAACACTAATACAAGCAAAGCTAAAAAGCCACATAATTACAAACAGAATTGCTTTAACTTAAACGAGGGCGAGGCCTATTGCATTTTCAATGCTCGTTTACTTTGGTTCCATCAAGAAGGCATTCAGATGTGTCACACATTTGCCATAAATTCTGAATGTTAGCACTCTAGTTGCTCATTAGATCACTGTAGTAAAGCAACTGCTCTCCAGGGATGTCTGCTGCTGGTATTCAAAGTGCATGTTTCAGTCTGCATGTCAGAATGTTTTAATGAAATAGAAGAGGATTTGAGGAGTCAAAGTGTGCCCTAATTTTTCTTTTTGCAGCACTAACCATAATTTCTATGGCAAAATGAACCCCCTCATTTTGTTCCTTTGCAATTAAATTTTTTAAGTGTTACCACTTTATCCAATCAAGATGGCTTCAGGTGTGCAATACTTTTGTCATAAGTAAGACTGTTAGCGCTCTAGTTGTTCTTTAGAACACTCTGGGACATTCTGTCATTGGGATGTACTTGGGCTACATCTGGGTGATATTCGTGCTACATTTGGGCTCTTTGTCTCTGGTGGCCATCTTGGGAGACTCATTTGTTTTGAAGTTTCCTAATTTCCTCATTTACTACAGTCTCCTCAGTAGGAAATACTTTCAGTTTTTTTACATTGATTCCATCAAGGAGGCATTCTGATGTGTCACACATAAATTCAGAATGTTAGCACTCTAGTTGCTTATTAGATCACTGTAGTAAAGCTACTGGTCACCAGGGAAGTCTGCTGCTGGTATTGAAAGTGCATGTTTCAGTCTGCATGTCAGAATTTGTTAATGAAATAGAAGAGGATTTGAGAAGTCAATCAAAATGTGCCCTAATGTTTCCTTCTGCAGCACTAATCATACTTTCTATGGCAAAATGAACCACCTCATTTTGTTCCTTTTTAAATTAAATGTTTTAAGAGTTACCACTTCATTCCAATCAAGATGGCTTCAGCTGTACTATACGCGTGTAATAAGTAGGACTGTTAGGCCTCTAGTTGTTCTTTAGAACACTCTGGGAAGCTGCAGTAGAACACAAAGGAATCAACTGACAGTCTCTGCCCTTGTTGGACGTTCATGTTTTACTGAGAATGTCAGACTTCATTCTCACATGACTGAGAAAGATAATGTGAATTTACAGAAAATATGATCTCAGTTTAGCTTATAGATCACCTTCCAAACCTCTGTGGGGAAAGCATGAGAAAATAGTTTTCTCTCAAACATGATTCATGATGTCCCAGCAGAAGGCTTTTTGCATGGTAAAATCACCTTAGAACACACCACAATTCCTAAAATGAGTATGGTACCATCAACAAATGATTTATAAAGTAACTAAAGTCTTAATACCTTCTATTAACTGCAATGATTTTTAATGAGGTGCTATCATTAATATTGGTCCCAAGATGGCTGCCAACACTTCTTGGATGAAGTGATGACAGCCAATCAGACCCCATTTTTTTTCTCGGCCCCCGCTTGACGAATCACCCGGAGACTTTCCGGATAGGAGCGGACCGGAGCGGGCCATACGTTTTGAAAATTTCGCGAAGATTCATCAACCGGCGCAAAAGTTATTCCAAATAGTAAGTTGCGGATTTCCTAAGGAAAATAGGTCCTAACTATAACTATCTACTGGCGACTGCCAGTAGGTAATATATATATATATATATATATATATATATATATATATATATATATATATATATATATATATATATATATATATATATTTATTTATTTATTTATTTTTGTGACTAGGACCCCAGCATTACAAAAGAGTAACTCCTCCTGTCTACATCCCACCATTATCTTTGATAGGACTGTATAGCTAAGACCTCCTAAGAGCACATTGCACGCCAGCTGGCTCATTCATGTAACTTTGCACCTTCTATCTGACACACACCCCACATCAAAAAGCAGCTTTTTTCCTGACACATCATTAGCAATGTTTACGTTGATGACAGCTTAGCATGCTTCAGACTAAACTTGAAAAGAGAGCTATTTTCAGTCCATTTTTTCAGGGCAAGGAGCTAAGTCTTATTTTATATACATTTATATACAGATATGTAAGATTCTCGTGGAAGCCACTGTGTCAGATTCGGCCATTCTAAACATGAAATGCGACCATTTCAAAACCTGTCGCTGGTGGCTAAGACAAAGCCTACACTTGCGCACCCTCAAAACAATCCATCTGTTACAATGTGCTGCAGCATTTGCATTGTGCTTCACACTTCTGATAAGGCTGTGCAGCACTCCAATTGCCATTGACTCCTTAGTCCCCTTTTGGAGCAATGTGAGTGGCTGTTTGACTCATTGAGTGAATGAGTGAACGAGTGGGTGTGACTCTTTGGATAAGTGAGTGGTTTTGTAATTACTTGTATGGGTCTGTGAATGGGTATTTGAGTGGTTGTGTGGGTGTGCGAGTGGGTGTATGAGATGTTGTATGGTGGTGTGAGTGGTTCTGTGGATGATGTCACTAGTGAAGTAATTTGAGATGTCATCAGTGATATCACTGACCATGTCATGAGTAATGTAATATGTGAGGTCATACGCAGTGCATTGCGGGGGCATAAGTTATAGTTTGCTTAGGTAAATATAACTGCTGAATTTCACAGATTTGTGTACAAGCGAAATGTGAGCCTAAATATAATGTCCCTGTAACATCTATCTATTTATCTATCTATCTATCTATCTATCTATCTATCTATCTATCTATCTATCTATCTATCTATCTATCTATCTATCTATCTATCTATCTATCTATATATAGCGACTAGGACCGCAACTTTACTGTTTTTTTTCTGTGAATTTCAAAGGTTTTTTACATTCTATTCTCTAACTATAACATCCCTGTAACCTTTCCTTTTTTCATTGAATTTCTAAGGTTTCTTAAATTCTATTTCGTATCTGTAAACTTTGAAAATGAGTGTGTGAGTTAGTGCAAGAGTGCCTCAGTGGGTGTGTGTCTGTGTGTGTGAGTGTCTAAATGGGTGTGTGGCTTGCTGTGTGTGTGTCTTAGTGGGTCTGGGACTACCTGCATAAGTGTCTCACTGGGTGTGTGAGTGGGTGCATCTCTATCTGAGTGAGTCTATGGCTGTTTGAGTAGATGTCTAAGTGGGTGCAAGAGTGTCTGAGTGGGTTACTGACTGTATGAATGAGGTTTTGAGTGGATTTGATACTTGAGAAATACCTATAACATTCCAAGTAAAGCTTGCAGTGAGAGAGCACACTGCACTAATAGCCAACACCCATATTTGAAGGACTATTTCTGTACATGATTGAGATGGTTGTGTCAGTACTTGCCTACATATCTCAGAGAGTGTAGGAGTACACCTCTATCAGTACCATGAGATGTTTAAGTAAATGTGATGGTATGTAACTGTCTGCTATAATACCTCTATGGCTGCCTAAATGTGTATATAAGTGTATGTACAAATACTTCAGTGCCTGTGTTAGGCAATAGAGAACTATGTAGGTGTCATTGCAACTAACTTTGAGTCTGCTGCATGCATAAATAGCTTCCCATGAGTGACTGAATGTATAAATGCTTCTGTAGTTGTCTCTGTAACTGAAAGAGAGGCTCTATGTTTTTGTGATCATCTAGGTCCGTTGTTTTAGGGATTACATGCTCTATGTAGTATTTAACATAGAGGCCTGCAAATGCACAAGTAACTTATTCAAATTGAAAGGACTTCTGTCAATGTTATGTTAGTAGGAATTTATTAAGCGCACGTACACCCGAGGGTTTCATGGCGCTGATAACAGAAGTCAGGTGCAGTCAGGATACCAGCTTGCTCAAACAGCCAGGTCTTCAAAGATTTTCTGAATATGAGGAGATTGTTACAACTTCTCAGAGCCAGAGGTAAAGAGTTCCATAATTTAGGGGTGAGGTAAGAAATGCTGCAACCTCCCTGACGTTTCAGTCTGAACAACGGGGTGTTGAGCAGAAGTTGATGGGCTGAACGGAGGCTACGCCGCGGGGTGTATTTATTAAGCATGCGGCTGATGAATCTGGGGCTGTTTCCATGAATGGCCTTAAAGGCTAAGCAACCTGTCTTGAAAGATACTCTGTAAGCTATTGGGAGCCAGTGGAGTTGTGCAAGGTATGGTCTGACTGACAACCACTTGGGTTGTTTATATATCAGTCCGGCTGCCTGGTTCTGGACTATTTGAAGCCTTTTTTGCAGACCCAGCGGCAGACCAAGGTAGGTCGAATTGGAGAAGTCCAGCCGTGAAAGAACGAGTGCTATCACCACCTGGATTAGAGCAGAATGGGTTAACAAGTGAGCTATTTTCCTTATTTTCCGTAATTGATGGACATTGGAGGAGATCATGGAGCCTACTTGTCCACGCAGCGAGTGGTCGGCGTTGATCGTGACCCCCAGGCTTTTCACGGAGAGAGAGAGGGGGTGGGGGGTCCGAGTTCAGGTGGCCAAAATTGCGTGCTCCAACTGTTCTTACTATTCCCAGGCAAGACCAACTCCGTTTTGCCTGGGTTGAGTTTCAGATGGCTCACAACCATCCAACGCTGGATGTGAAGCATGGAGGATTGAAACTCACTCACATTAGGGGGAACTAAGGGAGAAGATGAACTGGGGATCGTCTGCATAATTGAATACAGTGATATTTCTATTTTTTTAGCAAATGTATCAAGGGTCTTATGTAAAGATTGAAAAGCAGCGGGGACAGGGAAGAACCCTGAGGGACTCCGCATGTGGAAGAGAGTTTGGAAGCAGTAAACCCACCCAGCCTGACCGCCTGAGTGCAGTCGGCGAGGAAGGATTTAATCCATTCCAGTGCGGGGCCCCTCAGGCCGGCTTGCTCGACATGGTGCAACAAGATAGTGTGGTCGACCGTGTCGAACGCAGCCGACAAATCCAGAAGTACCAGAGCTTGATGTTCGCCCCTGTCAGCATTAGGTCTGAGGGTATCCAGTACCGCCAAGATCACAGCCTCCGTGGAATGTGCCGGACGGAAGCCGGCTTGATTAGGCTCAAGGTACTCAGAGCGTTCGATAAAATTGGACAGGCAGCTGACTACATGGGCCTCCAGAATTTTTGCAAAAAAGGGAAGAAGGGAGATAGGACGGTAGTTTTCAGGATTGCTGGGATCGGCCCCTGGCTTTTTTATAAGAGGGACTACCGTGGCGGGCTTAAAGGCGGTAGGGACCTTGCCTTGGGACAGTGACTCATTTAGAAGGGGGAGCACACTCTGCGGCAAGGTGGTAAATATCTCTCTGGAGACGTGCGGGGGACAGCAGTCATCAGGGGGACCTGACTTGACACGACTCATGAGTGTTGATAGGTATTCGGTGATTCAGTGCATATGGGTGGAAAAGTATTTAAGACACTTTGGTTTTTAGAAATGTCTTCCAGCGGTTCCCATTTGAGAGTGTTAGGGAGACTGATTTTAATGGCCGTGATTTTGTCATGAAAAAAGTGGTTTAAAGAGTTGCAAAGTTCTTGAGTGGGGACCTGTGTTAAGGAGGCTCTAGTGTCATTACATAATTCATTAACAATTTTAAAGATTTCTTTAGATTTATTGCGGGCGTTGAGGAATTTTGCAGAGGAGTAGGCTGATTTGGTGGTTGAGATGGCTAGTTTATAAATTCTGCGTGCAGTTAAAAAGTGTTCTCTATTTTCGGTGGAATAGTTTGATCTCCATTTCCTCTCAGCTTTACGCAGCTCAAGCTTTTGTAGTTTGAGATCAACGGAGAACCATTTGTGCACCTCAAAATGGCAGGCACGGGAGAATTTAACAATAGGGGCGTGGATGTTACTGGCTGTTAATAGACATTCTGTAACTTTTCCCACCATGGTGTCGACATCTCGGCCGAGGGCAGGCGCCGTGTTCTCCAAAGTTTCAATGAACTCTGATTTGTTTAAGGAGTTCCACTTCCTAGTTTCACCCCCTGCTGCAAGTGGGTGTTTGTTCCGAACATTAAGTGGGAGAGTAAATTTAATAAGGTGATGTTCTGACCAAATGCAAGGCCTAATGATTGGGGTGGAAAGAGGGGCATTGTGTGTCCAAATATGGTCCAAAATATATCCTTTTTCATGGGTAGGATTATGTACATGTTGAATTAAATTTAAATGAGATAGGAGTTCGGATAATTCCACAGACTGTGGTCCCCCGGAGATGTCATTAAACCAGTAGTTAAGGTCCCCAACCAGGAGCACCTTGTTGTGGTTAATCACCAGTGAGGCCATTTGTTCACTTAGTATCATGGGAAAATTCGGCATAGACTTGTGGGGGGGCGGTAAATAAGAACTAATACCAAGGAGCCTGTGCCTGTGTTAAGCTGTAGGACCAAATTCTCAACTTCTGGAAGTACAAGGGGAGTCAAGGTGGTGAATTTAAGTTTTTTGTTAATGATAGCCGCAACTCCTCCTCCCTGCTTCCCTGAGGCCCCCATTGCCGATAAAATGTAATAATCGATGGGAGCTCGGCTAGAATGTCAGGGAGAGAATCCTGGGTAAGCCAGGTTTCGGTATGGAAGAGGGCCTCTGGTTTGTCCGACGTAAGCAGCAAGAAAATGTCTAGTTGATGTTTCGCTAAGGAGCGCGTAATATCTAAAGCACAAAACATCATCCTTTATGGCATACATACAGCATATCTTAGAAGTGTATTATGTGCACTAAAACATGGGTTTGATTATTGAGAAAGTACTTTAACATGCCAAGTGAAGCTTGGAGTAAGAATATACAGACAGGTAGCCATCACCCATGATTCACAAACTATGTCTCTGCATGGTTCATAAGGTTGTGTCAGTACTTTCTTACAAATGCAAGTGAGTGAAGTAGAACACCTGTATGAGTGCCATAAGATGCTTAAGTAAATGTACTGGTATGTGACTGTGTGTTTTAGTAGCTCTCTGGCTGTCTAAATGTGTTTGTAAGTGGCTACACAAATACTTCAGTGCCTCTGTAAGGGAATAGAGAGTAATGACCCTGTGACTGCAACTACCTTTGAGTCTGCTGCAGGCATAAGTAGTTTTGAGTAAATGACTGAATCTATATGTGCTTCTGTAGCTTTCTGATTAGCATGCCGAGAGGGTCTATGCTTTTGTGAAAATATATACTGTCTACCAGTTGCTTTAGGGGTGCATACTCTAAGTAGTACTTCACATAAGGGCCTACAAGTGCTCAAGTAACTTATTCAACTCAAAAAGATATCTGTCAATCTCGTAAGCACAAAAGAGCAACCTTTATGGCATATGTACGGCATATCTCAGAAATGTGTTATCTGCACTAAAATGTAGGTTTGACACTTCGGAAACACATATAACATGCGAAGTGAAGCTTGCAGTGACAATGCACAGACAGGGTCTGCACTAGTAGCTACCACTCCTTCTGAAATACTATTTCTCTGCGTGGTTGAGAAGATTGTGTCAGTACTTGCCTACATATCTGAGAGAGTGTAGAAGTACACCTCTACCAGTGCCATGAGATGTTTAAGTAATTGTGCTGGTAAGTAACTGCCTCCTGTAATACCTCTATGGCTGTCTTAATGTGTATGTAAGTGCACGCAGAAATACTTCAGTGCCTGTGTTAGACAATACAGAGATACGTGGGTGTGACTGCAACTAACTTTGAGTCTGCTGCATGTGTTAATAGTTTCTGGTGAGTGACTGAATGTTTACGTGCTTCTGTGGCTGTCTCAATAGCTGAAACAGAAGCTTTATGTTTTTTCTGAACATGTATGTCAGTTACTTTAGAGATGGTATACTAAGTGTAGTACTTCGCACAAGGGCATGCATTGCAAGTGCACAAATAACTTAGTGAACTGAAAAGAACATCTCTCATCTTTTAAGTACAAACCAGCATGCTTTATAGCATGCATACAGCATCTCTCACATATGAATTGTGTATACTGAAACTTGGATTTAAGACTTGACAAGCAGCTTTTACATGACAATTCAAGCTACAATTGAAAAGCAAATACAGGACCTGTACTACCAAGCATCATCCATGGTTAAAATAGTATTTATCTACATTAATGAGAAGGTTGTGTCAGTAGTTGCCAACACATCTGAGAAATTGTAGGGGCACACCTGTAGCAGTGCAATAAGTAAATGTGTTGGTATGTGACTGTTTATTTTAGTACCTCTATGACTCTCCAAATATCTATGTAATTGGCTATAAACAAATACCTCAGTTCCTGTTTTATGGAAAAGAGAGCAATATAGATGTGACTACAACTATGTTTCAACCTGCTGGATGCACAAGTAGTTTCTGGCTAAGTGACTGAATGTATATGTGCTTCTGTAGCTGTCACACAAAACAGTGTGTGTTAACCCTTTCATGCACTTGTATAAAGAAGCCCAATATGTGTGGGTGTTTTGCACACTTCTGGCATTGGGCTATACTTGGGTGATATCTGTGCTACATTTGGACTCTTTTCTCTCTGGTGGTCATCTTGGGAGCCCTATTTGGCATCTCATTTACAGCAGTATCCTCAGTAGAAAATGCTTTCAGCTTTCCACTTCGATCCATCCATCCATCAGGATGGCTGTCAGATGTGCCACACTTTTGGCATAAATTCAAAATGTTAGCACTTTAGATGCTCAGAAGAACACTCTAGTAAACTGTTGATCACCAGGGAGTTAACTGGCAGTCTGCTGCTTATGTTAAAAGTGCATGTTTCAGTCTACAAGACAGAATGTTTTAATGAAATATAAGAGGAAGTATTTGAGAACTCATTTAAAACGTGTCCTAATTTTCTTTCTACAGCACTAATCATAATTTCCATGAGAAAATGAAACCCCTCATGTTGTTCCTTTCTAAATTAAATGTTTTAAGTTTTACCAGTTTGATTCATCAAGATATCTTCAGGGGCCGTATTACATAAAGTGCCCTGGAGGTGCAATGGGCATTTGCAAATGCTTTTCATGCCCCCGGGGCACTTTGGTATTACAGAATGGGCCGCAGACACTTGTGCATCGCTCCTTCTGCAATACCGATAGCGCTGGCGCAATTAAAGAGCCAGCGCTATCTTCAGGGGCGCTCCCTCATTTGCATGGTGGTGTGTCCCATGCAAATTAAAGAATCCCTTTGCCTCTGCGCCTGCGTCGTATTACAAGACAAGGATGCCTGCATTGGTGAAAGGCTGCTAAAAGGACAGGAATTTGCTGTATTGCCTTAAATAAGGTGCGTTCCTGTCCTTTCCCTGTAACGCAGTGCAGCGCATCAAGGTGACTTACTGTGCTGAACTGCGAGACATTCTCGCAAATAGGCGCCTTCGAGACTCAAAGAGTGGCAGGTGAAGGCCACAACAGCCAACTGACCCTTGGAGTCACTCTGGGGTCATTGGTTCAAGTCAAGCATATCCAGTCTTTCCGTCTTCGGACAGCAATTTAGTCCTTCTTTTAGATCATCTTAGGTCCAGGAGTGTTCTGATTTCAGGTTCTGAGGTTGCCAATTTATACCCAGTGCCAGGCTGTGATGGGGGGGGGCTTTTTCTAGCCCTTAACCCCTTCCATGCTGATGACGGCCCCCAGCCGCCATGCACTATGGTGCTCGTGTGCTGATGACGGCTGGGGGCCGTCATGAACCCGCCCACTCGCGTTTCTGCTGCACAGGCGCAGAATCGCGGCCGCATGGAAGGGGTTAAGCTGGTTTTGGTCAGTTCTTCCCTCTCCCTGGGTTTGGCTCCAGCCTGGCTAGTGAAACCAAAAGGCAGGTGCAGGCTGGAAGTCAGGTTCTTTTGTGTGTGCTGGGGCATATTCCTTTAAAGTGTTATCAGGGCAGGGCACAGCTTTTCTCCAGCCATCCTGTCAGGAAAACAGACTCTCCTTTAAACCTAGTCCACTATCTGGCTTCAAGACACATTTCCCAGTGAGAGAGCTATCAAGAGCCCAGGGCAGACGGCCACCCATAGAAGGCCCCGGAAACTTTAGGCAGTAAAATTCCAACGTTACAAAATAATAATTTGAAATCTGACTTCCCCCTTAAAGACTATTTTAAATTGCAATTAAAATAAGTGGAAGTAGTATTTCTCTAGCTATCCCAAAACTGAATTTAATACTTATTGAATGTAATAAGGTAAACCAGTTTTGGAATATAGGAGGCTAGACTTGCCGTAGTGAAAAACGAATTTGAACATTTCTCACAGTAGATGTAAAATGTCTACCTTTTAAATGCCATGCACCCTGCAGGCATTTAGGGTCTACCTTATGAGAGACTTATAAATGTAAACAGGAAGGTTCAGGCCTGGCAAAGGTTTATTTTTCCAGATCGCAATTGGAGTTTAAAACGGCGCTACAGGCTGCAATGGCAGCCTTGGGAAATGGTTGAGGGAGCTACTTTAGTGGGTGGCGCAGTGAGTGCTGCAGTCCACTAGTAGCTGTATACCAGGGATTTTAGGTAAATTAAATGTGGCAATTATGTATATGCCAAGTTTACCATGTTTAAATGAAATAGCATACACACTTTGCCACTATTTAGCAGGGATTATATGCACAGAGTCCTGTGGCCAACAAAAAACGGATTCAGCAGCAGAAGGCAGAAATCTGGGGTGACCCTGCAGAAAGGGCAAATTACCAACAGGCTACCTTAATGGTTTTCATTAAATTATGAATGTGCCACACTTGCTACATAATCATCTACTGTAAAATCAGCATTTTAAACTTATGTTCTTAGCTAAAAGAGATAGAAATTACTAAAACGCAAATGGTATCAAATGCTGTGGCACATCCTATGGAAAAGTTAACTGATTGCTGTATTCAGGTACGAAACAGTTACTATAGTTACTAGAGAGGTGGCAAGTTTCTCCAGATAGTATTAATGTCCCCAGTTGATGGCTAGGGAGAAGGCTGTATTTAGCAGCATGAAAAAATGACTTTAGATGTTTACATAAAATTCAAAAAGGGTGCAAAGAACGGATCATTCTTTGTGAAAATGCTTCTCATTATTTGTTGAAATGTATCTTAATCTTCAGAAAATGTCATCAAAGCAGCAGTTACATCGAGAGGTTACACAGAGTATGAAGCAAGCTTGACCTTTCGCATCTCTTTTTACTATCTAATGTCATTAATTTTAGAGTATCTACTAGCATGTCAGTTACAAACAACATGTAATTTAAAATGCTTTTCTGCAGAGGTTTGCTTTTAAAAAGCATATGCAAAGTTCTTCTAGTATGAACACAGGGTGAACTCAAAAATGGAGACCAGTTTTTGTAGAATAAAATTGCACATCTTTTATTAAAAGAAGTGTTCACATAGTTGTTTACTACTGAATTAAACATTGTATGTTCAATAAAAACTATTTTACTCGGGGAGTTAAAATGGACAGGGTTAATATAATGGTATATCTGAGGTGTATGAAAAACAAAATCATTACTTGTTGGTGAATAGCATTTTGAAAATAATCTGCTGAATTTCTGTAGCTTTCTTTCTTTTTCAATAGCGCTTCAATCCATTTTGTATCAATATGTTTTAAGATAAAATAAGGACATAATAATGGCCTAAAACCTTCCACTTGTTGTCCTATAACTTCCATGCCCTTGCTGCATATTGTAGCAGATTTTTTGTGCAAAATTCTAAAAGCCCTGTTAATGATGGCATGGAGCATCTAGGTAGTTGTGTTGGCAAGCTTCAAGTTTATTTGAATCGGCAAAGTTTGGAAAATGACACTCACATAGCAAAAAAATAGTCATGCAAAAAGGTGTTTTCTTAGTGATGCTCCTTTTGCCGCTTCTCTTCTTATGGTGTATCATTTATAGCATTGTTGTTCAGCAATCAGGTAATAATTCTAGACATGTTATATGCTTCTAATTCGGAGGAGTTTTGGTTGGGCAGTTGATGCCAAGCTGCCAAGCTGTGTGGTTGGTGGTCTGTATGCTTCTTATCAAGGTGCGAAGATATCTCCTTGGATCTCCTCCTTTAGTGACTGAAGTCCTAACACTAACCTCAAGTGCCCACAGGGGACATCCATGGACGACCACCTACTTTCCTCTATTGCAGAAGCCATGACTATAAGTAGCTGACAATTACATCCTGAATCTGATTAACAGGAAGATTCTTAGTATTGGGATATCTGGGGGTGTGGCCTGGACGTCATGGCAGGCTGACTCTGAAAGCCGGTGCTTCAGCCGAGGATGCATGGCACCCCCTGTCATTCGTGCCAGAATAGCAGCCGCGGTGAAGGAAGATGTGGAGACCACTCAAGGGCAGAGGGCAGGTGCAGGGAAGGCCACGGAGTGCAGAGATCCGGCCCTTTCCTGAGCACCTGGCCGATGAGTATGAAAACAAGATGGTGGCTGCCACAGACTACTTATATTTAAAAAGACCTAGAGGGTAGCATTGATGGCCCAGAATTTGAATGCCCCCGCTCCCCAAAGAGAGATAGTCCAATCCTGAGGAATCGGTGTCTGGTGTCTGCACACAGAGGCATCCAGTAGAGGCCACGCATAGAGAAGAAGCTGAGTCGGAGTGAGGGTCCAAAGGCAATACTGGCCTGACCAGACTGCCCCACTCCTGGTCCAAGAGAAACACACGGCCTCCCTGTCCGCTGGCGGGAGAAGGTAGGATACGAGCCCACGTGTGTACCAGAAGTTGGCCTTTAGCAAGAAAAGTTGCTGCCTGGAGACTTCCATACAGACCCAGGGAGAGCAACAACTGGGGGTCTTGAAGGATTTCCACACCCTCACCACCAAAAGGGACAAAATGGTCTGTGACAAACATGCAATGCCCCAAAGGCCAATGAGCTTGATAAGTACGCCTTCTATAGCGGAGGGACTTTGGATATGGGGGGCATCTGCCAAGAACAGGAGCCAGACCATTAGGAAGACAGGGACCTTCCCTCAGGGAACAGCTCCTCGCGATTCAAGAGACCCGCACAGTGGATGAGCACGAGATTGACATGGTGGCTGTGGACATGACCCTGATCTGTTCTGATATGGGGAAGATCTCTGAAAGGGTATGTGTAGCAGAGGTCACTCTTGTGGGTTAAACTGAGGTGCATCAACTAAGGGAGAAGACCACCCGCCTCCACGCACATACCGAAGACGCAGAGGGCCTCTCCAGGCGCAACAACATATGCCTGGTAGGGGTCCCCAAACAGGCAGAAGGTGCATAAGCGGAACATGTTGTGCAGGAGCTGGTGCACTACATGGTGAAACTTGAAGTTGTATCCACCCAATTTGCACTGGAGCGGATGCTCCAAGTCTCCAGGGCCCTCGCCAAAGTCAGGAGCCAGACTGAGACTGTTCCGGAACTACTGGGACTGCAATGCCATCAGTTGTCCTGCAAACAGAACCCTGTGAACATCAACAATCATGTAATTATGATCTTCCTGAACTACACCCAGGTGGTCAAAGCAAGGCACAGATCTTTGCAATAAAGTGTGTGGGAAGCTCCCGGAATGCAATCGCAATATATGATGATCTTGCCAGCAAGACTGAAAGTACTGGCAGAGGACCGCTCCTGGTTCGTCAACACCCCAGAGGAGGCCTGGGAGTGGCTTGAGGACTGGAGACTGGTAGAGACAGGATGTCGGGGAAGAGGGTGTGCAACGCTACCAAGACAAGGCCCTGATGAGTGGAGAGTGGACAATGGTGGGATGCAGTGGCCGGGCTCGGGGAGCATGTGGGGCATGCCCACCATCTCCCTGATTGGACAATATGACAGTCGCTTTGGGGAACAAGCTGCTGAACACTGTATTGTGGTGCAGGTGGAGGCATGGTATCCTCAGAGGGCCAAAACCCTCACATCTTAAAAAAAAAAAAAAAATTCCACTCCGCTGACAGAGTTGGCGGAATTTTGACCACTCCACGTCACGCTTGTAACACGGAGTTCCAGCCAAATTCCATCAGCCATTGCAGGGGGGAGTTTTTTCTTTTGAGCGCCTCGCCAAGGATAGGGTGGCAAGCATGGGCTAGATTTGACATTCCCTAGCACGATTTTTGGTTGATAGGCGAGCACCTGGCAAGATTCCTGCAATGCTTGCGATCGTGACCGTTCACGGTCAGAAAGCTGGCACTCGGATAGAAAATCTGCTTGCACTGCAGCAAAATCAACTTGATAAGCAGTGCCATCTGGCGCCCCGCATGGTATTGTTTGTGATGATTTTTCAACACGAAACAAGCTCCCAGTGCTACAAATCAGTGCGTAACGGCCCTTCTACCGAACTCTGTGGAATTTCACAGAGTTTTTATGTAACTCCAAGGAATTCCAGAGAGTGAAACTCCATGAGTTCCGTCCACCCCTGGAAAGGACAGAGGAACGAAGCATGGAAGTTTGAGTTGAGGTTCAGTGATGGTGAATGGGTGGGAAACAGGCATCTCGAGGATTGGGGACATAGGTAGTAATAAACCTTTAATTTGAGGAAGTAGGTAGGGGGAGTTATAGTTGGGACAAGAGAACACAAACACGAGGGAGGGACACATACACACGCACAGACCAGGGGAACCCAGAGTAACACCCACAACGACTGTTACCCAGGACTCCTGAGCGCGGGTCTGACACTCGTGGCGGGGGGATAATAGTGTTCTCCTATAATGTCAATGGACTCAGGCACAAGTTGAAGAGGTGCGTGGTATCCATGTACCTCTACAGGCAGAACCTTGACATAATCTTATTACAAGAGACACATCTAGTGGTGAACAACTGCGGGTGCCTGGGGAAAGGTCGCTACATAGTCCCTGTACACTTAGGGTCACATGGGGTTGGAATCCTGGTAGCACAGCTAAACCTGGAAGTGCAGATCTGGGCTAAAGGGCTGGTACATCTGTACACCAAGGTCAAGTCTCGAGGGGATTTGGGAACTAGTGTCGCCGTCTCATTGGAATCACCCAGGATCCACCCAGGATCCAGGTAGGTGGCTTATGAAAATTGGGTAGCCCAGCTGTTGGTTGTAAATGGGGAGGGCTTTTGTTTTGAATCTCAACAGGAATCAGAGCACCAGGCGCATAGATACCATATGGGACTGGGGGATACATACGTCACCTATACAGTATTAGTCACACACAGGCCATGTCCAAACCCGCATGAGCCGTGGCCAAACCCGCAAAGGTAGTTATTGGGATCTGGAGAAAGGCCACAAGGAGTTTGGGTTGGGCAGGTAGCCTGACACTGGAGATGCCCTTGTGGGAATTCAGGATACTGGTGTACTTGTGACAGTTAGAGGGATGGTGACAGTGGGATATGATAAGGATCTTAAAGCTAGAGATGTGAGTGGGAATGATGGCTCCTCCCGGTCGAAGAACTCCAGAACTAATACGAACTATCAGACACACAACGCTGCCAATACCTCCAGATAAAACATGTCCTGGAAAAATATGGGCATGCACCCAGGGATGTCGCAGAGGAAACCCTTGTGGAACACAGAAAATTGGTGGCCTGCTCCACAGACATGCAGCGTCTCAGATCTACAGAACTCTTTTCAACAATCACTCCCGCTTTCCTCCTTGAAAGAGTGGTGGGAGAAAGAACTGATTACACTCTGATCAGTTCACACTGATTATACCAATGGGTATTGGGGAGAGTCCTGTAGGCATCTGAGGGAGGTAGCGATATGAGCGGGCCTTCGACTGGTGCAGTTGAACATCCCTTACATGGCCTATTACACCAGAATCAGACTACACTTCATGGGGAGGACAGTCACAGATAGGTGCCTGAGGGCATGTGGTCAGGCAGGCACATTGGCACACACCTTATTGGGCTGTGAGGGCCTTAAATACTACTGGGACCAGAAAGAGGGCCCAATGTCATTGATCAAAGGAGAGATGATATCACTGGTCCTGGTGACGGCAACACTGGGAATTTAGGGAGACCAGCCACTATCTAGATATACATTATTGTTGTGTAATACAACCCTTTCAGTGGGCAGGAGGGACATTGTACAGGTGTGGGGAAGTGGGAGTGCTCTAACTATGGAACGCTAGACGGTCAACCTGGACAAGTGCATAGAGGCCGAGAAATAGGTATACTAGGCCCATGCCTGCCCAAGGGGATTTGAAAAGATCTGGGGACCATGACAGGACCACAGCGACATGGACTAATTCCTGTCGACCCCACGCAGGGGACAATGGAGAGAGGTGGCGGGTGCCAACGATGTGGGCATTGGAGGACATGGTGTGTGGAAAACTCCAGTCTGCTGAGGAAACGAGCCATGGGTTGAGGCACTGGTCTGTTAATTTACCAATCGGTTGGGGTTATATTTCTACATGCCGATTTGGGTTTTGCAGTTAGTGTGTACAACAAATGCTTTAACAAAAAGAGATTGAAAACAAGCATTTGAAATGCAATAGGTCTTGTATTAGGAAAGTTTGAGCTATTGGTATTGTAAATTACATTTTGTTTATTTATGTGTTGGTTTTGAAAATAACAAAATTAATAGCTTTGTCATTTACAATGCCAACAGTTATAACTTTCTCAAATATGACACCTATAGCATTTGTAATGCAATATGTTTTGCATTTACGTGACTTAGATGTATTGATATTACAAATAACAATGGTTTTTATTTATTTTTAATAATTAATACTTAAATAAAAGTTATTGTAATTTATAATGGCAATAGCTTAAACTTTTGTAAATAACTTTTGTGAAGATTATGTTCAGTGTATTTTATTGTGACGAAAATCCAAGAATAGAAGAGAAATATTAACATCTTTTTGTGACATATGTAATAAAGCTTGAAACGTTGAGAGAACATATTTGAACCAGTTGTTGTTAAATGGTTGCGCAGATTCATTCTGTGGTGGCGCTAAGTGATGTTGTGGTGGCGACAAGTGATGCTGTGGCATTCAGTGATGCTGTGGTAGCACATAGTGATGTTGTGGTACCCTTGAGTGATGCTGTGGTGGTGCTGAGTGATGCTGTGGTGATGCGATATATAGAGGGAGTGCGATAGATAGATAGATCGATAGATAAATAGATAGACAGATAGATAGATAGATAGATAGATAGATAGATAGATAGATAGATAGATAGATAGATAGATAGATAGATAGATAGATAGATAGATAGATAGATAGATAGATAGATAGATAGATAGATAGATAGATAGATAGATAGAGTGAGGGCGATAGATAGATAGATAGATAGATAGATAGATAGATAGATAGATAGATAGATAGATAGATATATAGATAGATAGATAGATAGATAGATAGATAGATAGATAGATAGAGTGAGGGTGATAGATAGATAGACAGATAGCGTGAGGGCAATAGATAGATAGATAGATAGATAGATAGATAGATAGATAGATAGATAGATAGATAGATAGATAGATAGATAGACAGACAGACAGACAGACAGACAGACAGACAGACAGACAGACAGACAGATAGATAGATAGATAGATAGATAGATAGATAGATAGATAGATAGATAGATAGATAGATAGATAGATAGATAGATAGATAGATAGATAGATAGATAGATAGATAGATAGATAGATAGATAGATAGATAGATAGAGTGAGGGTGATAGATAGATAGACAGATAGCG